>NC_081407.1:472591601-473791601 GCF_030272615.1 Cryptomeria japonica | reverse complement strand
GGGTCCATTGCATGGATTGATAAGAATGGCTCATTCTTTTTCCCCAAATTTATCATTGAGGGTAATGTTGATGAAGAAGTCATCCCTAAAGTTGATGTTGAGATTTAAATTCGAATAAGGCCAACTAGGGCCTCAAGTGCTGATAATTGTATGAGAGTTGTTGCTAATGTGGAGGTTTCAAAAATTGAGCAAGTTTGTTTTCCTGGTAATTTTGGAGTTTCAAAAACTCAATAGTCTTCCTTGTCACTTAAATCATATAGGAGGGCCGAGAAAGTGGAATGAGCTATACCATGTGGATGTCAAGGTGGTTTAGGTGAGAAAAAAAATCAATTTTTTGACAAAATATAGTTGCTAAAACCTGGCTTATTATTAAACCACTCCAAGATGGGTGTAAAGAGAAAGCAATGTTGGCATTACAATAGAAAGGAGATTGTTAGCATTTCAATAAGGATATTGAGAAGGTTCTTGGAGATTATTGATATAACTGAAGAAGGATGATTACTGTCTTAATAATATTGTTTTGTCATTGATGTTAAGAAATTGGTTTTCTGATTCAGTATGATGTTGCCATATCTTGATAAGTATGTTTTGATGAGTATTAAGAGGTCAGTAAGTGACAAAGAAAGAATGTGATAATAAAGGGGAGAAATAAGTTATTCAATGGGCAACTATTACCGAGTTAGACAATGATGAGATCATGTTGTTTTGATTGTTTTGATATCCTACATAGGTTGTTGATTATAAGTTTAATACTGTATTATGTCACCGAGCAAGGAACCTAGTCAGTAAACCCTAAGGTACCTAGTCGGTAAACCCTAAGGTTATCGATATCGGTTAAAGAAGGCAGAATGTCTACCAAGCGAAGTTCAATATTAACCGAGTAACAACCGAGTTATAATAGATCGCATTGGATCGATAAAAGTATTATTTAATGAAGGATGCTGATGAGTTGGAGATGAATAAATGATTGGTATGTCGCACAAGAAGTGTTTGTTAAGGATCTACGATAATGAAAAATCAAGAGGAAAATCTATAGCACAGATTGAACCGCAATAACCTAGCACAAGTTCCTAGGAAGGAATGCAAGTTCCAAGGCGAGGTAAAATGTTTTCAGTTCAAAGGATTCATTGAACCTAGTCTAGTTTAATGATCTGATGGCTAATATTGATCATGGGAAATGTGATCAAGGAGATTAAGAGGTTAGAAATTGTTTATAAATAAGGAATTGTTGGTAAACAATGCATGCGGGCAAATGTATGCACAATGATGCTATAGGATTGTTTACCAAGCTCAGAAGCTTGAAGATCTGATTGAAGAACAGATTGAGAAGCCCAACAAGCCCAACAAGGGACTAGATAAGTCTTATGACAAGATTGTTTTGAGCAAATAGAATCTGCTTTAGCATTTTAGATCTGAAGTTGTAGATATAATTTATTACTATTATTTATTTTGTAAGTGACAGGAAATCTCTTAACCGAGTGGACCTAATAGTCTTATTTGTAAACCCTCTAGCAAGGTAACATTCTAAATGAGTATTTGAAATCCTTTGACAAGGTCACTTCTAACAAAGTGCAAGACTCTAACAAGTCTAAGGGAAATCCCTTAACCGGGTCACATCTAGCAATGTGTTTGTAATCTTTAACAAGATTTGCTTTTAGCCGAGCATACTCTAGAAGGGTATATTTCTTAGTGGGTCCGAAATCCCACAGTGGTTTTTCCCCATTTGGGTTTCCACGTTAAATCTGGTGTTATATGTGTTGTGATGTTATCTATTCATAAGTTTGAATGTTTTATAGTTTTGGTTACATATTCTGAAGTATAAGCTACTGAGGTTGAATCAGTTGAATATATTGAACAAGTTAAGTTTGTATGATTCACCCCCCCCTCTCATCTTACTAACTATTGGCATCATAAATTTACAAGCAAGCAAATAATAAATGGTTTCTATAGGGTGTATTGACTTATACCCGTCGATCCATGAGAAGAATCGTCGTCTTGCCTTTATGTAGACTATGCAGGATCCTTGTCAAAGGGGTTCAGGTTCTTACATATATAATTCATTTATCTTATATTAGCTTACATCTTATATGAAGGTCAATCAAATGGTTCACTACCTTGCATAGACAAGGCAGCGAATTGTTTGAAAAAATGTCTCAAAGAAATGTGTTCTCATGGTAATGGAATGCCATGAAAATCCATAGTAATTTGATTGTCATGGCATTCCATCACCATCATTGCATTCCATCATCATGAGATCGCATTTCTTTAAGGCATTTTTTCTGACAGTTCACTGCCTTGTTTATGTTACCATATTTTTCATAAATTGCTTATATTGGTCAAATAGTGTAAAACACATATTCAACATAGCTAGGCAATGTTCATTCAGATCACAAATTCTCTAATTACATATATAAAAGTTTAATATCCCATAGTTCAATTTTGATTTTTACATATAATTACATATAGAAATGTATAATATCCCATACCTTGGCAATGTTTACTTATAATTTCATATAAAAATGGTTAATATCCCATAGGTCAATTTTAATTTTTACATGCAATTATAATATCCCATATAATATCCCATTTAATTATAATTACCCATATAATATCCCATTTAATATCCCATTTAATTATGTAATTGAAATATCCCATTTACATATAATTATAATATCACATAGGTCAATTTCAATTTCAAATTACTTTGCAAAGCAAAAGACTTCAAAAAACTTCATTCCCGCAAGGCAAAGCAGAAGACCATTGGCACGCATAGGAGAGGAGATTCACGGGGTTAGAGACGGTGGAGAATGAAGACTTCATTCGCGCACGCAAGAGGAGGAAATCAGTTTATAGGTGAGCAATCACTTAGCTTCATCTTATGTGCATTTTATAATATATATGGGATATTTAAATTTCATAGACATATGTAAATGGGATATTATAATTATAAATAAATGGGATATTATTGTTGGCATTACAGTAAGAAAGATTGTTGATATTCAATAAGGATATTGAGAAGGTTGTTGAAGATTATTGATATAACTGAAGAAGGATGATAACTATCTTTATAACATTATTTTGTCATTGATGTCAAGAAATTGATTATCTGATTCAGTATGATGTTGCCATATCTTGAGAAGATTGATTAGAAGAGAATTAAGATGTCAGTAAAAGACACAGAAAGAATGTGATGAATAAAGAGGAGGAATAAGTTATTCAATGGGAAACTATTACCGAGTTAGACAATGATGAGATCATGATGTTTAGATTGTTTTGATATCCTACATATGTTGTTGATTGTAAGGTTAATACTATACTATGTCACCGAGCAAAGAACCTAGTCGGTAAACCTTAAGGAACCTAGTCGGTAAACCATAAGGTTATCGATATCGGTTAATGAAGGCAAAATGTCTACCGAGTAAAGTTTAGTATTTACTGAGTTGCAACCGAGTTATGACAGTGCGCATTGGATGGATAAAAGCATTATTTAATAAAGGACAATGATTAGCTGGAGATGTATAAATGATTGGTATGCCGTGCATGAAGTTTGTTAAGGATCTATGGCAAAGGAAAATTGGTAGGAAGATCTACAGCGCAGATTGAACCGCAATAACCTTGCACAAGTTCCAAGATAGGAATGCAAGTCCCGAGGTAAGGTAAAACATTTTCAGATCAGAAGGATACATTGAACCTGGTCAAGTTTGAAGATCTGATGGCTAAGATTGATCATGGGAAATGTGATCAAGGAGATTTAGGGGTTAGCAATTGTTTATAAAGAAGGACTTGTTAATAAACAATGTATGCAAGCAAGTGTATGCACAGGGATGCTACATAGTGATTACCGAGCACAAAAGCTTGAAGACCTGTTTGAATAACAGAGTAGAGAGCCCAATAGAGGGACAAGATAAGTCCTATGACTAGATTGTTTTGAGCAAATAAGAATCTGCTTTAGCATTTTAGATGTGAAGTTGCAGATAGATTTTTATTACTGTTATTTTGTAAGTGACAGAAAATCTCTTAATCAAGTGGAATTAACAGTCTTATATGTAAACCCTCTAGCAAGGTAACATTCTAAATGAGTGTTTGAAATTCTTTGACAAGGTCACTTCTAACAAAGTGAAGATCCTAATAGATCTGAGGGAAATCCCTTAACTGGGTCACATCTAGCAATGTGTTTGTAATCTTTAATAGGATTTGCTTTTAACCGAGCATACTCTAGAAGAGTATATTTCTTAGTGGGTCCGAAATCCCTCAGTGGTTTTTCCCTATTTGGGTTTCCACGTTAAATCTGGTGTTATGAGTGTTATGATGATTATGTGTTTATAAGTTTGCATGTTTAGTAGTTTTTGGTTAAGTTGCTGAAGTATAAGTTACCGAGGTTGAATCTATTGATTTTATGGAAGTTTAAGTTTGCATGATTCACCCCCCCCTCTCATCTTGTTAGCTATTGGCATCTGTACTTTACATTAAGTATTAGAACTAACAATTATATAATCAAATCTAATAGTTTTATTTTACACATTTGTTGTGTTTGATCCATGAGAGCTTTGGTAGAGACGATTCATTTATTCTAGCAGGCAACTAATCGAGTCTATATTGGCTTTGTTTGTTTCAACACCTGACCCTTGCTTTGTAGCAATCTTATGGGCCCGTATATACCTTTGCCTAGCATCATCTATAGCTACTATATTGTTGGAGGACTCAGACAATGTGTAGAGAAGGGTTTGAACTCTATATTGATAAAAGGTGATGCATAGATACTTATCGACACTATTAAGAATGGTGCCATGCCAAATTGGAAAATACAAAGGATTTTGAGGGACATTATGGATACTCTAAATAAAGTTCCCTACTAAAAGGTTAGACATGTTTTCAGGGAAGTGAACATGGCTGTAGATTACATGGAAAACATGGGAATACATTTAAGGACAAAGGATGACTAGGTTTTCGAGGCAATCCTGAGTGAGGATTTGGAACGAATTCTAGTGGATGACTATGAAGCCTCGTGGAGCCTCGTGGAGGTAGAAAAAATAAGGCATTGGATAGGTACAACTAAGGGAGGGTACTGATCTAGATTCCAAACCATAAATTTGGATCTGGAGTGATAGAGGTGATCATGATAGACGAAAATAAGGCTTTGAGTACCGTGAATGAAGGGACTTTGGGAGAAGGTGGAAAGAGATTAGGACACTTAAAATCCAAAGATGGATTTGGTTTTCATGGGATATCAGATTTCTTTCTCTTTTAGATAGAGCCCAATGTTTGATAAGGACAAGAAATCATAAGGTTGAGGTTAAATAGGAAGGCATGTCGAACAATGAATGTAGGAGGAGAACTGAGGGAAAATGGTCCATCACTTTGGGTTGATCTACCTATGTGCGAAGGAGACATTTCAGCAGCAATGCGAGAGACTTTTTGACTGTGATGAGCTCACTTGGGATGCATTGTGGCATCTAACCAGGGCTATTTTGGGTGGGGAGAGGCATTGGTGTGATGGTTTCATCTATGAGGTGATTTTGTGCCCAATGGTTGATATCCTTGATTCCAAGGAAGCATGCATACAAATGATAGATGCCTTTGTAAGATCTGTCGATGGGTAGGTGATAGCAAGTTCTATTCTGGACTTGGATTTGGGCAGTTGGACTAGTGTTCTAGGTGTGTACTTCAATCTAAAACAATACATACTTGATCAATCGGAGGAAGAGTCTGAGTCGGAGGACGAGGATGCTCGGGAGGCCAGGGTTGTGCAAGAAAGGAAGAAGGATTTCATGGCAGAGGCTTGGGAGGTATTCCGGGTGGGTGTCAGAAACCGTGACTTGGGGCCCTTTAGGAGATTCCTAAACTCAAATGATAACTAGCTTAGTGTGGCCTCAGTTGTGTATGTGGTGGACATTGGTGAAAGGATCGCTACAATTTTTCGTTATTTAGAAATTTTTTTCTGTTTCTGCTACTATGTAGCCTGCATATGGGATGTAAGGGAGTTATCCCCTTTTGATAGCACTTAATATTAAAAAAAAAATTTGTAATTGCAATACATGTCTGAGTTCTAATCTTCCAGTACGCTTAAGGTTCCTAGTGACAAGACACGTTGGTCGCCTTGCACATCACATATGATGTCTTCCCCTAACATTCAATTTACTATCCATATACAAAAGAAGTACTCGACACAATCCCAACATTAAAAGAACATCCTTCAAAGCCTTCATAAAGCATACAAACCCTTGCAATAACAAGAATAAGTCCCTAAAAAACCCTAGAAGATCATTGAAAAGGGAAACAAATAATTTTGATTATGTTTGAAATGCACATAAGATGAAGCTAAGTGATTGCTCACCTGTAAACTAATTTCCTCTGCCTGTGAATCTCCTCTCCTGTCCACGAATGAACTCTTTATTCACCACCATATGCAAATATGATCCTCTCCTACTTTGCCTTGCGGGAATGAATTTTTTTGAAGTCTTTTGCTTTGCCTCGCGGGAATGAAGTTTTTCGAAGTCTTTTGCTTTGCAGAGTAATTTAAAATTGAAATTGACCTATGGGATATTATAATTATATGTAAATGTGATATTTCAATTACATAATTAAATGGGATATTAAATGGGTAGTTATGATTAAATGGGATATTATATGGGATATTATAATTATATGTAAAAATTAAAATTGATCACCTAAGTGCCAACCCCAAGTGACTCGGTCGCGCGGGATAATATTTACAAAGAAAGCGCCCCTTGTCCCTTATCTCGCAGGGTGTTTCAATGTGATTTTCAACCTTGTGGGATAAGGAAATGATAGTTTCCAAAGAGTGCATCTTATCCTATGACACATTTGCATCAATGATTTGGCACCACGAGATAAGAAGAAGGAAAGAATTACAAAGGAATCCTTATCCCGCGACAATTGCAAGGTGAGCAAAGAAGCAATGCGGGATAAGGAGCGGCTAAAAGAAACAAGAAGTAGAGGCCTATCCCACAATGATCCAGGAGCAATATGAGAGGCCCGTGGGATAAGAGTTGTCTTAGGCACAAAGGGGAAATATTGTCCCATAGGGTCTCCAAATTACCATAATAGCATTACAGGGCAACGCGAGACAAGTCAACAAAGAAGGATGTTATTCTTTTCTTATCCTGCACATTCTCACAGGGATAAGAAAAGAGTCATAGGATAAGAAAATAACTAAGAAAAGGGTAAAAGGGCTTATCTCATGGGGAGAAGAGATCCACAACAAAGCTAAATGAAAGATCAACGGGTACGACTCAAAGGTGCACCGCGGGATAAGAGTGTTAAAGGAAAGAAGAGGAAGCTTATCCTGTGATATGTTCCTCTTGTTCACAGATGGCCGTGGGATAAGGGTTATAAGTTGGAAATAAGGGAAAGCTTATCCTGTGCATTCCCACGGGGATAAAAGGAGTACTGTGGGATTGGACAAAGCTAGTTCAAAGGCTTATCTCACAAACGGTAGGAACATAAAGGAAAAGATCCTGCAGGTGGAAGGCTAGGAGCAATAGGGGATAAGGTTTCTAAGGTAAAACACATAAAAGCTTATCCCACAAGGATAGAAGAAGGGGTAAATGACATCATGGGATAAATAAAACAAGGGAAATCTACAATAGAGGATTATCCCGCGGAGATAGCGAAGATGGCCGAAAGACCTTCAGAGAATATGAATTTCTAAAGTGACAAAGGGGACCTAAGTATTGATAAAAAACCTCGGGTCTTCAGTCCTTTATTTCCTAGGAAGGCCTTGTGCACAAACACTTAACCCATGAAGTTTTCCATGTGTTCTAAATGATCACTTAAGTGCTAACCCCAAGTAACTCGGTCACGCAGGATAAGATTTCAAAAGGAAGCACCCCCTGTTCCTTATCCCGCAAGTGGTTTCAATGTGAATTTCAACCCCCTGGGATAAGAAGAAAGAAAGAAGTACAAGGGAGTCCTTATCCCACGATAGCTACAAAGCAAGCAAGGAGTAATGCAGGATAAGGAGCGGTTGAAGAAAACAAGCAATAAAAGCTTATCCCACAATGAACTAGGAACACTGTGAAATGGTCGTGGGATAAGGGTTGACTTAAATATAAAGGGAGTCTTATCCCATAGGATTTCCATGCCACTAGAATAGAATTACAAGGCAACGTGGGATAAGTCAACAATGAAGGATGCAATGATTTTCTTATCCTGCACGTCCCTGTGGAGATAAGAAAAGAGTCCCAGGATAACAAAATACTTAAGCAAAAGGTAAAAGGGCTTATCCTGCGGGGAAGAAAAGATCCAGAACAATGGTGAAACTCAAAGATGCATCGTGGGATAATAATTGTGAAGGGGAAATAAGAGAAATCCTTATCCTGCACGTCCCCATGGTGATAAGAAAGATGCTCTGTGATAAGAAAAGACTAGTTCAAAAGTGTATCCCGTGGATGATAAAAACATAAAGAAAGGGGATTGTAGGTGAAAGGCGAAATGAAGGGTTAATATCAACATGGGATAAGATCTCCAAAGAAAGCAAATAGAAGCTTATCCCACGAAGATAGAAGGAATGGCTAGTGACACCACGAGATAAGTAAAACAAAGGAAAATTACAACATAAGCTTATCCCACAGAGAAAGTTAAAATGGCCGAGGAGGTTCCATGGAGTATGAAATTCTAATTTGACATGAGGAACTTAAAGAGAATGCCACGTCATTCAGGGAAGGCCAATGAGCAATCCCAATCATCAACTGCTAGATCAACGGATGAAATTCAAAATTGGCGCCAACAATTACCTCTGTCCAACACAAATGAATTAATAGTGTCACAATAAATTGAAAATTAAGTGGCATTCTTTCTTACCTTGCATCCAGAGAGATTTCATAGTAGCATAGAGTGAGAAAAAAGGTAAATTTCAGCATTCCAGCATGCTTCCCAGCATTTTCAGTTGAAGAGAAAACCAGTAAGTATTTTTTTCCCGCTTGTGTTCATTATCAGACTGTTACAATAATGTCTTGATTTGCCTGCATGTATGCCCTAGAAGTTGGTAGATTTTACTCTTGCATTTGCTTTCCAAGTTTTTAATCAGTCCAAATTGTTAAGATGGCATCCTCTGCTGAGCAATCTGCTACCCCTGCTGCCAAGAAAGCCCACATAACTAAGGCAAGCTCCTCAATTCCCATCACTGAGGCTACACCTCTAGATATGGCTCTCCCCGTGCAAGAAATTGTAGGTGCCCCTTCTATGCAACCAAACCCTAGAACCACCCCGCAGGTATTAGAGGAGGCCGAAGCTAGCTCTCCTCCGAAAGAGAAGGCCACAAAGAGAAAAAGAAAAACCATCTGAAAGACCATTGTAGACACCCAAAATTGTCTAGTCTAATTAAATAAATATTTTATTTATTTAATTATCTAAGCTTAATTCTTCTATTAATTAAATAAATCCTTATTTATTTAATTAATTCATTTATCCTCTTCTAGCCTTATTTCTCATTTAAATATATACATTTATTTATTTAAATTATCCTTTTCCTAAATTAAATAAATATCTTATTTATTTAATTTATCCCACTTCCTCTATTAATTAAATAAATCTTTATTTATTTAATTAATTCATTAACCTTTTCTACCCATGGCACATGTCATTCATCTCTTAATTCATACACTACCTACCCCTTTCATTATTTTATTATTTCCTTTACCTACCCTCTAATCATAGCCGACGTCCTTTTACACCTCTCAATCTTATCCCTCCATTTCATATAGTGTCTTCTATATAAGAGGATATTTCCTTCATTATCAACCCTGGCTAATCAATTTATGCACTTGACTACACTACGATCCTACTTGCAACCACATTCCGTTCTTTGTTGAGCTCTTGTGCACATAAAATCTGAGAGAAAATATATCAAGCAAGATCAATGGAGATAGGAAGAATGGAGATCCAAACCCTATTGGACATGTGATGGTATAATCTTTGTGATTTCATTTGATTTGCATTGTCTTAGGTAATCTTCATATGTTATGGTGGATCTTTGTTATTGTTAGGCTAGGGTTTGGTGGTTGAATTCATTTAGCCTTCCAATATCGTTATTATTGTTATCCATTTTCACCATATACATTTTGGCATGCCCGGTGGGACTCTTGTCCCTTTTTTTTGCATTTAACATCCTTGTTGCAGATTTTGTGTTTTTGAAGCTGTAGATCTGACGTTTTCGACAACATTTTGATATTCTCGCGTCTGCGTACTTTCGGATCGCGTTTTTGATTTTCCGGTGCATCTGCGACATCTGGAATTGTGTTTGTGTTATCGGCAGTATTTTATTTTTGCAGGTTCCAGAAATCGCGTTTGAGTTCCTCAGTCATGTCTGCGGTGTTTTTATCTGCGTCTGCATTCTGTAGCCGCGTCTGTGTCTCACAGAACCGCGTCTGCGTCACGAAGTCGCATCTGTGTCGAGGGTAATCGCGTTTGTGTGCACTGATTTCAAATTTTGAGTTATTGATTTAGTTTTGGGTTTTTGCATTTAGGGTTTCAGATCTGGTTTATTTCGAGCTAACATTTTCAAATCTAACGAAATTGGTGCTGCTTGTCTTGAAAGCAAAATTATTTGGTTGAAGGCCCCTATTTTCACAAAGTCTTTTGGATCTAAAATTTACCTAACTTGTGTGCTTGCAGGAAGGGGTGATTATTTCAAACAATCCAAACTACTAATAAATCTTTGTTGCAGGTCCTTGGCAAGGGTTTTTGGATTTTTATTATGTGCCTTGTTTTCATAGACTAGCAAACACTTCAATTGGTGCACTAAAATTGAATCATTGTCTTTTGTGTCTTGAGCAATAGGCTCTTTTTGTTTAATCTTTAGAGGGCCTGTCTTCCCGTGTGGTCATTAGGACTACTAGTAAGAAGAGAATGACCCAAGTGGTAGCGAGAAAAACCCACCTCTTCCAAACCACTATAAACAACTGTATTCATGGTGAAAACTATGGATAACGTGTGTTGATTAGTTCATACCGACACTATGTCTCTCCATAAACCCATTTGATCATTTGTAGGGCGTAACCCCTACCGGCTGGGAGCCTTCTGTATTTACAGAGCTGAAAGTGCCACATGTATGGCCACATGAGCGGATGCCATTACTAGCACCTTTTTGTTTTAGAAGGCCAAATCCTTCTAGTTGTTGGGGCAGGAGGTCCGACCTCTGGTAGCGGCCCACACACATACGGTTCTTAGTAGAGATACAAAGTTCACCACGGGGAGTTTTCGTGGGGACTGATGCTTGGCTGACCCAAGAAGTGAGTGCCGAGGGTGGAGCCAATGAGGTCAAGCATCTAAGTATCCGCTCTAAATAGCATAGCCTCGGGGGTAAAACCCCATGTGGGATCAACAACTATTGTCTTGGCCAGCCATAAGAATTGTGCTTGACTTATTTTAAACATTCAAAACATTCAAGACCAAACAACAAAACATTGTGTCTTTTGTGTCTTCAAGTGTATGCAAAACATTTTTTACATCAAACAACACACTTTTCTTGGAGTCATTTTGAAGTCTAGACACTTGCAAACATTGGGTCTTCATCAACATTGTGTCCTCTTGTCACGAAAAACAGTCAAACAGTCAGATTTGGTCACAACAAAATGACTTCACAGATTGGGAAAATTTGCACAAAAATCTCAGAAACGCGTCTATGTCTGACATAATAGCGTCTGTGTTGTATAACCACGTCTGTGAAGGGCAGAAACACATCTGTGTTTCCAGAATCAATATTGCAATTTGCACAAAAAACTCAGAAATGCGTCTGTGTTTGACATAATAGTGTCTGTGTTGTATAACCGTGTCTGTGAAGGGCAGAAACGCGTCTGTGTTCCTAGAATCAACAGTGTATTTTACAAAAATATCAGAAGCACGTCTGTGTTAAACAGAACCACGTCTGTGTCAGGAAATCGCGTCTGTGAAGTATACAGGCGCGTCTGCGTTCAGAATTGAAAAACTTTTACAGTCCAGCAAACAAACACAGTCAGTTTTGGAATTCTTGAGCTTCCTAGGTCATTTCTCCAGGGTTCATCTAGCATTCAACCTGTCTTTGGGTCTCACAAAGTCCATCATTGCTTTACATCTTGAATTAAATTTACATTTGTCTAAACTTGAGTCAAAAGGTCACTTGCTTGTCCTCACTATACTTTGTCAACACACTGCATACAACAACACTTTGCTAAGTGGTCCCTCGTCAAGGTCTATCACCTTTGGGTCTCATTTGGTCTTACTTAGAGTCAAGGTCAACTTACCTCATCAAGAGAAACTATCCTCTCTTTGGAAGTCACACCTACTCTACTACATACATACTTGGTCTTACACTTTGGACATTGCAAGTACACCTCAGATTCATTTACATTCCATCCATTTCTTGGTCTTCCATACTTTTTCCATTTTTTCATCTAGTCTCGCACATCTCGGTCAATACCTAGTTCATGGTTGAAACCCGTCTTCAAAAATCTAGGAGAGAAACTACAGAGGCTTAAGAGTCTGCAAACATGAGTTCTTATGAGTATGACAATGATATCTTTTTCAATTCTGATCATACTACATTAACTGACATGGATGCCTATAGAAACATTCCAAATGTTGAGAACATGGACACTACATACAACAATGCTACACATAATGACAATATGGACAATTTTTCCGTACATTCAGCAGATGTGGAAGAATCCATTATGAATCCCCATTTCAATCGATTGGTTGAGGAAATAATGAGGAGGGATAGACAATACTTCTTACAAATGATGGCACAAAGTGGAGCCAAGATACCTCATGATTTTGACATGTCTCAAATAATGGAAAATCGACCTTTGCAACAACCTCACTCCAACATGGATCAAAGGAGACCTAATAGTGGAGGCAATAGAGGACCACATATGGTACCAGAATCACCATCATCTTTGTTTCAAAAACCAGAGGTCCCACATACACATGGTCAAGCATATGATACTCACCTTCGTAGACCATTATGGAAGTCTTATGCAGAAAGATATGCTCAATCACATATCAATGCTAAGGATCAACCACCAAAGCAATTGGATAGTCAAAGGCATGCTCAAAATTTGGACACAAGGAAACCCCGTGTCAAATTTGGGGGCAACACATTAGAACATGACATGCCTGTAGAGTATGGTATACATGGACAAAATAGATATTTCGTTCCTCAACATGAATCTATACCAAGTGGTCCATATATGCAGCATCACTATAGACCTCCTCCATATGAACATGTGTATGATCAATATCATCCATATATGCAACATGCTCCTCCTCGTATTGGTGCCTCAAGCATGGGGTATGGTCCAAGAAGTCGATCTCCACCTAAGAGCAATTTGGAGCAACAAATCAGGGACTTACAAAAGAAAATGGAGGACATAAATACACCGAAGCCAACATACACAATGAGAGACATATGTCCTTATCCATTTGACAAGAGCATTCCAATGCCTCCTTTTCCTACACACTTTGTGACACCTAAGTTTGATAAGTATAGAGGAAAAGGGGATCCTAAGGCACATATAAGACAATTTTTCACAGCTTGCATTGAGATAGCAGCAGAAGAGACATATTTGATGAGATTATTCCCACAGAGCCTAGGCAATCAAGCTATGGAATGGTTCTCCCAACTTCCACCTGGAATTAAGTCATGGGGTGACTTAGCAGAGGCATTTATTCAACATTTCTCCTACAATATAGAGACAGACATATCAGTCACTACTTTGTGCAACACCAAACAAAAAGAGGGAGAGTCTTTTGCATCATTTTTACAAAGATGGAGGAATCTAGCTAGCAGATGCTCTTGTGAAATTCCACAAAAACAAATGGTAGAAATGTTCACACAAAATGTTAACAAAGACATTGGCTATGATCTAAGGAAAGCTTGTTTGTCCACCTTCAAGGACATCATTGAAAAAGGCTTAGCAATAGAGAAGGTCCTAATTGAACAAGGAGTCATTAAGATATTCAAGGAAAACAAAGATGACTTTAAAGGAAAAGACAAGCCGAGATTTTGGAATAGAAACAAGAACATAGTCAATGATGGTGTTGTTGATGCCAACACAGTGTGACCCAAATTCATTTTTTCTGGATCAAATCAGGTGAATACTCAAACAACTTCCAGATCACGAAGGAAGTACACTCCATTGGGAGAACCACTTGAGTCAGTTTTCAAGAAACTAGTGGCAAACAAAATAATAACAATTCCAGATCTACCTCCATATGAACCAAAGGTTAAACCAAATTGGTGGAATGATGATGAATATTGTGAATTTCATAAGAGAAAGGGTCATAAGATAGGAAATTGTCATCGACTGAAGAACATCATACAAGATCTCATTGACAGAGGTGACATTGAGATTGAGGGACACTCATCTAATCAAGAACATGAGATGTTTAAGGAACCGTTCCCAAAGCATGACAAGGGAAAAGCTAAAGCCACAGATGACCAAACCAACTATACCCGAGCAACCTATAACTATGATTCAATTATCAATCACATTTCAATGGACAATTACGTCTCTACCATTATCATCAAGGACAAAAACCCTGAGAATTCTACCCAGAGACCCAAGATTGTCCTAAAAGGTGTTGGATCTTCTTCCGAACCTACCTCTGAATGTAATGTCACAACCCGCGGAGGTAAAATGACTTTGCAAGGTGCTCCAGCCAAGAACACCGCTTCCTCATCAACTAAGCCTGAGTATGACCTTGTAGAACAGTTAGGGAAGACACCCGCGCTCATCTCCATCCTTGAACTTTTGCGCATATCTCCCGCACATAAAGCTATTCTTGACAAAACCTTGAGAGACACTGCCGTTCCTACTGATCTGAACGTGGACCAGTTTCAAGCCATGGTGGGATACCTTTCCATTCCACACTCTCTTACATTCACAGAAGCCGATGACACCTCCGTAAATCAGCCACATAATGCACCACTACACATTGAAGCCTTCATTCACAAACATCGAATAAAATGAGTCCTGATAGATGGAGGAGCAGGTCTAAACATTTGTACATTGAGCACAATTAAACAATTGGGATATTCTGATAAAGCTGTGAATTCTACAAATCAAATCACTATCAAGACATATGATGATGAAGAGTGTTCATCCAAGGGTACAGTCACCTTACCTCTCAGAGTTGGGCTAGTTACAAAGGATGTGGTTTGTCAAGTACTTGATCTTGATCTCACATACAACATATTGCTAGGACGTCCTTGGATTCATGAGATGAGCGCAGTACCATCTACATATCATCGATGTATCAAGTTTCCACACAATGGAGTTGAAGTGACCGTCAAAGCGGATCCAAATCCATTCATATATTGCAACAATTTGCGCCCTAGATCAGAAATAACAATACCAGCCAATCGAGAAGCTATTCCTTCATCAGCATATGTGGATCCAGAATCATTGAAAGCTTCTACATCAAAACAAGCAGAGATCAAAGAAAAGCTCATTATTAAAGACATGGGATGTGGTGAGTATATCTTTCATGTTGATCAACTCTCACTATCTCCTAAGGTATTCAGTCAACAAGAACAGTCTATAAACAATTTGCAAGGAAATGGGTGTGAACCACCTAGTGTTGTGGCTACTAAGTCTGAATGCAAATCTCCTCTAGCAGTGCAAGCAACTCTTGATATCAATAGTCCTAAGAGTGGTTCCAACAAAAAATCTATTGAGCATATCGCCAACCCTCTTCATAACTCACATAGCCTTACTATTTCATCCACTCCTTCCATTTCCACTTTGCACCCAGACTTGGATAAACAAGAATTACAAAAGCACTTACTAATTGGGGATCAAAAATCAAGCCTTGAAAAGAAAAATCTAAAAGTCAAAAATAAAGAAAAGTACTTTAGTCCAAATCAAAATCAAAAGCTACTGGACTCTGCAAAAATCAAAGTCAAGGATAAAAATCCTATGAAGCAAAAAGAACAAGAGTTGATCTCCCCTAATACCAAAATAACTGGGGGCAAAAGTTCTACAATTTCAAGCCAAAAAGCATACTTGTTGATCCTAAGTCTCCATCATGCTATCCTACTTTCACTTCTTTTCGCAATCATAAGCCTTCATCACTCATTCACTTGTTCCGCACATCATTTCCCTTCTGGCGATACATCATGGACCTTTAATGGAACTTTCTTGAAGGACTTTGTTATTAGGGATGCCCAAACTTCTTTAGGTGACATACATATGGGCCTGTGTAGTCCACACACTAGTAATTCTATCTTAGTTCCTTCATCAAGGAAGACAGTCACTTGAGCTACACATCATTCAATCAAGGAACAATGTAGCTACAATCACAAAGTCAAGCCTCACACATTTGAGGTAGGTGATTTGGTTCTCAGAGAAAACCCCAAAAATCAGCAAGACAGAGCGAAGAAGGGCAAGTTCGAACCAAATTGGCTTGGTCCTTACATCATCACAGCAGCATATGGATCTGGTGCATATCAGCTCTCAACTACAGAAGGTGAACCTTTGGAGGATCCTATCAACAACATGCACCTTCGCAGGTTCTACACATAGCTCTTTGGAATATCCTAATTCAAAAATACAAAAAAAATAAAAAATTTCAAAAATACAAAAAAAATAAAAAATTTCAAAAATACAAAAAAATTATAAAAACATAAAAATCGTTACTTGGTGAAAACCTGGCAAACAGGAACCTTGTGACACAAAAAACATTGAAAAATAAAAAAAAGTAAAGAGAAATATTTTCGTCCAATGGTGAAAACCACTTCGGTGGCGCCCTGGGCAAGTACCATGGTGAAAACTGGGTCACCAGTGCCATGCGTAGAGACATTGCTCCTCCTTCCTTCAGGATTCACTTTCATCCTTCACTTTGCACACACTCACAACCTATTCGTTCATAATAAACTTACCCATCCCCATCATGGCTTGTTATTGATCTACCCAAGATTGGTTAGCCATTCATAATAAATCTACCTTTTCACCTCGCTTTCCATCCATAATAAATTAGATCCTATCTGTGGCTAAGGCAAATCCTATGTCTAGTGATGGGTGTGGAACTGAGAGCATCACATGTTTCGAGGAGTACAGTTTCTTCCAGCTTCCTTTAGTCTATCTGCGCACAATCCGCAATAAAGCAGCATCTGCATCGCCAATCTGCAATAAAGTTCCGTCTTCTCCGCAATAAAGTATCAGTTTCATGGATTCAGTCAGTTTCAGATGAGACACAACAGCAATAATGGGCTTCAACAAATCAAATCTTTCAACAGACTCAGACAACATTATGGTTCAGTGCTATCTATCCTTTTTGTGAAAGTAAACATTGTGACCACAATCAAATAAGACTTATACAAGTGACAAGGGACACTGAACTTGAGGACTACAGTGGATGTTGGTGTCGAGTCTTGGTTTTCTTTTGATTTTATCTTTTGGTGACATGTCTTTTAGCTTTTCAGGGATGTCTCTGACTAGAGATTCTATCTCCAGGATGTCTTTGACTAGAAAGGCGAGGATGGGGTATCGTCACCTATTTGTATTTGTTGTCTGTGGATTGTCTTTTAGTAATGCTATGACTTGTCCAAGGATATGAGGACACTATGAGTCTAGTATGAACTGGGGCAT
Source organism: Cryptomeria japonica (assembly GCF_030272615.1). Taxonomy (NCBI): domain Eukaryota; kingdom Viridiplantae; phylum Streptophyta; class Pinopsida; order Cupressales; family Cupressaceae; genus Cryptomeria; species Cryptomeria japonica. The sequence continues at coordinate 473,774,010 of NC_081407.1, read as the reverse complement.
TCTTTGTTTGCAACTATCTTATCTCCATGCAAACAGGTACAATGACTTTCTAGGTCAAACATATGCCTCGATTGTCATAACCTACTTGCCATAATAAAACTCAATGATGATAACGCACAAGAAGCTCTTTCACTTTCATATCTTCTATCTTCCATCCCCCTTTCTTGATTGACTTTCATCGTCCTTCTTGGGTCTGCGTAGCCTGCTATCACATGACTGAGTATAATGACACACCAAAAACATTTGCATTTCATGTAGTTGCACCTGTATTATCACATGTTAGCATTCCATACATACATATAGATATCACAATTGCATCACATCCTGCACACAACACATGTTAGCACAATTTACTTTTGCATTATCATATTCATCTACATTACATACATTCACATTTACATTTGCATACACATGTAAAACATAAAAGAACAAAAAAATATGTTGCATTGCATCATATACATATTTGCATCCATATCATAAGCATCACATAGAAACATACATCATGAAACATCTCATCACATAGGTACACATGCATATAGCTGCCGCAAAGATGAATCATCTCATATATATATATAAAGTGTCATGATACAATGATGTCAAAATCATATGGCTACAAAGCACCTGAAGGTGTCTACATCATCATACAAGAATGGTACAATACTGATACATAGGGAGCCCTCTACGGCTATGATGAACTCCCTCCCTCGGAGCCACCTGGCCTTGACGAAATCTGAGCCCCTGAAGGACCCGCCCCAGGATCATCCCTCTTATCCCCTCTATCTGGTGGTGGTGGAGGACCCATAACCCTACCACTAGATGCCTGTCTCCTTCGGCTCCCTCCCGTAGTTGTCGCTGTCCGCGATGGTCTATGGAAGCTCCTCGCCCACTGATCAGCTGGCACTGCACCATAATAGAGATCCCGTCAGTAACCAATCTCCTCCCCTGCCTGCAGAACATAGGCATATCCAGCCCCTGTGTCCTCTATCACCTACCTCCTAGCCCTCAGTGTTGTCTCAGCCTCTATGTAGCGTTGAATGGTCTGATCCCACTCTCGCTCAGTATCTCTAAGCCGCCTCCTGAGCCTATCCCTCTCTCTCTCCAGCTCCTGGATCTCATCTGCCTATCCCTGGCAGATCTCCCTCAGCTTCGTCAACTCATCCTCCTCTGCCTCAGCCCCCTGTGGCTCTGCCTGTGGCTCCCCCTGTACGAGTGCTTGCCCCTATGCTTGTGCCTATACTAGTGCTTGTACTGGTATCTGTCCCTGTACCTGCACCTGTCTGGGACCCTGTGCTGCTGGCACCTGTAGCGGTAATCCACTGCGACCCCTCACCACCCGAGCCCCTGTGTCCTCTCCACCCTCCCTCCGTGGTGCCACCCTCCTCTCTCCAACTGCCCCCCTCCTCCTCCGTCAGCCTCTGCCCCCATCATCTCCATCATCATCCCCATCCCCACCACCATCTCCATCTAGTAACTCCCCTAGATCCGTCAGGCATGGGAATGGATGCTCGGCCCAGTATGCTGTGTACTCGGCATCCATGTCGGCATCCTCAATCTCTAGCCACATGTCCCAGGGTAGGGGTATCATCTCTACGAGCTATGTCACAGCCTGATCATATGACAATAGGGGCCCAAACTGCGCTTGATCCCTGACGGTCCGTGCATACATGCCTGAACCCCGTGGCATCCGCTGAATCCTGCCGAACTGCCTGCCCACCCTGTCCACTAGCTGCCTCTCCAGCACATAGGGCATCCACCCAATCAGGTACCTGCTACGGAAGGTGTAGGGAAGCTCTACAACATCATCCTCCCACTTTTCACATATGACCATATCCATGTCATCAATCACCCGCCGCCAGTGCTCTAACTTGCCAATCCATGGCTGCGAGGTGATCATGTCGTACAAATGCATGAAACTATTTCCGTGACCTCTGCCTCTGCAATGTATCGGTCTCGTCACTGGCAGATGCTCATAGGCCCACACCTGTAATAATGTGACCCCACAGCCCAATCCCACTGACCCGTGGTACACAAACTGATGCAACTCATAATACAGGTGTGCTAGCACACACGGTCCCCAGGCATATCTGGTGTGCTGTGTCACCAGTGTCTCCAGTGTACCTCCCCAGCCCACAACCAACCCTCATGTCGCTCTATCGGGACACAAGAACCCACTGATCGCTCCTCCTATCACCGTTGGTAGCACTAATCCTGTGGCTGTCATGGTGTCCCAAGCCACGTGTCCAGCCCTCATCTCCAATCCTGGGTCCTAGAACACTCGTCTCAAGGCCTCCCTGTCTCCATCTCGATCATACAGAATCAACTCCCCATCGATCGGTATCCTCAAGATCCTGTATACATCCTCAAGGGTGACTGTCATCTCACCCATCGGTAAATGAAATGTGCAAGTCTCGGAGTGCCACCTCTCCGCCAGTGCAGTCAGCAGTCCCATGTTCGCCCGAAACTCAGGCACATATAGAATATGTCTCAATCCCATAGCCTCAATCACAGCTCGGTCCTCGGCTGTCAGCTCAGGTCGCAACCTCTGAGTCGATGGGAATCTCTCCCATGACTCCAACATAGGCAAATACTCCTGCAGTCAAGCAAATCAATCATGTCAGTCATTGTGGCATTCAATGTTCATCACAAAATGCTACTTTTTTTATCTAAGTGCATATGGTTATCTATCCTAGTGACACTCCCTGTTCATCACAAAGTGTTGCTATTTATCCTAATGGTACTCCCTATTCATCACAAAGTACTATGTGTTTTGCACTCACTGTTCATCACAAAGTGCTGCTCACATTTGCACTCACTGTTCATCACAAAGTGTTGCTCATATTTTAGTACTCCCTGTTCATCACAAAGTACTCTATCTTGGTACTCACTATTTATCACAAAGTGCCTTTATTTATCCAAGTCTTCCCTAGAGGACCCGCTTGAGTGTATCCTCTTAGCAGCTTATCCAATCGACAGCGTATGTTCATCACAGAACTGCCAATTTGACCTAGAAGACACAAATTCACATTTTTTGACACAAACGCGCTTACCTGACATAAACGTGCTTGAAGACTGCACAGACGTGCCTATTTTACACAGACGTGCCTGAAAGACACAGATGTGCCTATGCTCTGCAAAAATGCGCCTGGGTGACACAGACGTGCCTTCTTGGCATAAACACGCCTACACATCACAGATGCAGCCGCATTTGGCACATACGCGTTTTCCGTCATAGACGCGCCTGACACCAACACAAACGCGCCTCGCGAGCATAGACGCGCCTGGCACCAACGCAAACACGCCTGGATGTTTTTTGACATTTTTGGACCCTAACCTAAAGCACATTTATTTCCCTATCTACCATGCATTAATGACAACAATAAATGCATCAAAGTACAAGGAGATTTTGCGGTACTTACCGGCTCTCCTGCCTCTGCTAGCCTCTGGAATCGGCGAACACGGTCGAATCTATGAACAAAGGCCATCACTGCTGACTGCTGCTGCTCTATCTCGCTCTAGACTCTGATCTCTTGGATGTGTGGATAACAATGAGGATTTATTTTCCCCGTGGTCTATCTTATAGACTACCCTAGCCCTAGCCCTCGTCTCCCGAGTCAGTCTTCTTTATCCCGTGATTATTGTCACTTTATCCGGTCAGTCCATTCTAGCTGTTCCTTCTTATCGAGAGATTGTCTGGGATCTTTTCAGACATTTTCATCCAATCTCTCGAGGGGGCATATCATTCCCATCTTGGGGCAACTCTGTATCAGTTCATATTATCTTCTTTGAAACAACGCGACAAGCCGCATTGTCTCAAAGAGGGGCAAAATGTAGACACCCAAAATTGTCCAGTCTAATTAAATAAATATTTTATTTATTTAATTATCTAAGCTTAAGTCTTCTATTAATTAAATAAATCCTTATTTATTTAATTAATTCATTTATCCTCTTCTAGCCTTATTTCTCATTTAAATAAATACATTTATTTATTTAAATTATCCTTTTCCTTAATTAAATAAATATCTTATTTATTTAATTAATCCCACTTCCTCTATTAATTAAATAAATCTTTATTTATTTAATTAATTCATTAACCTTTTCTACCCATGACATGTGTCATTCATCTCTTAATTCATACACTACCTACCCCTTTCATTATTTTATTATTTCCTTTACCTACCCTCTAATCATAGCCGACCTCCTTTTACACCTCTCAATCTTATCCCTCCATTTCATATAGTGTCTTCTATATAAGAGGATACTTCCTTCATTATCAACCCTGGCTAATCAATTTATGCACTTGACTACACTACGATCCTACTTTCAACCACATTTTGTTCTTTGTTGAGCTCTTGTGCACATAAAATTTGAGAGCAAATATATCAAGCAAGATCAATGGAGATAGGAAGAATGGAGATCCAAACCCTATTGGACATGTGATGGTATAATATTTGTGATTTTATTTGATTTGCATTGTCTTAGGTAATCTTCATATGTTATGGTGGATCTTTGTTGTTGTTAGGCTAGGGTTTGGTGGTTGAATTCATTTAGCCTTCCAATATCATTATTATTGTTATCCATTTTCACCATATACAACCATCACTATCGTTTCTGATAGTGAATCTTTGGATGAGCCCTCTACCACTCCTAAAACAAGGAAGCCCACTCCAAAGAAGAGGAAGAGAACTAAGAAGGCTTCAATCAAAGCCGCCTCTGCTGAATCCCCATCCCCTGCAAATGATGCTCCTGCTCCAGTTAATCCATCTGCTGAGGAAGCCCCAATTCCTCAAAAGCCAATCCCATAAGGAGAAAACCCTCAAGAGCTAGCCAAAGAGACTGCTCAAACAAAAGAAAAGACCCCCAAGCCTGCAAAGTGCTCTAGGAAGTCATCCAAAGGGGAGTCATTAGCTCAGGTGGAGTAGCCACTAGCGCAACCTATTGCTCCTCTTGCTCCTTCGACGACCCCTAAAGAGTTACAACAAGAGGTTGAACAAATATTGGAATAAATTGCACAGAGGGCAACCAGACAGACTAGGAGCCTATCCCAAGAACTGCTGGAATTATTTGAGGGATCCACAATGCAGGATCATCTAAGGACTATCTTTAATGACAAAGAGGCTAGGTGTAGGGATGCCTTCACCAAGGAAAGGGGCTAGGACATTTTTCATTCATTCTATGGCAATAGAGACAAGGCCATCCAAATGTGCGACCCCTGGACACTGAACCTTGGCAAATTGGTGGTGCCCAATGTTTTTGTAGAGCCTATGCTCATAAGGGAGCTAGCAAAGGCATATGATGTTCCAAGTCGGACGATTAGGACTACTGAAGGATATGTCCTACTAGACATCTCTTACGGGGCTATCATTCAATGTTATGATTTAGATAAGTCTGCCCTCACAATTATAAACAGGGATAATTTGTAGAGGAACTATGAGAACAAAAAGGACAGGTACAGGAAGGATCTTGTTCCTCATTTCATGAGGAAACTTTACAAATATTCATAGAATTATGTCCTTCCATCTCAAAGGGAGTCCTTCAAGCTTGACTATTTTGAGCCCTATTTTGTTAAAACCTATTATGCACTAGGGTAGGTCCTTAAAGTTGATTGTGTGCTCACCAAATTGCCCATTGATTTTATGATGATGGCCATCAACATTCAGCACCCCTCAAAAAATGAATTGTATGATTTTGCAAGTGCTATTCATGAGAAGATTCATGAGGGATTGGTGAGAGCTGGAAATAAGGATGAAAAATTGAAATTCTTGCACTATTCTTTGGTGTTCTACTCAATTCTTTATCAAAATAGAGAATGTTGGGGCCCAGAGTTGAGAATAAAGAAAAATGATCCCTACACAGGTCTCCCTTGGTTGGTGTAAAGATGGACCTAGGTTTGGGACAAGGGATCTAAGTTTGGTGATTTTTGTATATTCTTTGACCATTTTGTGATGAACATTTTGACAAGACTTGGGGTAGTATTGTCGAGGCTTCCTAAAGAGATAATCAAAATATTGAGAATAAGGAATTGCAGGGCTGATGGACATTTCTAACACGAGGGTGCATTCACCCACAATTTTGGGGATTTCTTCTTTTATGGAAATTGTACAATAATAAGAATTTATGGATGTGAGTAGGGACTCGTTGTATTGCCTATCATTGTCTCTCCAAGTTTAGCATTCCTCGAATTCATCTGGAAAATGATGTGGATGGAGAGGGATCAAATCAAATCTGATAGAAAGGGAAAATTTATCCCCAGGGTAACAATTTTCGATGAATTCAGTGTAGGTTGTGAGACCTTGGAGAAGGTACAATTTTTTTTGTTGAAGAATTACAAGCTGAGGGTTGCCCAAGCTAGGCATTTTGAGCCTAAAGGTTGTATAAATGACATTAGAGTAAATAAATTGAAGGGAAAGGGGTATTTTCATTCTTTTGTAGAAAAAGAAGATTTGATTAAGAATGTGCATCCACGTGAGGCAAAGCAAAGGAGGAAGAAGTGGGACCTCATGAATAAATTTAAAAGGGAAAGGAAACAAGAGGATCCCAATTTTGTAGGTTCCTTCTGGCACTTCAGGGATGATTTTGCTTGAATGTCTTTCATGTTAAGAAAGGAAGATGATATAATAAAGGAGGAGTTGCAGAGAAGAGAGGCCAAGGAAAAGGGAGTTGAATACAAAGGAAAACCAATTGATCCAACTCCCAAGGCTCATACTGAGGAAGAACTTGCAGAGTCCTCCAAAGGGGGTGTACAAAAGGATGAGGGGGTAACAACAGAGTAGGTTAGGAAGATTGAAAGAGGAAAGGCTAAAATATCTAACTTTGCAGATATCCAAGAGGATTTTGATACTTTGGTGCCGCCACCTTCTCCTCCAAGGGAAATATTCCAAGATAATGCAAATGCCGAAGTTTTCAATAATTTAGATAGGGCTCTCATCCCAATCACAATCCCTATAGAAGAAGTAGATGATGAGAGGATTATTACTTCAAAGAACTTTATGGCAGATGACAATTTTGTTCTGATTGATTGAAAAATAGGTTTTAAGGACCTGAAACCATTACAACATAGTTAAATAGAAAGCTGAGAAAATAGAGTCCACATACAAAGCGACTGGTCAAAAAACCAGCAAACAGAAAAAATAGCTAAACAACAAAAAACAGCAAAGACCCCAAGGAGACACTACCTAGTAATTTTCTTCAGCAGATCCTCTGCCTTAGTCACCAGCTCATCATAGGTCGCCCCAACTGCTTTTAGCTCCTCCAGGTCCTTATTCACTTTATTTTCCTTCCTCCTTCGATGGGTGCGGGTTCTGGGACCTTGGGCTTCCCCGGTTCCTTCTGCATCCAGGTCAATTTCTTGGGTTTCCTTTTCATCATCAAGCTTGCTGATAAGGATATGGGTGTTGTTGGCTGAGATTTTCAGAATGTTGAGGCTCTACTCCGCAATGTTCTTGAGGCACTCCTCTATCTTGTCCACTTTGGTTAATACCCCTGAGTTTAGATCATTTTGGCTAAGGGGGAAATTGAAGAACATGTCTGATGAAGAAATCAACAATTTTGATAGGAACAATTTTGATTGTGCTCCTTGTCCCAAGGTGGATTTTTGAGAGAATTTTCTTGTTAGATCAGATCATGTGGTAGAAGGACCCCAATTTTGCTAGAGAGTTTGGAGATCATGGCTCCGGTGTAAATATAAGTTCAAAAGCTTTTGCTTTATGGTCAAAGGCCCCTGGCACTAAAAAGCCCATAGTTTTGCAAGGGGTGCAACACAAAACAGGGGATGTTTCTGTAAGTGCTTTAGAGGACACTACTGCTTCAGAGGTTGTAGCAATTTCCAAGCATTTAGTCCAATTTGCTTAGGTGGCAGTAGAGGATTTAGAGCAAAATCATATAAAGCTAAAGGATATGCATGTTGTTTTGAATACCAAGTACAATGAATTATTTGTTGAGACCATTGCATTGAAAGAGCAAATAAAGAAGATGGTAACTAACTCTTTTGGAGGAATTAGACCTGAGGAGATTGAGAAGATAAACAAAGAAATGCAAAGGGTCAAAGATGAAGTTGTAAGCAATTATTTTAAAATTAGGAAAGATTCAATTTTGAGAATTTCAAATAAAATCATTGATAAATTGGATGAAGTCCACACTTCATATTCTTTGACATCCAAGCTCCTGAGTCAGCTTGATGAATTCATTGCATTCTTTCAACCAATCAGAGCTACGTGGCTGCCAAAGGGTCAAACCTTGAAGGAGGTTATGTTAGCAGTGAAAAATGTGGCTCAACCATCTCAGATTGTATGGGTAACTTGGAAAAACTATAATTTATTGAATAAAGAGTTACCCAACATAGAGGAGGACAGGAAAGCATTGATGGGAATGATTGATTCTTTCCAAGGACTCAAAAAGTGGCATGTCCCTACAATTTTGATAGATGTCGGGAAAATTAAGAGATTAGAAGAATGGAAATAGGGTTTCCAGGAAGCAATAAATGTCAACTTGACATCCTTGGAAGGTGATCCAAACCAAGGAGATACCTTTCTTAATATTGTTGATAAAATTATGGAAGTACAACAAATGTATCATAGCTTTGCCCTAGGAGTAGTAGTTGTGCCTGCCCACAAAACAAAGGAAGTTATGAATAAATTGCATAGCATGAAGGGTGTTTCTTGGCCAACTCATGAGATTGAGGTGCTACATAAAAAGTACCGCTCCTTGGAAGAAGAGCAACCTGAAGAAGAGGACTAGTCACAATATTTCCATTTTTGTTATTCCTAAAAGTTTTGTGCAGGATGCTCATTTTGGGAAAATGATTAGAACACTCAACCGGCAAGGAGAAGTCTCCAAATACCAGATTGCATTTTTTGATCCTAACAGAAGAAGATATGGAGTACATATGTGAGAACATCTTTTGCAGATCCATAGCTCAAGCTTCCAGCATAATGGCTTTTCAACCACCATCATTCAATGCAAGTTGCACACAGAGGTCAATGTCTTAGGCTTTAGGTCTTTTTTGTAATGCAATTAGATTTTGACATGTGTCTTCTTCGGCCCAAGGCTTGTTTTGCTCCCTTGTGTTGTAAAAGGGATTTCAAGGCTAAAAAGAAGGATTCCAAACTCTTGATTTGTATGCATTAGAGAAACCTTAATATAACAGCAAATAGTCTTCTAGCAGTTTTGGTGACTCATTGTGATATTTTTCATGAATGTATCAATTTTATATTGAAAATCAATAAAGAGAACATTCATTTATGGCTCATATCTTTTGTGTTATGTTGTATGAATTGTTGTGTTAATGACATATGCAATTTGTCTTCTCCAAGGGGGAATGTGTATTTTTGGATGGGTTTCATTTTAAGCTAAATGAACTAAATTTTGTCTTGAATACTGCAAGAAATTTTGAGAGAGTGTGAGGAGGTTGTGAATGCATTCTCAATCTAAACATTTTAAGCAATTCTTAGTTGTTTAGTATTGGACTTTAATGTTGATAATGTTACTCTATTTCTCACTAGGATTGTGATTTGACTTTGTTTTCCCTTAGAACAGGCACTGATCATACTTTCTTGAAGTTTGTGGGTCATCTTTTCATTCTTATTTCACCTTTTATATTCAGTTTTCCAGTTTTTCTATATTAGGAGTAGAAGTAGATTAGAGCCATTTTCAATGCAAACAAAAGTGATAAGAAACTGAGGTTCAAGCCAGAATTCATAGTGTGTTATGCTTTTCCTTGGTATATTTTCATTGAAAGCATCTATTGCATAATGCACTGTCAGATAACATTTAGCTAGTATATGGATAATAGTGCAATAGATAAACCTACCTAGGTCCTACAGAGCCTGAAGAGTAGAAGATTGCAACTTCCATGTTGAATCTTGTTCATTGGCCAAGTCCAATCCTGAGTTTGTTCACGAGTTAGTGACTATTTCTCTAGGATTTAGGATCTGTTGATAACCTATATATGTATTAAAACTTTGAGCTTTGGGTGTGTTTGTGGGTCACTAATGGAGTAGAAGAACTAGGAAAGTATATGTACTAAACTATGAAATTCACTGTTTAATATAAGGGTGAAATGTATGTAAAGTGTTTTAGTGTGTATACCATGAAACACATGCAAAGGGTAAACATGAGTAGTATTGGTATTATCTGCAACACTTCTCAATGATCCTTTAATGCAACACACATTATCTAAGGTATTATCTACAATAGCTCATGCAAATATCACAGACTTGTTAAAATATCAAGATTGGAAAACTTCATCTCCTCGAATTAGATTAAGAGCATAGATACAAAATAGTATCAGGTGCATCATACATCATAATAGGAATCATTGTGTTATTACATAACAAACCATTAAAATGATTCATCCATTAAATTTTCCATAAACATCTCAGCAGGGAACACAACATGATGCAAATATTTGTAATGTAAAAGTATAAATGACTTGACATGTAAAGATAATTACAAAGTACAAGTCCTCCCACATAGTCACAACATTTATATTTCACCAAAAAATATCAAGAAATCAATATCAAATAGATAATATACTAATCACATACATCATACATTTAAATCATGTCATTGATCTTCTTCTTCATCCAACTCTTTGTTTGTATCTTCCGATCTAGAATCAACATTTTAAGGATTATTGGTCATATCATCGTCACCATCATCAGCATCATCATCATCATCATCATCATCATCATCATCATCATCATCATCATCATCATCATCATCATCATCATCATCATCATCATCATCATCATCATCATCATCATCATCATCATCATTAATATCATCATCATCATCTTCATGAACATTAACTCCTACATCATCGTGATCTTGTTCCTCTTCTTTGACATCTTTGTCGAGCACATCATCAACTAACTAGTGACCCTGATCATCATGTACATCATCTTCTAGTTCTTTTGTATCTTCTTCTTCCATGACATTATACTTTATCAGCCTTGCTCTAGGATCATGTCTAACAACAAATGGCCAACCCAGTTTATGTCAAACCTCTGAGTAAAATACCTGCTCACATTGGCTTGGAAGAACATGGGGCTCATTTCTAGCTCGCTCAAACAACCTTGTATTGCCATTGTAAATCCATTATCATATTCAATAATAGTTCTGTTAGGACCATTTTCATTCAATCGTAGCCTATACCATTGGACGATGAAAAGAACTAATTTGAAGGACCCAAAGTCACACTCACGTATATCATCCAAAATCCCATAGTATCGATTTTCTGAGACTTGAGGATGTATGTCGCTTCTAGATGAAATATTAGTCACCTGAAATACTACAATTATCCCAGAATCACAAGTTTTCTTCGTGTCATCCAACTTTTTGATGCGAAATTTATGACCATTGCACCACATAGCCTTGTGGAGTTTCACCTACAATATGTCAAACATGTAAAAATTATTGCATCACCAGTTTATAAACATATTTATTCTTGGTCGAATGTATGCAAAAAACAACATATATATATATATATATATATATATACATCATTAAAATTGAAAAAAAATTAAATAATATGGGTGATTAATATATTTATACGTACCTGTTTATCTCTTAAACCATATGCCAAATCAATTTCCCTTGGTGTAACATTGGAATCTCCATTACGATGAGTTTCTTTAACCAATGAAGCCACACGTTCCCATGTTAATGCGCGACCAGATTGTTGACATCGTTCAATCCATACCATCATCCAATCAAGATTGTTTGCAACATATAAATGTAGTGCATCCCACTCTCAAGCAACTGTAGAAAAAATACTAGAAATTTACAATTAATGTATATTGAAGAGTAAGAATTAATTAACTATAATATATATAAAAAACAAATGTAAAATGTATTCAGATTAATGTCCATGAACATCCAATAATTACCTCTCACTTTCCTCAATCTACCTTTTCCCATCAGGTACTCCCCTTCGAATTTGTGAATGGAGTTGGGATCCCAAATGCGATTTACATGGATCTTTTCCGCAAACTTAGGAAGATATTCAGTAATGTACACCATAGTCTGGTATACCATATATCCCTCCACCATAGAACCCTCATGATGTGCTCTTTGTCAAACCAAAGCCCTCAAAAATTTCAAGTGCCTCTCAACCATCCACATTGACCTTGTGTGTATAGGTCCACACAATTCAATCTCCTCAACTTGGTGTATGAGGTAGTGTTCTTGTGCATTGAAAAATATCGAAGGTAGACACTTTTTCATTTCACACATCAGATGAGGAATTTTTTTCTCCCAATATCTTATATCTTCTTTATGGATTTCTTTATATGACAACCATCTACAAGTGATTCGAAACACAAATATATTAACAAGAATTAACAAAATAATATACAATATACTACATAACAAGTAAAATGAATGGCAAATATAATACCTATACAACAAATTGAACAAATAACACTACTTACCTCATGTATTTTCCAAGATCATATATAACTTGTTTGACATTATTATCAAAGTGGTTTGGGAGAGATAGAGGTAGAACGTACTGCAACAATTATAAAATGGTCATTTCATTGTTTTCCCAAAACTAGTACTAAACATAATACAATGAAAAGTACATGCAATATACAAATATATAGAAAATATACAAGAACATGAATTACCTTAATGAAGGTATGCCAATCATGCGTTTTCATCCCTAGCCCAAATTCACTTTTTTTTGTTATGAGATTGTTTATGTTCGCAGCAAATCCTGTGGGGAAACGAATTTTTCGTATGACCTCTTTTATAACATTACTTTGATGCTCTGTTAATAACCAAGGAAGGGCACTTATATTAATTCGGTATCCATCGCTATTTAATTGAGTGACATTTTTCATTGCATGTTTTGGATTCCTGAATGTCACTACAAATTTTGACAATTTTTTCTTTGTCACGCCTTCCATCCAATATTTTCCATAACGTCTCTATTATATTCTTTCCAATATGCATAGTATCAAACAAATGCACAATTTGTAGCTGCTCATAGTAGGGCAGCCTACTAAATTGTCTGGGATAACTTTTTAGTCCCCTTGGAAGGTGGTAATTAATGTGTTGACGACCTTCATGAAGCATATAAGTTTAAAAAACTAACAACGACAATCATTGTCAAATATAACATAAGTAAACAAAACACAATATAAAAATATAAATTCCAAACATATCATATATGATAGATAAACAATTGCATTGAATGACATTACCTTGACAGTTAATTCTATTATATTCCAACTTCCATAGGCGAGGTGTCATTCTTCGTGGTTTTGATGTAGTCTCTGCTTTCCGATTGAAAATATGTTTTTCAGTAGTTCGATACTTATGATTTTTGTGGAGGAAGTGCCTATACTTATCAAACACCTGCTTTCCTAAACTTGTTGAATGACAAGATTTCATCTTTGAACCACAAACTGGACATGCAAATTTTCCCTTTGTTTGAAGACCTACAAGATCATATATAATTGGATTAAATATGTTAATTTTTATAATTATATATGTTGAATGGATTTTTAAAAAAAAACCATGATTTATACTTTAAAAAATTAAACATTATTAAAGTGCACAAGTTGAAAATTATAACATACCACAAAAATGTGTTAGCCCTGGGGCATCATGAATTGTCCATACAAGCATTGCATGGAATTGAAATTGTCTTTGCCCTATTGGTCTAGAGACGTCATACATAGTGACACGATTCCATAACTACAACAACTCGTCGATAAGAGGCTCAATATATACATTCATATATTTAACCTGATACTTACCTAGTTGAATGAACAAAAACATTACATAATTATTATAACCATTTTACTGCAATATATATAAGTTAATGTACATGACTATAAAATGAAAAAAATACTTGGAACAATCATTGCCAACATTATGTGCTCCCTCTTTATTGACATCCATGGAGGAATGTTATTGTTGATAACAAAAAAAGGCCACACCAAGTAAATAGATTTTAGCTCTCCAAATGGATTGACATCGTCCACTGCCAATAAAAGCCTAAGGTTACGAGGTTCTTCTTTAAAGTGTGGTCATTTTTCATCTATGTCCGTAAATGCAGAACCATTAGTAGGCATTTGAAGAATGTCATCTCAACTTCTATTGCGTGCATGGTAATCCATAAATTATGCCAAGCTTTCGCACCTAAATAATCGTTGCAAACGTGGAATAATGGGAATGTAATGAAGAACCTTGCGAGGCACCTTTTTTGATAGTTGATCTGTTCGATATCTACTGATATGACATTCAAGGCATTCTATTGCAAATTCATATTATTTATGATATATAATATGATAATTGGGACATGCATCTATTGCTTGCTACTCCATTCCAATATCTTTCATAATGGTAGATAATTCTCGATATGAGCGAGGTAGAATATTTGATGGTGGTAACAAAAAATCACCTATCAATCTAGAGCAAAAAAAAATTGTTAATATAAAGAATATTAATGATACATATTTCACCTTTTATTTACTAGTGATGAAATAACAACAAAAATAGATGAAAAAATATGACATATATGACATACCTTAACATACGTGAGATTGTTATGTTGGATAAACCATTCATAACCTTCAAGTTCACAAACAACAACATAACAGAGATAAGAGTTGTTTGGGAGCCTTCGTAAAGGGGCTTGTATGCCTTCTCAAGTATAGGTAAATCATGAACAACATCAAAGTCATCTTGATCATCATGATCAGCTGCGCCAGTACTAAATGTGTCATGGATCAATGTATTTGTATCATCATCTTCAACTGTGTTTTCTGGTGCATGATCATCTTCTTCCATAGGATCATTATCTTCAGCTTTGATATTCACACCTCCATGTTCCTCCACTTGGAAAACCACATTCTCCGGGTCGTGGTAGTCCATATCATGTGCCCTAGGGCACCCCACCTATATAAAAATGATCAACATAAATAAACCATGATCATGATATCATTGACAAGTGATTTTTTATGTATATAAATTATTAAAATGATATAAACATTTACAAATGTAATCAATATAAACACATATAATGAACAACTTACCAATGGACGATAATCATGCCCCCCTTCAATGTGACCATGTCGCCTACAATATTTCTCAGTTGTTATGATTAAAAGTCTTCTAGTCTTTAAGCCCTTACAATTTTTGCAGGGACAATAACATTTCCCATCACCTTTTCTTTCCAAGCTAGACCACAATCTAGCAATTGTCTCCTTATTTTGTTCTTTGTTGATATTATCTGACATGATTTTTCTTCACAGGCAAAAAAATCGGGCTATGGAAAATTCGATCTATAACCTTCACAAACCAAGCAAAACAATGTCGCAAGTATGGAAAACATTGTTCGCGCATAGTTTTTTTTTTCACTTTTCTGTTTTTCGTCGGAATTCCGACGAACATTGGGCAATATTTAAAAACAAAAAAACAAATTTGACACAAATTGCCTTGTAAGATCCGACAAAATGAAAGAAATCCCATAGTTCGTTAGAAATGTTCATTGGAAAATGCACCCAAATGAGTTAGTGTAATGTTATTTGTATAATGGGAGAGGTATTTCTCTTATGAGAAGAAGCTCTTTCCTAAATAATTTTAAAAAAATTGGACTCTTGAAGAAGTGTTGGCCTATAAATGACTAGGAGGAGAAGGTAGATGAGGAAAAATGCGAGGATAAAACAAAGGGAATTGAATTCACTCTAGATCATCACCCATAATTATTAAAATCTTCACTTCTTATATTGGAAGATCATGTTTTTCTTTCATCTTTTTAACCATTTCTTTATTCTCTTGAATACTCCTCTACTTCTTTGTTTTGAACTTTTGACTTTTATTTTCTACCAATATATCATTGGCAATGGTTTAGAAGAAAATTGGTTTGTCTTATAATTTAGATCCAAAAAAAATTTTCCATTATGCTTTATTATATGAGGAATTAATGTTGTTGAATATGTTTTCAATTGAAGAGAGTTCATGCTAGAATAATTTATTTTCTTGCCTTGATAGTCTTCATCATAATTATCCTAGAAGTCTTCCAATCTTTCCTTATGCTTGTAAATGTTTCCCATCCCTTCAATGGTGGACCTTGGATTGAATAATGATCTAGTTTTGTATAATCTGAAATTAATCTGTGTTGTTTCTACCTCTACATTATTTGAGGCTTATCTTGTCAAATGTGTGTATTTATTTATTACAATGGGAATACAAGCCCCTTAACCTTCCTTCTTGAACATAATTTGTGTACCTATAACAATTATATGTAAAATATTAGTAACCCTAGTTTGTCACTAATATATCTTGGAAGAATGTAGGGATATTTATCATATTCTCCAATTCTAATGTATGCGAAAGTGGAGAATTTAATGTACTAGCTACCAAATCTTTGTTTTTCATTTAGAGCTTCCTTAGATATTCTTTTACCAATATATCATTCCAATAATCTAATTATATAAAATATGATTGCATCATTAACCATCATAAAAAAAATTGTAATTGCTTTTATTTCTAATTGAGGATGGTATTCTTATACATTTGTTGTTGTAACCCAATAGCTCTAAAAATTACTGTATCGAAGCTAAATCTTATAATAAATAAGAATTCATTTAAAATTTCTTATTTGACAACACATTAGAGATATGATCATGAAGAACTTCTTTGACATTTTGGAAAGAATGTCAGTAGGCTTCTTGAGACATTTTTTATTTATTTATTCCTACCATTTGGTTGAGTTGTTATTATAGTATTCTTGTACAAACTCCACAAAAATATGTATCTAAGCATCCCTAGGCAGTGAAGAAAAAATATCCTTAATATAATATAGTTGAATAAATAGAATTGTATTACCACTATTATCTCTAATTTTGTTTGATTTGTGTTATAATTTTGAGCACGAGCCATGATCAAATCAATTGATTACACTAAAACTAGGAATTGTGTAGCTTGTACTAACCCACTAGCCTTAACAATTTTGGTCCTTCAAGACATGAAATTTTCATCCAATGCCATTCTTGCAAGAAATTTTTCTAGGGCCACATGTTGTAGGTTTGTGCCTAACACATTTCCCATATTTATAAATTTATTAGATGGTGGAATGAATTCCTTGAATCTGTACTTATTTTTAGCAAGAAATGTCATTTCGTGTACAAGAGTACCTAGAAATGTTTATCTAAGTTGATACTAAGTTTTTTTTTATAATTTTCTAATATAATTATATGTTAACTCATTAAATTCACCATGTAATTCAGCTATATCATTTACAAAAATTTCCCATTCCAAATATCTAAAAAAAATTGAGTGTTGAAATCTTCAAAATGACTATTTAGTGTTCAACTACATTTCAAATTCCAACTTTAATGATGTGGGAGCATCTAAGAGTGTAAGACAATCTTACATCATCCACACACAATTTTTTTTTAAAAAAATTAGTTAAGGTTAGGTAAATAAAAATAAAGGCAAGCATCTATGGGTCTCCTAGCACCTAGGAAAGTGTCCAAGGAGGGATGGGGGGTTGAAAATATTCAATATTTATGGCCTATGTGTAAAGGCAATTGTAATTTTCAAGAAGGGACACCTTTTTCTATCATTTATAATGCTAAAATAATAAAAATACCCTTTTGGACTTGGAAATAAGGAAGGAGAAGAGTCATGCATTCATGTTTATTGAATGGTTAAATAAAAATTGGAAAAGACACATTTTTAGGCACCCACTTGGGAAAATTGAAAAGACACCTCTTCAATTGGCCTCCTAGGGAAGTTGAAATGTCATCTATTGGCTATGGGTTGCATTTATTGATTGTCATGTGTTTCTCTCTTAAAGGGGGCATGACAATTGAAAGAGGCATAAGAGAACTATAAATAGGGGCTTGAGATAGAGGTTTGAGCATCCAGAGTCGAGTGGATCATTGAGAGTTGATCCAAAGTTGAGTGGGTCATCCAGATTTGAGTCAATCATTGAGAGTTAAGAAAAGTTCTCCTTCATGTGAGAGTGGACTCATAGTTTTTCTTGCAAGATTGGTAAAGCCCATGAGGCTAAGCATTGTAATTTATTAATATTCATATTTCTTTATATTGAAGTAATGGAAAATTAGTTATTTCTATTCTTGCAATTTCTATGAAATTTTATTTGTTATACTATGCATGAATCTTGGGTGGAGGAACCCTCATATAGTGTAAAAGAGCATGTGTTTTGGATGGTTTAGGAGAGTCTCCAACATCATTAGTTTACAAGTTACAACTATACTTCAAAATATAGTTATAGTTTACAAAAAATTATAAATTACACAAATGCTTTGATTTTAAAATCTCAAATTGTAAAGATGATTTAATTTCTAACTTACAAATTTCAATGATGATTCAACTTCTAAACTACAAAAAGGCTTTGAACCTCTAGCAATGGCGTTTGGGATTCTAAACTACAACTAGACTTTGGACTTCAATCATAGTTTGCACAAAGTTCAAAATTACAAAAGAATAATAATCATAGATTATAAATTGCAAAGATAATTTGACTTGTCACTTGGAAACTACAATGATTTTTCAACTTTTGAACTATAAAAAGACTTCAAAACTTTGACCATATTTTGTAAAAAATAAAAAAAATTATGATGTTTGAGATTATGAATTGCAACCAAACTTCAAACTTCTAGAATAATTTACAAAATTCTACAAATTACTATGCGATGAAAAATGTGTGTGCGAATACAAAGGACTAAAAAGCAAGCTAATTAATCAAGCAAACACAAGACATCATACACCTCAAGATTAGAATGATAAACTCAAAACGAAAATAAAATGACAATGCAATGCAAACAAAAAAGTTCGCCTTGATTTGATGATTCCTTGATATTATGTGTGCTTGATGACATCTTTGAATTGATTTTGGACCATGATTATTGATGCAATGATGGTTGATGAAAAATGAAGTGTGAGATAGGTGGTTATTTCAGTAGACTAACGATGCAATTTATGGAAGCATATCATTTTGGCATTATGACGATATGATGTATGAAAAGTGGATGATTTGCTTCAAAAATGGAAGGATTAAATAGGATTTGGGAAGAAGTCGAGGGGTTCTCAAAATGCAACACTTCTCGTTGAGGAGAACTAATGGCACTCCAAAGGAATCCATGTGGAAGAAGATTCCACACTTGTCCTCAAGAGGACAAGTGGCTCAAGAGGGAAGACAAGTGTAACAAGAGAGGGACACATGTCCTGGGGAGGAATGACATGTGTCTCCAAGGACACATGTCTATTTGGGGAGTAACCACCCCAAAATAGATTATTTTCTAATATTTGAAAAATAGGGAATGTGCACACATGTGAGAGAGGAGGTTAGGATAGGATAGGATAAGGTTGGTTAGGGAGGATAGGGTTGGTTAGAACCCATGGGTTAGGCTAGGGTTTGAATTAAAAAGTGGTTAAAGGTTAGGAGACATGTGACATATTTGAATTAATTAAATTCAAATGAGAGAGAAATTAATTAGTTTAATTAATTAATTCAAGGATTAGAAGAAAAGGGGAATTAATTAATTAAAGTATATTTAATCAATTAATTGGATATAATCCATATTAATTAAATTAATTTGGCCAAAGGGGGATATGATACTATATTTAATTAAATGACATGATTTATTTAATTAATATAAGCGGCTAAGGGATTTAAATTTGATTAAACTGATTAACCAAATTTAAGTGTCTACATTTTGCCCCTCTTTGTGGTGGCACTAGAATATCATCAGTGCGAAGACAATAAGAAACTAACAATTCAGAGAAAAAGGAGCAAGAAAATGCCCCAAGCAGATGAAGGAGTGGCCAGGGATGCCCCATTGAGAGGATGCACGGGAAAAAGGGCCTGGGTGACATCTCGAAAGAAACATTGCCCCAACGGACAAGAATGGAAGACAAGAAACAAAGCTTGGGAGTGACAACAATCAGATGGGAAAGAGAAGTGAATGCAAATGCAAGATCATGGAGCGCGAGCATCCATGAAAAATGGAACGCCATGTAATGAGAACTAAGGCCAATGCAAGTGCCTCAAATATATTTTTCCAAAAGGATAATTGATTGGATGAGGATTTGATGATGTCTAACTTGAGGAAGGATACATCTTGCACAAACTGATGATTGGATAAAAATTGGTGATGGGATGACAAAGGGTACCTGATATGATAATGATGACAAAGATGCTCAAAGGTGATTGTTGAACAACTGGCTGATAGGATATGATCTCGAAGGACACAACTGACACAAAGGATGAGACCTAAGGATACTTATATACAGGAAAATCTAGATGGGGAATCATGACCGACACTATTTACAAGATGTACAAGAGACTATGGATGATGGAAGAGGACCCAGAGATAGGCGTGATACTGCCCCGGGCAAGATGAAAAGCCATGATAGATTGATGATTGATGGGGTGTTGCTGATGTGGGAATGATATATCCTGAAACAACACAAGGATTGGGAAGGATGCATCCCGATGATGATGATTGGATTGTGATCAAGGCTTGTAGCATGGTTGGAAACAAGACCACAAATGCAATTGGATGATTTGATTAGCATTTGACCTTGGATAGCTGAGGAAAATGGATAAGATTAACACATGATGGCGGATTGCGAGGAGCAGATGGATTGATAGGACAAAAGGCATGGGATTGTGTGAGGGTAGCCGAGAGCTAGACACCAATGATAAGGGAGGTAAGAGGTGATGGAATTATATGATAGAAGGGATGAAAGGATGGAGGATAAGATGAAAAGGATTTGGAGATGGAAGCATTGTGGATGGATCTAGGAGATGAAAGGATGAAGGATGAAGGGATGTAGGTAGATGAGGATTGGGAGAGGAACTGAGTATGAATAAAGGGATGGAGGAATTGGGCGATAAGGATTGGTGGATGAATTAGGTTATGGATGAAGAGATGGAGAAACTGGGAGATAAGGATTGGTGGATGGAAGGATATGGTAAGATGACTGATAGGAAGATAGTAAGATGAGGTAAGTGGATTAAAGATAGGGGAGATAAGGTTCATGAAGGTATGTAGAAGGATTACATGGAAATTAAGAAGGATGGGTGGATAGGAAGGAGAATGGAGGAAAAGTGTGATAGGGAAATGGAGGCCAAGAGGTGTCCAAAGAACATATACATAGTAGGAAGTGAAATGGATAGATGGCCAGAAGAACTTGCCCTCAAGTGCGGAGAGAAAAAGGATGAGGGGAATTACACATGATGCTTGTTTGCAAAGTTTTCATCATGGTACTTGTCCAAGGCACTTGTTTGCCAAGTTTTCACCATTGGACAGATTTTTCTCTTTACTTTTTTTTTCTTATTTTTTTATTTTTGAGAGGAATTTTATGGATGGAGATGGATGAGCATAAATGGATTTGGAGGATAGGTGAGAAGGGATATGTATGGAGGACTCAAGCATCGATTTTTATATCAAGGTAATAGGAGCCCATTTGGAGTGATCACCGAGTGTTGGCACAAGTTTTTTAGGAATGAGTGGATTATGCAAAGGCTTGGATGAGATGGCTTTGATGGGGAATGTATGTGGTGTAAGGGATATGGTAGTATCAAGTTTTTAGATAGAATGAGGGAGAGTGAGTGTGATAGGGGGATGTTGTCAGGACCAACATTGGCACATGTTGTGGAGGACGTGGAATGAGTGGAGGGGAGATGGATGTAGCACGTGGATATGATGGAGGAATTATGATAGGAAAATTTGGGACATAGGGACCCAAAATATATTTAGGAGATGGAGGGGGATAATGTTTAGCTGGTGGAATAGCAACTTTGGATTCCATTGTAGGTTTTTGTTTTGGATGCACTACTTCTTTTTGCTTTGGGATCCACATTGTTGTTGTTTTTGTTTTAGTGGGCCTTTGCAACCTTTGGGATTCATTGCATTTTTGTATGAAAATTTTCTTTGTTGGAGCATGTATTTTTTAGTGGACATGGTAATCTTTATATTGTTGTGGATGTAAATAGATTTATGCATTTTTGACATGGCATCCAAATTTCTACTAGTAGCCTTGGAAAGAGTGTGCAAAGGTGTAGGAGATGGAGGAAATATGCAGGTAGTGATGGATGTAGGATATTGGATGGAATGTGGGGATATGTGCCTTTGTTGATCCTGATTAGGAATGAAAGGAGTAGGAGGTTTATGATGAGTGATTGGGAAATGGGATTTGTGCATGGGGGGATGAGTAGGGAAAGATGGAGGATGAGATTTTGGGATATAAGGGCCCAAAATGGATTTAGCATGTGGGTGAAATATGAAGGTATATTTTGGGATATATGGAACCAATATGGATTTAAAGGATGAAAGAGGAGGATGGGTGGTTGTTTTGGCTTTATATGATGGAGGAGGGGGGGGTGGCGATAAATGATTTGGAGGAATGATGGGGAAATGCAATGGTATGTTTGGAAGCATACTTGGAGTTTGTATTAGTTGTACCAACATTTTTGGATGAAGTGCCTTGGGATATGTAACTAAGACCATGAGATCCTATATGTGCTTTAACATGTATAGGCTCCAAATTACCTTGTTCATGTAGGAGAATGGGTGGTATATATGAGATATTCTTCTGCTGCGAGTGAACTACCATGGATGAATGTAAGCGAACCAATGGGATAAAGTGATGGTGGCAGGATGGTTTGGATAGGAGGAAATGGATAATCATGGGAGAATCAAGAAGTGGAGTATGGGGGTTGAGAGGATCTTGACTTGGAAGAGGGGATAATAAGGGCTCTTGAGATAGAGGGGGCGGAATGGTAGGATATTGACTTAGATCAATAAATTTTTCAACATGCTCTAGAACAAGACCTTGGAATGATGGGATGGGTGTGGATGGTGTGACAAGGGGTGAGTGGGTAGACTTCAAATGGAATGAATACAATGATGGAAGGTTCAATGACTTGGGTAGATGGAGTGGATGGAAGGATGAGAGATTCATTAATTGAGATAGATGGAGTGGATGGAAGGATGGGAGATTCATCAATTGAGGGAGATGGCATGGACAGAAGGATGGGAGGTTCATCAACTAGGGGAGATGGCATAGATAGAAGGATGAGAGGTTCATCAACTGAGGCAGATGAAGTGGATGGAAGGGTGAGAGTTTCATCAACTAGGGTAGATGAAAGGAATGAAAGGATGGGGGATTCACCAATTGGGGTAGACGAAGTGGATGAAAGGATGTGGGATTCACCAACTGGGGTAGATGAAGTGGATGAAAGGATGGAAGATTCATCAGATTGAGTTTAAATGATGGGGATTGCAGTTGAATGACCTCAATGGATGGGAGGTTCTTGATGGTGTTAGGAAGTGGGAGAGGAATGATAGGTGTGGGAGTTGGAAGTGAAGTTGGTGGATTGAGATGAGATGGGGTGGACGAAGGTGGAATAAGGTTG
Organism: Cryptomeria japonica; assembly: GCF_030272615.1. Taxonomy (NCBI): domain Eukaryota; kingdom Viridiplantae; phylum Streptophyta; class Pinopsida; order Cupressales; family Cupressaceae; genus Cryptomeria; species Cryptomeria japonica. The sequence goes on along the minus strand of NC_081407.1, from coordinate 473,750,606 downwards.
GATGAAGTGGATGGAGTTGTGTTGGTGCATGATGGAGTGGAAGATGATGGAGTGGAAGATGGTGGAGTATTATGGTAGGATGTAGGAGTGAGATAGGATGTGGGATTCTAATTGGTGCCACTTTCCAATTGATGAACGTTCATCACAACAAGGGATGTAGGCGGTTCTTGTAGATAACTAAATCATAGTTGTGAAACAGTAGGTTGTGATGTCACTTGAGGTTGATATTGTGGGGAAATGACAACTTGTGGTACTAATTGGATGGGTGGGGGCACAAATGATAATGACACTATGGAATTCATGCCCCTAGTCATATCTTGTGTGATAGATGATGACAAATTAGGATCAGATGGAGGATTGAGGTATGATGGAGGAGTGAGGTATGATGGGGGATTAGGATTGGATGGAGGAGTGAGATAGGATGGAGGATTAAGATTAGGGATTGTGTAATGGATTTGGGGATAATGAGATGGTGTGTTTAGATAATGGATGTAAGTGGCAGTATTTCTATGAAAAGATGGAAGTTGGGATGTTGCAGATGAGGGATATGTGTGTGTGAGATATGAAAGAGTTGTGGGTGGAAGACATGATGGATTTCCCTTGTCAAAGGTGTGATAAGGATTATGAGCGGATGCGCATGGAGGAATGGTAGAGTAGCTAGGATGAACAATTGGATTTTGGTATTTGACACTTGGTGCAAGATTTCTAAGGATGCAGGCATCAAGATTTTCAATTTCATATTTGTCTTGATCAACCATACTCTCATCATCATTAGAATGGGATGGAGTGGAAGAAAATGAAGGATGACCAAACTCATCATAATAAAACTATGACATGACGATTAGTTGATGAGTTGGGGAGATGAAAGATGAAGATGGATGATAGACCAAAACTCAGAATATGATGAATGACAAGCTCATACTAGGATGGGAACTGACTTTGAGGAAGTTGGAAAGAGTATGAAGTTTGATGTTCAATTTTGGATGTGTGATGTTCGATCTCTGACTCATGAAGAAGGCAATGATGATGATAATAAGGAGACAAGAGGCAATGATGGACGATAATGAGGACACAAGAATTGAGATGATGACAACCAAGGTGATGACTTGAAAATTGGGATGATAAAAGTGAAAATGCAAATCGAGATCCTAGGAATAAGGAAAACCCGCCAAACTATGAAGCAAACTTACTGGACAAATTTTGGCAGCATAAAAAGACAATAAGGATCAAACCTGCTAAAGGAAGAGGTGAACCCACCATAGTAAGGATCAAACCCGCTAGACCTAAGTGCAAACCTATTGTAGCATCAAAGACTAAAATGACAGGTGAGAATGATGATGAACCCACTAGATCAGGGTGCAAACCCACTAGACCTAGGTTAAAACCCACTATAGTATCAAAGACAAAGAGAACTAGCAAAACTGATAGCAAATCCTCCAAAGTAAGGAGAAAACCCACGAGTCTTCAAAGAAAACCCATGAGAGTTTGAAAGACATTGACTACGCTAAGTATATCAATCTAACTCAAAATAGAGGCATTCTCTCTATACCAGGAAGCAAATCTGATGCAGGACAACAACAATAACTAGGATTGTGTGAAATGTGATGTGTTTGATGACTAATACTGATTTCAACAAAAGATCGTTGTGACACAAACAAGGTAAGCACGTACAAGTGATAGAATGCAATAATCAGTCATGCACTTCCTAGGATAGTCAAAGGACAATACTTGTTGAATCCTCTAGCCTAGAATACCACATCCAACCAGATAGATAGAAGCTTGGCAACACTGGCTCCACTTCATGGCACACACTTCTCGGGCATGGCAAGCTTCAAATTTCTAAAGACCCTTATAAGATCTCGAGAAATTTTCTATCTCAAATTGGGGGGTAAATGAGGGGTATCTTCGATATGCACGTATCACAACACTTGAGTCAACAAGTAGAAGGATTGGGGCCACTATAACAATGGTTTGTAGTAGTTTTCCAACAGATCCAATCCAACAATGAATTCGGTAAGCAAGCCAGTCAAGGCTATAATTGAGCTTATCAGTGCAAAGAAGGCCTCCACATATGATGAATTCACTCAACACTTTGGCCATTTGACCAGGTATTTGTATAGCGGCTCAGAAAACACCACTCGAGGTTGCACTGGGAGAGATGATATCCCCAATGTGCCTCTGTTTTGAACCACTCCCTTGATGTGATGAGGCCCCTAAGAGGCGATTCTCTACTCAAAATAAAAGTGGGTGTCATTAATCACCTTCCTCTTCACCCAAGGTCCACGAAGGCGAGGGTAGAGGATACTTGGTCTAACAGTTGGTTCACCCTACATGTGCACAAGAGTGCCAAACACGAAAGACATGATGTTCTTTTCATTTTATGAAATTAAAGTGTGCCTAAATTAATAGAAGACACAAATGCAATAATTGAAAAGCAATAAAAGGAAATATGTTTTCATGGAACCCCTCTTTGACGACCCTGCAATGAAAGTGTTAGTGTTGAGATTTGGGATCTTCTACATGCTTGATTGGCTGCACAAATGTTAGCAAAATGCCATCAAGGAACAAACGTTAGTAGTTTAGTCCAAATTAAACCAAATAGTATTCTGAAAAACCGATAGTAAAATTTTTATATTTCAAACCCGCCAATGCACAAATCAAACCCACCACAATATCCAAATTGAATGCAAATCCGCTATTTTAGACTTCAAACCTGTCACTTCAAACTTCAAACTTTTTGTTTCAAATGACAAACCCGCTATTGTGTAGAAATGAAGGTGCAATATAAAATGCAAAGTATGATAACCACTAACTTGCCATTTCATAGTACAAACCCATCATTTCAATAAAAAACGACAATCTAAAAATGGCAAAAATCAGATTAAAAAATGTTGTTAAACCTATCAATACAATCATGTCGTTTCATAAGGCAATCCCACCATGTCTAATCACAAACCTGCTAACTAGCTGTATGACCCCAAAAAGCATTTACAGAATCCCGAGAGCAACAAAGGTTAAATTTAATGTCTGTGAGATTGCGGGAATGCGCTCCCACCGCTTTAGGTAGCGAACCCACTATTTATTGGAGCAAACCCACCATTTATTGGATTCGATTAGTTGATGAAATAGACCTCTACCGAGGTGGAAATCCGCATGTAATCCCATGTTTTTTCTTGCAAGTGATCAAAATCTATGAAAAACGCTCTCAAACAACAAAAAACGTGAGAAAGTGACCCGTGAAGTGGGTCCCATCGGGCATGCTAGAAAATGGGCGATGAAAAACGTGTGTGTGAATACAAAAGACTAAAAAGCAAGCTAATTAGTCAAGAAAACACGAGATCATACACCTCAATATTAGAATGATAAAATCAAAATGAAAATAAAATGACAATGCAATGCAAACCAAAAAGCCCACTTTTATTTGATGATTCCTCGATATTATGTGTGCTCAAAGACGTCTTTGAATACTCGATTGTGCTCCATGATTATTGATGCAATGATGCTTGATGAAAAATGAAGTGTGAGATGGGTGGTGATTTCAGCAGAGTAACAATGTGACTGTATCGAAGTGGATCATTTTGGCATTATGATGATATGATGTATGAAAAGTGGATGATTTGGTTCAAAAATGGAAGGATTAAATAGGATTTGGGAGGAAGTTGAGGGGTTCTCAAAATGCAACACTTGTCCTCAAGGAGGACAAATGGCACTCCAAAGGAAGCCTTGTGGAAGAAGATTCCACACTTATCCTTAAAGAGGACAAGTGGCTCAAGAGGGAAGACAAGTGTACCAAGAGAGGGACACATGTCTTGGGGAGGAATGACATGTGTCTTCAAAGACACATGTCTATTTGGGGAGTAACCACCCCAAAATAGAATATTTTCCAATATTTGGAAAATAGGGAATGCACATATGTGAGAGAGGAGGTTAGGATGGGATAAGATAAGGTTGGGTAGGGAGGATAGGGTTGGTTAGAACCCATGGGTTAGACTAGGGATTGGGTTAAAAAGTGGTTAAATGTTAGGAGACATGTGACATATTTGAATTAATTAAATTCAAATGAGGGAGAAATTAATTAGTTTAATTAATTAATTCAAGGATTAGAAGAAAAGGGGAATTAATTAATTAAAGTATATTTAATCAATTAATTTGATATGGCCCATATTAATTAAATTAATTTGGCCAAAGGGGGATAGGATGCTATATTTAATTAAATGACACGAGTTATTTAATTAATATAAGCGGCTAAGAGATTTAAATTTGATTAAACTAATTAACCAAATTTAAGTGTCTACAATTACAAAAACATTTTAAGCTCCTTTGAGTTTGGACTTGGTTTACTTTTGTTTTCTTAAATTTACAAAATTACTAGTCATTTTGTTTTTTGATTTGCAACCCAAGTTTGGATTTCTATTGCATTTTGCAAAAATGAAATTAAAATTTGAGAAATCCTAAAAATACTCAATTTTCTAAGTTTTTGGATCAATTAATCATAATTAATAATTTTCCTTTAATCTTTTCAATGATTTCAAGTCGAGAAATAATTTTTTTTGAACAAGTTTGTGATAATCCTAAAATTAAGGCACAAGTTCAATAAAAATTGAACATTCAAGATATGATTTTAAATTTTATAATAAATTTTACAAAATTCAAGCTTAAATAGACTTCTAAAACAAAAATTGAAAATTTAATTTACATTTGAACAATAAAATTGATTTTCAAATTAGAAGATACCAATTAAAATGGAAATGTAAAATCGTAAGTTTAAAAAAAACATGAAATCAAAGAAAAAAATTGATAAGTATAAGAAGATGTTGGTAAATACTCAAATTTTGTAGAAGGATTGGAATCTTGAGAAGGTAAAGAAAGTTGCAACTAATTGGGCATCAAGGAATCCAAAAAGGTGAAGAAAATGGGTTGGTTTGGAGTTTAAAATTATTTCATACACATTCTATGCCCGCCTACCAACTTTAAAAATGTGGAAGGGTTTACAATTTTGGCTACTTCAAGGTTTGGGAAGTCACAACAACTTACAGTTAAATGTCTGAAAAGGGTTCAAAAAATTTAAATGGTTTACACTTTATAACATAAAACTTTATCAAATTTGCAAAAATCAAAGTGAAATGATTTATATGACCTTTCAAACACTTGTGACTTCAACAAATTATTTTGACAACAAGATTGCAATGAAATAAAACATAAAATCAAATTCTCTCACAACTTTGTCATAATGAAAAGCTATTATCACAAGATTGTTGATGTCTTCTTTAAAAGACTATTGTGGATTATGGTAGAAAAAAGATTAATGCACGTGATAAGTAGATTAAAGAAAACAAGTTGTCTAAATTGGAAGTTCAATTCCCTTCTAGAGGATACTTTAGGTTTATACTAACACTTTGAAAGTGTACTATTTTCTATCTTTAAAAGAAAAAATAAGGTTAAAACCTTATTGACCAATCATGGGGTGGACCTATCACCTTTCACATTATTATAAAGTTTCATATAACCAATTGGAAAGACTTCAATAAGACTATAGATTATGATCAACCTCCATAATTAAGTCATCTTTAGTGGCTTTCCTTTTATAATGGTTGCTTTTATTGAGGATATGGGTGTGTCTTAGGATATGACAATGTGTGAAGGCCTATATTTCTCATAAGTGTGTTTTTTTCATTTAATGCAACATTGAATATGCTTGTGTCATACAGGGTTTTGTTAGCTAGATTTCGAGTTATTTTTGTTCAAATATTTGGTTGTTATATTTGTTTTCTTTTTTTAGAAGGATTATTTTGTGTCTTTACTAAAGCTTTTATAAAGTGATTAAACTCTTTTCTTATTGGTCTTGTAAAGGAAAACACACATAAATGTGCCTTTGCTTTAGACTAGTTGGATCTCACATTATAGTTAACATGACATTTAAAATGTGTAGTTGTATTTATCAGGATGCATATAAAGAGACAATTTTACTACATATTACATCTAAGTAAAATATTATGTTCATGATGCATATATGAATTTGACTAAATCCATTGTGTGACCATGTTTCAACATGCAATACAAAAGCAATTGAACTTTGGCTAGTAACCAATCTAATTTCAATTGCTCGTGTTTTACCTGGCACTGTCTTCATCCCATAAAATAATTGTCTTGGCTTTGTAAAACATTATTAACATAAGAATCAAAATATACAATTAACTATCTCAATAAGCTTATTATCATTCGCAAAATTCCTATCATTTATGTATATACTAAATATTACAATCTTGTGAACAAAATAAAATCAATTGAAACAAGATTCTGAGGTCACATCAAGAACAACGAAATTGTCAAATTAAAAAAGAAACAGACATTTGCAAATTAAACAACAATTCACAATTCATTATATGAATTAATGAAAATGAAATTTATAAACTCGCATTCTCTAAGAAACTCCCAAGGGTGCCAAATATATCACAAGACTCTCCAATCCTCCCTCTTATGAGTTCTCAAATTTACTTTTTGAAAATCAAGATTATTTTATGAAAGACAAGGAAGAAAGGCACGTTGGAATTTTCATGTGCACTCAATCAAAATCATTAGTAATACTTAGCAAGCATAGTCGAAGCAATATGAACTTACTCATATTTAACAAATTTCTTAACACCATTAAATACAATCTAGGGCCAGTTGTAAAGTAACCTATAAAGGCACATGTCCAAACATAAAGGGATATATGAAATAATTCAACGTCTATATCTATTCCAAATTGCATTCATCAATATAACATCACTATGTTGTAAGCATAATATGGATTAAGAAACGTTTTAATAAGTAATTACACATCTTAACTACCACTAATTAGATTACGTTTGCATATGAAAAGAGAGTGCATCACAAAGAAATTCATCAAGAACTAGAATTCATTATCTTCATCATGAGGAGAAGAACAACTAACACTACCAACTCATCGCTAAATATATAATATATAAATATACCAAGATTCAAAAGGAACATGCACCCATGGAGTACAAGTTAAATAATATGTAAGTAAACAAGGGAATCTATGTATGAGTCATGCTCACTAGATATATTATAACTACATATAGAAGATCTGCAAATGTGTTAAGAGTGGGCTAAGTGGCCAAGGTTAACATGGCAGCAATCACATGAAATGTAGTTGAGAATTAAATTAGAATATGTATGATAGTGTAAATACATATTATTGATGGAATGCATGTACTAATAATAGAAGATATAAATATCATAAATTATCAAGGTGATGTCTTGTTGCCACATTACATGGTTTAGTCTTAATAGTATTGTAAGAAAACATCAAATGTATTCAATCAACAACCTATATATTTGACATAAAAACCTGCAATTTTCTTATTAAAAAAAAATACGTTGATTGATTAAAAAATGGGTGCCCTTCCCACTATAAAACTCGGGTTTTCTCCGGGGTTTACCAAGCAAGTTTAGAAGCCTATAAATCCTCCTCTATCTAACCACAAAAAACAGAAAGAACCATAGATTATCATTATGCCTTTAATTTAATGATCAATCTGAGAGATAAGGCCGATACATTTGCTTGATCGTCCGTGTTTCTTCAAGGCCAATGGAGTTTCTGGGAACACAATCAACTGGGGCTATGGCACCCAATTTATGATCATTAAACTAGCTGGAATTATGTCTCCATGACCATCTTGACCTGCTCGAAAATGGCGTATATACACTTAAAACATCCGAGTTCCAGTGCTGAAACGGTAGGTACAGTTGCCTCCTCGCGTCCTGGTTTTTGGTTTTATGCTTGTGATGCCCCACTTCATGTTTTTCATAGGCAAGGTAAACCCACAAGAACAACAAAGATTCACTTCAATATTTCAAGGGATGCTCTGTCATACTCATCCCTGTTGCTATTGAAACTCAGCAGAAGCCTCAAAGAAACCAATGGGTCAAAACACCCAAAAAAGTATAGTTCTAGGGCTTCTGATACCAATGCCACTCTTGCAATGCCTGTGCATCAGGAGGATCTCGCCAATAAAATCTACGAAACTATTCAACAGAATGATAAGTGGGAGGACGTGATGACCCTCGAACCCCAAGACCTAGAACCTAATCTGGTGGTGAAGGTGCTTAACCTCCAAGCCAGAGCCCAAAATGCTCTGAGGTTTTTCAATTGGGCAGATAGACAGGAGGGCTATGAACACAACACAGATGCCTATTACACCATCCTTAGTATCCTGGGTAGAGCAAAGATGTTTGATGAAATGCTCTCCATTTTGAGGAAAATGAGATCAGAAGGATGTGAGATTACTAAGAGCATGCTTAATAGCATCGTCAACGCATATGGAATGGGTGGAAAACTTCAAGAGACACAGGAAACCTTCAATTTGATGGAGGAGCTTGGGCACAAGCCCAGCCTTATTGCCTACAACTCTCTCCTGACGGCTCTTATGAAACACAAAATGTTTGACAAGGCAGACAATGTGTTTACCAAAATGGCTCACGATGGGGTTCCTCTAAACAGGCTAACATACACCTTAAAAATTCAGTTACTATTCGTGAAAGGAAATAAGGAAGCTGCTTTGGATACTCTAAATGAAATGGTCTATGAGGGCTGCGCTCCTGATGTGGTGACTTTTACCATAGTTATTTCTTACCTCTGTAAGCTGGGGGAGATAGAACATGCTTATGAAGTATTTAGAAAAATGCATGCATACAAATGCGAGCCAAACATTTACACTTACAATTCTCTAATAAAGGGTCTCTTCATTGTTGGAAGAGCAGAGGATGGTTTACAACTGGTGAATACAATGGAACAGGAAGGTTTGGTACCCAATATTTACACATACACAGTTCTAATAGATGGTTTATGTAAGGCAGGAAACTTGGACAGGGCAAACGAGATATTTCAAGAAGCTTTGACAAGGGGGCTAAAACCTAACACTGTAACGTACAATGCACTGATTGGTGGACATTACCGGAATCGCAGGTGGGATGAAGCTACTGATATCTTTAAAGTGATGCAGGAGAATGGTTGTAGGCCTGATTCTATCACATACAACTACTTGATTCGGGGGCTTGTGAAAAGGGAACGAATTCCAGAGGCCTTAAGTATCTACAATGAAGCGACAGAGAAAGGATTTAAGATGAACTTCCTGTCACTCTACGGCCTGGCCCGAGGACTTAACAGGATTGGTAACCACAAGGATGCAAGTATATTTTTCAGAAGACTGAAAGAGGTTGGTCATCCTTTTGATGCAAATGATTACTTTCTAGGAGTAATGTCACATTCAACAGTAGGGGCTATGGATGATGCTGTTGGCCTTCTTCATCAGATGATTTCTAGAGGCTTTACTCCCAACCTTACGACTTACAACATGGTCATCAAGGGTTTTTGCAGACAGGGAAGATTGGAAGATGCAAGTGCAATTTTAAATTTCATGATAGAAAATAACACAGCTCCAAATCCAGACACTTACAATATTTTGATTAATGAATTTCTCAGGCAGAAAAGGACTGAAGATGCAGATCAACTCTATCTGTCAGCGCTGGACAGGGGTGTGCTTCCAAGTCGAAAGAGAGATGTCTATCTTCAAGTTTGACAAATTTCCATCAGATTTGCTTGGAGGCCAGGAGGTGTTTATTTGTATTTTTGGTACATAGGGACTAGTGTTCTATATTCTAACTTGCCTCCTCTACCAATCAATGAGCGGGTTTTCCCTGCTCAAAATGGACATGGAGATGAGTGTCCTTGGTGAATAATAGCTGGTAATACCTCCAAAGGAACTTACACCATTCCTTGGGACTGAAACTTGTCTGTCATGTCTGTTATTTCAAGGAAATATTTGATCATTGCTTTATCCTCTTTTGCAAATTTGCATCATAAAAATTCATTTACTTTATCTTCTGAAGAGGAAATTATCTCCTTATGACCAGTTGAGTTTCTGACTGCAAAGAAATCTTTTTTCGCTACTTTCAGTTGTAATTCTGGAAGACGACTTGTAAAACATTGATTGGCTTGTCCATACATTAAAACAAGGCAGTCGGATCTTGAGATGATGTGCAGCATATCAACGATTTTAGCTTGTATCAAGCATTTTCATGCAGAGCAAATGAAATGTCAAAATTGACAATATTTTTTGAGGTGGAAAACAAAAAATGCACTTGTAAAAACATAGAGACAGGAATCCAATTACTGTAGCCAACTTTGCAGTATTTTAGCAAAATTTTCTGATTGCAGAAGTTGAAAATCAATGCTTCCTGAATTAAATTTTATAATTTTTGAGGGTTGACCTTTGTAAGAGATATCAGGAAAATGATTTTTTCTTTTTTTTAGCAGTCTTCTATACTAACTATGTATTAGGATCAACTTATATTTTATATAGCTAGGGACCTTGCCATAGTTTCCGATGTCTTCCCGCTCAAAACCTTCGGCCTCTTTGCAGGTGCCTGCTCTGGGTGCCTCCGCTTCGGTGGGGGGTACTGATGTTTCCGGCAGCTCTAGTGGAACGGTCCATGCTGGTGATGATGTGCCCGTTGTGCCTCCATTGACGTCTGCTTGCTGTGTTGACTCGGCCGCTTGTGTTTTGGGTGCAGATTGCTTAGCTTTTGGGGTCTCTAGGGGATCTTATGCGGATCGTCTGGCTTTTGGAAGGGGTAAGGGATATGCTCATGTTGAGACTAAGCCTTTTCCTGTTTGTCAGTCTATTGCTATTAATCTAGAAGAAAAGACGGTTGAAGAGATTGATCAGGTTGCCTTTGATCTTTCTTCTACTGCGGTTATATGCCGGTTTAGGGGTTTTTGGCCTAGTCTCCCAAGACTCCATGAATGGATCTCTAAGCATTGGGAACCCCTCATTTCGGATTCGGTTCAGATTTTTCCTTTGGCAAAGGGTTTTTTTATTGCCAAGTTTGATAAAGTGATGGATAGAAAGATCATTCTATTTGATCACTTTTTTTGGGAGAATCGTTTTCCTTTGATGATTAAACCCTGGCATGAGGATTTTAATCCCTCATTTGAATCCTTTTGTAAAATGCCGATTTGGTTTAGACTCCCCAACCTTCCACTTCATCTTTGGGTGGACCAACTCCTTGAGGAAGTGGGTGAGGCTTTGGGAGATTTTCTTATGGTGGATGTGGAGTCCTCTGATATCCTTCACTCCACCTATGCTCGTATTTTGGTAGATATTGATGCTTCTAAGGGGCTACCAGCAAAGATCAAACTTTCAACACCTAAGGGTTTCTGGATTCAACCTTTGGATTATGAAGGGATTTCCTTCAGATGTAGAAGATGCTTCAAGACTGGGCATGTCACGGCTAAATGTGATTTAGAGAAAGTTAAAGTGAAGAAGCCCTCTTCATGGTGGAAAGGTGCCTCTTCTCAACATTATACGGTATTCAAGAGCTCTTCTGAGACGGTTGGGCAGGATCTTCCCATCAATGGCTCTAAAGTGCCTGTGGTGGATTCTGTTGGATCTGCCCCCTTGGTCCTTGAGACGGGATCTGATACTCCTTCAGTGGATGTTGTTGATGGTGCTGTCCCTTCTGCTGACGTTTTTCCATCTGAGCCATCTGGTGGCCTTGATAATTTACAGATTGTTGGTTCTGCCCTCGCAGTTGGGTGTGATAGGATTCTGGATGGTACGTCTGCTGTTGCTGCCCCTATACCTATTTCTGTTTTTGTTTCTGTTTCGGCTTTTGATGCATCTGCTGGAGCTGTCCCTTTGTTCGTTTCTTCTTCCAGGGATGTGCCTGGCTCTGGATCTGCTGGTCCTGCTGGCTCTTTGATATTTGCTGGCCCCTCCTTGGGCGCTGGGTTTCCTGCGTTAGATTCGGTAGAGTGGCAAGTTGAGGTTGCTAAGGTTGAAGAAGGCTGGATTTCAGTTAAAAGCAAACATTCTAAAAGGTCTTCGCCCTCTTTTGACATGACCCTTAGATCCCAAAAGAAGGGATCCAAAGGGAAATCCTAATGTTGGTTGTTTGCTCCAGGTTGGGGGGCTTGTTGTTAAAACCCCTTCGGGCAGCTGCTTTTATTGCTCATTTGTTTCTCCTTTTGGATATTGGACTGCCTGCAGATTTCCCATGTATATGCTTTTATTTGTCAGGCAACTTTTCTTTTTGGAGGGGTCAGTCTTTTTCGATCCCCTTTCTTGGCTTTGTTCCGTCTCTTCTTAGCTCTGTTTCATTTAGTGGTTATTCTTGAATATCTTTAGATGTGGGTTTCAGGTTCCCCCTTATTAACCTGCTTTGTACAGAGTTTCGGGTCCCTTCAAAACCTGTTTTCCCTTATTCAAAAACTATGTATTAGGATCAGGATATACTGAATGTTTTCTGTTCTCTGGGTTTGCTAAAAAGGGACTTGTATGATATGCTTTAGCTAAATTAACTGGGAATATCCCATTCTTGTTTGCGTTGTCAGCAATTAAAGATGTATGTAAAGCAATCACTTGGCTCTAGGATATCTGATTATCCATGGCAGATGGAGTTAGTGTAATAAATTTTTATAGAAATTAATGCAATGTACCTTTTGTAAGTAAATGGATAAGAAGGTTCATTGGGGTTGATCTGCAGGAGCAATTATGGATTAGCTGAGTCTTGACTCCATCAAGTTAAAGGCACCCACAAACTAGAGTCTGTGTACTTGTGATGCTGAGTCCAAACCAAACCACCAACCAAGCAAGTACTTATTTTTCATTAAATTTAGAGTAAAATTTACATTGCTGTTTAGCTACGTCAGAAATCCCAGCTATTTTATGTTAGAAGTTTTATACTCCAGATAATGATGCTGAGTCCAAACCAAACCACCAACCAAGCAAGTACTTATTTTTCATTAAATTTAGAGTAAAATTTATATTGCTGTTTAGCTACGTCAGAAATCCCATCTATTTTATGTTAGAAGTTTTATACTCCAGATAATATGAGGTTTTTAGAAACTTGTTGAACCGATAAAAAGTTTTTTTCCTTCTAACAAGTTTGAGAGTACCATGATATGCATGGAAGAATCTAAGAGGGTCATCTAATGCTGTGAAAATTTTTTTTTTAGTCCCCTGTTTTGTTTCATCTACGTATAATGAGGATTAGTGTAATTTCTCATGCAAGCCCTTAATTTTTGGTTTTTGATTTGTCTTCCTCTTATGTTAAGTTGTCACGGTTAAGATTCTTAATAGTGTTACTCGGAACAAACGGAAGTACAGATAGTAACTAACACGCAGTGCCTGAGAAGTCCGAGAAGGTTTAGCTTTTGGCCTTGGATATGCCCACCTAGTAATAGAAATTGATCGGTGTCAGAAATTATTGGCATTTGTTTGATTTTAGCATTTGATGGAGTATCTGTATATTTTTGCTCTTTAGAAAAAAAATCTTAGTTATTTTTGCCAATATTGTCTGTTAATTTTTGTATTTAATCCACAAGGCAAAACAGATAGAACAAACTTATATATAGAGAAGTTCTCACCTATTTTTGTTTTGTTGTTAGAGAGAGAAGTTCTCAGCTATTTTTGTTAGTTTGCACAGCAAAACAAAAAGTTTCTGTGTATAAAGTTGTTTCCCTATTTTTGTACTGAAACGTGTCATTTGTACATGAGTCATTGTATTAGAACAGCACAATCAAAATGAGCTCAAAACAGATCGGAAAGATGCAAGATATGCAATTTTCACCATTGCAAATAGCATTTTAACATTTAAGTTTAAAATTTTCAACTCATAAAATGTCAAAACCTGTGTTTTACCAAACAAACCAGGGAAAAACCATCAGACCAGCTTTTAGGTAAAAAAGAGAACGGAAGCCTTGCATTTAGCAATGAGTTTCCCAAGATGATCCTAAACTTAAAACTAAATGCAAGGCTTCTTTTCTCTGTTATTCCCTAACTCGATTTATTTTGTAAAACTTGGAGTTTTATATTTTGGGAGTTGAATTTCTTCAAGTTAAATGTAAATATGATGTTGTAATGATAAAAAATGTGTGCCTCGTGTCTTCCCATCTGTTTTGGGCTCATTTAGATTATGTTGTTCTCAATACAATGACTAGTGTACAATTGTTACATTTTAGTACAAAAAAAGGTAAACAACTTGCCTTGATTCCATTTGTGCACATCTCCAATATTTACATTTAATTCTTAGTTTATTACATGATTGCCTACTTTCTTTGATCATCATTCCATACCATTAATTTCGTAACAAGGGTTTGGCCAAAGAAGAATAATCCTAGAAAGCAAACACTACAATGATGTTTATTAAAACCATCCCCCTTTAGTTGCAAGGTGCATACATCGAGGTAAATGGGTTCCAAGCATCCTAACCATTGAAGTTCAAAATGGCAAACCAAGTTTAAATTTGCACACAATGTTCAATTCCACACTTGTGGAGGTTGGTTCTAGTAGCAATTATCTCTATTGAATCCTAGATAACTTATACTAGGGTTCAACATGTTTGTGTAGTTTGCACATGCTCTAGTGTAGGCCAATCTCATAGTTTCTATTGGATTGGTCTAATCACTCTTAACAACAATATCTTGCACCCTTGAGCTCTATGTGTTTTATTTTGATGCATATGGGCATCTCAATTGTGATGAATACATGGAGTGCTTACATGATGCCACATATCATTGCTAAAGTTGGATCGTAGGTCAATGATCTTTTTGTTTAGGTGTTGTTTATTTTCATAGGTTTATGTGGGCTCAAAAGTGATTTATTGCCCACCATGTGTTACCCTGGTGGCAGCAACATGGCCGCTATCTTATTGGGACATTTTGTGCCTAATGGTAGCAATGTGGTGACAAGTGAAACATACCAAGTAGTGCATGGACGGCATTCTTTATGGGTCCAATTATATTGTTCACAGTGGATATGGCATAGTTTTAATGCACATACCTTTAGAAGCCTTGCTTGATATTTATAATAGTAGTTAAGCCCTATGTGCATTGTAAATGGTTGTGCCCTATGTAGTTTTAAGTTTAGGGATTTTCTTTCAACTACTAGCAATGGAAAAGTAGTACAATTTCTAGTACACTCCATGGGCCCTTGGCAATGTGGTTAAGAAAAATGGTGGCTTATTGCTAGTTATAAACAATTTTTCAAGGCACTATAGAGTCATTTAGAGTAATGGTAGGGAGCTTTGAGCTAAATGGATTACCTCTTTGTTAGTTAATTCATTTATTGCAAGTGTGACTTGGACATGGCTTGAGGTGATATTTGCACAAGGTATATGATGAGTCCTAGGAATGTCTTAGTTTCATTAGTTTCTTGCTACTTTATCAAACTTTTATCAATATATTGTTAGACTTTTTTTATGTTTTAATTATCCTTAAGACTACATTATCATCTAGATATAATATATAAATGAAATGATATGGAATGCATTATGTGCTTTAATGGTTGATATATTATTGAATGTTATGGATGATAATTTGTGTGGATTATTGTTTGTTGAAAAAGACTAACATGCAACTTAAGGGAATCCAAAGCCAACCACAACAAAGGAGATTCATCTTGTCGATTCATGTCAAAGTAGTCAATGAATAGGAGAGTTGCAATCACATTGAGTCCTTGTTGACTTTGTCTCCTCGGTGAGCATAAAGGATTTATGGCATCATGGAAGACGATGAGGTTATGCCTCATTAATCTAGATTTAATGCATTAAATCACGTCACTGATTTTGTGTTTTTGTGTAATAAAAGAGTCTGTTTCAAAACAAGAGTCCTGTAGAGTTAGTAGTTATTTTTGTTTTTCCCTTATTTAATAAGTCGCCTCAGTGCTAGGGAAGAGTGACATCTGTTTAGGTTCAGTTAGAAGAAGTAAATGATCCACTTCCTATGATTTAAAAAAAAAAGGGAAGTATCATTTCAATTAGGATATTCTTCTATGAGTTAAGTTGTTTTTATTTACCAGTTAGTTAATGATAGAACTTCAAGCAATGCTGATAATGATTATTGCTAGATCTTTGGCGTACTTGTAATCTTGTTATCCTAAATATGTGTTATGAATGAGAATAAGAAATGATTGTTATTCCCTGAATTAGCATACTATTACTTTTAGGAGATTGCCCTCCTCGAGCAAGGGCCACTTAAGGTACCGTAATCCTCCTTTCTCTTTTATGTTAGTTTATTTATGAATGCAGAAGAAAGACTATAGTTAGTTTCTTAATTGTTGTTAAAGTTATTATTACGGGTTGTCAGTATTGTTTGTAGTTAGAGTCCTGGTTGCAACCAAACTATCACTTTATCATATTATTAACTGTTACTCGCAATCACTTTTGAGTCACTCGCAACAACTACTATATCATATAGTTTTCACTTTCAGCACTATTTATGCTTTCATTAGTTAGTGTTTTCATTCATGCAACAATAGGAAGCTTGAGAACTCCTTTGTTGCACATATAGTGCCAACACAATAATTGAAGTTACGTCCTTGGTTGATAATCGAGTGAAGCCTCCAGTTAGGACATTAAGTTATCCCCTTGAACACTTCAACCGGGTTGAATACACGACATACTACACCAACTCTATGTATATAGTGGAGACCAGTCAGTATAGAGGTGTCTTATGTAGTTGATTACCAAAGAATTCAATCTAAATTAGTTGCTTGCATTTATGAGAAGATTTTTCATACCTGTATATACTTTAAAGCATATCCAATACATTTTTTTTTTCATTTAAGTGTGAATTTCCTACTATGCAAGAAATCATTTGATTGCCTCACAACAATAAGCACTTGACCAATCACATATAAAGAGCCAATCAAACACACTTTGATCACATGAGAAAGCACATCAATCAAAGCTCCTAATGTTACAACAAATATAAGTGTTTTATGATCACACAATCTTAAGGATTTTAATATCTTAGTTATACCATGTCGTGCTACTAGGATGAAAAGTATCTCTCTATAGCCACTAAAATAATAGTCTTCTAATATGATATGAATGGCTTAAAAAAAATATCAAAAAAATTAATTCCTTCGACAACATTCTCCCTCAACTCAATTTGTATATGGTCACAACTTGGTGTCTAGATTAATGTAATGACACTTTACTCTTTGAATTAACTAAGTATTTTGTAGTGGAATTAATAGATTACTTATCTAAGTTGAGATCATTTACAAAATGTAACGTTTTAAAAATAGGTGTAAATAATCAATGTAAATAATAAAATATAATAATTTAGCAAGAATTCCAAAGTAATTAATTAACATAGTAAATTGAATAACATAGCCACATAAGTCAATCATATTATCATAACAAAAATATATAGAATATTATCTATATCTTATAGCATAAAGTTTTTTCAATACGTATTTGAATCCTGAGCTTTTGGAATGATAATTCTCACTTTAAGAAGATTTTGGTGGTCTTGGCCCTCATAGCTATGACACATTTAGGAGG
Source organism: Cryptomeria japonica (assembly GCF_030272615.1). NCBI lineage: Eukaryota > Viridiplantae > Streptophyta > Pinopsida > Cupressales > Cupressaceae > Cryptomeria > Cryptomeria japonica. The sequence goes on along the minus strand of NC_081407.1, from coordinate 473,733,248 downwards.
ATCTAGTTCTTATTCAAAACTAAATAGATGCTCTAGAGTATTGCCTCAACATCTACATAGCATGCTTCAGAGTAAGAGCTCAACATGCACAATAGCCTTGGCTAGGACAATCTCAGGCATATTTTGTACCCTAAATTGGACGCACTTTATGCCCCCTTCTCCAAGCGCCAATAGCCCACCAAGTCACCTTCGCCTTCTTCCTTGAGTGATCTTCATGCTCCCTTATCAAGTATCACATAAATGCTTTTAATAACATTTCAAGGGGTGGTTTCCAAAACATCACAACATTTTACAAGAGTTTCCTTTTAATAATTATTTAATAAATGATTATTCCTCTCCTTTTTTAAAGTTTTTTAAAATATTTATTCTTTATTACTCCCTCTTTTAATCAAAGGATCATAATATCCTTTATTTTATCACCACTTTAATTCTGAAGGGATTTCATAACTTTATTTTCTCTCAAGGAAAATCTCACATAACAATATTTTAAAATGGCACATGTATGCAGGACAACAAAAGTGTATCGTTTCCATATGTGTATTGGATAAATTACAATATAGAGTTCATATCTTTTGAACAAGGAATGTGTACATTGATTTAAGGTTATAATGAAACATTTCTTCTTACCAAGTTCCTTCATAAAATGTGGAAGTCGTAGTAGGACATAATAATGATCGTAGAGACCTTGGGTGGTGATTTTGCTTGAGTCAACTATTGTAAGAGTTGGATTCAACAAGCCATTATTGGAAATAATATTTACCATAACTTAAATAAGTTGGTTTGTAGAAATAATTAATTCTTTTTGATATAGTGATGGGTTAGGAGATATGGCACGCCTTAAAAGAGTGAGCTTTTAAAAACGCATTTTCTTTTACATGTGAATTATTGAGGAACAAGGTGAAGAAAGCTTACAATATTAAATTTCTTATGTGATAACAAATCTAAAAATAAATTTGAAATAAACATGTGATTACACCATTCAACATTAATACAAAATCACCATACCAAAAGAGACACTATACTTATGTGGAGAAATCATTTTGCGAAAAAACTCCATGAGAGAACAAGGGTAAGTATATTATTAATCTCCAAAAGAGAGACTACAAAAATAACACACATTATCTAACAAAACCCGAAACTACTTGGAAACGTCAAAGAAACTTGTGTGAAACAACTATACCTCAAAGACAGTTGACAAAGGAGGCTCATGCCTTTGGTGACTTGTCAAAAGTTGAAAGAGCTATAAAGGAGGATAAAGCTATGCCAAAAAATGTTAAAGTGCCACTAGAGAAGAACCAAACTAAAGTTGAGGTTCGACAAGTGGATTTTGATAAAGAAGGAAAGGATAAAGATTTAGCTAATGATCTTCAATTTAAAAACAACAATCGTATGAAGACAAAGGTTGAACACATCTCATAAAGTAATAGGTCTAAAGAGTTGTTGGAAGATCGTGAAGAAGGAGAATTTACTCTAAATGTTTTAATAGAAGAGATTAAGACTCCAGTTCAGGGGGTAGAGGAGATTTTATTCCACTCACCATACAAGGGACTAAAGAAAAAGATTTGCAAGATTCCTTGGAATTGTTGGGTTTTACCTCAGAAGAAGATTGGACTCAAGTTAATGGTAGATAATACTGGAAGAAAAAAGTTGATGTAGGAGTGGAAACCAAATAGGGTAGACCCTCTCATAGGGATACATGTACTTGAGATACAACCAAGAATGTTGCAATTGAGAGACAAAAGGCACTAGAGGGTCTCTCTGGGGTTAAGAATAAGAAGAAATCATTTTGGAGTGTGTTCCTCCTATCAGTATCAAGGTGGTATTGATTTCCCTATTAGTTACCATGAAGATTTATTCTTGGAATATTAGGGAGTTGAATAGTCCTTTCAAACAACATTTTTTGAAGAGTTGTCTAATGGATTCTAAAATGAATATATTTCTTATTTAGGAAACTAAGATGAAAGAAGCAACTTTTTATAAGATTGTTAAAAATGTTTGGCCTATTGTGGACTATCTTATTAGTGATGTTGATGGAGCTTCTAGTGCCATTGCTGCTCTGTGGAATCTCAGAAGGTTCAAGGGAATAAAAGGTTTTTCTTGCAAAAACAACCTTATGGTGTCAATGGAAGCTTTTATTACTTTAAAAAGATGGAACCTTATTAATATTTATGCCCTTAATACTTGTGCTTCTAGAGATGGGTTGTGGGATTCTTTGGCTACAAGGTTGTTGGTGAAACAAAATGATTGTTGGATGATTGGAGGATATTTTAATTCCACGTTGTTTCCCTTCCAAAAGTTAGGAGATATGGAGGATTTTACTGATAGTATGATAGGTCTTGCTAATTTCATCTCCTCTATTGGCTTAATTGATATTAATTTGTTAGGATTACATTTTACTTAGTCCAATAGAAGATAGGGTGATCATTTAATCTAAGTTAAATTGGACAGATTCTTGATCTTTAGTAATTGGGATATTATGCCTAAGTTATACTTATTGTCTCTACCCAGGTCTACTTTAGATCATAATGCTCTCCTTCTTTGCTGAGAAGATAATGTTATTAAAGGCTCATTTCCTTTTAGGTATGAAATTATGTGGACCTTCCACCCTAAGTTCAGAGGTTTGGTTGAAAAATGATGGAATATGCCTTGTAATGGTACCCATGTATTGTTTAGCCTAAAAAATAAAAAAAAGGATAAAAGAGAAGGTTAAAGGATGGAAAAAGATTTTTTTTGGTAACATCTTCCATATAAAAAAGGTTATCTGTACTAGTATTAAAAAGATACAGGCCAAGATAGAAGAAGGAGTTAATGATACTGATATTTGGAATGAGGAAAGGGAACTTCATTCACAATAGGTTAAATTAAATATAGAGGGAGGGGGGGGTGGTGGTTGGAAACATAAATTGGAATCTAGTGGTTAACTAAAGGAGACAATAATACTAAGTTATTCTATCAATCTACCATGAAACATCACAATAGGAACAAAATAAGAAGAGTAGTGAAAGAAGATAGAACTATTTTGAGTAAGGATAAAGAGATTGTTGATGTTTTTGCTTCCTTCTTCTCCAACTTTCAAAAGAATTGCTATGTTGGAGGAGTTGCTTGATGTTATTCTTGAAGTTATTACTGATCTAGACCCCAAGGACTTTGGTGAAACCTGTTTCCAATCAAGAAGTTAAAAATGTTGTTTTCTCTTTTGGGGATTTTAAAGCTCTTGGGCCTAATGGATTTCCATTGGCTCTTTTTCCAAGACTTCTAGGATATTGTCTCTTTAGATTTCCTTAATGCTACAAGAGATTTTTTCAGATCATGCCACTTGCTAAATCAAATAAATTCAACCTTCATAGCTCTTATCCCTAAAAAGGAATATGCTTTCACTATACAAGACTATCATCCTATAAGCTTATGTAATACATTATACAATATTTTTTCTAAGCTTATAGTGATCAGGTTGAAAGATGTTATCAATAAGATGATAGCAAATAACCAAAAAGACTTTGTAAAAGGAAGACATATTTTGGATACTGCCTTGACAACTCATGAAATCATTCTTTATAGAATTAATTAAAATACCGAGGATGGTGTTAAAATTATATTTTCAAAATCCTATGATAGGGTGTTATGACATTTCCTCATGGCAGTGTTGCAGTTATATGGGTTTAAAAGAAGATTTCTTAAGTTGATAATTGCATGTGTTACTAATCCTATTTTTTTGGTTCTGGCTAATGGAGTTCCTAGGGAATTTTTCTCTTGTGGTCGTGGATTAAGACAAGGTGATCCTCTTTCCCCCTATCTATTTATCATTGTGGCTGAAGTTCTAGGGAGAAATATTCAAAAGTTGTTAGATCAGAGGTCACTAAAAGGGAGAAAGGTTGCTTATTCTCTTCCTCCTAAATCTCACCAACAATTTGTGGATGATACTTCTGTTTGGAGAAGTGTCTCTTATTGAAGCCAATAATTGGAAGATTATTTGAGAAGATTATACCAAGGCTTTAGGCCAATATATTAACTATAAAAAAAGCAATCTCTATTTCTTTAACACAGACCAATTTGTAAAAGAAAGAGTCATGGGAATTTTGGGATGATAGTCTGATGTTCCTTTGACTTCCTATCTTGGTCTTCCTTTAATTTGTAAGAAACCAAGTAATAACTATTGGAATCAATTTATTGAAAGGTTTCAAAAGAAGTTGGTAGGATGGAAAGGCAAGCTTCTAAGTTAAGAAAGGAAGTTACAATTAGTAAAGGCTTCATTTATCTTTGTTTAAAATTCCTACTTTATAAGTTATTAAATTGAGCAAATAGAAAGGAAACTCCTATGGACACGGACTGAAGAATGTTCTCATATTGCTTTAGTTAGTTGGGACAAAGTTTGTATTCAAAAATAGTTTGGAGGTCTTGGTATTAGCATTTTTAATAAAGCTCTCCTTTCTAAAATAGGATGGCAATTTTGGAAGAAACTAAAGACTAGGTAAAAATATCGAGAGTTAATTACTTGAAGAATGAGGATCAAGGGTGCTTTCTTTATGCCATTGAATTACCTTTTGTTTCAGTCATGTGGAATAATATTTTGAAAATTTAAAATATTTTAAGGTAAGGGGTAAGAAGAAGAGTGGGGAATGGGAATAAAATATCTTTTTACGATGATGTTTGGAATAATGGTTTGCCTTTACCCTCTATGAATGGTTTGCACCACATCAAACAAAGATTGCTAAGGTCTTATGGTAGACAACTCCATGATTATATCCACTGTGAAGGTGACAAGCCTAAATGGAAGGATTTTTAGGAATAGCTCTATGGTGGAAGGCAACTAAGAGGTAGAAGACAACATAATTGGGATGATGTCCTTCATACTCTCTATCAGCATATATGTGATTGTGTTTTATATTCCACGAATAAGGAGTATGAGTGGATTTGGACCAAACTTTCTTTAAGAAGTATTTCAATTAAATCTAGTTAATCTTTATTGGAAAGCCCTCTTATTGTTCATGTTGCATTCGATTGGAAAAGGGTTTGAAACCCTAAACACGTACTAAAAATAAATTGTTTTTGGTGGATTGTCAATCATAACAACATCCTTACTATTGATAATCCTAACATAAGAGGCTTTCAATTTGTGAATAGATGCTCTCTTTGTTATGATAGCATAGAAGATATTGATCACTTGTTCTTCCATTGTTCATCTTCTCATGAATTTTGGTCCCAAGTCTTTTCTTTTTTCTTGATAGATTGGGTTCTTTCAAGTTCTCTTAAATAGTTTGTTCAAAGCTGGAAAACATGTCCCTTCTTTAGCAATATCATAATTGGTCTTTGGAGACATATCTCCCCTTTTGTGGTCTGAAGATTGTGGAAATAAAGAAACAATAGAATATTTAAATGTAAAAAGAAAAATAGCATATAAGTGTTTATGGCAATTAAACATCAAATTCACAAAATATCAACGTGAGTGGTTACAACTATTCTAAACACATGCCTACTATAAGGAGTTATAAGTTAAACAAAACTGGGGGATAAAGAAAGATTTGACTAGAATAAATTTGGGTTAATCAATTCATCAAAAGAAATACTATTTGGGCTCCTTGTGGCATTGGTTTTGTTAACTTTAATTTTGATGCCTACTCTAAAGGGAATCCTAGTGTGGCTAGTGCAGAGGGAGTGATAAGAGATCGTCAAGGGTTGATGACTAAATGATATGCTAAAAACTTGGGTGTGTCAACTAATAATACAGCTGAAGCAATGGCTGCTTGGTGAGAATTTAAATGTTGGCAACAACAATGAAGGAAAACTGAGAGGGGGGGGGGGGGGGGTGAATCAGTTTTCACTGGATTAAACAATCTAAGCACAAATTCAAATCTGGTCTACAACAAGAATAAAGATAAGCACAATAACAACACACATAACACCAAGTTTTTTTACGTGGAAAACCTGGTTAAGGGAAAACCACAATGGGAACCTACCCATAATAAGATGATACCCTACAGTAGTATGTGTAAATATTACAATGGGGAATGCACATGCATTCAGGAACACTGCCTAGAGCTCATTGCTCAAATTATAATTACCCAGAAGGCTACAACCCTCAGGGAAGGCTCACTACCTTCCAATAACATTCATATAACAATCCAGTTTAGATGAACTGAAATAATTAAATCTCCAAATGCCTAATGGCAGTTCCAGTTAAGCTCATTTGTCTGCCCTGCAACAATCTCTGCTCAACACTTCATACTAAGAGATGAATTCTCTTATTCGCACATACACCACTCTCTGATAATGTAGACACAACCACCACACATAAATTACATGAATATAACACCCATTTATACAAATCATCAACCTTGACTACAAGGTCGATTCAACCCTTAACACCTAATTAAAAAATTACATCACATGATACATAAATCAACCATCGAAACAATCCAATGCCATAGATGACATAACATGGACCCAAATCAAACCCTTGAATGCGTAATGCCACTAGAAATCCTACCAATATCAACTGCAACATGCTACACCACCGAAAATACCGCATAACACAAAGAACATCACCGGATCCATAAGATCTTCAATAACACACACAATGATCAATGCGGACCACCAAAACAAATAGGACACACTTAGGAAACACCAACAAGCATGTTAGGATCATCTGCAATAGCTGCACCAACACCACTTAATCAAATCTCTATCGATCAACACACTGATACTCAAAAACACTTAACAACAAAAACTAGGACTAGAAAGATAACTTGTGGAGCACCAAATCACGAGCCATTTGAATTGATGATACATATGAACATCCCAAACACTCTCCCAAATCTGCAACCAAGGATATAGTCATATCGGAGCACAACAGATCAACTACCAACTTAACTCTCTACAATCATCGAAATACCAAAACACATGAATATGTTGACATCAATGACAATAACATATCCTAGCAGCAACAATATCCAACAATCTCCCCCTTTGGCATTGATGGCAACATATGAATGTGAAAAACAATCAATGCAAAGAAAGAAATCAACACCCATAATCTCCCCCTAAGATCATGCACACAAAACTTCAAAGATAAAGCAAATTTTCACATGCTTCTCTCCCCTTAGAATTAACTCACAAATCTGAACATTTGAACCATACACTGACTACTCCAGCTGAGTAGCAGCACCAACTCATCAATTTGGATAAGAAGATAATACTATGAAGTCCACCAGATTGATGCATCTCAATGCATCTAGTTCTTATCAGGAGAGGAAGAGACCCCTGACTTGTCTCTCAAGTATACAGATGTTTTTGCAGGCAAAGGTCTAGTAAAAATATCTGCAATCTGATCCTTTGTAGCTACTGTAGTGTCGTAAATTATACAGCCTTGCTAAGGTGGTACAATTTCACACTTAGGTTAGCACCCGCCTTAGTGTGTTTGCATCTTGCGTTTCTAATTTCCCTTTAAGAATTTAATTAAATCTAAAGTCCTATTTCATCACTTCATACATCATAAAATTGGGCCCTTTACCCTAAGTGTGCCCCTTTTTATTTTATTCCTCCAATAAATCTTCTAATCATAAACCCTAATTATGTCCTATTTCGACCTTTAAGGCCCAATTTCGCATATCAAAACACCTCAAAATCAGTTGTAACTTTGGGATTTCTCTCTAATATCATCATATCTAATGACCCTAAAAAAATTTGGTGAAAAGTTGGTTGGATTGTGGCGGGAGTGCACATGGTCCTCGACTTTTTTCCCAAAATTTTGGGAGCAAAATTATATGATATTATAATGCTTAACCCCAAAATATTGGTGGGAAATTCAATTCCTAGGTCGGCCTAAAGACAGAATTAAGTCAAAATTAAGATCTAGGGTTTCATACATAAGATCTCTCTTTCTTCATTTGAAGGAAACTAAGAACTAAGATCGGTCTTCCTAAGAATCTAAGGGCATGTTTTTGGAGCATAAGGAGCCTTCTATGTAGTGAAAGAGAAGCCTATGTGGAGTCTTCAACAACATTCAATAACATTCAACAACATTCAACAACATTTCATCAAGCATTCATCATCAATTAAGAGCCTTGAAGACATTGAAGAGTAATAGGAGATCTTGTGGCAATATCTCTCCCTTGGGGTTTGGTATGATTTCATGTTATTTTCATGTCTTTGTATGAGATTATTTACATCAATTTTCATATTTACATTCATGCTTTAGATCATTTAGCATATTTGGTTTGAAGCATTGTTATTTACATTCACATTTACATTTAGGGTAGCTCTAGTTTCTTATCATTTAGGATCTTGCATACACACAAGGTTCTAGCACACACATTTTCAGTACATTATCGACTATTTGTGGAGGTGGAAATCAGCAACATAGGGGTTTGACTAAGGAAAAAACCCATATAGCCACCCAAACCTTCCCTTTTCAATTGCAGGTATATAAACAAGCATCTAGAGGCGGTTTCAGATATGGAAAAGGCATCAACACCACTCAAAAGTCTTAGAAGTGTAGAAATATGTCAAGGACAGGGGTGTGGCATCCTATTCCTACCCAGGCCAAGGGCGTGGCATCCTAGTCCTGCCCAGGACAGGGGCGTGGCATCCTAGTCCTGCCTAGGACAGGGGCATGGCGCCTTGGTCCCTCCACTTTGCAGTGAAATTTGGTAGGATACAACTTCAGGGTCTCTAGTCTACATCCTTTTAGTTGCAGTTCTCTGTCAGTCCATCGGGGACAGTGGCATGGCACCCTGGTCCTGGTCAATTTTGTTCAATTTGCAGTATCAGGTACACATTCAAAATCCTCCCCCTTTCATGCTTCAGTATCTCAGTTTCAGATCTACAAGTTTGTGCAATTCTGAGTTCATTTATGCTTCATTCTTTATCTCCTAATCTAGTTGATCATTCAAACCCTAGTTTTTCTCATCATTTGCAACAAGAGGAATGAAAACCCTAAGAGGTAATCCTTGGCTCTCTCTTTCTCACAAGAAGTAGCCAAAGTGAGCTATCTCCTAAGGCTCTTTCGTATTCCCAATGTGTTGGCAAAAGTGGGATTAGGTCCTAGTCACCCGGTCTCACTTTTCCCACCCCCACAGATACATACTCCAATTAGACTTCTTCATCACTAACTTTCTCCCTCAAGAAATGATACTTAATTGATATATGCTTTGTTTTAGAGTGCAACACCAGATTCTTGGAAATATTGACAGCACTTGAAATGTCACAATATATAACAATAGGTTCATCATACACAAATCTAATGTCCTTCAACATTTGCTTCATCCAAACTACCTGAGTACAGTTGCTAGCAAAAGCAATGTATTCAGCTTCTGCAGTAGATAGGGATATAGCATCTTTCTTATTACTGGACCATGAAACCAACTTCTTCCCCAAAAAGAAATCTCCACCCGTAGTGCTCTTCCGATCATCAACATCAGTATAAGCACATAACATAAAATCATCATTCTTCAGATACCATAAACCATAGTCAACTGTCCCCTTTAAGTATCTGAAAATCCTCTTCACAGCAGTGACATGACTCTCTTTAGGATCAACTTGAAATCTTGCACAAAGACAAATAACATGCATAATATTTGGTCTAGTCTGAGTCAAATATAGCAGTCCACCAACCATAGATCTATACAAGGTCTGATTAACTTTCTGAGATTCATCATGCTTAGACAACTTGCATCCGGTCACCATAGGAGTTCCAACAAGTTTAGAGTCATTCAACCCAAACTTTTTCAACAATTCCTTCACATACTTAGATTGAGAAATGAAAATGCCTTTGTCAGTCTGATTAATCTGCAATCCTAAGAATAATTTCATCTCACCTATCATAGACATCTCAAAATCCTTTTGCATATCATCAACAAACTTCATACTCAAATCATCATCTCCTCCAGAAATAATGTCATCAACAAAAACTTCAACAGTCAAAATGTTATCATTATCAACCTTAAAGTATAAATTACTATCAGCAGTACCTTTACAGAATCCCAACTTCATCAAATACCTATCCAATCTATCATAACAGGCTCTAGGGGCTTGCTTCAGTCCATACAGTGCTTTCTTCAATTTGCATACCATGTCTCCTTTATCTGATAATGAAAACCCATCTGGTTGCTCAATGTAGACTTCCTCTTCCAAATCACCATGCAAAAATGCTGACTTAACATCCATCTGATATACCTTAAAATTATTCTAAGCAACATATGCAAGAAGTAATCTAACAATTTCAATTATAGCTACCGGTCTCCTCATAATCAATTCCTTACATCTATGAGCATCCCATACATACTAATCTTTCTTTGTTTATAACCACTTCACCGACTTCATTCAATTTATTTTAGAACATGCATTTAGTACCAATCACATTCTTGTCTTTAGGTCTTGGAACAAGCTCCCATGTGTTATTCTTCTCAATCTGATTCAACTCTTCTTCCATAGATTTTATCCAATTCTCACCTTTACATGCTTCTGCAACATCTTTAGGTTCAATCTTGGAAATCAAACATATATCTTCAAAAAAAATCCTTCTCCTAGTCATCACACCTTTATTTTTGTCACCAATGATCTAATTTTTTGAATGATTCAATTTCACATACCTCGAAGTCTTTTGATTGTTCTGATTCTCAGGTTCTTGAACTTCTTCACTGACAACAACAATATCCAGATTGTCTCTAATGGAGCATTCTTCTTTAGAATCTCAATCTGCACAAGCTTTGAAATAACATCCTGATCATCAAACTCATATCCGCATACTCTAATATGCTTTCCATGACATTCATCAACCTTCATATTTGTACTTTCCACTATCTTTTTTCAATCTATTATTGTAACACCGATAGGCCTTTCTCTTAGTAGAATAACCTGAGAAGATTCCTTCATGAAATCTTGCATCAAAATTCCCTATATCCTCATCTCTTTTGATATAACATTTTCTTCCAAAAACTCTGAAATATCTAACTATAGGAACATTACCAAACCATAACTCATAAGGAGTCTTGTCAGAATCACCTTTTATATGCATTTGGTTGAATATGTATACAACAGTGCTAACAACTTCTCTCCAAAAGGTCTGTGCAACATTTCCTTCAATCAACATAGTCCTAGTAGCATCCAAAATAGTTATGTTCTTCCTTTCAACAACTCTATTCTGGTGAGGGGTTCTAGGAGAAGATAATTGTCTTCTAATTCCGTTCTTCTCACAAAATGGATCAAACTCACCAGATGTGAATTCTCCTCCTCTATCATATCTCAGACACTTCAAATTCAACCATGTCTCTATCTCCACCTTAGCTTTGAATATCTTGAATTTCTCTAGTGCTTCTGATTTCTCCCTTAGAAAGGTAACCCACATCATTCTAGAATAGTCATCAATCAACAACATGAAATATTTGTCACCCTGCATGCTTCTCACCCTTGTAGGACCACACAAGTTAGTATGCACAAGATCCAATAAACCATTAGATGTATACAACTTACTTTTGAATGAAATTCTTGTTTGCTTTCCCAAATGACATTCTTACATACTGGATTAGAAGGCTTCATAATTTTAGGCAAATCTCTAACAACTTGAGTAGAACTTATCTTAATTATGCATTCAAAATTAACATGACACATCCTTCAACCAAATTTCATCTATTTGAGCAATCAAACAACTTTTATCACCGACATTTAGGTGAAAGATATTACCTTTAGTCTTAGTCCCTGATGCAATCTCTATACCGATGACATTTAGAATCTTGCATTTTCTAATCTTGAATTGTAAATCATATCCCTTGTCAACCATTTGTCCAACACTCAAAAGATTATGCTTCAAACCTTCAACATATAAGACATCACGAGTATTATGCTTACCATCAAAGGAAATAGAACCTCTACCATGAATCACACAAGCTTTATCATCTCCAAATCTCACTATACCACCATCATACCTCTCCATATTCACAAATTCTATTATGACCTATCATATGATGTGAACAACTATTGTCAATTACCCATTTATATTTCTCTTCAATCTTAGCAGTCAAATCTTTCTCCTCAACAATGCAACTTATAGAATTCACTAGTACCAAATCACCTTCCTTGATAGCAATAAATACAAATTCGTCGTCTGAATTCCCATTCTCAGACTCTTCATCTGTCACACCTTAATCAACAACATAATAACATTTCTTATGATATCTGTACTTTCGGTTAGGCTTATAGGGCTTGTCATGCTTCTCATATCTACCATGCTTATCAGATCTATCATTCTTATCAGATCTATCATGCCTATCACATTTATCATGCTTATCATACCTAGACATTCTTTCAGGACACCTAGAAGCAAAATGTCATATCTTATTACAAGAGAAACATTTCAAAGGTAACTTTCCATTATACTTACTAGCTCCCTTAGGTAATCTCTGAGCAATAAGTGTTTCAAGCTCATCCAACTCTCTTTCTTGTTCTTCCATCTCTCTCATTTCTCTTTCATATCTAGAAACCCTAGATGAACTATCTCCCGGATCATACTTTTGCTTCCTGAATATAATGACTTTAAATGTAGTCTCAGATTTACCATGTGATTCTCCAAATTCACTCAACTCAAAAGCATCAAGCTTACCAACCAACATATCTCTTGTCACAGTAGTCATAGTTCGGATCTCATCAATAGCAGCAACTTTAGATTTGTAAGCAGGAGGCAAAGATCTCAACACCTTATCAACAATCTCATATTCTTCAAGAGTTCCATTCATAACAAGTTCATTCACCTTAGCCATAAAGGATGATATGTTCTCATCTTCTCCCATCTTCAACATCTCATACTTTCCTTTCAAACTCTGTAGCTTAGCAACTTGACATGTTTATCTCCTTCATACAAGGTCTCTAGGATTTCCTAGATCTCATATGCAGTTTGCAGATCCATCATATTAGTCATCTCAGAATCAGTCAAGGAACTTAGCAATGCTTCCTTAGCTCTTATGCTATGTTCAACATCCTTGATCTCAGCTGCAGTAACCAGAACATTCTGAAGAACATTGTAGGTATTATTTGTAATCTTCCAATAATCATCTCCAAGACACTTCAAATGACACTCCATCTGGTCCTTCCATACAATGTAATTGTTTCCATCAAATCTCAGACTCTCTTTCTTGAACACATAGGTTGCCATCCCGGATCACCTCAAGTGGTTAAGCTTCTTCTAGAGGATCTAGCTCTGATACCAATTGTTGACGACAACAATGAAGGAAAACTGGGGGGGGGGTGAGTCAGTTTTCACCGGATTAAACAATCTAAGCACAAATTTAGATTTGATCAACTACAACAAGAATAAAGATAAGCACAATAATAGAAACACACATAACACCAAGATTTTTGACATGGAAAACCCAGTTAAGGGAAAAACCATGGTGGTAACCTACCCACAATAAGATGATACTCTGCAGTAGTATGTGTAAATATTACAATGGGGAATGCACATATATTCTGGTACACTTCCTAGAGCTCACTGCTCAAAATATAATGACACAGAAGAATACAACCCTTAGGGAAGGTTCACTACCTTACAATAACATTAAGACAACAATCCAGTTTAGATGAACTAAAAGAATAGCATCTCCAAATGTCTGATGACAGTTCCGGTTAAGCTCATGTGTCTTTCCTGCCATAATCTCTACTCAACACTTCATATCAAAAGATGAATTCTCTTATTCACACATAAACCACTCTTTGATAATATAAACACAACCACCACACACAAATTACATGAATATAACACCCATTTATACAAATCATCAACCTTGACTACAAGGTCGGTTCAACCCTTAACACCTAATTACCAAATTACATCACACGATACGTAAATCAACCACTAGAACAATCCAATGCCATAGACAACATATCATGGACCCAAATCAAGTCCTCGAACATGCAACACCACCAGAAATCCTTCCAAGATCAACTGCAACACGCTACACCACCAAAAATACCGCATAACATGAAGAACATCACCAGACTCATAAGATATTCAATAAAACACACAATGATCAATGCAGACCACCAAAATAAATAGGACATGGTTTGGAAACACCAACAAACATGTTAGGATCATCCGCAATATCTGCACCCACACCACTTAATCAAATCTCTATCAATCAACACACTGATACTCAAGAACACTTAACAAAAGCAATTGGGACTAGAAAGATAACTTGGAGAGCACCAAATCATGAACCATATGAATTAAAGATACACATGAGCATCCCAAACACTCTCCCAAATCTACAACCAAGGATATAGTCATACCAGAGCACAAAGGATCAACTACCAACTTAATTCTCTGCAATCACCGAAATACCAAAACACAGGAATATGTTGACATCAATGACAACAACATATCCTAGCAGCAACAATATCCAACATTAAAGAATGAAGGAATTGAGTTTCCCTCCGGTTATTATAGAAGGTGATTCAAAATTTAAAATTGATATTCTTAAAGGGGCAATGATTGGGCCATGACAAATTAGAGATATAATGGATGATAATAAAATAGTTATGAGGGGCTTTATTCAATCCAAGATAGTGCATTATTTTAGAGAAGGAAATAGTGTGACTAGTGCCATTGCTAATGAAGCCTTGAACCATCAAAGTTGGGCACATTGGGACTTTAGAAATATTCCACCATAAATTAAATGCACTTTCAAATGAAAGAAATGTGGATAAATTTAAATAAAATAAAAAAAGGGGGGAGAAGTTGATTTATTTAACTTTTCAATGTATGTTGGCGGATGAGATAATTATGATGGAAAAAGATATGCAATTTAATGGATTTAATTATAGTAATTGTATGTTGTCGGCAAAGGCAGATGTGAGAATCATTATTATATCTTTACATTGCACTCAATTTGTTTGCAATTCAAATGTTTGTGGTGTTATTAGATATGGGAAGTCCATCCTCTCTCACACGTGGAATGATTATTCAAATATCATCTTTGTTAATGTTTTTCACATTAATAAAGTTGATAAGGCATATGGTGATATGACAAATTGCAACTTTTGAGAGTAATAGAAAGTTCCCATCTTTACAATCATTTCCTAACAACATGAAAGTTGGATTTTAACTCTTAAAGTGGAAAGTTTCATTTATTCTTCCATTGGTGAAGGTTCTATTTTTGTTATTTCAAAAGAGAGCGGATTTTGTTTAGGGCAAGCTATTTTGGTTAAGTCTGAGATAGTTTAAGATAGGTGGGTATAATGGAGGTCCCAAGAAGAGATCCGAGTCAGTCAATTGCAACAGCCTTCAACTAAATGTGTAGCTTTGGGACTTGTTTTTTAGGGATGTGTTTATGCCATTCTTTCAAGCCATGCAAGGCTATAATGATTCCCTCACCTCTAAGTTTTCCAACTCCTAGTTCAAGGGTTGGGTGACTTTTGGAAGTCTTCAATTTACTGTGACTCCTCGATTCATTGTTGAAGTTATTGGTTTGGGCTGTGAGGTCTTGAAACTGTGAAGAAGACCCTAGGGAAATACTAGAACTTTAGCAATAAATTCTTTGAAGATGGTGAGAAGTTGAAGCGCTTCGAAAATGGGTATGATAGACTTAACTTACCTCCCCCTTATGCTCTGGTAAGTGCGTTATTTCAATTGGGAGGGACGTTAGATGATAGTTCATGGGTATCATTTTTCAGTTTTAAATCATGTAAGGCATAATGAAAGGGTGAATGTTCCATTTTATCTATTTTCTTCCCTTCAACATAGTATTGAAAAAGGTGCTTCCCCTCCCTTGAATCAAGGATTGATTATGGCCCTTTATAAATATGTGTTTGATATTAACTCGTATGGAAACCCTTCTATGGAACTTATTGAAAACCATCTCTCCCCATGTAGCTCAATCAAAATTGAGCTTCTTAATAATCAACCCCATTCTCCAAATAGAGGCAATTCCCTGGAAAGGAAAAAATCCAAAAAATCTTAATAGCTACTCTCGATCCTCAAAAAAATGAACTCTAGAAAATTACCCTTAAAAAAGAAGAACCTCGCCCTTTCTTCTTGAATCCTGAAAAATGAGAAAGGTGGATTTCAAGGGGGCTAAAAATAAAGAAGTGACAATTAATATAATTGATGAACTTGATGGTGAGAAGAAGGGTGGAGAAAATGAAAAGAAGGGGAATGTTATTTGTAATGTTCAATTTGGGGGTAGGAGGTCATGTTGGCAATATTACAAGGATATTGAGAAGGTTGTTGATGATTATGGACATAACTGATTAAAGATGTTTTACTATCTTGATATTATTATTTTGTCATTGATGTCAAGAAATTGATTTTCTAATTCAATATGATGTTGCCATATCTTAAGAAATATGATATGAAGATTATAAAGAAGTCGGTAAAGACACAGGAAAGAATATGATGAATAAAGGGATAAGTTATTCAATGGGCAACTCTACCGAGCCAGACAATGATGAGATCTTGATGTTTTATATTGTTCTAACATCATACATATGTTGTAAAATGTAAAGGTTAATACTATACTATGTTATCAAGCAAAGAACCTAGTCGGTAAACCCTAAGGAACCTAGTCGGTAAACCTTAAGGAACCTAGTCGGTAAACCCTAAGGTTATCGCAGTCGGTTAATGAAGACAAAATGTCTACCGAGTAAAGTTTAGTATTCACCGAGTTGTAACCAAGCTATAACAGAATGCATTAAATACATGTGATATTTAATGAAAGATGTTGATGAGCTGGAATGGATCAATGATTGGCAAGTCGTAGAAAAAGTTTGTTAACGAATCTAAGGCAATGGAAAGTCGGCAAGAAGATCTACAGCTCAGATTGAACCACACTACCCTAACACAAGTTCCAAGATGAATGTGCAAGTTCCGAGGTGGGGTAAAACATTTTCAGATCGAAAGATACAATGAACTTGGACAAGATTAAAGATCTGATGGCTATGATTGATCATGACAAATGTGATCAAGGAGATTAAGCGGTTAGAAGATTGTTTATAAATAAGGAACTATTGATAAACAATGGATGCGGGCAAGTGTATGCATAGGGATGCTACATAGTTATTACCGAGCACAGAAGCTTGAAGACCTATTAGAATAACAGAGTATTGATGCCCAACAGACAGACAAGATTAGTTCTATGTCTATATTGTATTGAACAAATAGGAATCTGCTTTAGCATTTTAGATGTGAAGTTGCAGATAGATTGTATTACTGTTATTGTGTGAAAGTGACAGGAAATCTCTTAACCGAGTGGACTTAATAGTCTTATATGTAAATCCTCTAACAAGGTGACATTCTGATTGAGTGTTTGAAATCCTTTGACAAGGTCACTTCTAACAAAGTGAAGATCCTAATAGATCTGAGGGAAATCCCTTAACCGGGTCACATCTAGCAATGTGTTTTGTAATCTTTAACAGGATTGGCTTTTAACCGAGCATACTCTAGAAGAGTATATTTCTTAGTGGGTCCAAAATCCCACAGTGGTTTTTCCCTATTTGGGTTTCCACATTAAATCTAGTGTTATGAAGTTTATATTGTTCATATGCTTTTGAGTTTGCATGTTTGATAGTTTTTGATTATATGATTGATATATGTTACTGAGATTGAATCTGATGTTTTTATGGATGATTAAGTTTGTATGATTCACCCCCCCCCTCTCATCTTGTTGGCTGTTGGATCTGTACTTATATTAAGAATCAGAACTATCAATTGGTATCAGAGCTTTGGAGACCGAAAGGAAAGTTTAAAGGCACTTGAGTTAAAGATCCAAAGATGTATAAGAGGGACGCACCTAAGCTGAATAAGTCAAGTTTCTCTACATGGCAGAAAAGGATGAAGCTACATCTATTAGGAGTTGGAGAATATGCTTTATACTATCTGGAGAATGATTTTGTTGCACCGAGCACCTATCCATTGACTATGGAAGAGATAAAGGCAAAGCAAGAACACATTCAAGCAATGATTGAAATAACATCTGCATTGACCGATTCTGAGTTTAATGATCTAGAAGGCTACAATGATGCAAAGGCAATGTGGACTAAGCTCATATCTGTATATGGAGGAGATGAACATGTTCAAAGAGCAAAAGTTGATAGTCTAAGAGGACAACTTGAATCTATGAGGATGAATGAAGGTGAGAACATAACCCAGTACAGTACAAGACTAAAGGAGATTGTAAATCAAATCAAAGGAGCAGGAGGAACTATTGAAGAAAAGGATGTGACAAGTAAGTTGTTAAGAACCCTTCTACCTGCCTATGCAATCCAAGTCTCTGCAATCAATGAATTGA
This sequence comes from Cryptomeria japonica, assembly GCF_030272615.1. Lineage (NCBI taxonomy): Eukaryota > Viridiplantae > Streptophyta > Pinopsida > Cupressales > Cupressaceae > Cryptomeria > Cryptomeria japonica. The sequence goes on along the minus strand of NC_081407.1, from coordinate 473,714,979 downwards.
GGTCTGTACCTAATATGCCAGTTTCCTTGGATGCTACTATTGGTAAGCTACATGCATTTGAGTTAAGTAATTTTGATAACAGTGGGTCATCGGTAAATAAAGTTGAATCTGCATTTAGTTCTTTTCATCTGAATGAATCTAATGATTACAATGAGAGAATGTATAAGTACTATGAAGGAGATCACAGTGGAGCAAGTGAAAGATTTCAGAAGAACATGGAGGATGTACACAAACTGTATGAAGAAATCAAAAAGCAAGAAGAATTTGAAGCACTATTGGCCAAAAGGTTACCAAAAGGCAAAGGTAAGTATAAAGGAAAACTACCTTTGAAATGTTTCAGTTGTGATAAGATTGGACATATGGCTTCTAACTATCCTGACAAAGATTTCACTGAAAAGAGAGATTACCAAGATGACAGACAAAAAGATAATCATTACAGAGGACACCGAGACTTCAGAAGAAGAGATAGAAAGACATGCTTAATTGCTGGTGAGGAATCTGAAGATGATAAATCAGATGAGACTAATACGGAGGAAGTTTTTTATGTGGCTATCAAGGATGGATCAGATGAAGAAAGGTATGAAGAAAAAGCCCTAATATCTCACATAAACACTAATGATTCTTGGATTATAGATAGTGGATGCTCACATCATATGACAGGAGATAAACACAAGTTTGTTATGTTAGAAGATTATGATGGAGGCTATGTTAGATTTGGTAATGATGCACCATGTCCGGTAAGAGGTAAAGGATCCATAACACTTCTTGATAAAGCAAGATGCAATGATGTTTATTGGGTTGAAGGTTTGAAATATAATTTGTTGAGTGTAGCACAGCTAAACAACACAGGTTACCGAATAGAATTTCAGAAAGGAATTGTCAAAGTTCATGACAAGAATGGAAAGTTAGCTGCTATCGGGACACAAACAAAAGGTAATACATTTCACCTTGACTCTACTCACAACAAGTGTTTGCATGCGAAGATTGATAATACCTGGTTATGGCATAAAAGGTTTTGTCATGTTAATTTTGATAATCTTATCAAGATAAGTAAGAAGCACAAAGTAAGAGGTCTACTGAGTCTTGAAAAACCTGAGAATGCTATGTGCCGAGGATGCCAGATGGGTAAGATGACAAGATCCAGCTTTACAAGTAAGTCCTACACTTCTAAGGGAATTTTAGATCTTGTGCACACTGATCTTTGTGGTCCTATGAAAGTTCAAAGTTATTATGGTGATAAGTATTTCATATTATTTGTGGATGATTATTCAAGGATGATGTCAGTAATGTTTTTAAAAGAAAAGTTAGAAGCTTTTCAAATGTTTAAGTGGTACAAGGCTAGAGTTGAAAATGAAACAGGAAGACAACTGAAATGTCTTAGATCAGATAGAGGAGGAGAGTTCACATCTGATGATTTCAACCTATTTTGTAATGATCATGGTATTAAAAGACAAGTCTTTGCACCGAGAACTCCACAGCAGAATGGAATAGCTGAAAGAAGAAACAGATCTATTGTGGATTGTGCTAGAACACTGATGATTGAGAAGAAGGTTCCACAAACATTTTGGAGAGAAGCAATAAGCACAGCTGTTTACACCTTGAACCGAGTTCAATTGAAGAAAGGTACTTTGAAGACACCTTATAAAATCTGGTATGGTGAGAAACCTAATGTAAGTTATTTTAAGATCTTTGGAAGCAAATGCTATGTTCATAAAGATGATAGAAATGGCAAGTTTGATTAGAAAAGTGAAGAAGGAACATTTCTAGGATATTCTTCTAGAAGAAAAGCATTTAAATGTCTGATCAAATCATTTAACAAAATAGTAGAAAGTGCAAATGTGAAAATTGATGAATTTGTAGAAAGAACTGATGACAGGAATTCCAAAGAACCAGAAGACTATGATGAATTTGTCTATGTGCAACCGAGAAGTCCTACCGAGATAACTGTTGAAGGAAATAAGGAAGATATCCAGTTACCGAGTGATGAAGAGTATCATATAGAGCCTACCGAGCCTGTATTAGCCAAATATGTCAGAAGACACCATGCACCAAGTCAAATTATAGGAGATAAGGATGATCCAGTGATGACAAGGAACAAACTGAGACAAAACACATGTTTGATATCTGAATTTGAACCAAGAATAGTGAAAGAGGCATTCAACAGTGAAGATTGGATAAATGCTATGACTGAAGAGATTGATCAAATCAAGAAGAATGACACATGGACACTGGTCCCAAGACCGAAGGACAAAAATGTAATCGGTACAAAGTGGATCTTCAGAAACAAGCTAAATGAGAAAGGTGAGGTCATTCAAAACAAAGCAAGATTGGTTTGCAAAGGTTATGCCCAAGAAGAAGGAATTGATTATGGTGAGACTTTTGCACCTGTTGCTAGACTTGAAGGAGTTAGAACATTGTTGGCATATGCTGCTTTCAAGAACTTCAAGGTATATCAAATGGATGTCAAATTTGCATTTCTGAATGGAATATTAGAAGAAGAAGTTTTCATTGAACAACCTGAAGGATTTGTTGAAGACAATAATAAAGATCAGGTATGTAAATTGAACAAAGCTTTATATGGTTTGAAACAAGCACCTAGAGCATGGTATGAAAGATTGCACTCTTATTTGATTAAGATTGGTTTTATAAGGACAAGTGAGAACAACAACATGTACATGAAGAATGATGAAAATGGAATACTAATCTCAGCCATATTTGTTGATGATATTATATTTTGTGGAAATGACTCTCTATGCAAGAACTTTGGAAATGAAATGAGCAAAGAATTTGAGATGTCATTAATCGGTGAGATAAATTATTTTATAGGCTTACAGATACTGCAAATGAAAAATGAAATTTTCATTACTCAATCCAAATACATAAAGGAAATCTTGAAGAAATTTGGAATGGAGGATTCAAAGCCAGTAAGTACTCCTATGACTACAAACTACAAACTATCAAAGAATGATGAATCTGCATTTGTTGATGAGACACTCTACCGATCCATGATTGGAAAACTACAATATCTTGTTCACAGCAGGCCAGATATAGCACATGCAGTAGGTATTGTTGCAAGATTCTCTGCAGATCCTAAAGAAATACACATGATAGCAATCAAAAGAATTTTCAGATACTTGAAAGGCACTGAAGATTATGGCTTAGTATATCAGAAAGGAAATTATTTTGATTCAAAAGTTTATACTGATGCTGATTGGGCAGGCAACATTGATGACAGAAAAAGCACAAGTGGAGGAGCCTTCTTCCTAGGAGAAAGACTAGTGAGTTGGCTTAGCAAGAAACAAGGATGTGTTTCTCAATCAATAGCCGAAGCTGAATATGTTGCTGTAGCACTGAATTGTACCAACATTGCATGGATCAAACAATTGTTGGAAGGTATAAATGAAAAAGTTACCGAGCCAGTAACTATATTCTGTGACAATACTAGTGCCATTAATATTTCAAAGAACCCTGTTATGCACTCTAAGACAAAGCACATATTTATCAAATATCATTATCTTAGAGAAGAAGCTCAAGAGAAGAAAGTGGTGTTGGAATATGTTAATACAAAGGAACAAATAGCTGATATCTTCACCAAGCCACTACCAAAGGACACTTTTGAATATCTCATAAGTAAGTTAGGGGTCCTACCCCTATCTTTTACTCACTGACCGAGATCGGTGAAAGCATCACTTCGATGACTCTATTGAATATCTTTTAGGGAGCTGATGCTGGAGTGATACACTTTAGAATGTTTTTCTGAAAGTGTACTGGAAATAATACTGGGATAATACAGAAAATGATATAGAATTGTAAACAAATGCTCTAACCGAGACTCAGTTGATACACAACAGCAGGAAATAACTTCTTACAGCAAGAAATTATGTTTTAGTTCTATTCTTTTTGGCATTGTTGTCAAAGGGGGAGAAGACCAAGGAGAAGACCAAGGAGAAGACCAAGAAGGAGAAGACCTACCCAGGGGGAGAAAACTAAGAAAAAGACTGAAATAAAGACTGAAAATAGAAGAGAAGTCTGATGTATGGGGGAGAGCATTTCAGCATTTCAAAATCACAGCAATCTGAATGTTTAAAGGTCAAATCAATTGGTTTTGCCATCAATGCCAAAGGGGGAGATTGTTGGCAATATTACAAGGATATTGAGAAGGTTGTTGATGATTATGGACATAATTGATTAAAGATGTTTTACTATCTTGATATTATTATTTTGTCATTGATGTCAAGAAATTGATTTTCTAATTTAGTATGATGTTGCCATATCTTAAGAAATATGATATGAAGATTATAAAGAAGTCAGTAAAGACACAGGAAAGAATATGATGAATAAAGGGATAAGTTATTCAATGGGCAACTCTACCGAGTCAGACAATGATGAGATCTTGATGTTTTAGATTGTTCTAACATCATACATATGTTGTAAAATGTAAAGGTTAATACTATACTATGTTATCAAGCAAAGAACCTAGTCGGTAAACCCTAAGGAACCTAGTCGGTAAACCCTAAGGTTATCGCAGTCGGTTAATGAAGACAGAATGTCTACCAAGTAAAGTTTAGTATTCACTGAGTTGTAACCAAGCTATAACAGAATGCATTAAATACATGTGATATTTAATGAAAGATGCTGATGAGCTGGAACAGATCAATGATTGGCAAGCCATAGAAAAAGTTTGTTAATGAATCTAAGGCAATGGAAAGTCGGCAAGAAGATCTAGAACTCAGATTGAACTGCATTACCCTAACACAAGTTCCAAGATGAATGTGAAAGTTCCAAGGTGGGGTAAAATGTTTTCAGATCGAAAGATACAATGAACCTGGACAAGATTGAAGATCTGATGGCTATGATTGATCATGAGAAATGTGATCAAGGAGATTAAGTGGTTAGAAGATTGTTTATAAATAAGGAACTGTTTATAAACAATGGATGTGGGCAAGTGTATGCACAGGGATGCTACATAGTTATTACCAAGCACAGAAGCTTGAAGACTTGTTAGAATAACAGAGTATTGATGCCCAGCAGACAGACAAGATTAGTTCTATGTCTAGATTGTATTGAACAAATAGGAATCTGCTTTAGCATTTTAGATGTGAAGTTGCAGATAGATTGTATTACTGTTATTGTGTGAAAGTGACAGGAAATCTCTTAACCGAGTGGACTTAATAGTCTTATATGTAAATCCTCTAACAAGGTGACATTCTGATTGAGTGTTTGAAATCCTTTGACAAGGTCGCTTCTAAGAAAGTGAAGATCCTAATAGATTTGAGGGAAATCCCTTAACTGGGTCACATCTAGCAATGTGTTTTGTAATCTTTAACAGGATTGGCTTTTAACTGAGCATACTCTAGAAGAGTATATTTCTTAGTGGGTCTGAAATCCCACAGTGGTTTTTCCCTATTTGGGTTTCCATGTTAAATCTGGTGTTATGAAGTTTATATTGTTCATATGCTTTTGAGTTTGCATGTTTGACAATTTTTTATTATATGATTGATATATGTTACTTAGGTTGAATCTGATGTTTTTATGGATGATTAAGTTTGTATGATTCACCCCCCCCCCTCTCATCTTGTTGGCTATTGGATCTGTACTTATATTAAGAATCAGAACTATCAGGTCATCCCACCTGACTTAGCCAGCTTCCAAGGAGAAAGGAAAAAAAAAACTAAAGGCAATGAACTAGCTTATGAGGATGAGGGATTTGTCCTTAGATGAAGAGTTTAACCCAGTGGATAATAAGGATAGCAAAGTGTCTCAAACTATAGAGGGTAGTCAATAAGACATGGAAGAGGAAGAGCTTCAAGAGGAAAATAATCATTCTGGCCATGATGAGGATAATGTTGATAGGGATGAGAAGGTGTGTGACATAGAAGGGTGTTAGAATGAGGATTTTAGGGATCATATAGAAGATAATGTGGTTACCCATGATACTCACAATTTTGTGAATTCTTTTGATGATTTAAGTTCAAGAGGTTGACCTTCATGTTCATATGACAAATATAGAGTCGAAGGTTGAAGGAACCATTAATAAACAAAAAATTAGGGAAAAGGAGAATTATCAACAATCTTATTTCTATTACAGATGGTATAATTAAAAAAGCAATTATGGGAACTATGTTCGGTCAAGCAAAGATTAGGAAAAAACTAAAGAAGAAAGGACTGACTCCTGACAAGTATGTTGGAAAGGGAGAGAATTGAGTGGTCAAAGAAGGTTGAAAGGAGCCCATGACAGTGCTTCGAGATAATTGGAACCTCATTAATGCTTCAAAAAATTTGATGTTTTGTTCAATGTTGTTTTTTGATAATTTTTCTTCTTGGTTCGTTTTGTTATTTTGGTTATGGCACGTGTGCCTTGTTCAAAGATACTTACTGTATTAGTATTTCTACCTATAATGTGGAAAAATTGGCTTATTATTTCAATAACTATTGGTTGGACTGTTTATTTTATAGTGTTTTTTATTATAGTATGACTAATTAATTTTTATGATCTATGGATAATGGTTGGTAGTTTAGTGGTTCAGACGATTGTTTTGTATGGTTGTTCTTGGGATTTAATTGTTGAATCTGTGGCATTTTTTTGGCCTACCTCTTCTTTTTTGTTTATGGGATCAAGTCCCTTACCTTTCCACTTTAATAAAATATAAATATGCCTTGGTTTTAATTTATAACCAAATGGGAGAGGAAAAACCACTATTGTTTTCCTAAAAAAGGGGGAAAAACCACTTGCAAAAACCAAATCCTGGGAGAATGAATAGCCAATAGACATAATAAAATAACAAAACTCTTCAAGTGACCCCTCCTTGAATGCCAAACAAAAATCCACTTAAACTAGTGACATTTTGTGTGCTCTGTAACTCTCAATGACTTTTCAAATCTCCAAATGGATACCTTTTCTCTTCCAAAATATGGGTGCCTAATGCATGACCCTTCATGTATTAAAGTGGACATGGGAAAGATTTTATTTTTTCTATTTAATTTATCTTTATCACCTCTTCATGTTCACCCATTGAAAATGCAATTACAATTAGTTGTAAAGTAAAAATATTAAATATTTTCTCACATGACCTAGGGAACACTTTCCAAGGAACATGAAAACATATGAATGGCTTAGAATTGCAAGGTTAATGTCACCTTATCCTAATATTTTTCCACTTGAAATTATACATTGCAATTAAATTCGAGAGATACATAGAATAAATCAAGTACAGTGATCAAGGCCCATGACCTTTCTTCACAAAGACCATTTTTTATGATCATTAGCTTTGTAAGAGAATTTGTAACATTATCCAAAGTGTAAAATTTCTCTATCAAGACCTTACCATTCTCACCAATCTCTTGCACAAAAAGATACTAAACATTTACATTCTTATTACAAGAATGATGCATGGGATTCTTGCCCAAATAGATAGCAATCTAATTGTCACATTCAATCCTCATTGTTCTACAATTAAACCAATGTTAATACCAATTTTATGTAACCATACCACCTCCTCAAAGGCATTGATAAAAGCCATATACTTTCTTTAGTGGTGGACAAAGAAACTATAGGTTGCCTCTTGCTCATCCGACTCACTGCTCCTCCAAACAAGGTAAATACATAGCCACTAGTGGACATTCAACTATCTAAGCCACTTGCCCAATATGCATCAACAAATCCATGTATGTCCAATAATTTAACCACATCATTAGTACCATGATAAACCAAACAGTAATGAGAAGTAACCCACAAATATCTAAACAACGTTTAATGAAATTGTAATGCTCTTTGCTAGGATTAGACATAAACCTACTCAAAACTCCCACTTCTTGGGCAATATTTGGTCTAGTGCAAACCATTACATACATTAAACTTCCAAAAACACTAGCATAAGGAACCTTAGAAATATCTTCATAATCATCATAAAAACCTTGACACATGTCTAAAATAAACTTAGTACCAATAAAAAATGGAATAATAACTAACTTATAGTCATGCATATTAAACCTCTATAAAATAGTATCAACATACTTAGTCTAGCTTAAACATAGCTTTTTGTGAACCCAAACTCTACTGACATCCATCCCAAGAAAACATTTTATGCCCTCCAATTCCTTCATATCAAATATGCCAAAAATTTAAGCCTTGAATTCTCTAATCATTACCTTGTTGTTATCAATAATCAACATGTCATGAACATATGAGACAATAATTAGTATCTGATTATCAATAATCTTAATATAAATAAAATGATCTTATTCACTCCTCGTTTAAACTAGATTCAATACAAAATTATCAAACTGGTGGTACCACACCTTGGGTGACTATTTCAAGTCATACAAAGATCTTTTTTGTAGTGCCCCGCCAGGAAACCCCTAAGGGTTTAAGTTAAAAACACTCAATTAGAGTGTAAATATTTTTTTTTTTAATAATAATAGTTAAGAGCGTTAATGAAAAGTTACAACATTAAGATAATTTGGAGTTATCTGAAACTTAGATAACACAGCGGAAGGCTAAATGATCCTAAGAGGTTTCCCAACGCAATTACATAACCTTACACCTAACTCAACTTGCGTCAAATGATACATAAATCTGGATGTCTTAATTGTGGGATAATGCTTAAGACATGATTATATATATGTTCGATGATATGACATCTTAGAATTTTAGGAAGCGTTCATTTACTTTGGGTGGTTGGGAGGCAATCGAGAGGTTATTTTCTCAATGCACTTTAATTCATAATTTCACTAGGAGGCCTCCCAATAGGTTCAAGCATTTAATATAACGAAGTTCATTCATTGGGTTTAGGGTATCCATTCACAATTGATATCATCCTTTAATATTATAAGTATGGCTAATAAGATGAGATACATTCATTAAGGAATAAACTACAATTAATAGAGTGAGGTCCCTTCATTTGATTTCATGCATAGCCAACTAATGAGTTGTAGTTCTTTTATGAAAGATAAATTGTGAGTAGCCATAGAATTCATTGAAGTTTTATTAATACTAATAGATGGCTAAATTCATTAAGGTGAAAATGTATTAGGACACATGAGAGCATCCCTTAAATTAAAATATAGTTAGCAAATTATTACAGGATTAAAACATAAGTACAAAGTGACGTTCTTCCATTAGGATTAAAATTTAACTATCTTATTGCATATCACTCTTTTTTTTTTATGGTCAAATGAAGTTAATATGAATATATACATTCTCTAAGATTAAGATGTAGACAACTATACAACCACTTCCCTTTTTAGTTCAATCTTTAACAATCATAAGAGATTCTTTCATTAAGGATACAATTATGGATAAATCGTTGAGTCCACCCAATTATCAAGTTAATTTTGGTAAGGATTATTGTTAAGATTAAAACGTGAAGTAACTAAACAAATTCGTCCAATGTAGTGAAACATAATTAACATGGCGTTATTCATTTAAGATAAAAGTAAATACCTATATGATGTTTATCCTTTAGATTCCAACTTAGAAATTATAACATTAATTCTATCTTTGTTTCCCATACTCATTTGTTCAATTTACATGCTTAATAACAAGTTAATCCAATGATGTAATCTAGCAAGATTCTTTCCGCTATTACAACTTTTAATTCACATTATCAAAATACTTTTTCCATAATCTTAATTACAATCTTCCATGAACCTGATTACTACATTTGCCAAGATGATTAATTTTATGCACTTAGATTTAAATTCGTTAATTTTCCATCGTACACTTTACAAGATAACAACCATACATGAAAACTTAAAGCATGAAACAAAGGAAGCTAAAACATCGCATAACACAGATATGATCTCGGAGTTCACCCCTAAAGGGCTACATCTCCAGGTCTGCTCAACTGCAAGACCCCTCTGGCATTTAATATAGTTAAGATTACATAATTTTACATGTCTTTTACATCTCTGCCCTTTAGGCGACACATCCACTATACAACATCTACCTTGATTGATTATTACATAGTGATCCCTTTTAGAAGCGGGCCAAATTGAACCATAAGAACAAAAAAACAAACTTAGATTTCCTTGTCTGACGGTACGCTAACTAGGGGTTTGACCGACTTATGACCAAACACTAGCATATCAAGTCATACCATTACATAACCAAATTTTATTATAGAAATTTAAATCTGCAAGGACATTATCCAGAAGAGGTATTCGTTTACCATATCATTTCTATCCATTAATGTCGATCAAGTTTATGGTTTTGTTAGATTAACTTTTATTTAAAAATTCACATTAATCCACCATTAATACTTAGTCCATGTTAATAATGTGTATTACCCGAGCATGACATAATCAAAAGAAATCAATAACTTGTACTGAAGTATGAATTTACTAAGTGATCGTTATCTAAATCCAAATATTATTTACTAATCTGGAATTAAATAATATGATAGAAACTGAATTTAAAATTAAATAATATAAAAGAAAACTGAATTTAAAATCTCTTAACTAAATTTAACTTCACTCATTAATTTAACTTCACTTATTAATTTATATATAATAATAATAAAAAAAAATTGTAAATAACAAAAACTTTTTTTGTTTTAATGTAAAAAAAGGAAAAGGGAAGGTACCCACGTGGACACCCACGTGGGCCCCCCCCTTGGCAGCCCAAGCTACCAGTGGTAGCGCTGCTACCAAATGGTAGCAGGCCGCTACCTCTGGTAGCGCTGCTACCAACTGGTAGCAGTTGCTACCGACTGCCATGGGGTTTTTTAACATTTTTTTTTTTCTTATTTTTTTTTTCTAAATTTTTCTGTTAAAAATAACAATACAGACCCAGACAAAACTGCCAAAATGCAGTCAACAATTTACTTAATGAATATATATATATATATATATATATATATATATATATATATATATATATATATATATATTTTAAAAAAAAAATAGTACATGTAAGTATTAAAAATAAAAAAAATGAATAACTCACCAAAACACACAGTCTGAAAAAAAAACACAAACTTAAAGCAATTTCCAGCAAACCCCATTTTTTGGAAAACAATCACAGTCACAGCCATTTCTCTTTTTTTTTGATTGGCAAGGGTTTCAAAATAATAGAAGAAATTGTTGAATAACCCTCCCATTAAGCAAATCTTTGGCACAAGGAAACTCTCTTCTCACACAAAGATCCAACAAAACTAATCTTTAACAATTTTTCTACAAAGAAACTTACTCATGGGCAAACAATGGAAATTCTGAAAAACAAAATTTCAAGAACAACATACAAGCCTCTTTTCTTTCTTTTTTTTTTTGTTAAAAACAACTTGAACAAATTGATAGAAGAGATTCCTACCTCAACAAGCTTTCCTGGAAAGATTTTGATGATGAGCCCCCAAATCTGCTGCTCTAAAACTCCATCTTTTCCAAAATCCACAATCTCTCCTCCAAAAACCATTTTTTTTCCAAAAAGATCACCAAAAGAAAGAACCCCCAAAAACATTTCCAAGCTAGGTTAAAAATGAGAAACCCTATTTTTGCCCTAATTTTAAATTTCGAATTTAGGCATTTTTATTTTTAAAATAAAAGAGAATGAAAAATGGAAATCATTCCTTTCCATTATTCAATACTTCTTATTCGTTTTTTTTTTTCTTTTAAAATTAAAAGCTTCCATTTCTTATTTAACTCTAATTTTAAATTTCTTCATATTACTTTAGCCAACACTTTATATTTTGAATTACTAACAAGGGTTAGGATATTTGAATTAATTTAAATTTCAAAAATCAATCCTTTATACTTTTTCAACTTTAAAAAAAAAGAATAATTTCCTTTAAATAATAAATTTCTCCCTTTCTCTTCCAAAATGCGAAAATGATTAATTTATTTCTATTTTCCCAAATGACTTTAAATCTTTCCTTTCTAAAACGCATAACTCATTAAATTCGTTATTATTAAAATTAACTATTGAATTGACTCGCTATAACATAATAAAGCGACCTTTTTAAATAAATGACTAATCTAATGAAAGAGTCTTATTTATTCTAATTTCTCAACTACAAATGCGTAAATGAGCACATTAATCCAAGTTAAATACCTTAAGCTTGGCTACAATAATAATTAAAGCAATCTCTTTAAATTAACGATTAATCATATAAAAGAATCTACCTATTTTATTTTATTTTTTTAAATTACTAATGCGTACATCTACTCATTAACTTGAATTAAAATACTTAGGATAGCAAACTCCACTTACCTCGTGCAAGGCATGCAAACCGAGGAAGTCTGCCAAATCTCACGACACACAACCCAATGAAAAGCAAGCCCCACGAACCACACACGACGCTCACCTGACCATGGCTAAGGCAAGACGAGAGTTATATGACCACCAAATCCGAATTCTAAGGATGAAGGAGGTATACTCAACCCTGCAAATCCCAAAGGAGATGAACCTCGCCCTAAGCGGTGTTGTACCTGCAATCTCCTGCACCCATGAATTCATACAAGCATGCATATACATATACATATTCAATGAGGGCGTTAGCTCGAGATTTATCACAAGAGTTAGGAACAATTACATTTACACAAGAATCGAGGCAAGAGCACAATAATAAATTTGCACAATTATTTATATTATCTAAACTAAACATTGCATCATGGTTAACCTACCATTCAAGAATGCCACATAGGAAGTCAACCAAGGTCAAACGGGTTTTACAAGTCCGACTAGGATAGGGGCATTACATTTTTAACCTAGAAAATAATTGTTCTCTCTTTCACAACAAAACTATCAGGTTGTCACATATAAATCTCCTCCTTAAGATCCCCATGCAAGAATGCAATATTAATATCTATTTTTTATCTATATTAAAATCATAAGAAATAGCAATAGACAATAGGAAACTAATAAAAGTCAATTTTGCAATAGAAGAGAAAATTTCACCAAAACCAACTCCCTCTCTCTGGGAGTAGCCCTTGGCCACCATTCTGCCCTTGTACCACTCTAATTGATTGTTTACTCTAAAATTATTTTTAAATACCCACTTGCATCCAATGGGCTTCCTTCCATTGGGAAAATTGATAAGATCCTAGGTGTCACAAATATCCACCAGAGAATGAGGGTAAGTATATTATTAATCTTCAAAAGAGAGACTAAAGAAATAATACACATTCTCTAACAAAAATTGAAACTAAGGGGGCAAAACCACCTGCCAAAACCAGTACCTTGGAGAATTAATAGACAATAGACATAATAAAATAACAAAACTCTTCAAGTGAACCCCTCTTGGGTGCAAACCAAATCCACTTATACTTTTGACATTTTCGAGTGCTCTGTAACTCCCATTGACTAATTAGACCTCAAGATGGACACATTTTCTCTTCCCAAACATGGGTGCCTAATGCATAACCCTTCATGTCTCAAATTGGACGTGGGAGAGACTTTATTTTATCTATTTAAATTATTGGTATCTATGTGTGTGAAAAAGTGAACCTGTAGCTGCAAGCACAACACTTCAATTAAGTCATTATATGCATGGTTAGTAATCAATAATTAATAAGAAATAAACCATAGCAAAGTGACTAATTGCCATCTAAAAGATGCGAGTATAAGATTGCTCTCAGATTTTTATAAGCAATACCAGTGACTAGACTACACCAAGACGAAGGATTTAATGTATATGATATTAAGCTATATGGATGCAAGATGGATGAGTAATTCAAGCAAATTCAAACAACAATGCATGCAAGCAATAATGAATGTAAAATGGATGCAAGTAATCTAAAAAAGCACAATGATTTCAATGACTCTAGAGCGAAATGATTTCAATGGATGCAAGTAATCAAGAAAAGAGTTTTCTTAATGCAACTAAACTTCTTTTTCTGAAAAGCTTTGAGTTCCAATTTTAGAGAATAATTCAACAATTCAATTAAATTGCTTTTCTGATTTCAAGTTCTAAACTAAGAAAAAATAATAATATCTCAAGTTTGATTTCTCTCTCAATTCAATTCTTTTTTTTTTGACTTTTGTTTTGTTTCAATTCAACTCTTTGTAATAAATTAATTCATGTTTTGTAATAAATTAATCTTTTCGCATGATTGAATGGCAAATTTATTAATTAATTAAATATGCAAAGATATTTAATAAATTAAAATGGGATAATTGATGAAAATGATTATTCTTGAAATAATTCAATTAATTAAATAAATATTTAATTAATATTGAGTGGTTGATTTGCCATGTGATTTTTGATAATTAAAGAATTAATAATGTGCTCAAGATTGATTTAATTGCCTTTGGTTAGGACCTTGGTGATGTTGTGGAGATTAGGGGCCCATGGTTTAGATGACCAATTTTAGGGTATTACATTTGCCCCTCTTTGAATTAATGTGCGAGCAGCGCTTTGATTCAAAGAATGTGTGATGTCTAGGAGATGCCAGTTCTGAACTTGATTGATCACAAACTAGATAAAAAGCAAGATGTTAGCTTGATTTGAAGGGACAAAGCTAAATGAGGTCTGATTAAAGTGATACCGATCTTGAACTTGATTGCACTGAGGAACGATAGAAAACAAAGATATCGAACTTGAACTTGATTGATCAAGAAGCAGACCTTATTGATCTAGAACTTGATTGATCTTAGATACAGTGAATGATGATAAAAATCGATCTTGAACTTGATTGATCAAGGCACGATGAGTGAAGAATAAACCATCCAGCTTGATCAAGAAATGAATACTGAACACCTGCTTAGATTTAGAATGACCAAATAAACTCTTTAAACTTTTGATTGAGTTTAAACGAATAATCAGTTTGATTTGAAGCGATGAACCTGATTAATGTTAAGAGATTAATTCAGATGAAAGACAAATATCAGTTTGATTTGAAGCGATGAAACTGATATGCCCCTAGCGATTGATTGATTCAGATGATCGAGAGATCTCAACTTGATGTGAAGCAATGAAGTTGAGATGCCCCTTAGCAATAAGGATTTTTTTTCTTTAATTGGAAAGATTTTGCTCAACTTTTGATGAAGATTTGAAAAAAATTCTCGAATTGTGAGATGTGAAGTCATAAGGTCATGAGTATGCCCGCTCGGGAGTGAAATCGAAAGATAGCTAGGGTAGTTGATTATAGGCAATTGTTTGGCGAAAATAAGTTATTTGAGCACAAATTGATTTTGAGGATTTTTCTAAAGATTTGGCAATGATTGATGAGAAATTGAGCGTAGAGTTGATTGGTAGAATTGAAATTGATATAAGATTCAGTGTTTTGGAATAGAGCACAATTTGAAGAAAAAATGAGCATTTATAAAAAAAAAGCGCTAAGTGGTCAAAATTTTGAAATTGACTAGCAAGATGATCCCAAATTTCGATTTTGATCCCGAAAATGGAATCAGAGTAGGCACATTTAGCCAAGGGTACAATTTTTGTGTCCATCGGAGTAAGTTGAAAAATTAGGTTTTAGGCTATATATAAGACAAAAGTGTCATTTTCAATTCATTTGAACCCTCCAAGTTTGAAAATTCAAAAAGCCTTCTGCAAAGAAAAATGGTGGTCCCAACTCGTCAGCATCGATTTGAGCGCCAGAGAAGACATAATCGACCCCGAAACTATGAGCTAGCGGTAAGTGATCGATCTTTAGCCTCTTTATGTTTCCAAATTTGAATTTTTTTTGTCTATTTTTCACGTTTTTGATGGGTTTTAGGTCATGTGCCTCGGTTTATCGTGCGAAATAGAATTTTGTCTCATATGAGAAACTGGCAATGTTTGTTTTATCGTTT
Source organism: Cryptomeria japonica (assembly GCF_030272615.1). Classification (NCBI taxonomy): domain Eukaryota; kingdom Viridiplantae; phylum Streptophyta; class Pinopsida; order Cupressales; family Cupressaceae; genus Cryptomeria; species Cryptomeria japonica. Next base: position 473,699,249 of record NC_081407.1, on the reverse strand, counting down.
AAACCCATTAGAATTGTCGTACGAGAGCAACCCTTGTGTCATACGACAGGTTGGTTAAAAGACCATTTTGTCGTGCGATGTATAAAACTCTGTCATTTGGGGTTGTTTTCTCGTATGAAGGCCATTCCTGACTCGTACGAGATGCTGTTTAACTGTGTTTTGTCATTCGGAAAATAGTGATAATTTTTGAAAGTGTAAACATGAAATTTTGGTTTTGTATTTAACTTATTTGGATTTGCGTGATGTTTAACTTCTCTTGTAGGCTAATTTGGAATGTTTTCTGATGTTCGTTGTGGGGTTTTGCAGGTTTGTTTACCTCCTGTGCTCTTTAGATGTGTATATTTGCCCATGATGGCTTTAGTTCGGGATTTGTCTGAGTTTGAGCAGGCTCATGTTGATTTATGCGGCTTGGCTCATTTGATGAGGTTACCTGATATCCGTGTGAACCACGGGATGCTCACGACATTGGAAGAATGATTTCATTTGGAGCATAATACCTTTCATTTTCTAGTTGGGGAGTTGACCATCACTCCTGAGGATGTGTATAGGATTCTTCGTATCCCTTTTGCTAGGGATAAGGTGGACTATGATACCGCATTGTTACCTAGACTACAAGCACTGAGGAATGTATTCAGGGATCCAGATATCTTGACTCGTTCTATGAGTTGGGATATACTGATGAGCAGGTACAGTGAGGAGTATCTGCTGGCATGTGTCTTAGTAGGTTTTATTGGGTGCTTTTTGATGCCAGACCGAGGGTAGCAGGGTTTCCAGAGCAGATGGGGCCGGATGCTCGAGCGATTGATAGAGTCCCCTCAGAGACTTGGCTGGGGTGCTTTCTTACTGGCCCACATGTATCGAGAGATGCATGAGATCGTTTATAGAGAGGGGTGGAGCATGGCTGCTATGGTGTACATTTTGCAGGTGTGGGCTTGGGAGCACCTTCCCATGTGTCGGCCGATAGTGACAGACAGCAGGGAGCCAGGACAGCCGGTCATCTTTAGATATGTTGGATATATTACGCAGCCCCATCTGGGCAACATAGACTTCTAGAGACGACAGCTCGATGACTTGATAGCCGTCGTATGGCGACCATATAGAGGTTTAGAGCCATGGGATGACTGGCAGGCAGTGCATAGAGATCTATTTGTCACACGCCCACTGATTGGGAGATCACAGACTGTTGTGGAGTGATTCCTCATTTCACGAGTGATGAGGCAGTATGGCCGGCCTCAGGGGATGAATAAAAGGTCATTAAAGGCCATGGGTAGTGTTGAAGAGTATTGCAGAGAGATTGTCGTGGTGGATTCTGGAATAATAAAGAGTTTGTGTAAGTACTTTCAAGGGAAAAACAAGTGTCAATAACCTCAAAAGGAGGTACTCTAACCCAAGAATGCGGAATTGCCTTGGTGGCCATCAGATATAGGTTTTTTTGAATTTGCCTCCAAGTAGGTGCTTTTATCATGTCAGGAGCTTACCATGCATTGAATTAAGCATAGGATATGACTGATTCTTAAATAGAAAGTGATCGTAGTGGCATAAATTATGCAATGATACAATTTATAATGTCATAAGCTGCAGGTAATACAAGAGTGGATACATGAGCAAGCCCAGAGCATCCCGACGGGTAATATAGTCAGACTCTTCTAGCGATTCTACCAGCGAAGCAGGTAAGTATCCTAACTTAGCTCATTGAATTCATACCAAAAGTTGTCAATTGAGGATAGAGTAAGATTAAAAGGGAAAATCAAGATTAAATTGTTTAAATTCTTAGAATGTAAGATTCATAGAAAAAACGTAGGGAATGTTAGTAGGGAGAACAAAAAATAAGGTAATAGGTACCAGGAAAGCCGAGCTTAAGAGGGAATTTGAGTGGAAATTTCCCCAAATAATACCCAATACCAGGTTTTATTTGGATACCCATCTGGGAGAGTGTAACCTCACTGACCTCATCGATGGGATGAGAGAACCAATTTCCACAAAGGAAATGAAGGGTATGGGGCAAAGCGGTCTGATACATGCCACAGGGTTTTCAGTCGCTATAAACATGTATGATTTAGTCAAGCAATGCATCCAACATTATGATGTGGCCAAAAGATAGGTCATTTACAATCACATAGTATATGCAGACCTAACAACTAAAGGTATAAAATAACTTCTTAGGATTCCCACCCCAGGAGGATGGATAAAGAGAAGCAGAGCACAAGCAGAGAAGGAATTTCAGGAGTCAAGCTTAGCATGCGAGAAAACTATACGGGAAGAGTGGTACATTAGGAAACAACAAAAAAAATGGAAAAGTTACCCACTCTAGTATTAAGGAAGGAAATGCACCCATATGTGTACATTGGGATCACCTATCTCAGTAGGATATCCAGATTGGAAATCAGCGGCGTATTTTATGAGTGGATGTTCACCTACATCCAAAGTTTGAGGCAAAATAAGGGAACTTATGATTGGGCCCAATTCATTAGTGACTCCATATGGGAAGCCATAGAGAAAACATCAGGAAGCTTTTACATGTCTTCATACATAGTATATGCATGCACAATAAAAGAAAACATTCAAGGGTTGAACACTGTAGGACTTCTAGGAACAGAGCAAGGCCAGAACCCAGTATATCTATATTTCCTGCAGTTGGAAAAGAAAGAATCAATATTATATTATAAAGAAGTTAATGACTACTTTATCATGAATCTTGCCTAGGAATTAGAGGGAAGACCTGGTGAAAGGGTGCCAGAAGAAGTAAGAAAAGTGATCCAGTATTATGGAGGTTGGTATATACAATTTCCCACATGGTCATACTTGTGGGCACAAGGATTTTTAGGAAGGCCCTTCAAATTTACAAGGTACCCTTTAGTTTGGGCATGGTTAACTGAATTCTGTAGACAAGTGGTGGAATTTCGTGACAATTACTTGAGTTCACACCGAAAACTAGGGTTTAAATTTCCTATAAAGATTGGAGAATTTAAATGTGAATCACTGCAAAATGCGAAGAAGGCATAGGAAGACCTATTGGCCAGGCATCTGCAATACTTCCAGTACACAAGGAAGGATGATGACCCTTTGCACATGATAGAATGGTACATTGCTAGAAGAGTCAAACATATCCCAGACATAGAAGATTACTAGATGGATTGTAAAGATGAAATAGAAATTAGAAAGAGAAAGTATTACCAAAGGTTAACATTGGCATAGATAAAGAAGTTGGGCCCAACCAAAATAGGGATCGAAGTTTCCGCAAAGATAACTGAAGACGATGAAGAAATATTGAGGGTGGATTACACGACGCATAATATGGAGAAAAGACCAGTGATAGAACCTGCACCAAATGAACCAGAAATGATCTCAATGGACCAAGTGAATCAACCACTCTTAGAATTGACAGGGAAATGGCTAGAAGCATATAAAGAAAAGATGGTGCAAAAAGGAACAAATCTCACCATAAAGAGGAAGAGGAAAAGAAAGGATACTAAGGAAAATGCAGATTTTTTGGTTCACAAAAGGAGTATATATATGACTAAAATAATAGAACCCGGTACCATGGAAGTAGAAGAGCTAGAAAAAGGAGTTTTTCAAGGTAGTCACCATAGACATAGACTTGAATATTCTAGCCAGAAGCAAAAGGAAGAGCTGCAAGACCAGGGTAGTAAAATAGTGCAAATCCTCATGCAAGGAGAAAGGATTGAGATATGGGAAGAAACACTTCAAGAAAAACCATTGCGAGCCATTCTAATAAATGTGTTTAATCCGCTGCACAACTATTTGCATCCCCTCCATCAGTCAACAACACTTTCGGTGACATAGCTAGGCTATTTGGGGTCAGACTTGAGGAAGATTCAAGATTGTACGATGAAATGAATCAGGTGGTAGAAAAACACCAAAAGGGAAACTTAGAAGAATTACGAAAGAAGATGGAACAGGGGAAATTGCCACAAAAGCCAGTGCATGGAGAAAAAGCTTCGATTAGCAATAGTATGATGGACCAAGTGATAAATGTGTAAGGCTCAAGAGAATCCGAGGAAGATGCAGTGAAGGAAAAGGATATACAATGTGGAGCGGATGAGACCCCTGTTATGAAGCAAAGAAGAGTAGAAGAAAATCCAGCACTCCACAAGTAAAAGCAATAAAAGACAGTGGAAGAGAATGCAGAGATGTGAGCAGTGGAAGAAAATGAAAAATTGGTGAGAGATGGTAATGAAGAAGTGCAAGAAGCCCCGCACCTCGAAGCAATGACACCCCCACACCAAGAAAAACCAAAGGATCTTAAAATTTCACTTCAAGAAGACCGATTATACTTGTAGAAAGAAAATCACGCCATGGAAGGCAAAGATGGAGCCCAAGGGCTAAACAAAGCATTAAACATACTTGATAGCGGGGACAAATAGTAAAAAGGAAAGGAACAAGATGAAGGAGAATCTTCACGGGAGGAAATAGGAGATAACTCTGATAAAAGAGTAGGGAGAGATTAGGGTTAAAAAGGGTCGAAAATGAGCAAAGAAACAAAAAATAAGAAAACCATTTCGAAAAGGGCTAGCATAGTAAATGTAGAAGCGAAAAACATGTCCGAATGGTTAAAGCAACAGAAAAGGCCTAGCGAGCCGATAGAGGTGATTCCACTTGATTTCAACAAATTACTATCAAGCGCGCCTCGTATGAAGAAGAGAAAAGTGGTCAAAGCCCGATACACTACCCAGGTGAATCTCAAAGGAGAATGAGAATTGCATATCACAAAGCCTGTAATAAGAGAGGGTGAGGAAGAACCAACTAATTAGGAATACCAAATAACTACAATTCAGTTGGGGAAACCGTCAAGAGTAGAAACAGCGAGAGTCACCAAAGAAGGAGTCGCCCTGATGGAAGAGAGGATGTAGATGGATGAAAGAGAGATAAAAGAGCATAAAATGCAAATAGACTAGTTGGAAAAATTTATAAAAGGGATTACCAAAAGGGGAGAAACTCCGCAGAAAATCCTAGCTCATCCAGTAATGGTATCTCAAGAAGAAGCTAAAGCAGTAGATGTGTTAAGAAGAAAGGCCGAACTGATGGATGACTAGTTCGAGAAAGTACTAGAACAGGCCAAAGCTTCGCTAAAAGTGGCAATAGATAGATACACCACTTGGGGAAAATTGATTAGGAGGATTGATAGAACCCAAGAAGCACATGAGGAATTGTTGGGACATGTTAAAGTAGAAATGTCATATTTCTAGATGGCAAAGGAAATGACTGTGGAGGAAATCATTAAACATCATATATTGACTGCGGAACAACTTCCTCAAGTGAAAATCAGAATAACAATCAATACTTGGAAAATAAATAGTTTGTGAAAAGGAATAGAGAAGTTGCAAGAAGCAAAAAGAGACGCGGTAGATGCCCAACACCAAAATGCCAAACTCATTAAAATGTTGATGGGAGGACTAGTGGAAGACATAATCAAGATGGGTGAAGATGCAATATTAGAAGAATTCAAAGATGAATGGAACAGGAGAGCATCAAAGTTAGGCAGAGACTTCGATTTGTGGGTCTTAGGAGACATAGGACAAATCCAAAGCTGGTAAAGGCAATATGAAGATAATGTTTCTGAGGAAGATCAGAACACACATCGGTGTGGGTAAAATGCCGAGTGTAGGAATACAATTTGTCCCATGTAAAGCAGTCTAAAAGTAAAGAGATGGCCCAAATTTTGATAAGTGTTCAATAGTACTGGGAGCAACAACTAAAGACTTCTGAACCGAAAGAAAAGTCAAACATTGACTAGGAACAAGAATGATGCTAAGCTGTCAATATTTTGTCCTTTAGCTAGAAATCTGCTATAATAGCAGAAATAATGTTCATTTTGAAAACAGTTTGAGATTTGTAGACTTGTGAGAGCTCTGACAAGTTCGAGCCTCTTTTCTTCTTTCTCTTACGAAATAGTTATTTCAGTAGTGTCTGTTATTTGCATGTAATAGTGATGATAAAGTCTGAAGGACTTATAATTGATGATATGTGATTGTACTTCACTATTTTGTATGAAGTGAAATATAACTCTGTGTGGATTTCTAGTGTGTTATATCCCTGGCTTTGTTTAATTCAGTGTTTCATTTGTGAATCACACAGTTTTAGAAATAATTGAGCGAATATTTTTGGTTATTTGTAAGATTTTTCTTTATCATTACTCATTATTTCAGAAAGGTATGTATTGAGATACTAGCTTAGGATATCAGAATTCATTTCAACATTTAAGTTCATTTTGTTTGTCTTTATTTCAAAGTATCCTGAAAATTGTGAACTATAACGAGATTTATCCTCTGGAGAATGCAAGAACTAGGTTATCTTAAAGGAACTAATTGGAATCCCCTCATATAAAAAAAGTTGATGTATGCTACTGAGCAGAACCACAGGGTCTTACAAGATGTCTCTAGCCTTGAGCTCTAGGTCCCCTAAACATTTCAAGAACATAAACTCATGGTTGAGAGAAAGAGTTTATGAATGTTGAGCGAACTCAAAACTCACATCAACAAAATATGGTGCTAGAAGGAGGGCCTAAAGTACTAGATCTTAAGTAACCCAAGTAGTTTAAGCTAGAGTACAAAAGAGTCACTAGGTCTAGGTCATATGATCTTGGTGTTCAGTTTCAAGAATTACCGGATAAGAGGAATAGAAGGCCTAGGGCTAATTCAACAAAACTAAATTGAGTAAATAATAATAGAGGAAAATTGCAAAATCAGTTGAAGCCCCCATTGCATCCACCACCACCACCTCCTCCAATGATGTATTTTAGTGCTAATTCACCTATCAGGTTCAAAGTTTATCATGATTTACCCAGAAATCTTGACAAATTGTGTGCAAAGTTTCAAATTCATGGTGATGGGGAAGTGCATCTTAAGGTTTTCAAAGATATGTGTGGGAGAGCCCAAATTCAACATGAAGATGTTGTATGTAGGTTGTTTCTGTATACTCTAAGTGAAGACGCTCATTTGTGGTACATTAATTTACCTACCGGTTCAATAACAACATGGGATATTCTAGAAGCCACATTCTTGTCAAGATTTAAGGTACCTATAGATCCTGCTATGTTATACCATTAGTTCACCTTAATCCGTCGAGAGTCAAATGAACCAATTAGTAGTTTTAATGATAGATTTCATAGAGCTTACTTAAAGCTTGAAGCTCCATACACTTTAGCGAAACTAGCCGCATTGTCACTATTTTATGTAGCTGTGGATCCCTTAACATCGATGTTTATAATGAGAAAAATTCCAGTGATTGCAACCCTATCAGTAACGTATGCTGAATCTATAATCATTAATAAGGAAATAAGGTAGGTTGGGTATGGTCTGGCCACAGGGCTCAGATATAATAATATGATAGTTCCAATAGGAAATATTGTACCACAATCTATGCATTGGGTAAGGCCAGTTGGGTTTCCCCAAAACACCTTTCCAAACCAAGCAGTTCCAGATGATAACAAAGCCATAATAATACATCCTGGACCAGCAATCACTGAAGTGACCCCAAATAATGGAGGTTCTTTCTTCTCACAACCTCCCAAGGTAAACAACCAGTAAGATCACAGTAATAAACAAGAAATTAAGGAGATCTCTGACATGTTAAGGAAATTGACTACGAAAGTGTCTTACTTGAGAAGTCAAAATTATAACAATAGAGGTTATGACCAAGGGAATTTAAATTCACAACAAAGGTATAAGTAGAGTCGACCTCTGGGACCTTGGAATTCTCGACCAAATAATGGAGGGATAGTCTCGCCTTTAGATAATCCTCTAGCTGGAGAAAATAATCCCCCTGCCAGAATTAATTTGATAGAATGCGCCTTGACTAATTAGTGCAAAATTTATAATACAATAGGACATGTAGAAAAATATTGTCCATAGTTTAATATAGCAATTGATATCTTCCAATCCAAAGTCATTAACTTTCAACATTCAGAAGAATTTAGTGAGCAAAATGCATGTAGGGAAATTGTCTTAGCCAACTATGACACTGCCTTACTTTTAGATAGCCCTAGACATTCAACAATTCCGATACAGGAAAATACAGTGGTGGAGCATATTGGAAATGTTGGGGGATCCACTACTCTTTTAGTGAAATCATATATATTCCCTTTTCAGTGGGAAGTTTCCTCTGAGTCAGAAACTGAGGAAGTTTATGCCACACAACAGTATCGTAAAGGAAACACCTATAATTTGAGAAGTAAAACTTATAACAAGCCTAGGGAGCCTTTGACAACTTTGGTACCACCTTATAATTATCAGAAACCTCTTGATCCTCAAGAAAATAATCTGTTGATTACTCCTGAGGAAAATAAAGTTTATAAAACCCCAGTAATGACTTAAACAGGTAAATGTGAAGTTAAAGGAAATGATACAAGTGTTGAACAACTGATGAATTACCTAGCAGAGGAAATTAAGAAAGTGAAAGTAAATCTATCCTCGACAAAATTGTTGAGAACTCCTATTATCAAGAATGATTTCCTTAAAGGATTGGAAGATCATGTAGGGAAAGGAAAGAATGATCATAGGGAGAAGGAACCTAAGGTCAAAGAAAAGGAAATTATGCTCGCTGAAGAAGCACATGTAGCAATATACAAAGGCAAGTCAGAAGTTTTACCATTCTTATTATCCCTGAGGATATTTGGGAAAAACTTACATAATTATTTAATTGACTCTCAAGTGTCCACAAATGTCATGCCACTGGCTGTTTGTCAAGAATTAGGTCTGACTCCAGCAAGGTCAAACCGTAAAGTAACTCAGTTGGATCAGACAAAAGTGAACGTGACTAGAGAATTGAAAAATATACACATACAATTAGCATCAAACCCGAGGATACAAGGTTCCATGGACATTCAGGTAGTCGATATACCTGATCAGTACAAGATCCTACTAAGCAGAGACTGGCCAAGAATGCTAAATGGATATTTACATACAAATTTCTCTCATATGTGGTTACCGTGGAAGGGAGTCCCAAATCAGATTAGAATAGAGTCAAAAACCTCGGGTAAAACTAATGGTCACTGATTACAATCAGGAAAACGAGGTGCTTCATCTTGAAGAAGAACCTGGAGTTTATGCTATAAAGCCACATATGGATGAAATATGCACTTTTGAAACATAAACCATTATAGAAGGTTTACCGTACACAAAAATGTTGGTTCAATCGAGTAGTGAATGCCCTGATGAAGAAAAGGATGTATTAAACATGTTCGAAGAAATAGTTTCTCAAAAAGTTCATACCTGCTTACAACACAGAGAGTCGTTAGAGTCCATACTATTTATTGATTGGTGTAGGGCCCATAATACGACACATCCTAAAACTCAGTGCATACTATATTTGATTGTGTTAGACAATACATGGATGTCAAAAAAAGTGACATCAAAAGGAAGAACTTTGCTAAATATGGATACGTCTAAAATTAGCGAGAAAGTTAAGAAATCAGAAGAAAAAGAGATTTCTCTAAATTGCAAAGAATATCTTGAGATGGGAAGATGTAGAGTAGATTCCAAAGTCAGAAAATATCCCGCATTGAGAGAAGTGGAAGTCTAGACATTGAAGTTTGATGCATCAAAATCTAAGCAAGGCATAGGCATAGGGGTGGAATTGACCAACCCAAGAGGAAAATAATTTTTGGCCACCTACAGACTTCAGTTTGAATGTACACACAACATCACATAATATGAATAATTGATACATGGTTTATTATAAGCCATAAAGAAAGGAGTCTAGATACTAAAATTAATGGAAGATTCAGAGTTAGTGGTTAGACAAATAAGAAAACAATACGTTTGTCGATACAAGAAGCTTGCTAACTACCGATATTGAGTATAGGATTTAATAGAGAATTTCAAATCTTTTAATATTGAACATATCCTGAGAAAGTTTAACAAGAGAGAAGATGCTCTAGAAGTGGCAGCAATTTCACTAGAACCATTAGAGTCTTCTAGATTGAAGAAATTTACAGTAGAGTTGGTGTCAACTCCATCAATACCTGGTAATGTGTGAAAACGGCAAGTCTTCAAAGATGATCACCACATCAAGGAATCCATTACAAACTCTAGTATTTTTGAGGCACAAGTGATTGATGAAGTGGATTTGCCGAGTGATGAAGTGGAAGAATTGCCCGAAATTTTGAAGTGTAATAATATCCCTAAGGGCATAGCTGAATTAGAAAGGTTGTTTGATATAGATAAAGTCCTAAAGCAAAAAAGATTTCCTAAAATAGGAGACAAATGCCAACAATATAATCTAGATACAACAAAAGAACATAATATTTTAATAGGAAAAGTTTGTACTGAGAAAGACAGGGATGACATAATGCAAGCACTGAAAGACTATATACATGTCATTGCCTGGACGTATGAAGATTTGAAGACATATGACACACCAATTATCACTCATACGATTCCTTTGAAACCAGAGGCTAAGCCGTTCCGGCAGAAACAAAGACCAGTGAATGCTTTAATAGAGCCCCTAATCCAAAAGGAAGTACATAAATTGTTGTTTGCAAGAATCATATTTCCTTTTAGGCATTCAACTTGGGTTGCAAACCTGGTTCCAGTTTGTAATAAAAATAGAGATATAAGGTTATACATAGATTTTAGAAACCAAAATAGGGATTCAGAGAAAGACAATTACCCACTGCGGCCTTTAGATGAAGTGCTACAAATAGTTAATGGGTCCCAAATTATGTCTTTTTCTAGATGGATTTTTGGGATATAACCAAGTTATGGTTGATAAACAGGACAGGTTAAAGACATTGTTTACCACAAAGTGGGGAACCTTCACTTACAGAAGGATGCCATTTGGGTTGATAAACACTGGAGCAACATTTCAAAGGGCGATGGATATTGCATTTAGAGATTTGGTTGACAAATGCATAATAATTTACATGGACTATTTGACTATGTTTTCAAAGGATAGGTCCACGCACGCACAAGATTTGTGGAAAGTGCTGAAGAAATGTGAACAATACGGGATCTTTAAATCCAAAGAAATGTATGTTTGGAGTAATAGAAGGAAATTTGTTAGGACATATAATTTCTGAGGCCGGGATCTTGATAGATCCAGACAAAGTTAGTGCATTGATGAAGTTACAAATCCCAAATAGAAAAAAGGAGTTAAACTCATATTTCGGAAATCAATTTTGTCCACAAATTCATTACAGGTTTTGTGGAGATAGTACAACCATTGAACATGATGTTGAAAAATGAGGGTAAAATAGAGTGGACAAAAGAGGCACGAGAAGCTTTTGAAAACATAAAGAAAGTAATAGCAAATGCCCTAGTATCGTCTAGCCCTAATTATAAAAAAACCCTTCTATATCTACTCATTTTCTTCTGAGCATACTTGAGTCGTAGTACTAACACAAAAAAATGAGGAGAAAGAGGAAAAGCCTATATCATATATGAGCTATTCGTTTAAAGATGCAGAGTTGAGATACATCAATATTGAAAAACATGCTTTTGCGTTAGCAAACACAATCCAAAAATTCAGGCATTACATTCTAAGGAGCAAGGTCATTATAGTTGTGCCAGACACATCAGTAAAAACCCTTCTAATGTAAAATGAGATAGGAGAGAGATGGGCTAAATGGATTACTGTTATACAAGAATTCGATATACACGTTGTCTCACTGAAGTTGGTAAGAGATCAAGCTTTAGTGCAAGAAATTGCGGAAACAGACCCACAACTGATAAGTCATCAGTATGTACTTAATGACAAAAACCAAGATTATTGGTATGAAGATTTGATGCATCTTCTCATCACAGGATGCTACCTGGACCATTCTAATATTTCACAACCTAGAGTGTTGAAAGTAACTTGTTCTGTAGAGATGATGCGGGGGTCTACTTAAGATGTGTAAGTAAAGAAGAATCAGAGAAGATCCTTCATGAATTTCATGATAAATTTGGTATAGGACATGGAGGACATCTAGCTACAAGCCACACAGTGTTAAGGGCAGGATATTACTAGCCCACTATCTTCAAAGATGTTTACCATCACATACAACATTGCCATGTTTGTCAAATCCATGCAGATAAAGGAAAACATTCAGCACAACCATTACAATCGGTAACAGAAGCACGACCCTTTGTGCAATGGGGTATGGATTTCATCATAATGATAAATCCTCCATCATCGACAGGGCACAAGTATATCTTAATATTAATATAATATTATACCAGGTGGTCTAAACCAATAGCATTAAGGAATTGCACTATGGACGTGGTTATTCAATTTCTAGAAGACAACATTATCACATGTTTCAAAGTCCCAAGTTTCCTAGTATGTGACAATGGCCCTTCTTTCACGTCTTTAAAATTCGTTGATTGGACATTTGAATTAGGTGTTATTTTAATTTTTTTTTCAAATTATTATCCTCAAGGTAATGGTTTAGTGCATTCCACTAATAAAAGTCTAATAGATGTTATTAAAAATCTGTTAAACAAAAACCCAAGAGGGTGGCATGTTGTTTTGAGGTGCGCAATATGGGTAGATAGGATGAGAATTAAAATTATCTTGGGAAATTCCCCATACCATCTTGTTTATGACTTAGATTCGGTAGTACCCACGAACTTAAAAATACCCACATTAACATTTGTCCAAAAATACTTAGGGTTTGAAAATAAGGAAGAAGCAAGATTAACCCAATTATTAAATCTATATGAAAAGAGAGATAAAGCCACCAAATGTATGAAAAAACATCAGACAAATGTAAAAAGATGGTTCAACAAGCATGTGGAGGTAAAAGTGTTTTATTTAGCAGACTTGGTACTTGATGGAGAAAAATCGCGGGACGGGAAAGGAATGTTCAAAAAATTCTCACCTGTATGGTCAAGCCCACACCAAATATAATACACCAATCCATGTTGGGATAAGTCATATTATTATTATAATCCTAAGTCATTCACATGTCTCCATGTTCCTTGGAAAATGTTCCCTAGGACATGTGAGAATTTTTTTCATATTTGTACCTTGTAGTTAATTGTAATTGCATTTTCAAAAGGTGAAGATGAAGAGGTGATATAAATAAATTAAAATGGATAAATTACACTTTCTCATGTCCACTTTGAGATATGAAGTGCCATGCATTATTCACCCAATTTTGGGAAGAGAAAAGGTGTCAATTTGGGGATTTGAATAGTCACCAAGAGTTATAGAGCACTTGGAATGTCAACAATCTAAGTGGCTTTGGATTTGGAACCCAAGGAGGGGTCACTTGAAGAGTTTTATTATTTAATTGTGTATTGGTTATTCATTCTCAAAGGCATTGGTTTTTGCAAGTGGTTTTTGACCCTTGTTTTGAGAAAACAATAATGGTTTTTCCTCTCTCATTTGGCTATAAATTGGAGCCAAGGCATGGCTATTTCATTGCAAGTTTCTTTGAGGTTTCCAAGTAGTTTCAAGTTTATTTGGAGAATGTGTATTAGCATTGTAGTCTCTCATTTTAAGATTAATAATATACTTGCCCTCATTCTCTATTGGAGTTTTTTCCCAAAAGGGTTTCTCCACATAAATTTGGTGTCTCTTTTGGTATGGTGATTTTGTATTTATGTTGAATGGTGAAATTACATGTTTATTTTAAATTTATTAATATTTTTAAATTTTTTAATCACATAAGAAAGTTAATATTGCAATATTTCTTCACCTTGTTTCTCAACAATTGGTATTAGAGCTAACAGTTTTGTTGAGAGGGAGACACCTTTCACTTTAAGTGTTGAAGGTTTTTTGTTGCAATGAGAGCTTTTTTTGTGTTATTTTGTAGATTTGAGAAAATTATTGAAAGCGATGGCTTCTACTTGTCCCACAATGATTAAAAAATTCATTGGCATTGGTTACAAGATGTGGAAACTAAAAATAAAAGATATTTTGGAAGAAAGAGATCAATGGTTGTTAGTTTTACATGAAAAGAAACCAAAAAAATCTACTTTGATAGATGATGTTTGAAAGAAATTGGAGAAGGAATGAGAAACCATTAGGCTTTGTCTTATTGAATCCATCCTCTTGAAAGTCTCAGAAGAAGACTCACATACATGTTGTGTAAAAGGATATGTGATATTTATCAATCTAAAAGTTTTCTTGGTAAATTATATCTCAAGAGGAGTTTTTAATCTTTAAAAATGAAAGAGGTGAATCTATTACGGAGAATTTGAATGCATTTAATTTGATTTTAAGTCATCTTGTATCAATAGATTTAAAATAGAGGATGAATATAATACAAATCTAAATATGGAGACATCAAACTGTTGCAATTACAATGGTAATACAGAGCCAAAGATGACATACTTCTTTCAGAAGAAGTGACAAGAAATTCTATGAATGTTGGCTCCCAATATACCTTGCATGTGCGAGGAAGGTCCAAAGAGAAAGGGCTTGAAGGGGATATAAATAGGGAGAGGTCTAAAGGGTGTCTGAAGGTCTTCAAAAAGAGCAAAGTGTTGGAATTATGGGAAAAGAGGGCATGTGAAGAAGGAATATAGAGTTGAGAAAAAAGAATGTTGATTCTTCCATGGAAAAGCCCTCTGATGATGACTCTGATAATTTTTAATTTTTTTTGATAATATTATCAATGATGATGCTTGGCTTATTATGTTGGTTCCCAGATCAATAGGTTGTAGAACCCTAAGAATGTGCTAGGATCTATATTTAGGTGATGCAATTGACTTAGTCAATGAATGAGAATCTTCTGAAGTAAAGATGTCTCCTGCTCTTTAGGCTCTGCAAAACCTTGGGGGTGTACCTTTAATGAATAAAGCAGATTTATAGTTTTATGTGAAATTCTGGTTCAAATCCACTTATATTGGTACATATACTTGGAATAGATATCTTACACCTTATTACTCCTACTTCTACCTAATCTTTTGAAATAAATAAAGAAAACCGAATCTCCAAGAAAAACTATTTTATATGATTATGATCAGTGCCTTCTTTTAGGGCTACAAAGTTATATACATCCGGTTCCAGATGATAATTCAGTTTACTTGGCATTCAAATATGTTTATAATTTATATAAACATGCAAAAATGTAATATTATCTGGTTCTTCTTAATCCAATTATTCTCTTCCAAATTGTTGTAATTCAGTTAAATAAATTTAATTCTGCCATACAAAAGCCAATTAACCAAGTCACAATTAGCAGAGAAAGATGCTTTGATAAATCAGAAATATCCTTGATATCCTGAAGTAGTAAACAAATAAGAAATAAATAAATTGGAGACAACCACACAATATTTTATCATTTCACCATCAACAAATAACTAAGCAGAGGAAACTTGGATTGTTCTTGTTATCACAAAAACCTACACCCTATTGCTAAGCTATCAACTCAACAAGATTGTGAGACATGGGAACACTCCTAGGCTCGTGGGTTGCCTAAATTTGGAGTGAGCCTCTAGAGAAAGCTAGCTCTTAAGGGCTTCACCTGATTCTAACTTACTCTATTTATTTTACTGAGCAAAAGGAAGAAAGATTGGATAAACTAAAACTACAACTAACAGGTGATGCACCAAAGTACTATCAAATCTGCAAAATCGGCACTAACAATAATATAATTTCAACTTAGAGATGAATAACTTGCACAAATTCTCTCTATTTACTCCTACATAGATTCTATACAAGAAGGATTTTACTGCAAATAACCAAGAAAGAAGAAATAGTTTCACAACTTGGACAACTGCAACATAATACAACTCAGAAAAATATATAACAACAATATATTCTCTCTGCAAAAGATACTTAATGATTGCACAAGACTACAAGGAAGAGAAACAATTCACAAATAGAAATGTTAAACCACTTAACTGTATACAATATGACAAAAAATGCAAGAAGGCAATACTTATCTATTTATCTCAAAAGCTAGTCTAATACACAAATCTGGAAAATGAGTTACAAATCTTTCTTTCTGCAATAAAGAACTCTCAAAAATGAGTTACAATACTGCTTTTGAATGAGAAGAACTAACTTCACAAAAGAAGTTAGAAGCATACTCATGCTTCACTTGAGAAGTTACATGAAAATAGGAGTCTTAACCTCCTTGGTCGAATTAAACCAAAAACTCTAAAATCTAGCAACTGGATTTCTTCAAAAAGAGCTCATAATGTGTGAAAAAGTCATGTAAGACTAAGTCCACCATGATGAGTCACAAAAATGCTCACCAAAAGCTCTCATTTACTCTCAAAAGCAAATAACCTCCCCTAAATTTGCTCAAACAATTTCTAGATTCCCTCCTCATGTCTCTCAACTTCTTCAACCAAGTCAAGCTTTTCCCTACACATAAGGCACTCTCCATGACAACTCAGTTTGACTCATAATTAAGGATATTTATTTATTCTTGCATCATAAGTTACATTAAAGTGAGTAACAATATCACTTTAATATAATTTAATCATAATGTGGATGAAATATAAATAAAACCTTTTTTGCATATTCCCTCTTTATATTTTGCAATATTAACCATATTTTAAAATTATTTATAACAAAATCATTTATTAAAATGATTTTACAATGTAAATACACCAAAACGTAAAAACAAGAATCCTCAAGTGTTTTCGACCTAATAAAAAACAATATACATGTATACACCATGGGGGTATTATTTTGAATGAGCAAAATAAAATAAAGTTACAAAATGCCTTTCTGAAAGGAAACTTCCTTTAGGGTTTATAAACCCTAAACTACCGTCATATTTGCATTGTTGCATTCTTTGCATCATTTGCTTGTCTTTGCTATGAAGAAGCTGCCACAAAGGTTTGATGCTATGAAGACTTGAATAGATGTTTCAGGAAGTATTGTTTGCAAGTCTGGTGCAGATTGAAACTGATGGTAAGTTTTTCTCACTTTGAATGAGTTCTTTCTATACATAATTTTGGAAAAAAAGACTTCTATTATAATCAGCCACAGTAAACAGGTACACAATTTCTTATTGTTATTGCTTCTATTTTTTTATTTATCTTATCTATATTATATATGTCATCCTTTAATCAATCCTAGTTTCTCCCTCATATAACAAAATTGGGAGAAGCAATAAGGCTCAGATCGTTACATTACAACCCTTCATAACCAATTATATAAGTGCATAGTTAAAAGAGACTTGATTAAAACAATTGAAGTTATTTTACAAAGTTTGGTAACATGTATGAAATAGAACATAATAATGAAACATGAGAATAGCCAATGAATGTGAGTAAGCCCGTTATCATGACATTGTGAGTAGCAACCTATGACCCTTGGGTCTGGCAAGATTCTACTTTAAGTTGGGCGTGCTCCACATCCACTGGCTGGTCATCTGAGCATTCAATCTTCTGAAACCTTCAAATAAGTAGTCTCCAATTGGTACACCTCATAATCAATTGGTCATTTGAAGTTATGGACTGCTAGTATATTTTCTAGGTGATCCTCCAATCGCATGTTAGTCATAGCCCATACCTCCATAACAAACTTTGAATATACAACATCCAGGGCAATAATCCCATCCAAGAACAAATTGAAACTCTGAAAACTTGTATCCCTTTCTTCTTTCATATGGGATACAATCCTGGGAACAATTTGGCAAAACTCACTCTTCCAATCATTGAAGTCTCTGATTTGTTTGTCTCCATCCAAGATATGAGGTATGGTCTAGTGTTGAAATATATGAAGAGTGTCTATTTTGGCCCTCACTCTTTTCTCTTCACCTGTAATGTATTAGAATTCTTCAATAACTATTGTTCTGATTAATTAGAAAAATAGGTTTTAAGGACCTGAAACCTTTTAGATAAAGATCAAAAGTAGATCATCAAAGATAAACTAGACCAGCATAAAGAAAACATACAAAAGATTGGCAAGATAGCCAGCAACCCAAACGGACAGCAAAAAACTAGGAACATCAAAGCAGAAAAAACTGGAAAGAAAGACATAGACAACTACTCTAGATGCAGCCCCAAAAATCGAGAAAGCATGGGAGAAGGTGGCATTCATCTTATCATTATTGGTACTGACATAATAATAATTAGTAGTAGCCCTCCAAGTCATGTTATTGTTATTGTCTTTTCAGTTCCCTTTATTGTTTGAGGAGCAGGCGGGTCCCTTTGTGTAACCTTGCATAAAGTGATCAAAGTGCGGTGGGTTGTTTGCCACCTTTTTGACAGAGCTTCCAACTTGGGTTTATTTTACTTAAACATTTATATAATTTTCAACAAGGACTCATAGCCCTTATAGACATTATCTAACTTTTCAATAACCAGTTTTACCCTGTGGGCTAGTACTTGCTCAAAAGTTATATATATTTGTTGTGGTATTTTCTACAAGGCTTCTTCATCAACTGTTCTTAAATCCTTGATCTCATTTTCATATTTTTTCTTCTCCTTATTCCATCCCTTTTTGTCTTCTATGCTATCTATAGGTGCAGGAGTAGCATTTCTGTGTAGGATGATGACCTTGCTTTGGTTATCATGTTGTCTCTTCACCCAATCTTTCAATATAAAATTTTCAATATACAAACCTATTAATTTCATCATTCATTTCCATATGCCCCTTTTCAAGTTCAACTATCTTCTATAGCATGTGTTTTATTGCATCCTTGGTGAACATAGTAGAGTGCATAGGCAGTGTGGCCGCCTCCAATGGGGAGGTATCTTTCATGGTTTTTAGAATTGTTGTTCCCTCCGTTTCCTTTACCATGTCCACTAACTTTGGTTTGTTAGTGCTTTTGAAATTTACCCATGTATATAATATTTCAGTTCTTGGATTATATCCTGTACCACTTATCCCTTCCTCAGAGTCAAACTTTGCTACCAACATGGGGTCTTCTTGCTGTCTCACTTGGTCTCACAAAAACATTTGTTTTAAGGTCATCCCTGTAACATTCAACATATTACTCTTCATGACAACTTCCCTTTCTTTCTCTGGAGTAATATGTATATCACCGAACTTTGTTTCTTTAAAGGTTTGAGCTATCACCTCCTTATGCTTGGATTCATCCACACCCATGATGTTTATTTTCTTTCTTTCTTCAAAATCTTTCTGTATGCTCAAAAAGTGTGGAATCCTGCAAATGAGAAACAAAATGTGTTACCAATGAAACATTATGTTAGAGATAAAAATAATACAACAAATAAATGAAACAAAACTCTAAGCACATCCTATTGTCCTCTATCTCTAAGGATCCTTCAGATTCAAGGTGGCTCTCAGCTTGGAAGAGCACTTGATCTCTAGGATGAGAACCTAAAGAACGAGAGCTATATGATTATAAGATCTAAATGTATGCAACTATGATCTTAGTGATATGCTATGGATATGAAACTAGATATGTTACCCAAAATGAGAAGATTAGTGTGAGATTAAGCTAGCATGAGCATGGTGTGAAGATGAGATTGATCTAGCATGGAAAATAAACTAACATGATATACTAAAACATGATAAAATCTATGCTATAATGCAACTACAATGATCTAAAAATGATTGAAGATGGCAATGGAGTTCCTTGATAATTTGCACAAGACAATTTAGCTATAGATTAGATGCAAATAACTAAGATGGGATCTTTGATATGAGAAAATGAGCTCTATTTATAGAAGAATTGGTCAAATGGATGGCCAAGATTGAATAATATTGACAAGGGCTAGGATTGAAAGTTATCAATCCATGTGATATTTTCAACCCAATCTCATGTTGACAAGTGTCACCATGAGATTTATTGAGAGGAGAGGAAGAAAACATTAAATGCTTGGGAAGACTTAATGGTTAACCCCATGTGGGAAAGTTTGTTGGATAAATATTTTATCCAAGGATGCAGGCTATTATCCATTAGTTCAACTCTTGTGCAAAGTTGAAAGATGGTCAAAGGGATAAGCCATGCTGGGTTGATGTGTTGGAGGGATGATGTCTTGTAAGAGCCTTAAAATTTGAATCCTTTGGGGGTTTAGCTTGTGTGAAGGGAGAAACCTTCAAGGATTTTGTAATAGCCTTTATTGGTTTGGAAGATTTTGGAGGTTAATTTGTAAGAGCCTTACAAATCTGGGGAACTCAACAAGTTAACTTTTTGAAAAGGATAAAGTCTTAAATGCATTTAGAAGACTTTCTTCCAATTTTGGAGAAGTGACTTCCCCAAATTTAGGGATGTGACATGATTAGAAGAATTAAGCTTATTAAGTGTGATTTGAGATGTTCTAGAAGAATGCTTAGGAGGTTAATGGAAAATGTAGGAGAATGCAAGTGGGAGAAATAGGGATTTTAATTAAAATAAAAAGATTTATTTTAACTAAAAATGAATGCAACTTGCATTTGTAGGAAAATACAAGTGGAGGGGTAATTTATAAATAAATATTGATTTATTTATATCAGAAGATGAATTTAATTAAATGGTGGAGAGGGAATTCAATCAAATAAATATAATTTATTCAATTAATGGCAGAAAGGGGAATTAGTCAAATATTGAATTTAATTAATGGTTAGATAGAAAAAAGGATATTAATCAAACCTTAGTTTAATTAATAGGTGGATAAGTGATAATTAAACAAATAAAATTCATTTAATTAAGTGTGCAGATTTAGGTGTCTATATTTTGCCCCTCTTTGAAGTGATGTGTGATCACATGTTGATTCAAAGAAAAATAGCTCGATATGTTGCACAAGATTTTTGATTTTGATGTTATTGCCAATTAATTTTTATATGGTGCCCCATATATAAATATTGGTAATGATATGACGTCGATATGATAATGATGCCCCCTCGGGAGATGAATTGAGAAAAAATTAATGACCAAGCTGATTGGTTGATTTTTTACGATTTTTTTGTTTCTTTGGATTTTAAATTTTTTTTGATATTGATCCGCTGATAAAAGTTATTTAAATTTGGTGAAATACGGTGCGAGAAGAGTACGAACATGCCCCACACATCCATCTAGGCAACATGCCCAAGGTGACATCATTATTTTCTATATAAACCGCCAAGGGTCCCATTCCAGCTCATTTGTGCACTTGGAATTTGGAGATTGGAGCTTCGAGAAGAGAAGAGAAGAAGAGAAAAATGGTGCCCCCTATCACAGCCACAAATTTGAGTGAGTTCGTCAATTCGAGCGACCAACAGAGTATGGCCCACTGGTAAGTGGATTCTTGGCCCTCCTTGTGTGATTTTTACGCATTTTTATTTATATTTTTCAAGTTTTTTAGTCGTTTTTAGCATGAATTTTGCGTGCCCCAGTTTTTATTTCTTTTAGGTCATTTGTCCAATCTTGAAGCATATATGAATTTTTCCGTTGCGCATATGACTACTATTGTGGCGCGTATGAGCTTTTATTTAGCGCATTTGGTCTTTAAATAAGCGCATATGTCCTATCAAGTGACACATTTAATCACTATATTAACGCATTTGTGCATTGTGTTGGCGCATAGGATCAATGTGTAAGCACATTTGATATTTGGATTTGCACATATGAGTTAGCGCATATAACCATTGTTGTAGTGCATATGAGACAGTTTGTGTTTTTTGATATGTTTCAAGATTTTCAACATGTGCAAAATTGATAATAATGATTGCGATGATGTCCGATATTAGGTCCGATGATTGATAGGTCTTGATGTAGTTTAATTTATTAAGAATGTGGATTTTTGATAGTAATAGGACTTGGTGAGATGTCAAATTGATGTTTTGATTGATAGAGTGTAGGATCAAAACTCTAGTGTGACTAACATCACAGATAGGATACTTGATTTTGATATGAGACAATTGATTGTGATATGGATCACTCGGTTCGATATGAGTCATGTGATTCGATATGGGCTCATTTGACTTCGATATGAGTCATTGATGTTGATATGGGTCACTTGATTCGATATGAGTCAACTGGTTTGATAGGAGATAACTTTGGTTTTGATATGGGATAACTTTCATTTGATATAGTGATTTTGATTTGATATAGGATAAATTTGATTTCAATATAGGATAACTTTGATTTCAATATAGGATCAACTTTGATTTGATAGGGTGACTTTGTCACTAATATGGGTCAACTGATGTGATATGATAGGCTAATATTAACATACCTAGATTTGATAGCGTGACTTGTGTCACTGATACAAAAGATCTATTTGATTACCAATAGGATAGGCTGAGATGAACCCGCCTCACTGATAAGAGTTTATGATCAAAACTCCTGAATGATAGCATGACTGACGTCACTAATAGAGGCTTCAATGAGATTGATTAAGATCTCATGCTAAGAAGATATAATATTGTTTGATTAACTCATGTTGATTGATCCATTTGATAGATAGAATTGATATGGTGTTGATATTGTGATGTAGGCTGCATTAGGTGTGCTAATGCTTCAGGAGCGATACTTGAAGACATTGGCTATGCGGGGAGTGCTTACTAATGGTGACAGGGCTGTTATTACTGCTTGTGGTTTGTCACACATCTCATTCATGCCTTCCTATTGGAAGAACGAGGCCTTGTTGCCTTCTCTAGCGAAGAGATGGCATATTAAGCATAACAACTTCCATGTACCAAGTGGAGAGATCATGGTGACACCCAAGGATGTGTATAGGATACTGTGGATCCCGATCACCAGAGAGTTGGTACAATATGATGTGGAGGAGTAGGGTTGGACTGATGCATTGCGGGAGGTATTTGTTGATCCACACCTTAGTGGTTATTGAGTTGCGTGGCTGGACATGGTGGATCAATATGCCCCACTTACATCTATACTAGCAGGTTTGATTAGTGGCTTCCTTTGTCCATATAGGAGATTATATGGGTTCTCAATTGGATGGGGGTGGATACTCTAACAGATTGTGAGACATCGGACATGATATGCATGGGGGATCTGTGTGTTGGCCCACTTGTACCACGAGCTACACCAAGCTGTATATGATGAGGGTTCCATCTTAGCAACGAGAGTCACACTGTTGCAGATTTGGGCTTGGGAGCACATAGTAGTGTCTCACCCAGTAGTAGAGAGATCACGACCAACAGGGCTACCCTATTTATTCATCTTTCGATAGGCAACTTCTCATATTATGCACGAGAAGTTGCGCTACTGGAAATAGGTCCTAGATGACATAGACTTAGTGGTCTAGCACCCTTATAGAGCTTGCGAGGCCTAGGAAGAGGATGCGACAAAGATTCCTGTCCTATTTTAGAGCTGATACTTGATAGGGGACCTCGTATATTATTGAGAGATTCATCTTGCCTTGTGTACTCTAGTAGTTTGGTCATTCTTAGGCGATGTCGTAGGGGATGGCCATCTATGCTCGTGTGCACAAGGAGAGGGCAGATTGGGGTCCCACTTTGGACTTTGATACAACACGAACCGAGTTCTAGGATCTTCCTTATGTATGGTAGGATATGCGAACAAGGGTGATAGATTCAAGCATGACAACTCAGTATACCAAAATTTTGGCGGAGCATCCTTTTCCACGATTGACAGGACCGGGGGAGCTAGTGCTGGTTCTTGAGGAGATAGATGATGATGACGATCAGGGAGGACCTGGAGGAAAAAGGGGTCAGAGAAGAGGCCCAGGTAGAGGCCAAGGTAGGAGTGGTGGAGGGATAGATTGGCCAAGGAGGAGATGGAGGAGGTAGTGATGGTGGAGGTGCATGAGATGCAGGATGAGGGGTGAGAGGGAGAGGGGGTGGGTGGAGACAGGATCTAGGCCAGAGAGAACTAGTACATTTGGGGTCGTTTTATGATGAGCGTTCATCGGAGTTCAAACAACAAAATGTTGAAATTCTGAAAAAATCGAGAGAAAATCCCAGTCGCTATTTTTTTTGTTGGAAATTTCGACAATGGGCTACAAGTCAAAAATCCGACTTCTCCACGTCGGAAATTTCTATGGAGCAGTGGTATGTTTTTTTGACGAGGAGATGTTGGAATTATGATGTGTGTGCGACGATGAGATGTAGGGCAGGCTCCTTTTTTATCGACAAGGAGACGTTGGAGTTCCGATGTGTGTGCGGCGATGAGATGTAGGACATGCTCCTCTTTTTTCGATGAGGAGATGTTGAAATTCTAATGTGTGTATGACGATGAGACATAGGACACGCTCCTCTTTTTTCGACGAGGAGACATCAAAATTTTGACATGTGTGCGATGATGAGACGTAGGACATGCTCCTCTTTTTTTGATGAGGAGACATTGGAATTTCAACGTGTATGTGAAGATGAGACGTAGGACATGATCCTCTTTTTTCGACGAGGAGACGTTGGAATTTTGATGACTACGACCACTGATGAGACTGCATCTTGTGACGTTTGTGTCATCACAGCTATGGTATCCTCATCACATAAATGGTTGTGTGCATCAGAAATCCAACAAAAACTATGACGACAAGAACGATGCAGGCATGACAACCTCATTGGTTGTCTTGTTGTATTCATTGAAATTCTAACTTTCCCCAACATTTAAAAAAAAACATAGCAAATTTTTGATGCAGGTTGACTGCCCTATATATATGGGATACAAGTAAACTATAGTATTTTGATGCATTGAATGAAATGCCATGTGAAATACAAGAGCCGTGTAATGTCCCCATTCTTGAACCATTCCCACTAAAGTAGTAAGGTACATTTGTGGACAAGGAGTAACAGTCCTTGGACACCATTAGAATTTAGGAGTTAGTAAATTTTGTTAGAAGTAAATATAACTAAATATTAGTAAGAGAATAATAAATGAGGAAACTATCGAGTCTTATAAATAAGATAGTTTCGTAAGGTAAATAAGGGTTGAACCCAAGAGATGATCACCACCAAGACAAAATATCATGTGTCTCCATCATATTAAGGGAATGCCTAAAGGAAGGAAGATCTTAAAGATAAGGCCTTGAAGATATCCATCACACTAAGGATTAAAGAGATTAATAAATGATTCATCAAGAAGAAGTAAATTCTTCCATACCATTAGCCAATACATTCGAATACAAGTCATATCATTACAAAGATAGAATTTGAGATGAAGAATGCACCATCAAGGCAATGATGATCATCATAATAAGTAAGAAGTGCATCTCCATTGGATTATGATGATATGGAGATTATTGCAATAAACAAAATGATAGTCATAGACAATCAATATTAAATGGAAGCTACAATGATCTTGGGACTTTATGCCAACATCACAATATATACCAAATTTGACTCCCTTTGAATGAATTAATTCGCCAAGCCTCGATGTAACACTGAATATGTAACCTGCAAACAACAGGAAAAACAAACTTTTTTATCAGTACTAAATCCATCTCAAAGGATATAGAGGACACAAAATATATAATACTGAAGCATCTCAAAAAGGGACTAGTATTAGAATGGAAATAAGCATGAAAACCTTGGTAATAAGGGGATCAAAGGAGACATGATACAAATCAAAGACAAATGTAATAATTGGGATCAACCTTTTAGGGATATACTATTTAGGGACGAGGAGAGTGTGGTCAAGAAAGGAATTGGATAGTCAAATGTACTTCAAAATTCCCTCAGAACAAGATTGAATGATGGTTGTTTGGATTTAGCAGTAAAGTTCATTGATCAGTTTTTGTCCATAGAACATGGATGTACTTGACAAATCTTGCACCCAGAAGAAACTAGTAAATTCTGTCAGGTAATAGGAGGGAGTTGGTACAAAGTGCCATGAGAGTATAACTCATCGATTGAAGTTTGCAGAATTTAGATATTGAGTAGATTTAGGATGGGACTAAAGTAGTTTTTCTGGCGGCACAAAGCTGTTTTGATTTTTTGGGAAGGAGTTGGATTTGAATTATTCATAGAAATCCTTGAAATTTCTGGAAACTTCTAACGGAAGGTAGGATATTTTAGGCAGGTGTATGTTGAAGTTTTTGACAAAGGAGAGGATCATCGCAGATTCAAACAATGGGTCATTATTTTGGGCTGAGCTGCTTATGTAGAGAGGAAATGCTGGAGGAGCAGTGTGAGAGATTATTTGATATTGAAGTGGAGGAGGGACAAGAGGGGATTAGGGGGTTGGTGGAGGAGGTGTTTAGCGGAGATAGACATTGGTGCGACGGATATGTGTATGAAGCAATTCTCACAATTTTGGTTGACATTCTTGCTTCCAAGGAGAAGTGTGTTGAGCAACTTGTTGGCTTCATCAGAGATGTTGATATAGATGCGGTTGGTAGTGTGGTTATGGAACTGGAGGAGGAATGGGCTAGTGTTCTAAATGTTTATTTTAACCCTGTAGTTATTTTTTTAGATTTCGAAGAATTTGTTGATGCCAATGATGTGGAGATTGAAAGACAGAAAGAGGAGAGAAAGAGTCAGGATAATTTTTTGGATGAATCTTGGGAGGTCTTTCAGATTGGGGTTATTAATAGTGATTTGGCTCCTTTTTAGAGGATGATGAATGCAAAAGATAACTAGCTAACTAAGGAGAGAACTAATAGATTGGTAACAATGGGCAACTGAGCTTCCACTATTTTGCAACTTATGTAATTGGAATATGTGGTTTGTTTGTGGTTCAGGTGGTGGGCAGTGCTATAAATAGTGGTGCTAAGTTTATTGGGTTTAATAGTCAATAGCATTGATGTGTTTGTATGTAGTTGGGCTCGTGTTCTATTGCTATGTTTGTATGTAGGCTTGAAGTATGTGCTAGGTAGTTATTTCTCTAGCTTGGATTGGTTTGCCTAGAATTGGTAGTCGATGATGTATATGTTTCATATTATTAATGAAGGGAGCTATCATATATGTCATAAATTCAATGATTTTGTTACAACCAGAAATTCCAATCCCGTGAATTGCCATCACCAAACTTTAGTATTTTCTCCAAAGAATGGAGCTACAAAAGTTTTCTAAAAAAATAAATCACCTTGCCTTTCAAATTTATAAGAAGCCAACCCAACCCTCCATCGAAAAATAAGCAAGGTCTTGTATATCGATCAAATTGACCCATTGACCAAATAGAAAAAGCCTTTATCAAAGTGTCACCTTTCATTGAAAAGAAGCCGATTCCCTAATTTCACTTTAGTATTTCCCATTTCGATGGAATACATGCCATACTCATCAAAAGAAATAAGCTATTGGTGAAAAGAAAGCATCGGCAAAGCTCAAAAAGATCTTGACAAAACTGCTAGTTTCATCAAAGCCTATGCATCGAAGAAAGAAGGAATGATTCTTCTGAAATTGTGTCTTTCGATGAAAGGAGAGTATCAGTGTGACCCAAAGGATTATTAGCGAAACCAACTATTTCATCAAAGTTTGCACATTGAAGAGAAGCACTATGTTCCATCGAAACCTTGCCTTTCGATAAAAAAGGGGATATCAAAGAAGTTGCTAAACCTTGTGGCAACAGAGTAAGTTTCACCAAAAACAAGCGTCGTTGGAAAAGAAGGGGTTTCATCAAAATAAGATCTTTTCAATGAAAAGAAGGTGTCTATGAGAATGATAAGCAGATGGCCAAAGTGGTATGTTTTATCGAAACCAAAATAGAGGTGGGGTAATATCGATGAGAACTCATGATGATTCACTGACAAAAATAGACTTTGAAAAGAGGAAAGTTTAATCATTTTGCTGTGAAATCCCAGACAAACCTAAACAAGTCATGTTGCAATAAATTCAAATCAAGTTTCTTTGTGACCGTTGCACATAACAGATGAAATCAACTAATAGAACGGTCACAATTGTCTGATAAATTCATCACGAGAGAGGACCTCGAAGCCATCAAAGGCCGAGTGATTCTATGAAAGCTTTTGCAATTGGGTTTACTCTACAAAAATGGTAAGTGCTCTTCCAATACTCATTTTTTGAGCATTACATCTGAGATGGAGGTGTTGTCATTTAAAAAAATAGGACTAGAAAAAGAAAAGACCCCCAACCTCAATAAATTAGGGAGGAAAACAAACCCAAATGACAGAGGAAAGAAGGGAGACCTCTAGACGAAGACTTGTTGGACCAATTTCCTGCCTCAAGTCATCGTTCAAAGAAAATCAAGTCAGATGATGAGGGATTGGAAGATAGATTTGAAAACCTAGGGGATATTTGGATGGAAATTAAAGGACATGAACTTTTTTATCTTCAGTTATGTGAGGAGATCCACGGTAGAGCCAGTCTGTAACTTATGGACATTGAATTTAGGGTGGCTTAGAGTCCGCAATTTCTTTGTAAGCGTAGAGTTGATAAAAGCATTGGTGGATAGGTATGACCCTAAGGCAAAAGCTGTCTATGACTACATGGGTAACCCCTTGATACACATCACCAAGGATTACATTGAGAAAGTGTTCGAATTGGAGTGGGGATGTGAAGACAACATTGATATGAGAAAACTCACACAAGAGTACTTTAATATGGAGCATATCTACAAGAAATGGAGGCTTCCTCCACATAGACCAAGGTCAAGAGGATCTGTCATTCCATTTACAGACAATGAGAAAACCCCATTTGATGTCAATTTGTTCTGCCCATATTTCAAATATACATACTATTGTGCGACACAAGTTTTGGGTGTAGAAGCTTCTCCCCTTATGGACATTGTCACCATGGTTATCAGTGTAGATATTCAGTCTAAAGAGCCTCACATGTTTGATTATGCCACTTTCTTAGTGGACACTATGAACCATGGGCTTGAAAAACTGAAGAGTGACATGATTAACATCCATTTCAAACAATACTCCCACTTGGTACACCTATTTCTCTATGTTGGACAAGAGATAGGGTTATGGGCTGAAGATCTAGGTGTCAGAGAATATGATAAGGTTGGAGTCCATAAACCTATTCAGCTATGGTTGTCAGCCTTGGATCAAAGATAAAGCAACTGTCAATACATGCATTTTAAAGAATTCTTTGTGAAGCCTCTACACAAAGTGCTAGGATACCCTTTTGATTTTTCGTTGTCTCTACAGATTAAGAAATTTTAAGACCAAAACAATTTGATGAACATATCCAAATAACCCAAAATTAGGGAGATTGGTATTGCTTCCTAACATAGATTAGGGTATATGGATTTGAAGGAAAACCCTTTTTGCTCCCAATGACAGTACCAAATAGGGTTGCTTACCTAAAAAATTATCAGATAATTATCTCAAGCCAGTGTAAAACATCTCACAGATCATAGAAAGAAATCAATAGTGCCTGGACTGTTGGTGTTTTCAGATTTTAATGTTAAAAGTTCAAAAAGTTATAATTTGTTGTAAAACAAGTTAGAGTACTACCACCTTGCGGAAGGGGAACAAACACCCAACTTTGACCCAGAAGGCTACATATGAGGAGCTAGAGCATCACAAAAGTTGAAAGCTGGGGAGCATACCCCTATGATGATTGATGATTTTATCAGGAATATGGAAAGAGAAGATGCAATGAAGAAAAGGGCAACTTATGATAAAATTGCCAAATCCTATGAGTGGAAGGTCAGCCGAGTGAAGATCAATGAGAAAATTTTGGAGGGGATTGATGACCCTATGGCTATAGCTGAGAAATTGTTGCTACATGAGCTGGAGATTGTAAATAATGTTCCATAATATGTTTTCAGAAATAGGTCTAAAAGTGTGAGGGAAACTGAACCCATAATACATTCATCTCCCCTGTCAACTGCTGAATATATTCCTACTGATTCACAATACAATATTTCTCCACCCAGGTTTGGATATGAGTAATAGATGGATTTGGCTACAAGACAATATCATGTACAAGAAGTGGATGACACTAAGATCTTGGAACATGAAGAGTTTATATCAGATCAAGATTTCATCCATACACCA
The DNA here is from genome assembly GCF_030272615.1 of Cryptomeria japonica. NCBI lineage: Eukaryota > Viridiplantae > Streptophyta > Pinopsida > Cupressales > Cupressaceae > Cryptomeria > Cryptomeria japonica. The sequence continues at coordinate 473,669,574 of NC_081407.1, read as the reverse complement.
GAGTTTGATACTTTCTTATGTCAATATAGGGGAAAGATAATGAGACAATAGGTAGGAGAGAGAGTTGAGGAGGAAAATTTGCAAATATTGCAGGAGGACATTGACAAAAAAATGAAAGAAATGACCCCTAAAAGGGGAAGACAGTTACTCAAAGAAGCAAGTGTGATCATTTATCTCGGGTGGGAGATGAAGTCAACCCTTTTGTTTGACAGTTTCTTGAAGAAGCAACACCATGGAAAATAGATTGTGCTAGCTGAGATCGATATAATATTATTTGGTTTAGGATATGATCCAGATTAGAAGGCTTTATTACTATGGGCCTTATACCCTAGAAATAAGAGACCACTCCTTGTAGACACTGATGAATCTTTTAGACACCTTATGATCCAGCATGTGGGCAAAACAAATCCAAGGATAACTGCATAATTAAACCTGGATGTGGCCAAGCTAAACAAGGATTAGATTGAGTACCTGGTCAAAGAAAACCATACACTCAAAGCCCTATATGAAAAGGTGCAAGTGGAAAAACAACATTGGCAAGATAAAGCATTACAAGTAGAATCAACACCTAGGATCATTGAAATTGAGGAATCCTCATTTGAGGCCTTGCAAGATGCAACCTATTGGCAGTTAAAGAATGAGAAATTGGTGAAGCAACTTGAGGGAGCCAAAAGGAGAACCAAGAAACTTGCGAGTGATGTGGTGAACTACCGGTTCAAAGCCATGATGTCATACTCAACCAATTTCTGGAGGACATACACCGGCACCATAAAGGCCCTAAATGAGCATATGAGATTACAAGAGCATTTGTAGGAAGTAATGAACAAGCACGACTCAATGACTGCAGAGGAAAAGGGTGAGGGGAATTCATTCATGGAAGGAGACCAAAGGTTTGGTAAATAATTGAATAATGATATTTAGACATTGGAAAATACCAACACACCCCGAATTCCTTCAATTATTCATGATGGAGACCTTGTGTCACTAGAAAAATGGCAAGCCGAGTTGACAGACATCCTTGACAGGGCAAATGAGAAGCTGGACATAGAAGAGGACTTGGCACCCCATGTCAATTTGTTGGTATATGAGTTCTCCTAGTTAGAATATGATATGAAGAGATGGAGCAAAGATGTTCGTTGCTACAAGGATGTGGAATACATAATAATTTGGGGATGTTAAATTTGTTTATGCTCAATTATAGTAGAAAAGGCATTTAGTTAGTTAATGACTTTCAAAGGGGCACACCCTTTCATTTTCAATTTGTTTGGCTCTCATATAAGTATGAGGGGAGTTTTGAAATATTAAGATATCATCAGCAAGAAGACTATTTTCATGTTCAAAATTTTTATCAATACAAGCATCTGCATTTCCTCTACATGTGTTGTGGATAAATGTTGTTTCAGTAACTTGTTCTCTTATGTTATTATCTAGAATAGATATGGTTGCTTTAAAAATTTCTCAGTGTGGAAAATTGGTTGCTTTCATTTTCAATTTGAAAAAACAAGATTGTATGTGAAACATAATTTCTCCTTATATTTATTTCTTAATTGGTCTTTTAGAAGACAAGTTAAACTCATTTAAGCGAATTCAATTTATAAACACTTGGGAGAAGGACAACTAACATATCCATCGGAAGGGTGGATTTAGAAAACTGTCACATAGGAGTTATATGTGGGATCTTGGAAGACATAGACTCTGCGACCCAATAAAAGAATAGGCACTAATCATTACTTAATTATTTACTCAAAATAATACTTTACTTTGCCATATTGAATACACTTCAATTTAATTCAAGTAGTAGGATTGATAAAGAAGATAGAGAGTAGGGAATAAGTTGAGACCAGTAGGGAAGATTAAGGTTAGTAGATAACACAAATAAGAAACACAAATTCTGTAAGAATATATAGACTTCAAGCATAAAGATCAAATAGCTTCTACAACAACAATCTTGAACTCGTCAGTAGAAATCTATTTTTGGACCTTATGCCATTCTGAGATAGGGAGAAAACCAAAGTGAAATATTGAATCTGCTATAAAAAGAATTAGTGAAAGGAAACAACTAGTGAGTAGGTATACCCACCTAGGTCATGTAGAGCCTAAAGTGAGGGAGTTAGAAACTTAATTGGTTCACTCCGCAAGTTGGCCAGATCAATTGGAGAGTTTGAAGATAGGAGTTGGAATTTCCTTACAACATATCCAATCTATTGATTTGAGATCCAACAGATTCCATGCTTAAGGAGTGTTGTTATGTGGGAAATGCCTCTAATGAATGATTGATATGTTGAAATGAATAATTGGATCAGTTGGTTCCTAAGACACTTGGATGGATTCCCATGATGCTTTGCATCATGAAGAAACCCTAAGAGTACTTGAAGAACCCTTGGTCACTCTGCATCACCTTCTCTACTCAATCTTGACCAACTTTAGGCATTTATAGGCCCATATGATAGTTACAAACTTTAACCACTCCCTTTTAAACCGATGGCTAAGAACTGATAGGCAACATTTGCAAAAGTCAAAGTTGCATTTTTGCACTTCTTACAACTTTTTCCCACTTTTTGTGTTTTTTACACTTCAGACCTTGGAGACCTTATCAAACACATTAAACTTGATTTGAGTTAGAGTTGTTTGGGTTTTTATGAGGTTTAGAATGAGTGATAAGTGTTTGAAGAGATCAAAGAGATGTCAAATGAATCCTAGATTGAGTTGGTAGTGAGAAGAAAGAGTTTGCTGTCATAGGGAACATGAATGATTAGTCAAAGAAGGGTTTGGGTACGAAGACATGTGGGATATAAGTAATCAGGTAATTTGAGGATGGGAAAAGGTGGGGAAGGGGTAAAATTATTGTGAAATGATTGTGGGAAGCTTGAACATTTATGGAAAGACGCGATGTCTCTATTGTGAGGATCCTTGAAAAGTGGAATACATAGAAGAAAGCAATCAACCTACAGATGAAAGATGAGACAAAAATACATAGGCTGAAGCAAAAGTTGCCAATACAGAAGACATACTTGAGAAAATGTACTATCTGAGGTAATAAAGGAGAAGAGGGAGGGGCTAACCAAACACATATATCATGATCTCCATCCAACCAAATCTTCCTTTATCAGGTTACCTAGAAATCATTTATACTTTTATTATATGCAATATAGATTTTAAATAGTGATATAGTATTTTACCCAACAATTGTTATCCATCTTCATACACAATTTTAAAATGCACTTACCTTACAAGTAGACTCCATTTTACGAGAATGAATGTCCAATGGAGAGTCAGTGCTTGTCACGGATCCCAATGAGGTAGTGTGTCTATTCTAAAACAAAATGAACAAATGTGAAGGAATGAATAGAGGATGTGTGTCTATTCTAGAACAAAATAAACTCACAAAACCAATGAGGCATGCATTCACTTGTAATGGAGAACTGTCTCGTAGAAGCATGTTAACAACCTGCAACATTGAATATGTAACCTGCAAACAAGATGCTTAATGTATACACATAAAAATGGCTATGAGCGATTAAATAAATTATTTATTTAATGTTTATTCTTCTATTAAATAGTTAATTTGAAAAGATTAATTTATTTAATTCATTACGTGTCTTTCTATTAATTAATTTAATTAAAATATTGTATTAATTAATTCATCTATCCTATTCCTGTAATTAATTAAATATCTAATATTTAATTATTCTTCTAATCAATTAATTGAATATCTAAATATTTAATTATTGCCTTCAATCATTTGAATATCTAATGTTTAATGACTATTCTCCTATTCTATAGTCTCAAAATATTAAATGATTTCCTAAATTATTTAATTTCATTTCCAACTCACCTTCCATCTCCACTTCATCTTTCCTTAGCCAACTCATCAAACATGTGGCTAAAGATATTAAAATTTCTTAAATATTAATTCATCATTTATCTTCAACCTCCAGATTTAATGAAATATTGTGTACGTACACATATTTCATAACCTCCTTCTATATTCTCTCCAACATCCCTACATGTTAGGAAGGACTTGAGTCCACTTATCCTCTCATGCCTAAATCTTCTCCAACCATCCCTATATTCCCTCAGTCAGCAACCCAGTCAAGGTGAGATGAGTGACACTTGTCTTCTCCTTCCTCCTTTCTCTCAACCTTCACCTTTTCTCACAACCATCCAAATCTGTAGATCTGATCATGACCGTTGATCTGAGCCACATCATCTTATCCTCTCAAAGTCTATAAAATCAAGAGTTTGAGTTGAGAGAGAGTTAGTCTTCAAGTGAGTTTTCAAAGCTAATCATTTGTAAAACTTATGCATCTGTGAGTTTTAATCTTGAAGCAAATAGCATAATCATTTAGCATAGTCATTTAGCATAATCAGTGCTTGTCTAAGAGCACACCATCTGCAACTAGGAACAGTGGAGTTAGGACACAATGAGACATAAATCATGAAGGTAATAATAGTATTTTATTTTATATGTATTTCATGTAGTTTCATTGGTTGAATTTGGATTTCCTGTAGCATTTCCTTTGTATTTTGTGAAACTAACATGTTGTAGGTAGTAATCTGAGGATGAAATTCAAGTTGACACATTTTGGCACCCATCGTGGGGCTCAGGCCTCAAAATCATCTTTCTAATATCCTGTCTTATTCTTGGAAAAGCAAATTTAACGCATTTGTAATGTACATTCACGCATGTGTGAATTCTGATAGCGCTTTTGTTTGATAGGTTAGCGCATTTGTCATGTAGGTTAACGTTTTTGTCTGAGAATCCATGCATTTAATCTTCAGGTTAGCGCTTTTGTCTTTTAGGTTAGCATTTTTGTCCTATAGCTTAGCGCATTTATCAGTTTTGTTAACACTTTTGTTAGAGAATTCTCTCTTCTTAGTCCACAGAGCAACGCTTTTGTAGTGCAGGTTAGCACTTTTGCTCTGTAGATTAGTGCTTTTGAGGTGAAAGGTAGCACATTTGTTAGAACAACACTTTTATTTGCAACTGACAGAATTTCCTTGCAGGTCCGAATGTCCAAGAGCTTAAATTCTTCAAACTACTGGCATACATGTGTAGGATTGTGTTTAAAACAAATTTAATGCATTTCCTCACTTAGTTAATTAAGATCTCTATTTTGGAAAGTAACACATCATGTCTTGCTCATTTAATTTAACTAAGGGGATAAATTGACAACATGCAACTTGCATTTTGAGTGACTTCTTTAAAATAGTTGCACAGAGACTTTAAAAGGTTAAAATAAACTTGTGTTTTCTGTGCTTGATGAAGTAGTAGGTAAGTATGCTCTCACCATCATACAGTGATCAGAAAACCAGGCCTACTTTCTTTTATGTATAACCTTTAGAGGGTCTGCCTTCCCAAGCTGCCTTGAGGGGGCCAGTGAGAGGGGAACGACCTAAAGTGGAAATAGGCTAATACCGAGTCCTTCCAATCCACTCTAAATAAATTATGTTTGTGACGAAAGTCCCAAACAACATGTGCTGATAAGTTCATACCGACACTATGTTTCCCCATAAACCCTATGGAGCGTAACCTCTATAGGCTGGGAACCTTCTATATTTACAGAGCTGAAAGTGTCGCATGTATGGCCACATGATCGGAAGCCTTTACTAAAAATCACTTGTACTACTTGCCAAAATCCTTCTAGTTGTTGGTGCAGGAGGTCGAACCTCTGAAGCGACTCACACACATACGGTTCTTAATAGAGATAAAGTTTGCGATGGGGAGTTTTCATGGAAACTTGTACTTGGCTGCCCTAGAGAAGTGAGTGCCAAGGGTGGATCCAGTGGGGTCAAGCATCTAAATATCCACTTTGAATAGTGTAGCCTCAGGGGAAACCCCATGTGAGATTCAACAATTATTGCCTCAGCCTACCATAAGATTTGTACTTGCTTATGCATTTTTTTCTTAAAACATTGTGTCTTCTATGTCTGTATCATGCTCCAAATGGTCAAAAATTGAAGAAAAACATTATCTAAGAGTGAGCAAAAATCCAACCAATTGCCAGAAAAATTGATCAAAAGGGTAGTACAAAGGCTTTCCAACATTTAAACACCAGATCAAACTAAAGTTTCAAAACATCAGTATCAAAATACTTCTTGAGTAGATTTGTCTCTAAACCATCACGCATTTTCAAACTAGTTCAATAACTGGGTCACTAATGATTCAAACATCTTAAGTGCAAAACATAAACATCATTGTCAAGTCTCTCATCAGGATATATCAAATCCTCTATCACAAAGTTTGATCAATTAATCTTGTGTTCATTATCTTGGATATATATTTCCTATTTTGAACCTAGGTCATATCAAAATCAGAATTGCACCAACATTGGAATCAAACAAACTTGTGAACTATAAATGCTTATATGACTTTTAAGTATCCTCTTAAGAAAAGAAAAAATACTTATAAAGCTACCCAGAAAAGAATAATATTCTTGTATATCAATCACAAGATCTTATTAAAACACATGACATTCCTACACCGTTTTCGTCACTACTTACGTGGCTGTGGTACAGAGTTTGACGAAGAAATTTTGCAAGGACGTGCTTTTCAACAAAGAGACGCTTTATCACAATGAACAAACAATAGTGGTAAAATCAACAAAGCATATCTTCCTAAACCAATAATCACTTATTGACTTTGTCCTTTGGAAATTTCAAATTTTTTGAAATAATCACATGCTAGTTTGGACTAGAGCTCAATACGAACAACTTAGAAAACAACAAAAACAAATGGAGGAAGAAGATAATCCTATATTCCAAACTTTTGGGTATACCGCTGCTGACGAAGAAGCAGTCAATAATACCATTAGAGACCTTGAGCAAGATTTCAAATTTGATAGGCTAATGGAAAAATTGTTGGCAAAACAAAAAGAGAAATATCTCTTGATGTTGGCAAAATCTGGAGCTAAATTGCCACAAGACTTTAACATAGAAAGCTTGAAACAAGATGCAGAGGCAAGTAACACCCAAAACATAGATGATCCAAATAATGAAGATGTAAACAAATAAAGTCATGAAGAGACGAGAAAAGAACGTGATGATACATGAAAAGAGCGTAGTGATAAAAGAACTTACGAAGAAATAAATAGAAGTTATATGGATAATTCGTTGTTAAACCTTACTCAACAAATGTAAACTCTACAACAACAGATGCAAGATATGCATAATGGAACAAGCTCCAAGAAGTATTCATTAGAAGATATCTGCCCATATCCTTTCGATAAAAAATTGAATATGGCACCATTTCCACACCATTGCGAGATCCCTAAATATGACAAATACGATGGAAAATCCTATCCTCAGGATCACATTAGGGTGTTTTGTACTATGAGTATGGAATTTGCCCACAATGAAACTTACCTAATGCGTCTTTTCCCTAGGAGTTTAAATGGACAATCAATGGAGTGGTTTTAAAGATTACCATCTGGAATCAAATTTTTTGAAGAACTCATGAATAAATTTATTTCACAGTATTCCTATAATGTAAGGAATGAGATAACAATGCTTGATTTATGCAATGTTAAACAAAAGAATGGTGAATCTTTTATGATATTATTACAGTGATGGAAACACATGTTTAATAGGTATCCAAGAGACGTGCCTGATCAAGAAAAGATGGACATATTCATTGATAATCTTATCAGTGAAATGAGTTATCGACTAAAAATGCAATGTCCTCCCTCCTTCGCCAAGATGATTGAGAATGGTCTGAAAATAGAAGATGTGATGGTAAAGAAAGGAGAGATAAAACTTTACAATAATTCTTACAACAACAACAACATCAACAATGAAAAACCCAAATTGTGGTCAAAGAATAGGAATGTCATCAATGGAGGAAATGACGATAATAGTGATACAAAACAACAACAACCAATTTTTAATCTATCAAGTCAAATCCCAAGCAATAACAATCAAGAAAACAATAAAACCAATTCCTACTTCTCCAATCCTTAGAGGAAATTCACAAACATTGGAGAACCATTGGAATAAGCTTTAAAAACTCTTCTTGCCAACAAACTGATTGTGTTACCAGAAGCAAGAGGCTATGAACCCCGAGTCAAGCCAAATTGGTGGAATGACAATCATTTTTTTAATTACCATCGGAATAAAGGACACCAAACAAATGATTGTCAAAGATTGAAACACCTTATCCAAGATCTAATCGATAATGGAACTATCACAGTGGATAGCCACAAGACAAATGAATCACACCTAGCTTTCAAAACTCCACTTCTGAATTATGACAAAGGTGAACCATCCCAATTAAAAGATGACAAAGGAAAAGCCAGAGTGAACTACACTTATACATATGATGATGTGGTAAATGTTATCATTGTTAAAGATAATCCACCTTCAGAGCCAATCAATGTTATTACGAGAAGCAAAACAAAGGTTACCTTTCTAGGTTTAACAAAAGAGCCAACATCCACTTCACAACAATAGAATTTAGTAGAGAAATTACAAAAGAATACCTGCTCAAATATCAATTTTGGAACTTCTCAAAGTTTCACCTATGCATAAGGAAATTTTGGAAAAAGCTTTAGTGGAAACAACAGTTTCAAAATACTTGGATATAGATCAGTTCCAAAACATGGTGGGACACCTTATAGCCCCTCATTGCTTATCATTTTTTGAAAATGATGACGCATCCTTACAAGATCCTCACAATTCTCCCTTACATGTTGAAGTCACCATTAATAAAACACGTATTAAACGAGTACTCATAGATGGTGGAGCCGGCTTAAACATTTGTGCATTAAGTTTGATAAAAGATTTGGGATATTAAGAAAATGCAGTGTATCCAAAGAAGAAAAAAACCATTAAGGCTTATGATGAAGCAGAACGTTCTTCTAAAGGAACTGTGGTGTTACCAATCAAAATAGGACCTGTGGAAAGGAATACATTGTGTCAGGTTTTAGATTTGAACCTCTCTTACAACATTCTTCTGGGAAGGCCATGGATTCACAATATGCAAGTAGTTCCTTCTACGTATCATCAATGTATAAAATTTCCTCATGAAGGACAAGAGATCACTATAATTGTAGACTCTAGTCAATATTGCAATAAATTGAAGCCAACACAAGATACAGGAGTTCCACATAATAGAGAATTAGTATATCCTACCAAAGAAATTCAAGAAAAGTTATGGGAAACCTTTGAGAAAAAGCTCAAATTAAATGATGAAGGAATGGGAAAACATTCTTTGCATAATTTTCCACTTTCTCTTAAGTCATATGGAAAGCCTACAAATATCCAATCAAAGACCTCAGAGAAATCAAAAGATATGTTTAATGGAGCATTTGTTAGAGCTCAAACCCTTGAAGAAGAAACCAAAGACAAGGACATTCATGGTTGGTTGTACAAAGATGAAAATGAAACTATAGCAACAATTGCAAAAGTAAATATTCCCATAAAACAATATGGCAAAGGTTATGAAATCATGCAAAAAATGGGATATGAAGGAAAAGGATCAATTGGTAAATGACATCAAGGTATTTCAGAACCAATTTGTCCCCACTCATAATCTAAAGAAGATAAGTCAGGACTTGGATATCTAAAGTCAAATCAAATGCACCATAATTATCAACAATCAAAGTGGAGAAAGAAATCAGTTACTAAAGAAGCAAATTGGCAAGAAAAGCTACATCAAGCAGCATAAATAGTAACCAATAAACAAAAGAAACAAGAAGAACATGAAAATCAAGAAGAAGAGATTACCATCAAAGGAAAAGAATAATCTTGTCAACAAGTTCAAGAAATACGAGCAAATGCAGATTCTGAACAAGATATTTCAGAAGCAGTGAAAATAGAGATGGTAGAAATCAGGGAACTTTTTACACTATACAACATTCCTGTATGGTATAGTGGGGTAGTCCTAGATCATGGTTCAGAGATAGATTCAAATGAGTATGAATGGGGTCTAGGTCTTATCTAATACATCAAGTAAAGAAAACAATGAAGAACAAGTAGCTATTACAAAGGAAGACTTGTTTATTAAAAAACAAAAGATGGAGTTAGAAAGAAGATGAGAAGAACTCAGAATCCAGAGAAAAGAGGCATATACAAGACAACAAAAGAAAGAGGATGACAAAGACAAAGAAGTAACACCACAAGAAGCACAAACAGAGATAGAACAAGGATTTGGAAATATTAGATTTTTATCAAATAAGGAACAAGATGTATCAAGATGTGGCAGAACCTTAGAAGAATTAAGAAATAGTACAGTAGGATTGACTATTAGTCCAGAAGAAGTTGAGTTTGAAAGAAGACAAAATCTAGCAAAATAATCCTGTTTATCATGTACACAAGTATGTCAACTTCAAAATGCAAATGAAGTCATTGCAAATAATCAAGAAGGCATTTGCAGTATTAAAGACACGTGTGTTGATATAATCCAATTGTTTAAGGGACAAATGTCAGCTGAAGAACCATTTGAATGTGAGCTACAAAATACTAAGACTGATTTTGTTAGAACTAATTGGAAGACACTTGGGAGAGACAATTCTCAAAATCCTTCGATCTATGACATTACCTACTCTATGCCAAATTATGATCATTATGTCATGAAATTTGAAGCACCTAACGATGACAATGATTATGAATTACCACTTCTTCATCCTGAACTAATTGATTGGGATAATTTAGAAAACCCTAAATTAAATGTCTTTTCCAATGATCATGACATAGTCGTGTATCTTAATGCTATCGAACCCATAACACCTAAGATATCTTCCATTGCAGAATCAAGTAACGTTTCTTGTAGTCAGAAGAATGCCAAACTTTCCAGTCGCAAAATTGAAATAAAACAAGGAAAGAGACCTACTATTGAAAACCATTTCATGGCAACACTAGATCAATCAAAAGGGAAAATAAAGGATGTATCTGATGGTGAAAACCTCTTTGAGGTGCTAGAAGATGGAAAGTTTGACATTCTTCCTGCATATTTTCAAGAGAGATTTGCTATCCTAATAGAACCAACAGAAGCAGTAAACATTGGTACATCAAAGGATACTAAGATACTTCATTATGCTGCCTCATTATTAGATGAAGAGAGGAAATAATACATGGAATTCTTTAAACAAAGACAAATAAATTTTGCTTGGTCCTATGCAAACATGCCAAGACTTAATCTAGATCTTATCATGCATCATCTTGATGTGGATTCAAAAGAAAAACCAGTTAAGCAAAAGCTAAGAAAGATGCACCCACACATTGCTCTTCTTGTAAAAACCAAGCTGAAGAAACTATTAGATGTGGGTTTCATAAGACCTGTTGCTTATCCAGAATGGATTTCAAGTATTGTACCAGTGTCAAAGTGAGATAAGAGCATAAGAGTTTGTACATATTTTAGAGATCTGAATAAAGCATGTCCCAAAGATGATTTCCCGCTACCAAACATTGATATAATTGTGGACTTATCAACACGACATGATATGTTTTCATTAATGGATGGCTTTTCAGGATATAATCAAATAAGAATTGCACCTGAAGACCAAGAAAAGACAACATTCACCTGTGCATGGGGAACTTATTGCTGGAATGTTATGCCATTTGGTCTTAAGAATGTAGGAGTGACTTATCAAAGGGCTACGACGACAATTTTCCATGATATGATGGATACATTTATGGAAGATTATGTACATGATATACTTGCAAAATCTCATGCAAGACAAGAACATTTGAATATCTTAAGCAATATTTTTGATAGACTAGAAAGATATCAGTTGAGATTAAATCCAAAGAAATGTGCATTTGGAGTAACCTCTGGAAAACTCCTTGGGTACATTATCAGCTCGCAGAATTGAAGTAGATCTTAAAAAGGTCAGAGCCATCATGGAAATGGAGTCACCTAGGAACATAAGTCAATTGAGATCTTTACAAGGAAGACTGCAATCAATCATGAGATTTTTCTCTCAATTAGAAGATAGATGTCATCCATTCACCCATCTTCTACATAAGAATATTCCATTCAAATGGGATCAGAAATGTGAAGAACCTTTTTTGCAAATAAAAGAATATCTTATGAATCCTCCAGGACTGGTGTCACCAACCAAAGGGAAACCATTATTTCTCTATATCTCAGTGACAAATGTATCATTAGGAGCTCTCCTAGCACAACATGATGAAGAAGGAAAATAAAGAGTAGTGTATTATATCAGTAGAACACTTGTCGACTATGAACTGCATTATTCCTCAATAGAGAAGACATGTCTAGCAGTTGTGTTTGCAACTCAGAAGCTGCGACATTATATGTTGACTCATTCCATGAAACTAATAGCAAAGATAGATCCACTAAAGTATTTGTTGAGAAAGTCAACCTTGACAGGAAGACTAGCCAAATGGGTTATGATACTGAGTGAATTTGATATAGAGTATGTTGACCAAAAAGCTATCAAAGGATAAGTCATTGCTGATCAATTGGCTGAAGCACCTTTACAACACGACATGCCTTTGCACATTGAATTTCCTGATACAGACATTCTGACAATAAGTACAAAATTTTGGGAATTGTACTTTGATGGTTCTTACACACAATATGGATCAGGCATAGGAATATTTTTTATCACACCTCAGGGACACACAATTCCGAAATCATATAGATTGTGGTTTCCATGCACCAACAATACTACAGAATATGAAGCATTGACTATTGGGCTTAAAATGGCCATTGAATGGAATGCCAAAGAATTACATGTCTATGGTAATTCACAACTTATCATCAACCAAATAAATGATGATTATCAAACTAAGGATGAGAAGCTCATGCCATACAAATAGTTGGTAGAGGAGTTTAAAGAACACTTTAAAGAAATATCATTCACCCAGATTCCAAGAAATGAGAATAAAGTAGCAGATGCAATGGCTACAATAGCATCTCTCTTGCAAAATTAGGAGAATCAACATCATTATGAATTTCTCGTGGAAGATATCTTAACCCCTACCATTAAATCCCAAAATATCTACCGAATTTTCCATATATCAGGAACCAGTCAATCCTTATACGGTCAAACTTATCAGTACTTAAAATAGAATATCCTTCCTCTTGACCTATCCGGCAATCAGAGAAGGAATTTTATCCGTTAGTCCTCTCGCTATACTATTATTGCAGATATCCTATATAGGTGAGGTCTAGATAGTACATTATTGAGATTTCTTGAACACGAAGAAGCCGAGAAAGTTCTCAATGAAGTTCATGCAAGTATTTGTGGCACACACTCAAGTGGCTTAACACTGGCTAAGAAACTTCTTCATATGGGTTACTATTGGCCTACTTTGGAGAGAGAATCATTCACATATGCTAGGAAATGCAAACAATATTAGATCCATGGGAATCTCATTCATGCACCAGCACAAGAATTATATCCTATGACAGGATCATGGCCATTTTCTCAATGGGGCTTTGATTTGGTAGGAAAGATAAATCCCTCATCTTCTAATGGACATAAGTTCATTCTGACTACTACTGAATATTTCACTAAATGGATTGAAGCAGTACCTCTAATAATAGTGACAGGAAAATAAATGTCATCATTCATTTTGAATTATATAATTTTTCGCTATGAAGTTCCTATGACCATTATCACTAATAATGGAAGACCATTTAAGAATCAAGATGTGAAGGAGCTATGTGAACAATTTCATATCCAACATAGGTTTTCTACTCCATATTATCCACAGGGAAATGGTCAAGCTGAGGCATCAAACAAAACTATCTTTAAAATATTGAAGAAAATAGTCAATGAAGCTGGAAAAGACTAGAACATTCAGCTGAATCCTGCTCTTTGGGCATACCGAACCAACATCCACACTCCAATAGGGGCAACTCCATATTGTTTTGTCTATGGATTAGAATCCATATTACCTATAGAAGTAGAGATACCTTCTCTACGAGTATCCTTGAAAGGCATTATACCAGAAGAAGAGAAACGAGTCTCTCGACTCCAATAACTTGAACTGATTCAGGAACATCACCAAAATGCAACAGATACATCAAAAAAGAATGGTAAGAATTTATAACCATAGAGTCGAGCCGCACATTTTTCAGATTGGAGATATAGTTCTAAGGGAGAATCCAAGAAATCAGCAAGACCGAGAAAAGAAGGAAAAATTTGAACCAAATTGGCTAGGACCTTTTGTCATAGTAGCAACATATGGATCGGGAGCATACAAGTTATCTACCCCTGAAGGTGATTGGTTTGATGAACCTATCAATTCTATTCATCTCAAGAAATTATATGCTTGAGATATAAAGTCTTGGAAAAACTCAATAAAAAGCATATAAAGTCCTGAAGAAATCAGTAAAAATCAAATAAAAGCAGAAAACAATGAAAAATAAAATAAAAATGCAATAAATTTAGATGGTGAAAACCTGGTAAACAGGCGTTGTCTAAAAAGTGAGTTATTCCATCTATGAGATCTCTTGTGCACCTATTCAATCCATCCTATCCGCTCCTATCGCATCTATCGCTTCCATCTATCTTAGCTTATCCATTCCATCTTTCGAATCCATTGCTTTGAATCATTTAGCAAGAAAATATGCAACTTACCAACAATTATCAACCTTTGACATGCTTGTCATAGTCACTATCTTAGATTTTATCAGAATCTATCAATCTGCATTTATATCCCACCATGGTTTGGATCTTGATCAATTCATACATCCATAATAATTTTTTGTTTCCACTGGGGGCAAAATCCTAATTCCTTTTGCTAAGGTGATCTTTTAAATTTTTGAAAAACCAAAACATTCGAAAAACTTAGAAAAACCAAAAACACCTAGGGTTTTGAAATAGATAACGAGCAACGAAGCAATGAAGATCAAGGCATCTTATAACAACTGAATCGTGAAACTCAGAAAATGAAGAATCAACCAGCAAGTAATAAAGGATTATCCAAGATCATTCATCAAGATGATTATATCAGTTAATGAGCATAAGAACATGTGAATGACCTACAAGATTTAGTGTTTATTTCTTGATTTTATTGCTAATCATGTACTCTATGCAACTCAAGGATGTCCATGACTAGAGAAGCTATGACGAGGCATGATAATTTTCTTTGATTGTTTTCTATGGTTTATCTCTTATTAAGGTATGTACTTGTCTCAGGATATGATCGGAAAAAGATCAAGGAGGACATTCCAAGTCATGCATGAAAGGAGATAATCATTGTTTGTTCTGCAAACAATACTTAGGTCAACTTGTTTCATTATATCAAGTTGCTTGTATTAACTTGTTATATCAAAATCCATGTAATAAATACTCAGGTCATCTTGAATCATTATGTCAAGTTGCTTGTATTTTATTACAACATTTTAAAGCTCAATGATGAAATCAAGCACTGTTACAAGATAACATATGAAGAATGGCAATATAATTTTTAGTTAGATCATTTTAGATTAGCTCATTATTCATCTGCATTATAAGAATTCATTTTCAGTTGCATTATTAGAATCTCATTTCATTCAAAGATCAAAGGTCAATGAATAAAGATTGAGTATACTTGGACAAACAAAAAACAATTTGCATTTGATCATTGTAGGTGCATTCATTTTTAGAATAACGTCAACTCATTTATTTGCATTTCAAAAATTGCATTAGTTTGCATTCAATTAAGTGCATTTCATTAATCATGTAGTGTATCATCATTATTATTTGCATTATTATCCATTAAACTCATTTAGTTGCATCTTTACACTTAGAATCATTCATCATTATAAGCATTTATCATTATAAGTTTGGTTAACTTAGATTCATTCATCATTATGTGCATATAAAATAAAACATTTGCATTTTCACATCATTTTCATTTACATCCATGTGCATCAAAAACAAAAAAAATCAATAATTTATTTGCATCCCCATATAGATCATTTCATTTACACATCATTTAAAGTTAGTAATCCTTTTCAGTTGCATCCAAGGTCATCAAAATAAAAAATAAAAATATTTATCATTGCATCATATAGATCATAATCATAAGGAAAAGAAAGAAAAAGATCATAACATCATCCATATAATCAATGCATATAAATCGTCATCATATAGAATAACATTCATAATAAAAGATCATCATATAGAGTCCATGTCTGTATGTAGTTCATCATAAAAAAATAAAAGTCCAAGTATACAATGATATCGGATAAAAAATACAAGTGCCTCAAAGTCAAGTCACGACTGTCCTGTACCACTACCTCCTGACTCTATCTGTCTCTGTGGTTGTGGGTGAGAAGATCCTCTAGATGCCTGTCTCCCATGATCACCACTCCTCTGAGGAGGCCCCATGACTCCACCACTGCTAGTATCCATCAACACAATGGTATGATAGCTACCTACTCTCTGGCTCTCTGTGACTAAATCCTCATATAGTTGTCGCCAACGGGAAGTCTCCTTCCCAGCCTGAACTATTTCTCTAACAGTATCAGCTGAGAGAGTGCCCGATCCAACCTGCTGAATATAATCAAGAAGGCCCTGAGTATCCTACTCTCTCCTAACAGTTGTGTCTCTCTCTATCATGAGTGTCTGTATCTGTGCTCTAAGATGATCTATCTATGCTCTAAGACTATTAATGGTCTCTTTCTTTGGCACATCGTGCTCTGGTGCATCCTACTCTGGTAAATCCCATTGTGGCATATGAACCCCAATCCCTTCCTCTCCACCTGCTGGAATATCAGTCCAAGTAGCTCTTATAACCTATCATCTAATGAGTGGCACATGATCCTTTGGATCCTCATCCTCTCCACCATGAGCTACAATAACCCTAGGGTCTGGCCGAATTTGAACAAAATCAATGCCTCTCCCACAACCCCCATCCAGTCTAGTCAACCTGCCTCCTCTTGTCAATGGAAACCCTCTCGGTGATGTCATCCCCACCCTGCCAATATCCCTCCCAATCTGTCCAACCTCTCTCCCACCCATAGGAAACAGTCTCCCAATCCTACCAACTAGTCCAAACGGTCCTCCACAGACTCTCAATCAACCTCCTCTCCATCTGGGTCTCCTACCTCCACCACCTCCATCCCCACCCTCATCTCCACCTCCCCCGACCTCCTGAGTAGCTCTAATATCTCATCTCTATCTTTGTCTCCTGAAAAATGGATCATCTAAATCATCATCCTCATCTCCTAAGCTGGGAGGAGGATCTACTAGATTGGTAATACGAGGAAATGGATGTGCCAATATGTACTGAGCATAATCTATAGTAACTCCAAGATCAAGAATGTGCAATCTCATATCATAAGCCACCCTAGGAGTAGCAAGAAACTCTGCGTGAGCAATCTCAATTGACAAAGAAGGTCCCCAATCTTGCCTATCTCTGTACCATCGAGCATATATCGTGACACTAGCAGGCATAAGCTGAATGATACCAAACTGTCTAAGAATGCGACTTATCAACTGTCTCTCAACAATGTATGGAGTCCGGCGAATAAGATGTCTACTTTGCATAATAAATGGTAATGTTCATGCATCATCCATCCATGACTCACAATCAACATATGGTATCCAAGTAACACTATCCATTGAATCAAGAACCCAATGCCAATACTCCATCTTACCTAGCTTATGTTGAGTAAGGATAGCTACATACAGATAAACATATGGCTGCCTCTCTCCACAAACTCTATGATGGATAGGCCGAGTAATAGCAATATGCTCCTAGCACTAGATCTGCAAAAGTGTACATCCTGTCGATAGACTAGCACTCTCATCATAAACAACCTAATGAAGATCATGATGTAAATGAGCAAGCATACAAACACCCCACGCATATTGAGTCCGATGCTGCATCATGCTCTAAAGAATCTCACCCCACACAACAACAAAACCTTGAGATCTCCTATCTGGACAAATAAATCCCCCAATCAAACCTGCAAGAATCATAGGGAGGGTCTCGTAATACATAATCATATCTCCCCATCAGATCTCTTCTCTAGAGATGCTCTCATCATCAAATATGGCTCTGCAAGCCTCTATCCCTACATGATCTTGAAAATCATACTAAATTAGCTCACCAGTCACTGGGATATGAAGAATCCTATACACATCCTCAAGGGTAACACTAATCTCACCCGTGGGTAGGTGGAAAGTGTTATGCTTGCTATACCATCTCTCGGCTAACGCTGTCAACAATCCCCTATTATGGGTACTATCAGGCATGTATAACAGATGACGTAATCCACAGGCATCTATATGTCTCACCTCTACCTGTGTAAGCTCTAGCACTAAGTGCCACATCGTTGAGAATTTCTCCTGATACTGGAGAACATCAAGTTTCTCCTATTTACCAAGTGAATTAAATCACCAATCATGTATCTATCAAATCAAAGAGATCACTAATCTCTAACATCAACAATTCAAAAATCTTTTCACATGAAGAAAATTAGGCTATCAAACATGGTTTTCTATCAATCACTGAGTTCAATCAAAACTCTGCTATGCTCTTCATTAGAAACTAAATCGGTTTCTTAGAGCTAATCTATCTAATCAAATCAAATCGATCAATCATTTATCCTATCAATCAACATTATCAATCAATCAATCAAGTACCTATTCATCATAACTGCGCATCAGGAATGCCTAAATCTAATCAACAAAGTGATTTTTGGCTATGAAATCTATCACAAACATTCATCCAAAGCATATGTGCTAACTATTTTAACAAAACCGATAACTATAAGAACATATGCGCGAAACAAACCAAATGCGCTAACTTTAGATGCAAAAGTGCAAACACACAATGCAGAAGCGCTAACCTAAGCAAATGCACTAACATTCCTAACACATGCGCTACTGAAATGAGCACATGCACTAACATTGGAAAATGCACTAAACCTAAATGCAAAAGCACTAACCAAATACTGAAAATCGCAAAAAAATTTAAAAAACCAAAAATGCGCCAAAAAACATGAAAATTTTTACGACAAGTTGTAAACAAAGCTCGGGATAAGATACATACCGGATACCCATACTCAAGAGGTCATTGATATCATCGAATGCGCTCAAATCGATGGTTCTCCAAAGGAATGATGAATACTAAGAGTGGGGGGTGAATTATTATGCCAAAAATCTTTGCACTAAAACACTTACACAGTCTAAAGATAAACCGGTAAAGCAGTCTGATAGTCAAACCAGTTACCACACATACAAACCAAAATGGGAATAAAACATTCACCCACAAAAGAAATACAACCATAACACAAGATATTTGACGTGGAAACCCAACTGGGAAAAACCACGGTGAGATGGAACTCACAAGTCACTATCTGTAGAATAGAAACCAGACCGGTTAAGGTCAGACCGGTTAAGGTCTTACAATGTTCTTCACCAGAACAGATCCTGTTAGGAATCTCAATCTCTGTTAGGAGATAAGTCTGATTAAAGACTACCTTGTTAGAGGATTTTAGATTCACATGTGTGAACCACCTTGTTAGAGGATTTTACAAAGGCTTTGAGGCCTTCCCGGTTAGGGGCTACTGACTTGTTAAAGATGTGAGTAATCAACAAGTGTTTGATCTATCTAATAGCACAAACTACTTGATTAGATCTAGTATTTCTCACAGCTAATGCATTCCAGCATTACTTCAGTCTTCTCTATCTCTCTCTCAGTTACAACTCGATCTTCTCAGATAAGATCGCTCTTCCAACAACTCAACATCCACCTTAAACCCTAGCTCAACATTAACCCTTTTCGCAACAACCTAAAACCCTAGACATGATGTCCTTTTAAAGGAATCTGATTTCATGTCGGTCCAATAGGATTTCTTTACAATTTCCTAGGTTCAATGAACCTAGACATACTTAGTAACACGACACAGGAATCACCGTTAATGTGTCCGCACCGTCAAACAATCGGTGGATTGGTAACTCATCACAAAATGCCGGTTGGTAACTCATCACAGAGTATTACCGGTTCATACAAAATACTGGTTGCCGGTTTGACAAAAATGAAGACTGGTAAGAATGTGTTGTGCTGCTTTGCTCCCTTGTACCGCTTGTGATCTACGAATCGCTTGGGGTCGACATGTCGCTTCAGACCGAGAAACACATTTTGCAAAATCACTACTAATCTAAAGACTAGAATCATACCGGTTGGAACAAATACCGGTTGAGCATGAGCTCATGCATATAAAGGGGATCTCAATACAAGTGTGTGTCCATCAATGACAATCACAACATAAACATCAAAAATGCCAACAAGGAATCACCATTTTGCCACCTCACCAAGACAATTTTCTTCACAAGCTGGCAAGGATGAAAATGAAATTAAAATTAACCTTGGTTAATTTTATAATTACTATTTGAAAGTGTAGTTAATGCTTTTCAATGTGGAAATTTAATTTGTTTTTTACAAATGAATTTAATTTATGGAACTTTTCAATTATCATGAGATCAATCGTTCAAACCAAATTTTTCAATAATTTCACGATAAATCTCCCGAGGGGGCACATAATCAAGATTTTCATCTTCATCGGGCGCACTATCGAGACTTGATTTAATCTTTGAAACAATGTTGTCTCAACATAATTTAAAAGAGGGGCAAAATGTATACACATAAAAATGGCTATGAGCGATTAAATAAATATTTAATATATATTTTTTTATTAAATAGTTAATTTGAAAAGATTAATTTATTTAATTCATTACGTGTCTTTCTATAAATTAATTTAACTGAAATATTTTATTAATTAATTCATCTATCCTATTCCTCTAATTAATTAAATATCTAATATTTAATTATTCTTCTAATCAATTAATTGAATATCTAAATATTTAATTATTGCCTTCAATCATTTGAATATCTAGTGTTTAATGATTATTCTCCTATTCTATAGTCTCAAAATATTAAATGATTTCCTAAATTATATAATTTCATTTCCAACTCACCTTCCATGTCCACTTCATCTTTCCTTTGCCAACTCATCAAACATGTGGCTAAAGATATTAATATTTTTAAATATTAATGCATCATTTATCCTCAACCTCCAAATTTAATGAAATATTGTGTACGTACACATATTTCATAACCTCCTTGTATATTCTCTCCAACATCCCTTCATCTTAGGAAGGACTTGAGTCCACTTGTCCACTCATGCCTAAATATTCTCCAACCATCCCTATATTCCCTTAGTCAGCAACCCAGTCAAGGTGAGATGAGTGACACTTGTCTTCTCCTTCCCCCTTTCTCTGAACCTTCACCTTTTCTCACAACCATCCAAATCTGCATATCTGATCATGACCGTTGATCTGAGCCACATCATCTTAACCTCTCAAAGTCTATAAAATTAGGAGTTTGAGTTGAGAGAGAGTTAGTCTTCAAGTGAGTTTTCAAAGCTAATCATTTGTAAAACTTATGCATCCGTGAGTTTTAATCTTGAAGCAAATAGCATAATCATTTAGCATAGTCATTTAGCATTGCATATCAAAGCATTAGTTAACTATCAGTTATTAGTCCATTCTTCATATGCCATCTTGGAAGCTATCAGTGCTTGTGTGAGAGAACACCATCTACAACCAGGAATAGTGGAGTTAGGACATAATGAGACATAAATCATCAAGGTAATAAAAGTATTTTATTTTATATGTATTTCATGTAGTTTCATTGGTTGAATTTGGATTTCCTGTAGTATTTCCTTTGTATTTTTTGAAACTAACATGTTGCAGGTAGTATTCTAAGGATGAGATTCAAGTTGACACACTTAGCATCAATAAGAATAACAGTGGAGCATAATGAAATATTGAAAAGTGTTTTACCTTATTGAGCTTCTCTTTGTTTCAAGAATAGTTTAATATTCTCTACTTAACAAGGCCAACCACATGAAGGTGGAAGCTCATTTGGCACCTCCCCCCCTAATATCAGTCTAAATTCCCTGTTAATGTCTAAAATTCTTTCATCCATTAATGAAACATAAAATTCATTCATTATCACATGACATTCAATATTACCACATAACATTCATTAATATTCATTAACAAGTAACATTCATCAACATTCATTAACACATATCATTCATTATAATTCATTAACACATAAAATCTAGTTGTTAACATATAATAATATTACAATCATTTTTTTTCTTTCTTTTTGAATCTTGGAGGTAAAGACTATTTAGACCATCGTTGTCTTCATCATTTGTCCCCTCTTCAATTCTTCTGCAATCTGCTCATGATCTAGTTAATTTATTGTTGCCATTATGGATGAATGTCATTCAGGCAGAGGAGTTGATCGATCATTGGTGATCGAATTGGATTCAGAAGAGGATTTATTCCTCCGACATTAAGGTTAACCGGGATTGTAATCAGGCATGGTAGATGCTATTTCTAGCAGTTCACTCTATTGGATTGTTGCCCATTTATCTTGAGAAGGTTGTAGCCTCTTTGTAGTCAGTGATACTCTTTTGTAATGAGCAGTACGCTCTAGGCAGTGTGCCTTCTTGCAAGTGTAGGCCCCTCATTGTAACACATACTTTCTGTAGAAGTATCATCTGACTGTAGGTAGGCTTCCCACCGTGGTTTTTCCCTTTCCAGGTTTTCCATGTACAAATCATGGTGTTATGTGGTATGGTTGCTTTTCTTTGCATTGATTATCTGGTTAATTGTTAAGTTGTATTGTTTACTAGTATCTGTTCCTACTAGCATCTATCAGTGCTTTATCGGTACTTGATTTGTTTAAGGTTGTATTGTGGATTAAAAGTTATAATCTGTTAAAAATTGATTCACCCCCCCCCCCCTCTCAGTTGTTCACCGGTTATCCTAACAATTGGTATTAGAGCTTTGGTCCTCTTTTGGGGAAGCTTAACTGCTTGAGATAGATCCTATGGCAACTAACACTTCTAATCCACCGACAACTATTTTTAGAAGAGAAATCCCTAAGCTTGATGGAATAAATTATGGGATATGGAAAATTTGAATGGAGACTCATCTTAGATGTCTTGGCAAGGATATTTGGGAGATCACTAAGAAAGGATACACACCTTATGATCCGAAATCTGGCAATCCTGCTCCTGCAGACCTGGATAAGAATATTGAAAATGATTGTAGAGCTAGAGAAGCCCTCTTGTGTGCACTTACTGATCAATAGATTATGGGATTGACTGAAAAATCATTGGCTAAGATTATATGGGACAAATTGAAAACTTTGAATGAAGGTGACCCTACTGTCAAAATTGCTAAACTTGATGGTTACCGAGTAAGGTATGAAAACTTGAAAATGGAAGAAAATGAAAGAATTGTTGTGTTTATGGAAAGAGTAATTGAGATTGTTAAGGGAATTCAATGTTGTGGAGGATTTCTAAGTGAAGATGAAATAGTTTCCAAAGTCTTTAGATCCCTTCCACCGGCTTACAAGATGAAGGCAACTGCAATTAATGAGTTAAGAACAATGGCAAACACTTTAGTCAATAGAGATATTCTGATTGGGAAATTATCCGCTTTTGAGCTTGAAGAATTTGGATCTTCTGGAGTTGTAAAGTTTGAACCTTTTTTCCATGCATCATCATCAACATCTACCAGAAAAAGTGATTAGAGAGACCTATATGCAAAAGAATTGGAAGACATGAGGAAAGAAGATGAAGAGCTTGAGAAACCTGAAGCCTTGTTTGCTAGAAGAATACCTAAAGGTCCAACTGGAAGTAAGTATGAAGGAAAAACACCTTTTAAATGTTTTGCATGTAATAAGATTGGTCATTTTGCATCTAGATGTCCTGAAAGGAATACAAGGTTTGAGGAAAGAGTTAAGAAAACTTTTAAGACTAACCCAAACAGATATAGATTCAAGAAAAATAAACAATGTTGCATAGAAGATGAGGAAGGAGTAACTGATGATTCTTGAGATGAACTGGCAGAAGACTCTACTAGTGGATCTGGAAATGGAAAAGGATAGGTGTTCTATGCTTTGAAGGAAGATGAACCAGAACCGGCTATCAAAAATGAAGAGAAGGCCCTGGTAACAAAAGTTGAAGATAAGGATGAATGGGTAATTGATAGTGGATGCTCACATCACATGACTAGAGATAAATGAAAATTTCTGTCCCTGCAAGAATACAATGATGGTCAAGTTAGATTTGGAGATGACAAGGCATGTATGATAAAAGCTAGAGGTATTATTTCTTTCGATGGTAAGCATACCATTGATAATGTCTATTATGTAGAAGGTTTAAGGCATAATCTTTTGAGTGTTGGTCAATTAGTTGATAAGGGTTTTCAACTTCAGTTTAAAGATAGAAAATGCAAAATCATTAACAAGACTGGTTTGGAAATTGCAATCAGTATTCAGACAAGAAGTAATATCTTTCACTTGAATATTGGTAATAAGACATTTTTGATTGCTTATATTGATGAGAATTGGCTATGGCATAAGAGGTTGTGTCATGTTAATTTTGATTGCATTGTTAAGATCAGTTCAACTAAGGCAGTTAGAGATATACCTAAGATTACAAAGCCTCATAATCCAGTATGTAAGGAATGTCAATTGGGTAAGCAAGCCAAAAGTTCTTTTAAGAGCATACATGATAAATATAATGATGTACTTGATTTGATTCACACTGACTTATGTGGTCCAACAAGGACTAGAAGCTTTCAAGGTGATAGGTATTTCATGTTGATTATTGATGACTACTCTAGAATGATGCGGGTGACTTTTCTAAGGGATAAGTTTGAAGCCTTTGAAAAATTCAAGATCTTTAAAGCGAAGGTTGAAACAAAAACTGGATTGAAAATCAAATTTCTAAGATCATATCATGGTGGTGAATTCACTTCTCATGAATTTAACAGTTATTGTGAGACAAATGGAAACAAGAGATAGCTAATTGCACCTAGGACTCCTCAACAAAATGGAGTAGTTGAAAGAAAGAACATAACCATTTTGGATGCAACTAGATCTATGATGATGTAAGCCAAATTTCCTCATATCTAGTGGACATAAGCAGTGAGTACGACAGTCTACATATTCAAC
Source organism: Cryptomeria japonica (assembly GCF_030272615.1). Taxonomy (NCBI): domain Eukaryota; kingdom Viridiplantae; phylum Streptophyta; class Pinopsida; order Cupressales; family Cupressaceae; genus Cryptomeria; species Cryptomeria japonica. The sequence continues at coordinate 473,644,620 of NC_081407.1, read as the reverse complement.
AGAGTTCACATCAAAGGTGAAACCGGTAAGACCACTTATGAACTATGGTTTGGACATACACATATTGTTAAGTATTTTGGAATATTTAGAAATAAATGCTATATCAAAAGAGATGATTCAATTGGAAAGTTTGATCTTAGATGTGATGAAGGGATATTTATCGGTTATTCAATTTAGAGAAAAGCATACAAATGTTATAACAAAAGATTGCAGAAAACTGTTGAGAGTGCTAATGTGAAAGTGGATGAACAATACATAAATCATTCTATATCATATGATAGGGAACCGATAGTGGAAATGATCATAACTGAACTGAAAATGCCTCAATCGGTACAGGAAGCTGAGACAGTTACTCCGACACAATTAGAAAGTTCAACTATGACTGATGATCAGAGAAGTGAACTTGAAGTTCAAAAGACACCAAGGTATCTAAGATTAAATCATTCTGAAGATCAAATTATTTGGAGATAGAAACAAGGGAGTTATGACAAGAAGAAAACTGGCAAATGAAGAGGTATGTCTTATTTATCAAGTTGAACCAGCAACTATTATTGAAGCTTGTAAGGATAAATATTGGTTAAAGGATATGGAAGATGAATTAGATCAAATAGAAAAGAATGAAACTTGGTCTTTAGTTTCTTAGCCTAAAAATAAGAATGTTATTGGAACTAAATGGGTTTTTAGAAATAAACTGAATGAGGATGGTCAAGTTATAATAAACAAGGCTAGATTGGTTTGTAAAGGATATTCTTAAATGTAAGGAATTGATTATGGTGAGACATTTATACCTGTAGCTAGAATTGAGCTATTAGACTATTTCTTGCCTATGCAGCTTATAACAACTATAAGGTTTATCAAATGGATGTCAAATGTGCATTTCTAAATGGTGAGCTTGAGGAAGAAGTTTTCATTGAGCAACCTAATGGATTTTCACTGATAGATGAAAAAGACATGGTTTGCAGATTGAAGAAATCTTTATATGGTTTGAAACAGGCTCCTAGAGCTTGGTATGCAAGGTTGGATAAATATCTTTTGAAGCTTGGTTTTACTAAAGGCAGTGCTGATAGTAATCTATATTATAAGATCACTGATAATGATATTTTGATTATTGAAGTTTTTGTTGATGATATCATTTTTGGAGGAGAAGATAAACAGTGCATGGAATTTGCTAACAACATGAAAAATGAATTTGAAATGTCCATGATTGGTGAGATGAAATTTTTCTTAGGTTTGTAGATTACTCAAACTGACAAAGGCATTTTTATCTGTCAAGCTAAGTATCTGAGGGAATTGTTGAAAATTTTTGGTATGGAGAATTCCAAACCGGTCAGTACTCCTATGGTTACAAGTGAGAAATTATCTATCAAGGATACTTCTACACCGGTAAATCCGACAAGGTATAAATCTATGATTGGTGGTCTGTTATATCTAACTCGGACTAGACCTGATATTATGAATGTAGTAAGTATTGTTTCAAGATATCAAAGTAATCCTAAAGAAAATCATGAATGTGCAATAAAGAGGATATTCTGGTATTTGCAAGGAACAACAAAATATGGTTTATGGTATTCTAGAAATGATGATTTCACTTTATATGCATATACTGACTCAGATTGGGTAGGTGATACTGATGATAGGAAAAGCACTTCTAGTGGATCTTTCTTTCTTGGAAAGAAACTAGTTTCATGGATAAGCAAAAAATAGTCATGCATTTCTTTATCTACTGCAGAAGCTGAGTATGTTACAGCAGCAACTAATTGCACTCAAGTTTTGTGGATGAAGCAAATGTTGAAGGATATCAGAGTAAATTGTAGTGAACCGGTAGTTATCTACTGTGATAACTCTGCAGCTATTGACATGTCTAAGAATCCATTATTTCACTCTAAGACTAAGCATATTTCAATAAAGTATAACTTTCTGAATGACAAGGTAGAAGCAAAGGAAGTCAAATTGGTTTATGTGAACACTAAAGAACATATTGTAGACATTCACTAAACCGTTGTCTAAGGAATCATTTGAATATTTAAGAGTCAGGTTAAGGGTTTCTGCCCCTCTGGTAGAGACTTGATTGATGAATTTTCTTATCGATCTGACATGTATTATTAGAAATATTATTCATTCTGGCACTGATGAGTGGTGCTACTACTCAGGGGGAGTAGTTAGCTTTGAGATTCAGAGGTTTATATCATTGCTTTGATATTTTTGTCAGGTTTTTGGCATTGATGTCAAAGGGGGAGTGATAGTAATGTGAAAAATCATTCTAAACCTTACAAAGATATCATTCATAGGGGGAGAGCTATTGATTGTTGGTTATCTTCCACAGGGGGAGACTTTTTTGGCATCTCTTGGTACTTAGATGTTTTTCACATCTAGTGTTGCTATCAATTCCAAAGGGGGTGATTGTTGGCATTATGGATGAATTGATTATGTGTTGCATTGATGTTTTGTCATTGATTTCAACACTAGCTGATATGGATGGTTACCGATAGACAAGTTTTGGTTACCGGTAGAAGATCTAGTGTTACCGATAGAAGAGATTATCTGTTGACACTTCCGACATGTTTGCATCAGTGAAGTATATTGTATTTCATGAGTTATATGCTCCATGAGAATGTTTTGGTCAGTTGGTATTGGCTTGGTAATTTAATGTTATCATACACTTTGGTAAACCCTTACCGACAGAGATTTCATTAAGAAATCATGACAGGATGCACAATTGGTGTTGGTACAGCTTCTTTGAGGATTTCAGGATGCTGAAGATGTTCTTTGATTGTGCTTGAAATTCTTGAAGACATTGCTTTGGCGTGGTGGACCCAGAATAGGTCTAGTACCTATCTAGGTTATGGATCGGTTTCATGCTAGCATGTACTCTACACGCTACCTGGATGATTCAAGATGATTTATGGATTTGTTATTATTGTTTTGGTCTTAAGCTGCCATGGCATATCATTGTAAATGGAATTATGTAATGATATTATTGTAATATCTTTAGGTGGCTGACCTAATTGGTTTAGGCCTTGGGGTTTGTATAAATAAGAGAGAAAAACTCTTTGTAAAGTATCATGGTTATTGGAAAGGTCATGGTCAAGGAATGTAATGTGCGAATATTGTAATATCATTTAGGCAGAGGAGTTGATCGATCATTGGTGATCGAATTGGATTCAGAAGAGTATTTAGTCCTCTGACATTGAGCTTAACCGGAACTATAATTAGGCATGGTAGATGCTATTTCTAGTAGTTCACTATATTGGATTGTTGTCCATTTATCTTGAGAACGTTGTAGCCTCTCTGTAGTCAATGAGACTCTTTTGTAATGAGCAGTACGCTCTAGGTAGTGTGCCTTCCTGCAAGTGCAGGCCCCTCATTGTAACACATACTTTCTGCAGAAGTATCATCTAACTGTGGGTAGGCTTCCCACCATAGTTTTTCCCTTTCCAGGTTTTCCACGTACAAATCATGGTGTTATGTGGTATGGTTGCTTTGCATTGATTATCTGGTTAATTGTTAAGTTGTATTGTTTACCGGTATCTGTTCCTACCGACATCTATCTATGCTTTACTGGTACTTGATTTGCTTAAGGTTGTATTGTGGATTAAAAGTTATAATCTATTAACAATTGATTCACCCTCGCCCCCCCCCTCTTAGTTGTTCATCGGTTATCCTTACATGTATGCCTAGTCCTGTACTCACGATGAGGATGCTTATACAAAGTGGGGTCCACTGCAATAACAAAGAAATGGGTTAAATTCATGAGTTTTATTATTATTGTTACAAGTATTTCATTAATTAAAAGAAAATTACAACGATGCTCTTTACCTGATGGGGCCACATCATCTTCCTGATCATTTTGTCTTGCCTCATCCTCAACATCCTAAACACCCTCTAAATCCTTTGGAGTTGAAACATGAAAGGATACATTAATCAATACAACAATTGCAATTAAATCCATTTAAAGGAATAACAATGGTCCTTTTTACCTGGTGGGGCCCCATCATGTTCTTGATGTTGTCTACCTAGATCATGCTCAACTTGGTCACCATGGTATACATGCTCTAAAATAAAAACAAAAAAGGTTACATTAATTACTACATGAATTTCAATTAAAGATGTTTAACTGTATTAATCATTACATAAATTTTTTTTGTTTAGCACATGAATACCTCCAGTACCGGGATGCACACCACGACCTTCATAATATGCAGGTTGTGTTCCACCCTATCCAAGCTGCATTCCAACATCATGTGCATTGTTATGATTGCTTGATTATTTAAAACAAATATAGTCACATTATGTTAGAAGGTTTGGCATTTCATGTAAACTTGTTTAAGGACTATTATAAATACACATATTACTCAATTGGTTAGGTATTAGGGTTGAATACTCCAGACTTTATGAGAGTCGAATCCATGATTATTGTAGTGGACATTCAATCCCAAAAGGCCAGAGAGTTTGATTTTACCACATTCGTAGCAGACCAACTTGTGATGGGACTTACAGCCATCCAGAAGGACTCTTCAAAGATTTAATTTGCACACTATTCCCTGCTCATGCATATGGTGTTGTTCTATGGGCAAGAGATGGGTCTATGGCCTAACGAAATAAGGATAAGAAGATATGATGATGACAACCATTCTCTACCAGTCCAATTATGGACTTCAATATGGGATTGCAGATTTGTCAGGTCAAATTACAATCATTTTGAAGAATTTTTTGTTAAAACACTTTACAGGTTTTATAATTACCCTTGCAACTTCGCACTTTCAGAAGATATAAAGATATTCTTAAGGCCTATACATTTTGGAGGACCAGAGACTGTTAAACATAATTGGGGAGATTGGTATTGTTTCTCTGATGTAACCATGATGAGGGTTTATGGCTTTGAGAGTGCCCCACTATTGCTGCCTAAAATGGTTCCTAATAGAATAGCTTATCTAGAGATCACAAGGCAAAGGCAAATCGGGGAATTGAATTATATGCATTTAGATTCACATGATAAGTAATCCTTTCTGTCCATGAATCTATGTGTTGGTAGGTTTGTTGTGAATGAGAGAGAAGGACAAGAGCTCACATGGAACAAATTATTCCATTATAACATGAAATTGGGTGCTCCAAGGAAAAACTTTGACCCAGAAGGGTATATTCATTTAGTGAGGAAGAAGCAAAGACTGGGTGATTATGAACACATCCCATATTTAAGGGATGATTTAATAAGGAATCTAGATGAGGAGGACACTGAAATGGCTATTGATGATCATAACAGAGATGTTGAACAAAAGAGTAGGGAGAAACAAACTGTAGATATATCATCTTCAGAGGAGGAGGAGGAGTCAGAAGAAGATGAGATTTCATTTGAATAATTCTCCAAGATACTGATTGAAGAACATGTGTCACCTGTTAGGGATCCTAATGAAGAATCCATGTAGAGGATGATCCAAGGCAATTGACCTGTGATACTTTTATATCTAATGATGATTTTATAACATCTCCTGAATTTATGTCATTCTTGTACAAAATAAAAAGAAAAGCAATCAGGGAGAGTGTTGATGAGGTCAATACCTCAAATGAAAAATAATTATCAGCCACCTTAGAAAATGAAGTAGCACTAGAAATGGCCCTGATGACCCTTGAAAGAGGAAGGAAGCTTCTCAAAGATGTAGGTGTTTTGATCTTTCCTGGATGGGATATGAATTCAGCCCTAATATTTGATAGTTTTCTTCATGATATTGATGTCAAGCACAAATTGTCTCCTGAGGGTGTGACCCAAGTGTACATGGGATCACTATATAACCTTGACAAACTTTCTATGTTAATATGGTCACTGTATCTCCCAAGTAAGAAGCCTATGGTTATTGATACTCAAAAAAATTTCAGACACATCATGACCTTACAAGTTGGTGAGACATATATCATAATGAAAATAGATTTGGGAGTAAATATAGCCAAACTGAACAAGGCGCAAATTCAATTCTTGGTGAAGGAGAATCAATCAAACAAGCTTGAAATTGTCAGGATGAGAACAAAGGTTGATCATTTTAAACAAATGTTAAAATAAAAGGAGCCACATACATTGTTTATGTAGGGAGAGTTCTCACAACCCCAGACCAAGATTGGTAAATTGAAAGAAGAAAACTATCAGCTGCAGGCTCAATTGAAAACAACAAAAAATGAAACCATGTCAATCCTGATTCAGAGAAGGTTCACTAATATGATGACTTGGATGGATAGGTACTGGGACATATACAACAAGAACCACATTGTTATTGAAGAACATGAACGGTTGGATAAGTGATTGCATGAGAGATCCCAGGAGTTATATAATGGAGATGAAGCACAACCTGATGCAATGCAGAACTGTGAGGATTTGATGAAAGCTCACAAAGAATACCTGAGAGAGTTAAGAGAAGAAGGAGCAGCCTTCCTCCATAATAGCACATATAATATTCCATCCCTACTCAACAAAGATGGAGAGTAGAAAGAGAAAATGATCTGGATCTGTGAATGTTAACATATACTCAAAAGTGCACTGAAAGAAGCTAAAAACTAGAATGTTGATAAGGTGGTGGACTACATGGAAAGCATGGTCCTGATGGAGGTGGAAGCCTGAGACACAATCCATGATTGTGATACTAGATATAATGAGAAGTATCTAGCACATTTAACTAATGTGCATTTATGCTTAGCTAGATGATTAGTTGTAGGTTTCATCTATTCTCAAAAGAATTCAATCAAAGGTAATGACCCTTTGGCATATTATATAATATTCAATGTAATAATTTGATGAGAACAAGTTTTAGAAGATATAAATAGATAGCTATAGAAAAAAGTTTTGATGTATATCTCTATGTTTCAAGTCAAAGAATTTATTTTCAAGATAATAAAAAGAAAACCAGTATTCTTATTTTCAATTGTGTTGTGGATTCTTTATTTTCAAATCAGTTCTCTATTATAACCATTTAAAGTAAGTGGTTGTTATCTTAAATCCTTGTGTGAAGATGTTTTATTATAATTACAAGTTAGAAGAATATAAAGTGTATTTGAGACAAATTTGCATTTTATTTTGATTGGTTTTCTGTGAAAGTTAAATTCAATCAGACTAACTGTGATTGAAGATATTTAATTGCAATGTTGAGGGTTGGGTAATTGATAGATCCATCCAAGGGAGGATTTAAAATTTGTCTTTCAGAGTTATACGTAGGGTTTGCAAGTGAATGACTCTATTGTCCAAGAGACAAAATGAATTTATAATAGATGGTTCACCATATGTTGTTGATATTTTGCAAATGAGGGTAATGTTGATGAAGAAGTCAGCCCTAAAGTTGATGTTGAGATTAAAAATTGAATAAGCCCAATTGGGGCCTCAAGTGTTGATAACTGCATTAGATTTGTTGCTAATGTCTAGTTCTGAAAAATAGGGTTCGTTTGTTTTCCTAGTAATTTTGGAGTTATAAAAATTCATAAAAATAGTCTTCCTCATACTTAAAGCATATAGGAGGGTCGAGAAGTTGGAATGAGCTTTAACATGTGGTTTCGATGAGAACAAAAATCAATGTTTTGACAAAATATTGTTGCTAAAACTTGGCTTATTATTAAAGAGAAAGCAAGCAATTAATAAATGGTTTCTATAGGCTATATTGACTTATACCTGTCGATCCATGACACTGTGCATGATCCTCATCAAAGGGGTTCAAATTACTGCATATGTAATTCATTTATCTTATGTTGGCTAAAAGTTACATAATACGTATGCTAAAAACTATATAGTAGACAACATGAACAACATGCAGACATCATATCATTGTATATTTTTTTCCTTACCTTTTGTTTATCTAGAAAGTGCAGGGTCCTCAACAAAAAGGTTGATGATGTTTGTAGTCAATTACCTATTTCCACCAAGGATGACAGAATCACACAAAATATATACATGTAATAAGCCCCAACAATTGAGCATCATAAGCATTACATGATATGTATGCTAAAAATTACATAGTAGACTACATGAACAATATGAAGACATCATAATCATTGTATATTTTTTAATTCCTCACCTTTCATTTATTTAGAAAGTGCAGGGTCCTCAACAAAAGGGTTGACGATGTCTGTAGTCAATTACCTGTTTCCACCAAGGATGACAAAATCACACAAAATATATACATGTAATCAACGCCAACAATTGAGCATCATAAGCATTACATTTGCAATGTGATAAACAATAAATACATTAAATATATGAGTAATAATAGAAATATATGTATCATCATAAACATGTTGTAATCCATCACATATGTATCATAAATCACATATGTATCATCATAAAGATGTTGTAATCCATCACATATGTATCATAAATCACCATCCATCACATAGCTAATAAATAGTCCACATTCAATAAATAAACACAAACTTCAAAAAATGTCACACAAAATGAGGGCTAGCCGACACTCTATCTATCTCCATCTCCTACGGGTGGCATTAGATAATATACTAATCAAATACCGATACATTTCATTCATGTAATTGATCTTCTTCTTCATCCAAATCATCATCATGGCCATCATCATCATCATCTTCTTCTTCTTCTTCATGAACATTTTTGTCAGGAACATCATCAATTAACTATCAATCATGATCATCATCTACATCATCTTCTACTTCTTCGATATCTTCTTCTTCCATCACATTATACTTTACCAAACTTCCTCTTGGATCATGTCTAACAACAAATGACCAACCTGGTTTATGAGGAACCTCTGAGTAAAATACCTGCTCACATTGGCTTGGAAGAAAATAGGGCTCATTTCCAGCTCGCTCAAATGATCTTGTATTAACCATTGTAAATCTATTATCATGTTCAATAACAGTTCTATCAGGATCATTTTCATTCAATCGTAGCCTGTACCATTTGACGATAAAAATAACTAATTTAAAGGACCTAAAGTCACACTCAAGTATATCATCCAAAATCCCATAGTATCGATTTTTTGAGACTTGAGGATGTATGTTGCTTCTAGACAAAACGTTAGTCACCTGAAATACTGCACTTATTCCAGAATCACAAGTTTTCTTCGTGTCATCCAACTTTTTGATGCAAAATTTATGACCATTGCACCACATAGCCTTGTGGTGTTTCACCTACAAAATGTAAAACACATATAATATGTACATCATTACAATTGAAAAAAATTAAATAATATGGGTGATTAATATATTTATGCATACCTGTTTATCTCTTAAACCATATGCTAAATCAATTTCCATTTGTGTAACACTGGAATCTCCATTACAGTGAGCTTCTTTAACCAATGAAGCCATGCCTTCCCATGTTAATGCGTGGCAAGATTGTTGACATCGTTGAATCCATACCATCATCCAATCAAGATTGTTTGCAACATACAAATGTAGTGCATCCCACTCTCGAGCAACTATATAAAAAATTACTAGAAATTTACAATTGAAGTATATTGAAGATTACGAATAAATTAACTACAATATATATAAAATAACTGCAATATCAAATAATTACCTCTCACTTTCCTCATTCTACCTTTCACAATCAGGTACCCCCCTTCAAATTTGTTAATGGAGTTGGGATCCCAAATACGATCTACATGGATCTTTGTCGCAAACTTAGGAAGGTATTCAGTAATGTACACCATAGTTTGGTATATCATATATCCCTCCATCATAGAAACCTCAAGATGTGCTCTTTGTCAAACCAAAGACTTCAAAAATTTCAAGTTCCTCTCAACCATCCACATTGACCTTGTTTGTACAGGTCCACACAATTCAATCTCCTCAACTTGGTGTATGAGGTAGTGTTCTTGTGCATTGAAAAAAGTTGAAGGTAGACACTTTTGCATTTCACACATTAGAAGAGGAATTTTTCTCTTCCAATATTTTATATCTTCTTTATGAATTTATTTATATGACAACCACCTGTTGGAATCTAAGAACACTGAGAGGGGGGGGGGGGGGGGGGGTGAATCAGTGTTCTACCAAAATGTTCAATTTTAACCTTATTATAACATACATTCACCAACCGGTAAACTGGTGTATATAAGATTGAAAGAAGTAAAGAAATCAATAAGCCAATCACACAAATGAATACCACAACACAAAGAATTATACGTGAAAAAACTCATAGAGGAAAAAACACAGTGGGATTTATGACCCGCAATATCAATCCACTGGCCATATGAAGAGATATTACATAATATGGGGGCCTGCACGTGCAGGAAGGCTTACAGCCTAGGGCACACTTCTCATCACAAAGGAGTCTCATTGACTACAGTTACTCTGAATAAGAAAACATAAAACTGAACTCATATAATGCATCTGCCATGCCTGATTGAGTTTCGGTTCAAGCTCTGTTTGTTCTGATTCTGATACCCTAAACCCTTACCGCAATAACCTCTTACATGATCAAAATTCCTTGCATTACAATTATCTCTCTCTTACTCATATTACATTACATAATATCACAAAATGATCTAATCAACTAACCTATATACCCTTACAATCCTTCATTCCTTATGTCGGCTTACATAGATGATTACAAAATGAATATACATGTCGACTCAATTACATATATACATAAATATCAAAATCAATTGCCGATTGTCGGATCTCCCAAAATTATGTCAGCCTCTAATACCGATATCCTGATGAAGTTATGTCGGCCTGCAATGCCGGTACCCATAGATTCCAAACCAAGAAATGAAAGCCGAAACATGTTGCCATCAATGAAAACATATTGAAACCAATCAAATGAGTGTCAATTGCCAACAATCTCCCCCTTTGGCATTGATGGCAACACTCATGTGAAAAATGATAATGGTTTCCATCTGTAGGTTTCACTCTGAGACTGCTCCCCCTGAGCTGAATATCCATCTGTGATCATGATCTGAACAAAATACTCCATACCTCTCGATGTCAAGAATATATTTTTCACCTATACCTCCCCCTTTGATATCAATGCCAAGAAAATACCAAAAATTAGGACGAAGAATGAAAGACTATACAAAGAATGTCCCAAAACACCTTACTGGAGTTGAATATATTTGAAAATTTCCAGATAGGATTTCTCCAAAAGCTCTAGTTAAGTATCCCAACTTGATTTAAATGTGCCAAAAATAGATACAAGTCCATTAAGCATGTGAGCATATGAATCTTTATACTTAAGCTCTGTCCGTGTGGGCTTACCAACCATATCAATACACTCCTTCCAGTACACGAGAAAAAATGCCAACCGAATCATCCAAGGTGGCAATATGTAGACATTGTTTGAAAGTTGGCCTAAGATGATCCTTAACCTCAACAACAGTAGGATTTGCAATAAAATTAGGTGCAAAGGATGATCCCACTTCCATGATGAAAGATAAATACCTGAGAAATAGTTGCTGGTGAAACCCTAAAGAACTCTTCTGATCGTTGGTGAAATTGCTGAAGAAGATATTGATCATACCAAATCTCCTTAGATTCGCTCTGTATCGCTCTGAATGCAAGGTGATAAAAAATGAAGTGGATTCAACCTTTTAACCTTCAAGAAACCCTAATCTATCATTCATATGAATGATTTCTGGTGAAAGATATTGGATCTCGATCGAAAATCACCATGCCGGATAAGCATTTCCAATGTGTAGAACATCTTCTAGAACCTCTTCCTAGGGCTTAAGAAGTATTATTATGAATTTTGCCTGCCCCTAAGGCATCTACCTCAGTTACCAAATGAGCTTCCTGTCGGTGCAGGAGAAACCTCCTTTGCTGATTGAGTAACCAAAGTATTTCCATCTGCTGATTGATCATCTAACTTCTTGACCCATTTCTTGATATGATCTTGCTGGATTTTATTGACCTTCTCTTTTCCTTTATCATTTGATCCATCATTGTTAACCGGTGGATTTCTACTTCTACAGAACTTAGTTGTGTGTCCAACCTTTTTGCATGCATAACATGTAACATTGTTCTTTTGAATTGCTTGACCTGCACTGATTAGCCATATGTCCAAATTTTCTACATGCATAACATTTAACATTCATTCTACAATCTTCTGTCTTTTGATCATATTTATTGCATTTAGAACATTGATCGAGAGCAGAATTATAGTTCTGATTTTCTCCATTTCTACATTGCCTAGCCATGTGACCAAATTTATTACAAATAAAACATCTACCATTAAATTTGTAAGCATTAAGTTTATTCAAGGTTTTGATCTCTATTTGCAGTACCAGAGCTTTGACCTTGTTTAAATCCAAGTCCACTGGAATCTCCATTCCGTCTTTGACTTTTGAATAATTCATCAAGTTGTGCTAAACTAACCTTGAATTTGTCCTTATACTCACTTGCAATAGCCAGATCATCTCTTAGAATTATCATGTCTTTCAAGTTCTTGTTCATTACTTTGGGATTGCAGTAAGTCAGTTCTCAACATATTATTTTCATGAACCAACCGAATGCATTCTCCAGATTTGTCTTTTGGAGATCTCCCAAGATTTTCTTCATTCATCTTCTAGTCTTCAATCTCATTTGAAATCCTCATAGTTAGGGCTTGCATTTCATTCCTCATGACCATATTCTCCTGACTCAGCTTCTGGCATCTATCAATAAGGGATTATTTCTCTTCATTGTCCTAATTTTGCAGAAGTTCCTTCCTCCTAGCTTTAACAAATGACAACCTTTCCTGTAAGATAAGAATGAATTTCTGAATAGAGTTCAATTAATCTTGTAACCTCAAGTTCTTCATCCTTTTAGCATCATAATCTTCAAATGCTACCTCAAGTTGCTTCTCCAAACTCATATCGATGGATTCCAGATTCAGGATCTCCCTCAAGCTATTAAACTTCCTCCGAGGCACAAGGCTCTGATACCAATTGTTGGAATCCAAGAACACTAAGAGGGGGTGTGTGAATTAGTGTTCTACCAGAATGCTCAATTTTAACCCTATTATAATATGCATTCACCAACTGGTAAACTAGTACATATAAGATCAAAAGAAGTAAAGCAATCAATAAGACAATCACATAAATTAATACCATAACATAGAGAATTATACGTGGAAAAAATCAAAGAGGAAAAACCACAGTGGGATTTGTGACCCACAATATCAATCCACTGGCCATATGAAGAGATATTACATAATATGGGGGCCTGCACTTGCAAGAAGGCTTATAGCCTAGAGCACGCTTCTCATCACAAAGGAGTCTTATTGACTACAAATACTCTGAATAAGAAAACATAAAAATGAACTCATATAATGCATCTGCTATGCTTGATTGAGTTCCAGTTCAAGCTCTATCTATTTTGGTTCTAATACCCTAAACCCTTATCGAAATAACCTCTTACATAATCAACATTCCTTGCATTACAATTATCTCTCTCTCACTCATATTACATTACATCATATCACAAAATGATCTAATCAACTAACCTATATACCCTTGCAATCCTTCATGCCTTATGCCGACTTACATAGATGATTACAAAATGAATATACATGTCGGCTCAATTACATACATACATAAATATCAAAATCAATTGCCGATTGCTGGATCTCCCAAAATGATGTCGCCCTCCAATATCAGTATCCTGATGAAGTTATGTCGACCTGCAATTCTGGTACCCATAAAATTACTCCTACCGGTGAAGATACCTATCGATGCCGGTGCTGGTGCTAGTGCCACTGAACAACCAAACCAAGAAATGAAAACCGGAATATGTTGCCATCGATGACAACATATTGAAACCAATCAAATGAGTGTCAATTTCCAACACCACCTACAAGAGATTCAAGACGCAAATATATTAACGAGACTTTACAAAATAATATATAATATATTACATAACAAGTTAAAAAAATCACAAATATAACATCTATACAACAAATTGAACAAATATCACTACTTACCTCATGTATTTTCCAAGATCATATATAACTTGCTTGACATTATTGTCGAATTGGTCTAGGAGAGATAGAGGTAGAATGTACTACAACAATTATAAAATGATATTTTTCATTGTTTTCTAACATAATACAATGAAAAGTACATGCACTATACAAACATATAGTAAATACACAAGAGCATGAATTACCTTAATGAAGGTATTCCAATCATGCATTTTCATCCCTGGCCCAAATTCACTTTTCTTTGTTATGAGATTGTTTATGTTTGTTGGTGTAAATAAATATTCATTATGGATATTATTACACTTTACTTAAGTTAACTTAGGATAATGCATCTCTTTGTAGTTTGGATTTGAGACACTTAGGGAAGTGTGCACATAGGGATATAACGTGTAGGAGAAATTCCACCTTTTGTGGTCTTATTTTGTTGTTACACTCCACATTCGGTGGGTCGTCCACCTCTTGTGGAATATTATATTATTTCTCCTACTTACCCCTAGTATTCCTTACCTACCCTTGTTTCTCATTGAGCCACATGTCATGACTATGTGCTCGTACATCCATATGGCCTTGCCTATATAAGCAGGCCTATATTCATTATATTGGTGAATCCAGTTGATCATTTGCATATTGATGAGAATACAATTTGTTCTTGTCATTCTTTTGTCTCTCTTTTATACTTTTCATTGTGCCCTTGATCTTGGCAAAATCTCACAATGTTCACAACAAATCTTGTAGGAAATCAAATTTTTCGTATGACTTCTTTTATAGCATTGCTTTGCTGCTCTGTTTTTTATTAAGGAAAATCAGGTTTTAAGGGACCCAAAACCCGCTTACATAATGAGGAGATAAGAAAAAGATAAACTAGGAAGAACAAAACAAAGAGAGAAAGGCTGCAAAAGAACATCAGAAAAAATAGCAGCCAAGGAAAAGAACAACACAAGGCTAATGAGAAACTGACATCCTAAAACCAGATTACATATCAGATGAAAATCTTTATAGTCTCTTCCACATCCTTAACTAGCATCATTGTCGCATTAGCTGCCTCTTTCAGTTATTTGTTTTCCTACATCTATTGAGTGTCTTTGGTCTTCATCTCCAACTCACTAGTAGTTTGCCTGGTTCTGCATCTGGAGGAGTGTAGAACAGAACTAGAGGTCGACTCGTCATCAATGATCACTGTATCTTTATTCCACTTGTTCTTCTCTAGACAAGCAACCAAAGCATTCATGTTTTGAGAAGACACCTTCAACACCGCCAGACTATGCTCCATGAATTTCTTCAAGGCCTTCTCAGTTTTTGTAATCCATTTGTTTATCAGATCATTATCAACCTCACCCTTTTCTTTGATAATTCTCACCACATCTTCAAGATGCTTCAAATCTCCCTTAATCATATCTTTTTTCAGCCAGTCCGAAATTTCTTCTTCATCCTTTGCATCACTAGTATCCTCCACAACATCCTCTTTACCTTTAGTGTTGGTATCCTTAATCAAGTTCTCAATTTTATAATCCAGGTCTCTTTGTTTATTTTGAATACTGGAGATGTTATCAATCACCCATTTCTGAAAATTGAACATTTCCAGGGTACTATTTCTGGTAGCATTCAGAATGGAATCCACGTTCTCCATAACCGGAAAAGAGCCCATAGACCTAGGGTTTTCCTCCTCCATGTTGTGTTGAACATCATTCCTACTATCCGAGACATAAGGGTTATTCTTCACTTCTGGCTCTTCAACATCCTCTTTTCTCTGCTCATCCCCTTCCTCGCCCTCAACCTCCTTCTCTTGCTCATTCTCCACCTCTTCTTCTACCTCCTTCCCTTGTTCCTTCTTAGAACCAACATTCTCTTTCATGTATTCTTTAGCTTTATCACTAACCCTCAATTTCTTATGCAGAGGAAGATTAGAAGAATCTTCATCAAAATAAGAGCCATCATGACCCTTAGAAATGTGGGCATTCTCCACAAAGGGGTCATCCCTATTAGCCCTAGATTTACCTTTCAAATGCTCATAAATTAACAAAATAAGGCCTTGGTGAGCAATGGGGTAGGATTTAGGTTTCTTGGAATGGTTGGCCAGGCTATCGTTAAGGGAAGAAGCCAAATAGAAGGGCAATGAAATCTTTGAGCCATGGCGAAAATGGTTAAGGATGACAAAGTGGTAATTGTAAACTTTCAAAAACCTTCCATCAACTGTAAGGTATTCCATTAAAACTTTCAACATTTTCTACCAGAAATATTTTACCTGGTGAGGGAGGTAGTAGGACACATTGTCCTTCTTAGCAAGCCGAGCCCTTTCTTCTTCATTTTTAGGGAAATTCTTGGTAGCTTCCACTGAGAACTTGCGGTCTCTGTAGAATTTGATACCTTCCTTCTGCAATCCTGTAACCTTCACCACCAAATCTTCATCTAGCTTCCATGTCTGGCCAAATAGAGTAACTTTATTATTGTTCCAGCCCTTGGCGAAACCATGTGAAATAGACTTCTTACTCCCGTGCAGTTTCTCCATGTAATCAGTGAATCCATATCTGTGCAACCTTCACCATATTTTCCTTTCGCTTTTCCAGTTATCATAGCTGGAAGGCTCATTGCGATTAAGATTCCCCACATAATGTAATAGCTATTCAAGTCAAAACCCTCAACAGAGCACAAAATAACCAAATGCTGAAGAAACAAGACGTTGGAATCGAAAAACAAGGTGATTTTCTTGTTGTTCGAATAGTCTTTTAAGACATTCAATATAAACTAGCACTTAATATAATTAGGCCCGTCACACCGGTGCTCATTATTACAATGCCTTAAATAGGTAATCAACTGACACTCCACATCACTCCAATATCTATCATTGAGATCTGAACCAAGAAAGGTAATAATGAAATTAACATGTACCATGGATTCTATCAAATAATAATTGCTCACAGACTCCATTCTTAAATGAAACTTCTCTGATATACTTAGTATCCTCCTCTAAAATGACCCCCTCATTAGCTAATAAATCAAATACCTTGTTACCTTCCCTAAAGGTATGGGTAATAATCACACTATCATAGGCATCTAACAATTTTTTAGCATTATCAATGATATTATGAATGTTCCAAGAGGGGGAATTAATACCTTTAATAGCCTGAATAATATTGAGAGATTCCCCTTCTAGCCATATTTTTTTTAAATTAAAACTCTGAGCAAGCTGGAGACATTTTAACATTGCCAGAGCTTCTACCACATGATTGTTTTGAACTCCAAAGGGAGAGGCAATTGCAGCAACACAAAAACCATAAGAATTTCTGATGACTCCTCCCCCTCCAGCCTTCCCAGGATTACCTTTAGCTGCACCATCAAAGTTCACCTTAACCCAATCATGAATAGGGAACCTCCAAACAACATTATCTCTCTTGCTCTTCATATCAGATTTGTAGACCTTGTGTATCAACTTACATTCCGTTAGGATGCCTTTCTCATTATCAATCATGTTAAAATAGCTACACTGCTTGTTGTTTTTGTGAACGGTATTGATGTTTTCTTTAATAGCCCTGCAAATCTTTTCAAAAACCACCTAAGAAGAACACTTAGCCTCCCTAAAAATTCTATTGTTTCTCTCCTTCCAGATATGCCAACAGGTCATAGGAAGAACAAAGGACCAGAGGGTCTTAATGATAGGAAGTTTGGTAGGGAAGATCCATTGCAAGATGAATTCCTTAAGACTATTGTGCATTACCCAATCAACTTTCCATTGCAGCAAAACTTTACTCCAGATTTCCCAGGTAAAAGAACAATGAATAAACAAATGATCCACAAATTCAACCTCTTTTTGACATAACTCACACCTATTAGGAAACATGAATCCTCTTCGAGCCAGGTTATCAATGGTAAGAATCTTGTTGTGAGTTGCAAGCCCAAAAAACATGTTAACTTTAGGAATGAGGAATCTATTCCAAATTTTAGTCCATATTGGGTTGCAGGCCTGAGTAACAATTTTTTTATAAGTAGAGGCAATAGTAAAATTACCCCTAGGATTGCTCTTCCATAGGAACACATCATCAAAATCTTTACTAACACAAAAGGACATCAAATCTTGCTGCAACAATGAAAAATCCAGCATAAACTGCATCAAGTCTAACCCATTTATTCTCCTTCCAATAATTACAAACCATAGAACCATACCTCCATTTGCATTCTTCAATGAATTGGCTACAATCCTGGTTAAAAAGAGGTTCATCTTTAATCCAGACATCCTCCCAAAACTTGATTTTATCACCTTTTCCAAGGACCCATCCAGCTCCAGCTTTAGAAACTTTTATAGATTTGATCATACTATTCCATATAAAAGAAGCAACAGGGATATCTTCAGAATAGAGAAGAGAATGAATTGGCTAGTTATGTATGTATTTATCAAACCACACCCTACTCCAATCTTTCTTAATACCAAAAGCCCTCCAAATCTATTTAGCAAGCAAGGCTTTGTTGAAAGGTTTGAGAACTTTAATACCTAAACCCCCATTGCTCTTAGGATTACAGACTTTATCCCAGGCAACCAACGCTATCCTTTTCTTATCTTCTACACCAGACCAAAGAAATCTTTTTAGAATTCTTTCTAAAGCTTCAGCAAATTTAACCGGTATACTAAACAAGCTAAGAGCATAAACAGGCAAATTTTTAAGAGTAGCTTGAAGAAGTTGAAGCTTACCAGCCTAAGATATCATAGATCCTTTCCAACCTGCCAATTTTTTGTTGAGTTTATCAATTAATGAATTCTAGAAAGAGTTTGGAGGATCCAAACCAAGAGGGAGACCCAAATCAGTAGAGGGGAGAAGCTCCACCTTACATCCAATTATGTTAGCAATCCTCTGCTACCTTAATAATGAGGTATTGATGAAGTAAATAGAAGATTTCTCCCAATTAACCTATTGTCCAATAGCTAAGGAATAAGATCTGAGAGCACCTTTGAAGGCAACAATCACTAACAAAAGAATATCCCAACAAAATTGTATCATCAACAAACTGTTGATGTGTACAAGAGACATTAGCAGAAGAGGGTTGCAACCCTTTGATGGTTTTATTCATTTTCAACTTTTGAATCAGTGTGCTCAAACATTCCACTAAGATAGTGAAAAGAATAGGTGAAATAGGGTCTCCTTGCCTAAGAGCCCTGGAAGATTTAAAAAATCTGGATGGAGATCCATTAATAAGAATAGAAAAATTTGGAGTAGATATGAATTCTCTAGTAATTTTAATAACCTTCTCATTAAATCCAAAGGCCTCCATGACCCTGAAAAGAACTTGCCATTCCACTCTATCATAGGCTTTTTCTAGATCCAACTTTATAAGAAATCCCTCTTTGTTAGCAACATTAAGAGAGTGGATATTCTCATGCACAAGAATAATAGAATCTAAAATCTGCCTACCTGGGACAAATCCTTTTTGCTCCTTAGAGATGACAAAGGGGAGAACAACCATCAATCTAGAAGTCAAGACTTTTGAAATAATCTTGTAAAAAGAATTACAAAGACTTATTGGCCTAAACTTTCCCATAGAATCAATTCCAACCACCCTAGGAATTAGAGCAATAAAAGTAGAATTGATTTCTTTAAGAATTCTTTGACAACATTGGTCGTGTTTTCCCCAACAATATACAAATATTCCTGAAAGAAAAACATAGGAAAGCCATTTGGGCCCAGAGCCTCATCCCCTTGAAAGGAATTTTTTTAAAAAATTTTTATCAGCTGTAGGGATAGCAGATAATATCTTATTCTGATGAGGTCCAATAATCTTAGGAATGTTATCAACTAGGTCTTGTTGCTTAACAATGTCAATATCCTTACTACCGGTAAGGAGGTTAGAGAATAACCTAACAACTTCATCACTAATGTCATCATCTTTGAGAAGGATATTGTCAACAACAATTAATCTAGATATTCTGCTAGCAGCTTTATGCTTCATAGATGTCATATGAAAGAATTTAGTGTTTCTATCACCGTCTTCCAACCAAATAGCCCTAGATCTCTGCCTCCAATAGATTTCTTCTCTTGATATTGTGTTGTGTAATTTGGTTAGAACCTCATCTTCTTTAGCCTTGGGGAACATCTTATAACCATCTTTCTGAATTGAGTTTTGAATCTGTTCTAATTCCTCCTTCAACTTCCTCTTGGATTCAAAAATATCTCCAAAAACCTTTTTGTTCAAGATCTTAATGTTATCTTTGGTGTTTCTTAATTTTTTAGCAACTTTGAACATGGCAGAACCATCCACATTAATATTCTACCATTTGGCAATGGAATTTTCCAAGGAAGGGTGTGAAATCCACATTTTTTCAAACCAGAATGGAACAACGTTTGCCCTTAATAGAATCAACAACAAAAGAAATGGGATAATGATCTGATCCTATTCTGTTAATAATAGAAAAATAGAATCTATACTTAAGGACCTAGTCAGGAGTGATAAGGGATCTATCAAGCCTTACCTGAATAAGATCTCCTCCATCCCTTCAGTTAGACCAAGTGTAGGAAGCTCCAGAAAGATCAACATCAATCAAGGCATTGGCATTGATGAAGTCCATAAGGTCAATCCTGCTATCTAGTTGAGCTTGAGTTCCTCCAAATTTATCAATTTCTTGCAAAGGGGTGTTGAAATCTCCCATCAACAGCCAACTGTCCTGAGAAAAAAACCCCCTTTTCTGCTGAATTTTATCCCCAAACTTACTCCTAGCAGCTTTATAATTTAGAGCATAAATGTTGGTAACCACCCATTCCTATCCTTCACCAATACATTTAACTCTCATAGAAATGATATTACCATCTTCATCAATCAGATCTACATCAATAGTTTTCTTATTCCAAAATATGGCCACCCCACCTGATGCCCCATTTGAGCTACTACCACAAACACCCCCCTATTTAAAGAATTTTAATTTTTCAACTTTTTCCTTGCTCATTTTAGTTTCCTGAACCAAGATGATGTCCGTCTTATGATCTCTGATAAAATTCCTTAATACATCTTGTTTATGGAGACCATTTAGGCCTCATATGTTCCATGAAATTACCTTCATTTGGAAACCTGGGAGCAAGATTCCTGAATGGTTCGCTGCCTTCCATCAGCTATGTTTTGTTTGCTCTCCTGGTCCCTGTTGGTTTTATGTCCCTATGGGGATTTGGAAAGACCAATATCCACCTTAGACCTGGTTCTAGTTTTAACCCCATTAAAACAACCTATTTTCTTGCTTTTCTTTTTTCCCACTCCTATTATCTTTTCATCATCTTCATATTTATATGCAGATTGCTTATTATTCCAAGGTTCTCCTATTCTCTGAGAAGAGGTGGGTGATTCAGTGCCAACACTCTGAAATAGAGAGTTAAGGTTAACCTGAGGCAATCCGAACTTGGTATTTTTTTCAAAGATAACTTCTGGACCTTCAAAGTCCTTTGGACACACTTTATTACTTTCCTTTTCTATATCTTTTAGAGCCTCATGTTGTGATTCATTTATGTCACCAATCTCACCCTATTCAAGAATTTCTTCTATGCTTACATTATCTTCCTCCTGAATCTGTAAAACTTCAAATCCATTGATTTTTTTGACCTGAAATACATTATCTTCATTCTTTCTAACTTCCTTTTGAAGAGTATCCTTGGAAGGACTAGCTTTCCTATCATCCTTTGTTATATCTTTTGGGTTACTAGGAAGTCCACTTCCTCCTTCCACTCTACCCTCCACATTTTTGTTAATATTCTCTTTCCAGATCTGTTTAACATGAGTGTTCTACTTTTGAGCATTCTTGGGGTTACTTGGGCAAGCCTTTTCCCAATGTCCAACTTTCTTACAAGAGAAACAGACAAAGGGGAAGGACTCAAACTCTATAGCTTGTTCCCACTTCCCTAGTTTGGAATTTATTTCAATAGAGATAGGAAGGTCCATATTCTGTGAAATATTAACACATATCCTCGCATACACCAGCCTCTTTCATGCTTCTGTCATAGAATCTATAGCCACAAGCTCCCTGAAGGAGTTAGCAATGCCTGAGAAAACATCCTCCAGCTAGAATTCAAGCGGCAAACCAGGCAACTGCACCCAGACAGGAGTAGATTCAAAAAAGGAGTCATTGAGCTCCATATTTGGAGACCATTTTCTTAAGGATAAAGAAGATTTCCCAAACATCCAGGGTCCTCCACTCAGAGCTATTTCCAAATCTTCCCCACAAGAGAAGGAAAAGACAAAGAAACCCCTTGATAGGGCTGAAACATCAACCTGTCCTTTCAACCTCCATTTTCTCTTAACAAAAGACCTAACAACTTCAATATTAGGTCTTGGTCCAACAAATTTTCCCACTAGAGAAAAATCCATTAGAGAAATACTATGGTCTATAACCACATTTGGTACTGCAATAGCTAGTCTGCCTATTTTTCTATCAGAAATATCTTCCACAGAGGGAAAAGATGATTTACCAGTGGGTTTTTTTGCAAATAAACTATTCCATGGTTTGAGAACCTTCACCTCAACCGTCTTTTCCAAATCAGCGTTTAAGATCTTGGGACCCAACTTTGAAGAATCTTCATTATTTTTAAGGACAAGAGGAGGGTCTCGATGCCATGGGTCCCTATCCTTTCGACCATCCTCATCATCTATCATAGATCCCAAAGAGACAAGTTGTCCTTGAGCTACAGAGGCAGCAAAACCAGAAGAGCCAGCGGCACTGTTCCCTCCATTCATAGAATTCAAATTTCCCTCTAGCTGCGCTATTCCCTCCATTTCAAAAATAATGAGGAACCATATCATTGCTGCTCTATTAATAACCAAGGAATGACACTTATATTAATCTAGTCTCCATCACTATTTGATTGAATGACATTTTTTATTGCTTGATTGGATTCCTGAATGCCACTACAAATTTTGACAATTTTTTCTTTGTCACGCCTTCCTTCCAATATTTTCCATAATGTATCTATTATATTCTTTCCAATATGCATAGTATCAAACAAATGCACAATTTGTAGCTGCTCATAGTAGGGCAGCCTACTAAATTGTCTGGGATAACTTTTTAGTCCCTTTGGAAGGTGGTCATTAATGCCTTGACGACCTTCACAAGGCATATATGTTTAAAACGTTAACAACGACAATCATCATCAATTATATCATTAGTAAACAAAACACAATATAAAAATATAAATTCCAAACATAAACCATTAGATGAAATGACATTACCTTGACAATTGGAAGGTGTCATTCTTTGTCGCTTTGATGTAGTCTCTTCTTTCCCATTGAAAAGATGTTTTTCAGTATTTTGATACTTATGATTTTTGTGGAGGAAGTGCCTATTCTCATCAAACACCTGCTTTCCTAAACTTTTTGAATGACGAGATTTCATCTTTGGACCACAAACTGGACATGCAAATTTTCCCTTTGTTTGAAGACCTACAAGATCATGTATAATTGGATTAAATGTGATAATTTTTATATTTATAATTATGCACAAGTTGAACATTATAACATACCACAAAAATGTGTTAGCCCTGGGGCATCATTAATTGTCCATACAAGCATTTCTTGGAATTAAAATTTCTTTGTCCTATTGGTCTAGAGATGTCCTACATAGTGACACCATTCCATAACTCCAGCAACTTGTCGATAAGAGGCTCAATATATGCATTCATCTCTTTAACTTGGTACTTACCTAGTTGAATGAATAAAAAAATTACATAATTATTATGATAATTTTGCTGCAATATTTATAATTTAATGTAGATGACTATTAAATGAAAAAATACCCAGAACAATCATTGCCAACATTATGTGCTCCCTCTTTACTGACATCCATTGAGGAATGCTATTGTTGATAACAAAAACAGGCCACACCGAGTAAGTAGATCTCAGCTCTCCAAATGGATTGACACTGTCCATTGCCAATGAAAGCATGAGATTACAAGGTTCTTCTTTAAAGTGTGGTCACTTTTCATCTATGTCCATAAATGCAGAACCATCCGTAGGCATTCAAATAATGTCATCTCGATTTCTATTGCATGCATGGTAATCCATAAATTGCGCCAAGCTTTCACACCTAAATAATCATTGCAAACATGGAATAATGGGAATATTATGAACAACCTTGCGAGAGACCTTTTTTGTTAGTTGATCTATTCGATATCTACTCATATGACATTCAGGGCATTCTATTGCAAATTCATGTTGTTTATGATATATAATATGATCATTGGGACATGCATCTATTTCTTGATACTACATTCCAATATCTTTCATAATGGCAAATAATTCTCGATATGAGTGAGGTAGAATATTTGATGGTGGTAACAAAAACTCACCTATCAATCTACAACCAAAAATATAATTTGTTAATATAAAGAATCTTAATGGTGCATGTTTCACCCTTTATTAACTATAATGAAATAACAACAAAAATAGATGAAAAAAATGACATATATGATATACCTTAACATACGTGAGATTGTTATGTTGGATAAATTGTTCATAACCTTCGAGTTCACCAATAACAATACAACAGAGAGAAAAATTGTTTGGGAACCTTCCTAAAGGGGCTTGTATGCCTTCTCAAGTAGAGGTACATCATGAACAACATCAAAGTCATCTTGATCACCATGATCAGTTGTGCTAGCACTAAATGAGTCGTGGATCAATGTATTAGTACCATCATCTTCAATTATGTTTTCAGGCACATGATCATCTTCTTTCATAGGATCATTATCTTCATCTTTGATATTCACACCTCCATGCTCCTCCACTTGGAAAACCACATTCTCTGGGTTGTGGTAGTCCATATAATGTGCCCTAGGGCACTCCACCTATATAAAAATGATCGACATAAATAAACCATGATCATGATCTCATCATCCACTGATTTCTTATGTATATAAATTATTAAAATGATATAATTAACAACTTACCAATGGACGATAATCATGCCCCCCTGCAATGTGACCATGTTGCCTACAATGTTTCTCATTTGTTGTGATAAGAAATTTTCTATTCTTTAAGCCCTTATAATTTTTGTAGGGACAATAACATTTTCCATCACCTTTTCTTTTCAAGCTAGACCACGATCTAGCAATTGTCTCCTTATTTTGTTCTTTGCTGATATTATCTGACATGATCTTTCTTCACAGGCAAAAAAGTTGGGCTATGGAAACTTCAGTCTATAACCTTCACAAACTAAGCAAAATGATATGGCAAGTATGAAAGTCTTCTTAGAACTAGTTATAAAGAGCTTGAAATGTTAGTTATGAAATGATGTTTCAGTATTATATACCAAATTGAAATACTTAAACATAGAAAAATTGTAAAACAAGCCAAAACCATTGAACATTCAAAATAGTAACATAGTGCTCAGGTACTCCAAGTACTTGGTGCGGGGATGGGTAATTCAAGGTTTTGTGGAGATCAACATAATGCCAATTTCAAGTTAATAAGAAAACTTAAAGCATAGGTATAGATTTTGTCCTAGGCATGACCAGAACAAGAGAGCAACAACTATATTGCAACAATGTCAAAGCACTCTGATAAGATCAAAGTAGTAACCACTGTAATATGAGGACAATGACACCATTAATACTTAACACCATGACTCCCAAAGTTAGAAATAAACCAAGATAATATGGATGCATATATATTGACAGTTTACTGCGCTATGAAGCAATGATATTAATGCCTACAAAGTAGTGGAAATGCATGAGTTTGAAGACAACCTGAGTTGGCCTAGTGGTGGAGAACTTGTACTCTTGAAAGAGAGGTCAAAAGTGGTGCAAGAGCACCTGAACCCTAGAGGAACACAAGGAGGGTCATGTGATGATGAGGAGCCATCATGGACCTCTTAACAATTGAAATGAAACACTTCATGGTTCCAACTCTTTTTGGTAACAACACCTTCAAACTCACAATTAGGATGTATCACCAAGATCCACCATCATTCATGACTCACTCACAATCTCTTTGCTTCTTCAAATGACCAATATGGTCAAGCCTTCATGCATCAGGCCTCAATGCCCTTAGCCAACCTTTCACTCCAAACTTGATCTCACAAACAATGCTCTTATTTATCATAAAATACTCTGGTCTACAACTTTTGTTTGAACACATACCCATTCCTATGACAACATCATTCATATTGACAACTCAAAAACCCTTGTATTGACAACTAGTCTCCACTTCTTGTCGTATAAACCCAGACTCACCTACACACAACCAAACCATCCCCATACTCCAAAGCACTCACAATGGCTTATTAACAACTTCAAACCTTTGTCAACACATTAGACAACTTATATGGTTGTGACTATCCCATAAAATTTCCCCTTAAGCATTCAATAACCCTTAAAAACTCTTGGTTTGAAACAAACCCTTACACCTTAGGACTCTTGACTCCTCACACATATTAAGAGACCTTCAACACAAGTCAATACTATTCCCCAATGCAACCTAACAATCCAAGCTTTGATTGCAACTTAAGTTCCAACACAAGAATTCATTGTCAGTTGTGACAATCATACCTTTATCTGAGACAGTTACCCAACACAACCCCAAACAAGTGTCCCTTACCCTTTTAAACACTTGGACACATTCAACAGTCACTATTAGATCTCTCCAAACCACCACTTTCCCTTCTATGCAACCTGCATGCACAAAACCTTGATCAAACTGCCACTTCACTACTTTGTCTTAGTCTGAGACAGATTTTCAGTCATCTTCATCCACCAACACACGTGTCAATCTGTACATGGTCTCCTACAGGATTAAACACATATTGTACACATGCTTCTCCTTTATACTACCAAGTTTGGGTAATTTATGCAAGTGAAAACAAAAATTACGTTTTTACCAGTCACTGGATACCCAAGACTGAGGGTTTGTAATGTGGACAAAACTTGAATATCTTGCCTAAACAGTGATGGATTTGAATAAAATAAAATAATTCAAATTGAAGTTTGTTTAGTGCCACATCAAATCCAATAGAAGATAAACCAAAAATTCAAGATATTAACACATAAAACTCAAGTGATCAGATTGTTATACTGTCAAAAACATGAAAAATGCGCAGAAAACCATGTAATATTGATATCAAAACTGATTACATCGACTCACCATTCCATTTTTTATCATTGCATACATATTTATATCATTATTTGACATTATTGGGGTTTAATGGTTAATTAAGGGTTTGAGAATGAAATATGCTTGTAAGTTCCTAATAAGGCCACATAGAAGATGTAATAGGTAACCTAATAAGGCCATGTAGAAATGAATTTGGTAACCTTCCCTTTTTTTATTACAAGCTAGAGAAATGAGTCATTGACAAGATGATAGATCTTCATTCCAATTTTATTTTGCAATCGTAGGAAATTCTTATAAATAGGAGTGTCTGAACTAGGTGGTGCAAGGGCACCTCTATCACTTGTTTAATCCAATAAGGGCGCACAGATGGTCTTGTTATGACCAAAGTTTTCACCACCTAAAGATGTCATCACCAAGCCTTTGTATCACCCTTGGAATGAAGCTACAAAAATTTTCTTACCAAAATCACATGACAGAAATTGCTTAAGGAACCCTCCTTGCTCCCACCAGAATAAATATTTTTGTAAAAAGGGTTTAATGTTGATCCAACTCAAAAGAGAAATACCCATCGAAAAAATTTGATTGGATTCCTAGATAGGTCAAGGGCGCGAGTTGATGAAAATGGAGACATGGCATCCTTTGTGAGATACGTGGTTGGTCGGGCTTATGCGATGGAGAATTCCATGAGGAATTGGACCAAGGAATTCCAATATTACTGTAGTGATGATTACTTCCATCATCTTGGTTTATTTAATTTGTTTCTGTTAAGAATTCAATAGTTGTTTGTCAATTAGTTAGTTGTGTTTTTGAAAGGGCATGTCCCTTTAGTGTCAAACAGTTTCACTCTCTATAAAGGGAGATTAATTGTTATGTGTAAAAAGAGACAAGAAGAAGATATTATAAGCACTTCTGCAAATTTTGAGATTATAGATGTATGAAACATTTTAAAGACAACATTAAAGTCCCTTGGTATTCCCCAAAGATGTGCTTTTACTACTATTAAAAAATTGTGGCACCACACATGCATATATATGTTTATAGTTATGTAGGTATATTCATTGAAACTAATGGGATTATCCTTTCTCTTGTTTGTAAAATCTATGTCACGAAAACTATGGTTAGAAATTGATATTGAAGTTGTAACTTCTCATGCAAGAAAATTTATTCAATGATTGACAAATTTGTATTAGTCTGCATTGTTTACAGTGGAGTGAACATCCACATATATGGAGATAGGACTTCAATCATATGCTCTATCAACTGTTGTTCGTATCCCCTCCAAGAGAGAGTTTATTAAGAGTCTAGAATTTTCTAGATGTAGGTCA
This sequence comes from Cryptomeria japonica, assembly GCF_030272615.1. Taxonomy (NCBI): domain Eukaryota; kingdom Viridiplantae; phylum Streptophyta; class Pinopsida; order Cupressales; family Cupressaceae; genus Cryptomeria; species Cryptomeria japonica. Next base: position 473,616,330 of record NC_081407.1, on the reverse strand, counting down.
TACGATGAGCATTTACCTATAAATAAATGTAATTGAAATCTGATTTCAAAAGGACGTTTTCCTAATTGGAGACTTTAGATGTGGACTCACAAGATTGAACAACTATTGAGTTCTTTAGTGGATTATAGGATGCAACAAACATATAGAGAAGGCAATAGGGCAGCATATTGGCTTTCAAATAAGGGGTTTGAAGTAGTTTTGGATCAGACAATTGACAATAGCATCAATTCGGATCAATCTTTCATGGATATTCTTTTTTAGGGATGCAGAGACTCTGGTCAAGAAAGGAATTGGGTAATCAAGTGTGCATTGATAGTACTTTCAAATCAAGCAAGATTGATAGCATCATGGCCTTTGTAGCAGTAATGGTACCAAAGGGCTTTGTTGGGATAAGATATAGGTAGCAACTTTTGTCAGAACGGGTGTCTTGTCCATCCCATGCGTTGGTATTTTCATCTCTTGCAACTGGAAGAGATGAATTGCCAAAGGGAGTAGTACAATTTGTATCGACTGGAATGTACAACAATTAGATTTGTTGTAGGAAGATCCTGAGAAAATCTGAGGATGAGACTAAAGTGAATTCTTTGGTTGTGGGGTGAAATCAACCCGATCTAGACATAGATCATGGTTTCTTGGGTGAGGGGTCACATTTGAATAAGGATTAGATATCTTTGAATTTACTGGGAAAATTTTAGTGGTAAGAAAGGCTATTTAAGGCAGGTGGGGAAATGTTTCTTGCTTATGGAGTTGAATGGAGCTAGCTTTAGAATGGCTCATTATTTTGGTGTGAGTTGTATGTGTAGAGCGGAAACATTGGAGGAACAATGCAAAAGGCTTTTTAAAATTGATGTGGAGGGACATGATGCGATTAGGGGGTTGGTGGTGGAGGTACTGAGTGAAAACAGGCATTGGTGTGATAGCTATGTGTATGAAGCGGTGCTCACAATTCTGGTGGACATACTCGCCTCAAAGGGAAAATGTGTCATGCGACTTGTTGGCTTTGTCAGAGAAGTCGATGTAGATGTTGTTGGTAGTGTTGTTATGGAACTAGAGGAGGAATGGTCTAGTATTCCGAGGCTCTACTTTAACCTTGCAGTTTTCTTTTCAGACAAAGAAGAAGATCCTAAAGCTGAGGAAGAAGAGATCGAAAGGTCGAATGTGGAGAGGAAGAGGAAGTTTTCCTTCCTGGCTGAGTCTTGGGAGGTATTTTGAATCAAGGTAATCAACCATGACTTGGCTCCCTTTAGGCAGATGATGAATACTGAGAAAAATTGGCTGTCAGATGCAAGTATAGAAAAATTGGTAGATTTGGTTAATCGATCAGCTACCATCTTGTATCTTATGTAATTGCATTTGAATTATTTATGGTCCATGTATGTATTAGGATGGGGTGTATATAGATTTCTGGTGTTGCTAAGGTTCTTCGGGTTATTTGATAGTTGTGTTGGTGCTGCTTGAGGTGACTATGGGGCTAATGGTCTATGGTATAGTCTGCCATGAGTTGGTAGTTTTCAATGTAAACTCTTTCATTATTTCAGTCTTTTAGGATTATATAAGAATATTGTGAATCAAAGATTACATACCATGCAAATCTCGATCGTGTACAGGAAAAAGCCCTCTCAATGTTCATACTATTTTGTGCAAGGAGTATTTGGGGTTTTTAATATGTAGAAAAGAATTTGAGAATGTATACGTACAATGCAAGCTAGGAGAAAAACAACGGTGAACTTTCTAAAACTTGAATCAAACCCGGGTCGACACTTGGAATGGCCTCAACCTGCAAAATGTAAATGTAAAAAAATACAAAATATAAATCAGATTTGCAGTGGAAAAATAGATAACACAATGCCAATGGCAAGAGATCATAACTTACCCAATCTCAAAAACTTTGAAAAATGCTCATCATGTTCTCATCATGTGCCCACTTCCTCCCAATTTTTACACCATTCTCACGTATAATGACGACACGTACATTACTTTTTTTAAAAAAAATATCCCATTTTCATTGGAATTCTGACAAGGACTTCTGACGAATGCGGGCAAGGTTTTAAAAAAAAAGGGAAATTTGACACAAATTGCGTTGTAAAATCCGACAAAGCAAAATAAATCCCATAGTTCATCGAAAATCTTCATCAGAAAATGCACCCAAATGAGTTAGTGGAGGTCCATTGCAGCTGGGGGTTGTAGTAGTAGGAGCAGGAGGTGGGGGTGATGAGGTTTTAGAGGAGATTGATGAGGAGGAGGGATCTTCTAAGAGACTGAGTCGAAGGAAGAGGGTGAGGAGGTTATGAGTGGGATGGGAGGGGTTGGATATGATGATGATGAGGAGGAGGAGGAGGAGGAGGAGGAGGATCCACAACCCTTGGTCAGGTGGAGGAGGACAAAGATGCTACCCCTAGCTACTCCCGTATAGGTTAGTGTAACACAGGTGCCACCAGTTGAGGATCCCTAGCCATCTAGACCACTAGTGGTACAAATTGCAGTGCCTCCTCACCAACAACATGCATAGATAGTTTTCCTTCAGTATATGGTGTAGGGCTTATAGGAACAGTTGGCGCAGGCTCATGCGTAGATAGCCCAGCTATAAGGACACGTTGCCACACTCACTAGAGAGAGAGATACAAAGATAGAGCGGTGTGGGTAGATAGAGTAGCTTGAATAGATGATCCAACAGAATGCTTCCTAGGATTTTATTAGTGATACCATTAGAGATCTCATGCGGCAGTCGAGACGGGCTGAGTATTATAGGGGTCTCTCCTATTAGGTTGTGCCATCAGATAGATGATCACCATCATTCATAGAGAGTTCTCACCGGGAAGGATCTCAGAGATAGGAGGGTAGTGAGGGGGTCATGGGTCCTAGGAGAGATCCTAGAGGTGGTGGTAGAGGTGCAAGTCCTATAGATGGAGGTGGTCCTAGTGCCCAACCGATAGATTCAGGTGGCAGCCACTCTTAGATTGCCCTCTAATGATGTATTTTTGCTCATGTGGATGAGATGATGTATACTTTTATATTCTTTTGATCATTTGATATGATGTACTCATTGATGTATGTTTGATCCTTTGCGATAAGGTATATGATTGATCTTGGATAGTGATGATCCCAAGCTCTTGTTGATGCACATTTATTGTTTGATATGATATTCAGGGACACTTGGACATTATTATTTCTTTTGATTCATTCTGACATGTATCAATGATTTTCCATTGGATCATGGGTCACATATGCATGATGATATGATACTAGACATGGTTATACATGTAATGGATGCATTTACTTTGATGATCTATATGTTTTGATGTGCATGTCTATATGTTTTTGCAGATGATCTCTATGTGATATGTGTGATGATGTGATTTATGATGAGATAATCTATATATGTTTTGAAGGTGATATATGCCTATATGACGATTGTTTACTGAAATGCAGATGTTTATGATATGCAAATGAGTTGATGATATGGATTCTATATGTGATGAATGTATTTTCTATTATGCTCTTGTGATGCAATGTCTGCTTATGTGACATGAATGCAACGCACATGTGATTTTGATATGATTATGCCCCTAACATGCTCCTTAATGTTTTTGATAATGAGATGATAAATGCTTGTGTTTAATGTACTAATGGTAATGATATGATGTGATCAATGATACTAATGAAATGATTTAAATGATATGAAGTTAAATGCTTAATGATAGCAAATGTAACGATATGATACTAAATGATACTAAAATGATAATATATGATATGTTAATGACACTAAATGTAATAATATAGAAGGATAATTTTTTAATGAAATTATATTAAATGGAATGATATTTAAATGATAAGAATTTATTAATGATACTAAATGAAATGATTAATGGTATTAATGAAATGATACTAAATGAAATGATAATGCCTTTATATGATAACTAAATGCACTTGTTAAATGAATGAAATGATGATGCAACTAAATGCATTTGTAAATGATATGAAATGATAACACAACTCAATGTATTGTTTAAATGATATGAAATGATGGTGCAACTAAATGCACTTTTTAAATGATAATCATGATGCAACTAAGTGCACTTTGATAATGATATGATATGTAATGAAATGTACTATGGAATGATATGATAATAAGATGTATCTTGAAAATGAGATGCAAAATGATACTAATGCAACTTTTAACCAACCAATGATATGAAACTAAGGGGATATGACTAATTAATAAAACTAAATACAGGTGAATATGATATGAAATGATCCCTCATTGCTGATATAGTCATCCTTTCGAGAAAATTTTATAGTGATTCCTTTTTATCATCATTGAGCCTTTGATATGTTGAAAGTTGATACAAGCATCATGGTGTAATTGAACCATAATGACCTGAGTATAACTTGCATGAATTTTAATATTTCAAGATGACACAAGTGTCGAGGTATAATTGAACCAAGATGACCTGAGTGTTGCTTGCATAAAAAAGACAAGAGTTGACCTTCATCCTGTACAAATATGAAATGTCCTCAGTGATATGTTACCTGATCACATCTTTAGACAAACTTGTATAGTAATATGGATTTACTCACAACTAGTAGACAAAGAAAAATCACACTCCTTCCTTGCGTCTCTAGTTTCAAGACATCCTCGAGTCGCTCAAGAGATATGATATCAAAATTCAAAAACAACCATAGGTGAACATGCATGCTACCCTATGTATCATGTTAGATAAAAAATCTTTCTAGTAGATCTTTGTTTAGTTTTCTCAGTTCTTGGTTTTGATGTCTACCATTGATTGTTATGATCTTTGTTTTTGTTCAAGCGTCTATGTTTATGTTGTTTGTTTGTTTTAAACCCAAAAGGTGAGATGCCCCCAGTTAAGATCAGGATTCATATCCACAACTATGGACACTTATTTCGATATGGATATATAAATTGATCACCAAGCCATGGTGAGATATGATGTGAATAGCTATTTCAATAACCAAGGACAGTGACTACCTAAGTGTGTCCAGGATTGTGTTGTGTGAAAAGGTTTTGCGATGGCCATTGGCTTAGCTAAGATGGATGCAAAAGGTATGATATATGAACCTATAGATGGAAGAGATGATCTATCACAAATAGCAGTTGTTTCTAGGTTTTCACTACTTGCTTTTATTGCACTCTTTTATTTTTTATAATTTTATTTTTATTTTTTTGTATTTTTTCCTTATCTGTGCATTGGATAACTCATGTATATAACTTTTTGAGGCACATGTTGTTGATAGATTCATGAAACAGGTACCCTTCTGATGTAGACAGTGGATATGCCCCTGATCCATAGGTTGATATGATGACAAAAGAACCTAGCCAATTTGGTTCAAACTTGCCCTTCTTTTCCCAATCTTGTTGATTGTGGGGATTTTCCTTCAGTACCAAGTCACCACTTTGAAATTCAATTGGTTTTACTATGTGGTTGTAGCTCCAACACATGCATTGCTGGTATGATTTGAGGTGATGAAAAGCATGTTGACAGTGTTCATCTAGCAATTCTAATTCTTGCAATCGATTTACCTTGTACTCCTCATCTGGAATGAGTCCATTCAGTGATACTTTGAGTGAAGGTATTTAAACCCCAATGGGTAAGATGGCCTATAATCCATATACAAGTGAGTATGGTGTTTCTCCTGTAGGTGTGTGGATGCTAGTTCTGTAGGCCCACAATGCTGGGTTGACTTGAATATGCCAATCACGACCAACCTTGTAAACTGTTTTCTTGAGGATTTTTAGGATGGTTTAGTTTGAGGATATGGAGAAATGATGCTAGATATGGAATCATTCACACAGCTCTCCCACATCTTGATTCTTGAATGATCTTCCATTATAAGTAATAATGGAACCAGTAATGCCATACTGACAAATGAGATAATTCAGGATAAAAGAGGATATTTGCTTGCCGGCAACCATAGTCAATGGAATGACCTCTATCCACTTTGTAAAATACTTAGTGGTGGTGATGATGAACTTATGTCCATTTGATGAGGAAGGATGAATCTTATCCGCTAGGTTGAGTCCCCATTGATAAAATTACCATGATGTAGTGAATGGGTTCAGCTCTTGTGCTAATGCATGTATAAGATTACCATGAATTTTGCATTTCAAACATTTTCTGGCAAACTGGTATTGATTCCTTTTCCATATTCAGCCAATAATATCCCATCCTTAGAAGTTTCTTGGCAAGAGTAGGACCACTTGAATGTACACAAATACATTTGTGAAGTTTGTACAAGGTGGTTTCAGATTCATTACAATTAAGACACCAAAGAAGAGTACCATCGAGACCGCGTCGGTAAAGTTTGTCAGCGGTTAGGGTATAACGAGCTGCCTGATGAATCAAGTTACGTCTGGTTTTAGGATAGATCTAGTGGAAGGATATTATAGATGGGTGAGTCGGAAGGTGAGTCGGAACCTACTGTGTGGTATATGACTTGGGATTCAAAATTGTCATAGGCAGGGGAAAACAATTGTTCCACTAGGAACTGATAACAATTTTGTTTGTCTAGTATTTGTAGGAGTGAGGCAATGGTTGCCATGGCATCTACAACTTTGCTGTCCAACCTTGGAATCTGCTCAAATTTGATGTCCAGAAAGTACTTCTTGAAGTTTCCCACCATTCTCTTGTAGGGCATCAACTTGTCATCCTTTGTTTGATAGTGATTGTTAACCTAATTAATAACTAATTGGGAGTCTCCAAAGACTTTCAACTCTGTGATCTTCCACTCTACAGCCATTTTGATTCCTGTTACTAGAGCTTCATACTCAACTATGTTATTTGTGCAAGGAAACATCAATCTATAAGATATTGGAATATTATGTCCTTTTAGAGTGATGAATAGGATGTTGACACCTGATCCATGTTGTGTGTATGATCCATCAAAGTATAAGATCCATGGTTTTATCGATACCGTGAGAATATATGTGTCTGAAAATTCAAAAAGGATTGGATGACTATCTTGTAATCATGCTTCTGCTAGTCGATTTGTGATAGCTTGACCTTTGATAGCCTTTCTGTCTATGTACTGGATGTCAAACTCACTTAGAATCATCACCCATTTATCTAGCCTTTCTGTGAGATCAGGTTTGCTAAGAAGATAATTTAATGGGTCAATTTTTGCTACTAGCTTGATTGTGTGAGCTAGCATATAGTGTCAAAACATTTGAGAAGCAAACACCACAACCAAACAAGCTTTTTCAATGAATGTGTAGTTGAGATCGTAACCATTCAATGTCCTGCTGATGTAGTATATTTCTATTTCCTTTCCCGCTAAATCTTCTTGTGCTAATAGTGCTCCTAGTGATACTTTTGTAGCTGATATTTAGGGAAGGAGAGGTTTGCTGGCTATTGGTGGTACCAATATAGGTGGATTAATCAGATATTGATTGATTTGGTGGAAATTATTCTACACATCGATCTTCCCATCTAAAAGGGACATTATTGTGGAGTAGATGAGTGAAAGGAAGGCACTTGTCAGCTATTTGAGCAATGAATCTTATTATGGATTGTAGTCATCCCTGTAGAGATCTTAGGTGACTGATATTTCTAGGAGGTGGCATCTCCATGATTGCTTGTACCTTTGCGGGGTCCACCTCAATTCCTTTTTCTGAGACTATGTATCCTAAGAGTTTGCCAGTCATCTACATAATCTCCCATGAATGTGTGCATCATGTCATGAAATATTGTAGTCATTGCCAATTGATAGGTTGCTCCCATATTATTTAAGCCTAAAGGCATGACATTCTAGTAGTAAGTACCCCATGGACATGCAAATGCTATTTTAATTTTATGTTGGTCTTCTAGTGCCATTTTTATTTTATTGTAGCCTGAGAAACCATCCATGAGTGATAACATAGCATGTCATGTTGTTAGATCTATAATTGTGTCGATGTTGGGTAAAGGAAAGTCATCCTTCAGACAAGCCTTGTTGATGTCCATAAAATCTGTACAAATTCTAATGTTTTTATCTAGTTTGGATACAATTACAATATTAGAGATCCATTCTGCATAATATACTAGTCTAATGAATCCTACATCAAGTAGCTTCTTTAGTTCTTCTTTAACCAAGAGTGTGACATGCGGGTTCATTTTTCTTAGTTTTTGCTTGACTGGCTTAGCTCCTGGAGCTATAGATAAATGGTGCATGATCAAATCTATATCTACCCCTGGCATATATGCATAGGACCAGGCCAAATTTATTTGCTTTTCTTTGAAGAAACTGGTGAAGTTAGGTCATTCTTGTTTCGTTAATGACTCTGCCAGGTGTATGGTCTTTGTTGCTGCTTCAATGTCAATGTTGAATGATTGAGTTGGTTCAATCAAATCTGGTGATCTCTCCTGATAATGTTCAAGAATAGTGTCAAGTCTCTCATTCTTGGGTGCCTCAAAGAGGTTTTCATCATTGGACGCGTCCTTTGTTTTTACTTTTTAATGATATAATATTGCCATTAAATGGTTTTCACCATTAGATTGATTTTTTATTTTATTCATTGTGCAACTAAGAGACTTGGCACTCTCCTGATTTAGAAATTTGTTATAATATTCTCTTGTGGAACATGTTTTTGGGTTTACTGAACAAAGGTAATGACCAATGCCTTCATCATGTTTAAAGATAGGGATATTGAGTGGCTCTATTTATTCCCAATCAATGAATGCTTGATATATTAATGGTAAGGGATCATCTTGCGGTTTAAGGTCTATATCAGTGAGAGTCATGATGGATATGATGTCAAAGTTGGCAGTAGTGAAGTCAAGGTCTATGATGGTACCCTCTTCAAAATCTATTTTTCTCTAAACCTGGTCGTCCTCACTAGAGTCATTGATATGTTGTGATCCAAATTCAATTGGTCTAGCTCCTGAACCTTGTCCCTCATAGGGTATTGGCGTATATCTTTGTATGATAAGGATATCTTTTTCATCATGAGATATTTCATTGGAGGAATCCCATTCCCACTCATGTGAGTCAGTCTCAGAACTAGCTTGTATCTTGTGGATCTGTTCATATAAATTTTGAGTGGCCTCCTCCCTTTTGATACCAAGCTCTTCTTGTTGGCATTCATATTCTTGTTGTTGTTGTTTGTGGACTACTTCCTCTGCTGCTTGTTGTTGCATCAATTCCTGTTATGATTGTTGTTATTGTTTTGACCTTTTGTTTGGTTGATGATTTTGTTGTTTGTCTCATGGTTGATTGTGTAGTACATAGCCTAGGTCGGACTTGTCCATGGCTTGATGTGAATGAGGTTGAATTAGATCTGTGATACCTTCCTCACTCTTGCCAATATGACCTTTTCATTTGTATCCCATCTGTTGCCATATTGTTCTATTGGGATTGCGATATCAACAACTGCTGGTTTGGTTTCTTCTTCATCTTTGTATAACCAATTAAGGACATCCTTGTCCTCTGTTTCATCTGCTAATATGCCTACTTGGATGAATGCACCATAAAACATTTTGATGGGTTGTGAAGATTTTTACTTTGATGTTGATGGTTGGCCATGGGACCTTGGTGATATGGGTAACTATTATAGACAAAGGGATTCAAAAGTGTATTCCGCCATGCCTTTTTCTTTCAACTATATCTTCTTTCCAACATCTATGGATAAAGACTTGAGTTGATCCAGATTTCTTGATGATGTGGAAGAAAGAGCTTCCCTGTTATTTGGTACTAAGACATTCTGAGCTGCTTTCAAATTGTTGCAATACTGAAAAGGATTTGTGTCTACTGATATTGATATTTCTTTGCCCATTGTATGGAAACTTGAGACATTGGTGATATGTTGATGGTACTACTTGCATCTAATGAATCCAAGGATGACCCAAGAGTATGTTATAAGACAAGTCTATATCCAAGACTTGACAGAATTGGTCCCACTTGAATGGGCAACACCACCAATCCTTCAGTTGCTCTTTCTTCATCATCATATGCTTTTATATTTATCTTCTTGTTAGGATCAATAGCATTTTCAGAGAAGCCCAATGCACAGATAAGTTTTAGAGTACATATATTTAGACCGACCCCTCCATCTATTAGAAAACATTTTATCCGGTGTTTATAGACTAAAAATTTGATATGGAGAGGGGTATTGTGTGGATGATTTAGAGAGACACCATCATGTTCTAAGAATGATAGGTTATGAGGTGCAGTCAAATGTTCCATGATGACTTGGAATTGATTCATGTCCAGGTTGTTTGGAATCATAGTATCAATAAGAGATCTTTTGAAGATATCCTTGTGTACTGGTGAAATTTTGAGTAGCTCTAGTATTGATATTTGCACCGGTGTTTTCTGCAATTGAACTATCAAACTGTATTGATTTCTAGGAGGTGTTCTTGTTTTGGAAGTTCCCTCTTTCAATATATATTTACATTGGGCTCTTGTAGCCACATTTACCAGGATATGTTCTTGTTTATCTTTGATCTTGATGACATTCACTTGATTATCACATACTGATATATGATTGATGGTATTGTCATAAATATGGTTATGCGGGGCCCCCCTTTGTTGTTTGATTCTCCTCTCTTGTCATAATTGGGGAGGGTATTATTGAATTCTTCATGATCATTGTTGGTTTTATGACCATCTACCATTATGTCACCCTTGTCTAGTAAATCTTGGACCAACTTTTTCAACCTTAGGAAATCATTTGTGTGATGCCCCTTGTTTCTATGATACTCGCAGTAGTGTGTGTCATTCCACCATGAAGGTTTGACTTGTGGTTCAAAATACCTTGTGTTTGGAAAAGTACAATGAGTTTGTCTGCCAATAACTCTTGAAATGCCGAATCAAGAGATTATCCCAAACATGTGAACTTTCTTCAATATGGGGCAGGTTTTGTGTTACTATTGTTCCTTTGATAGTTGTTTTCTTGATTGTTAGTTCCTTGATGGGTGTTTCCTTGATAGTTATTTGTTGGAGTAGTACCTAATAAGTTGAGCACTAGTTGTTTTGATTTAACATGGTTAGCATCAACTACATCATCATTGATGACATTCTTGTTCCTTGTCCAAAATTTAGATTTGTCTGAGTTGTTGTTGTAGTAGTTGTTGTTATAGTTTTTGTTTGATGAACTATAACCTTCCTTAGAAAATTTCAAAGTTCCCTTTTTTATTAGAGCCTCTTCCATCTGGATGTCATTGTCGATCAACTTTTGAAAACTAGGTAGACATTGTAGTTTAAGTTGATAACTCATCTCATCATTTAGATTGTCTATAAAGATTTCCATTATCTCCTTTTTAGGTATAGTTCAAGGATTGTAGAGATTGATTGTTTCCATCTTTTCAAGAACATCATGAATGGTTCATTGTTCTTTTTTTTGTGTTCCAAAGGTCAAGCATGGTGACCTCATGTTGAATGTTATAAGAGTATTATGAAACAAACTTGTTCACCAACTCTTAAAATGATCTAATGGAAGGTGTGAGTTTTTAAATCCATTCCATCATTTGTCCTCCTATACTTGTTGGAAATAACCTCATCATGTAAGTGTCATTGTGGGTAAAATCCAAGCTCATTTTGCAAAATTTGCTTATATGATCGCGGGGATCACTCTTACCATTGTATTTGTCTTACTTTGGTATTTCGGAGTTTGGTGGGAATGGTACCATGTTTAAACTTCTATCAAAGGGATAAGGACTATATCCTCTAAGGAATATTGTGTTGGGGCCCCTTGTTGCATGTCTTGCATTTCTTGTTGAAGTGCTTGTAGTTGTTGCATAAGTGTAGTAAGAGGATTGTTTTCATTGTTGATATCTTGTTTGTTGGTATTACCTTGATCATTGGTGTTGTCTTGATCATTGGTGTTGTCATGATCTTGTGTATTGTTATGATTAGCATTGTAGGTGTATGTTCTTGATTTTGTCCTTTTCATGTGTTCAATTTTCTTTGGTTCATCTGTGTCAAAATCTTCAAAGATTTTAACACCTTTTCTAGATAAATGAAGGAAGTATTTTTGTTTGTCTGTTTCAATGAGTTTCTCTAGGATTTTTGTAGGTTAGAGTCTTGTTGTGCCTCCTTGATAATGTCACCTATTATATCTTCCTCATCCATATTTAGGTACTTTTTCTAGGTGTTAATTTCTCTATGTCCCATGCTTGATTCAGGTTCTGCTTCCCACTCATTGTTTTTATGTGATCGTGTAAAAATTGGCGTGATTTGATTTGACTTAATAAGTGATTGGATTCTTAGGTAGATAAGCTAAGTTGATCTTTCCTCCTTTGCTGAGGTGTTGGGAGAATGCCGACTTTTGTTCAAAGGAACATGCTTGCAAAGTTTCCTCATCAAACTTGGTTCCTTTACTGCATAGATATATATGAAAGCGGTGTAATAAAGTGCAATTTTTGAGGAAGAGTTTATAGTTTATGTAGAGAAATTTCCATCTCTTTAAGATTTTCTCTTGGCTAGGTTGATTTTTCTTCAAATCAGTTTTCTAATGAATATTCTTCCTCTTTAAGTGTTGAGAAGTGGTCATACAAGTGATCAAAGTTGATGTTTGTTGATAGGTTGATTCAATAACAAATAATTTGTTTGGATACTCAAGCTCACTATGTTGAATAGAGGGTTTGATATGCCCTCTATTGATGTGACTATTTGTGTCAAATGATATGATAAAGTTCCTTGATTTTGGAAACTCAATTGATTTGACTAACTTGGATACCTAGACTAAGTAGTTGATGTTGATATTGGTTGAAATTGTGTCACTTGGATCAATAGTTGATGTTCCTCTGATTTTGTTGGAAGAAACCTGATTTCTTCAATTTGTAAAGTGATTCTTTAATTTTGACTTTTTTGATATTTTGGAAGATGTATATCTAACAAAAACACAACAAACACACAGGAAAGCAATAGTAGTTTTTGGTCTTACTATAACATGAAGTGTATGTTCTTGCTGAGAATGTGTTCAAATCCCCGATGTTTTGACTAGTTGAATACAAGAAATATACACCAAGTAGACTCTTTAATCAAGGGTCATCAATAATACCATAGCCCACATCCGGATACTCCTTTAGCTCAAATAGTCATGTCACCCCCTAGAGGGCACCCATTTTTTGCCTTTGTCCAAAAATTAACTCAAAGAGGATTGCTCCTCAATTGAATCGTTATCCTAGGAGATGTATGGTCAGTGTCTTGGGGGTGGATTCTTCCCCACCCTTGCACTATGATATTATCAATGTTTGGATACTGACTCGATGAAAAGCTTCTACTCTTAAGGCTCTTTAGTAAAGGTTCCATTTGACGCAACGAAAGATAAACTCCCTTAAGAGGCTTCCCAACCTTTAAAACAAAGGCTTTTTGTATCTTGAGGATACTGGGGTAAGGCTATCAATGCACACTGTCGTTGGAGGGGATTTTCATTAGCCTCCATATTTGATTATAGTGGGTTGCTAAACTTGGGTAAAAGTCGTTCCCCACTTAGGTCGTTCCCCTCTCACTGACCTTATGGGCTTCTCAGTAGGGCAGGCCTACTAAAGGTTTTATATTACTTGTATTAAATTTGAAGAAATATTGAAATAGTGAGTTTGACTTTTTGATCACCCAATTAAGGGGAGAGCATATACCTATCACTTTCGTGACAAAGCAATCAATGGTTCATTTTAATCCTTTATAGCAATGGTTTTCTAGCTTCTATTTGGAGATGTTGCTCCAACAAGCATGGTGTTCAATTTTAATCCCACATAGCAATTTGTTTGAACTTGAAATAAAATCTTGGTCAACAAAGTAAATCTCATGGTCAATAAAAGTAAATCTCTTTGCAAAAGTCAAAGATGGCTTACTCTTGCAAGAATAACGATTGATTGTTCTTTTTACTTTGCAAGAAATAAAATATTGATTTGGTTCTTTTTAAAGCCCAAATGACAATGATCTCTTAACTTGAAAAAACAAAAACAAAAATTTGTTGTTCTTTCTACACCCTTGCAAGAAGATGAGGTTCTTTTTATAGCCCAAAGGATGATGAGGTTATTTTTATGAACCAAAATGAAGTATGCGGTTCCTTTTAACTTTGTAAAAGAAAGAAGAGGTGAATTCTTTTTAAACCAATTTAAAAATAAAATAAGTAAAAGAAAGAATTAAATCAACTCCTCTAAAACTTGCAAACAACTGTTAAAACCTACACCAAAAACTAGTTAGCAACCTGCAAAAATCTTGGTGGGCTATACAAGCCTAAGTTTCCAAACCCTGTTACAAAAATTCCACTTTGTTTTATATGTGCTAAGTCAAAGAGAAAATGTGCTAAAAGATGTTACATATGTGCTATAACAACTTACAAATGAGCCACATAATCATGCATATGTGTCACAAAAATAGGTATATGCACTAAAATCAATCACATATGCACCAAAACAGGTGTTAAATGCACCAAAATATAGGTTGTATGTGCTAAAAGACAGATTAAATGTGTTGTAACAGAGTTCAAATGCGCTAGAAAATAGGTTATATGCGCTAAAGGATGAGTTAAATGCACCGGAATAGGGGTTATATGCACCAAACAACGTGTTCAGAGTCCTGTAGGTGAACCTATGAAAAAAATGTTAGAAATTTGTGGGTTGCCCCACGATGGGCGCTAGAAATGTATGATTGAAAAGCATGGAATCCTGCAAAGGAGAAACAAACAACTCAAACACACCAATAAAACATTATGTTAGAGATAAAAATCATAAAACAAGTAAATGAAACAAAAATCTAAGACAATCCCATTGTCCTCTATCTCTAAGGATCCTTCAGATTCAAGGTGGCTCTCAGCTTGAAAGAGCACTTGATCTCTAGGATGACAACCTAAAGAACGAGAGATATATGATTCTAAGAACTAAATGTATGTAACTATGATCTTAGTGATATGATATTGATATGAAACTAGATATCTTAACCCAAAATGAGAAGATTAGTGTGAGATTAAGCTAGCATGAGCATGGTGTGAATATGAGATTGATCTAGCATGGAAAAGAAACTAACATGGTATACTAAAACATGATGAAATCTATGCTATAATGCAACTAAAATGATCTAAAAATGCTTGAACATGGCAGTGGAGTTCCTTGATAACTTGCATAAGACAATTTAGCTATATCTTAGATGCAAATAACTAAGATGGGATCCTTGATATTTGAAAATGAGCTCTATTTATAGAAGAATTTGTCAAATGGATGGCCAAGATTGAATAATCTTGACAAGGGATAGGATTGAAAGCTATCAATCCATGTGGAATTTTAAACCCAATCTCATGTTGACAAGTGTCACCATGAGATTGCTTGAGAGGAGAGGAAGGAAACATTAAATTCTTGGGAAGACTTAATGGTTAACCCCATGTGGGAAAGTTTTTTGGATAAAGATTTTATCCAAGGAAGCAGACTATTATCCATTGGTTCAACTCTTGTGCAAAGTTGAAACATGGTCAAAGGGACAAGCCATGATGGGTTGATGTGTTGAAGGGATGATGTCTTGTGAGAGCCTTAAAAGCTCTTTGAAGACTTTGGGGTTTTAGCCTATGTGAAGGGAGAAACCTTCAAGGCTTTTGTAATAGCCTTTAATGGTTTGGAAGACTTTGGAGGTTAATTTGTAAGAGCCTTACAAATTTGGGGAACTCAACAAGTTAACTTGTTGAAAATGATAAAGTCTTAAATGCATTTAGAAGACTTTCTTCCAATTTTGCAGAAGTGACTTCCCCAAATTTAGGGATGTGACATGATTAGAAGAATTAAGCTTATTAAGTATGATTTGAGATGTTCTAGAAGAATGC
The DNA here is from genome assembly GCF_030272615.1 of Cryptomeria japonica. Classification (NCBI taxonomy): domain Eukaryota; kingdom Viridiplantae; phylum Streptophyta; class Pinopsida; order Cupressales; family Cupressaceae; genus Cryptomeria; species Cryptomeria japonica. Next base: position 473,600,579 of record NC_081407.1, on the reverse strand, counting down.
TTACTAGGTTAATGGAAAATGTAGGAGAATGCAAGTGGGAGATATAGGGGTTTTAATTAAAATAAAAAGATTTATTTTAACTAAAAATGAATGCAACTTTCATTTGTATGAAAATACAAGTGGAGGGGTAATTTATAAATGAATATTGATTTATTTATATCAGAAGATGAATTTAATTAAATGGTGGAGAGGGAATTTAATCAAATAAATAGAATTTATCCAATTAATGGCAGAAAGGGGAATTAATCAAATATTAAATTTAATTAATTGTTAGATAGAAAAAAGGATATTAATCAAACCTTAGTTTAATTAATAGGTGGATATTTATGATAATTAAACAGATAAAATTAATTTAATTAATTGTGCAGATTTAGGTGTCTACACTTTCATCTTTATTTTCATCCAAAAATATTTGAACTCGAGCGAATGGATGAATTCATCATCCTCTAAGAATCTCATTGATATTTCTACTCTTTCATCAATAGTATTCACAGGCTTTGCTCCTTCCATTTGAGGTTCATAGCCATGGGTCCCTTCTGTATATTTTGGTGGATCCATCTATGATTGCTCCATCCCTTCATCTCCCTTTAAAGCCCTTAGTGCACTGATGGATTCATCAGTGTCACCTTCTCCTTCCGATTATTCATAGGGTACAAGGGGATCTAGGTCATTCATTTCTTGTTTTTTAGCTGGGGGGAAAGTAGGAGAAGTCTCCTGTATAGATTCATCATCAGATACATTTGGATAAAACCCATTGGGGTTTTTTTGGTGGAATTGTGGCCTTTTTTGGTGGGGTTCCACCACCTGTTGATTTACCATAAATATTTTTAAAATTTATCCAAATACAAATCAATTATTTTCAACTCATTAGTTTCTTCACTTAATAATCTAGGGAAGATATGGTCCCTTTTCTTCTTTTCTTATTCTAGTCTCATTATAACATGACACTTTTTCCTTCTCTACATAATATCTTGAAATGATATACAATCTTTAATCAAATACTCTTGTATTAGCACCTCATGTGAAACTATTTTAACAAAAGAACCAATATTATACTCAAGATCACACACTCTTTCTTTGCCAGATTTCAGAGAGTAATTGGTCTTCAAATAGCCTTGCAATCTTTCTAACATATTTGACCCAATATAAAAATTTGCACATGCAGTAACATGAGGCAAGAATGTCCCCTTCTTCCTTTTCTCTATCATTTCCTTCTCAAGCCATAAAATTTACTACATAAACTCCAAAAATGTAATCCTGGCTGACACAAATAGGGGTAACAAATGAGGAGTCTGAGGGCATCCATATACTCGAATAATGGTATGCTCTCCTATGTAGAACCAGTCAAAAAAATTATAATTATGACCCTTTTTAGGATCAAGAGAAAGTGGTCTCAACACCCCTCTTATATTTAGTGATAATCTTTCAACTTGATGGTTGAGGGAACAAAAATCACATTAACAAATGAGTCATGAAAAAGTTTATAGTCACAATCCCTGCATCTTTTGTCCCATAGATAACACCACAATCACACTGGTAGCCCATTTCCCTCTTCATCCACCATCTCTAATTTTAGTTTCTGGATAAAAACCTATATGTTTTGATGCAAAATTAAGTAACACAATAGATAATAGTGGCAAAAATCACAACTCTTCTTCTCTTTCCACACCAAAAGTTGATCATGAACTTTCCTCTCTATTTCAAATGCAAAATCAAACTCTAGGTTTACTTGAGAACTTTGGATTCTCATAGCCATGTACATTAATGTTACTGGCATTTTTATTTTGGCATCTTCTCCCAATATCTAACAAAAGGAGAAATAAGTTTTCTGAAAATATACAAGAAAATCATCCACAGAGAAGGGCTCGCTACTTGTAATTACCATGGGCTTATTGTTTACACCCATCTTTCTATAATATGGGAGCTCCTCTTTCCTGAATGTTTTGTGTAGTTTATTGAAAATTTTCAAGGTCAACCTTATTTAGAGCTTTTTTGTTCAACATAAAATAATCCATGATGGCAGATTTGGTGATTACTAACGAAGGGTTCCCATTAGGCATTCTGACAGTTCTAGTAACAAGGTGATAATTATCTACTAACAATTGAATCAATTAAACATCTATGAAGACATTGGGCACTATTAACTTTGCAACATCTAGGGTCTAGGGATTTGATACAGGGACCTTCCCATCTCTATTTTATAAAAATACCAAAATAAATCCCTCCCTTCTATGGGAATTGTGGCATCTTGACAACCCTCTAACCTATCTTTGAACATGTTCTTAGCCCCAGTATTTACCGACTCGGGTAATGCATCTAGCAGTGATTTTTGCATAGGCCTTTTAGCTGGGTTTGATGTCCTAGGTTTTTTCTCTTCGCCCCCTCTTGAACTTTCACTTTCCTTAGAATCTTCTTTCTTCCTAGGCATCTTACTTTATGATTTTTACCAGAGATTCAATTAAATTTTATAAATTTTGTAGATTGAGAAGTAATGGAGTACTTACTTGTAGCTGTCGCAAGTGATTCTGACTTGTTCTTTCTCATCGCAGAGCCCACTCCATATAATTTTTCAACTTGGAATAAAAAAATTCAAGAAAAAAATTGATTATTAATGGTGGCTCTTGAGGGTCTTTTCTGCATTTAATTCATGTGTGTCATTAATAGCTCTGCGACCCTTTCAAAATTTTGATTTATGACATTCTGATGTCACTTTCAACTTGTCTCAGCATTTTCGTAGTATCACAAACCCTTCTTATTAATCTTGCTTCATTGTTGTGAAATAAAAACAATGATTATCATTGTATCACAACGATTATTCTTTCTTTATTTTATCTCCCTACGATATGATAGTATATAATCTAACTGTTATCACTATATCTCAACTTTATTTTTCATTAGTTATCTCATATTGCGATGTGGCAATAGTTTCTTGAGTTATCAACATATCGCAAAATCATAATTTTTTTATTAAGCCTTTCTAGTGATATCACGGTAATACTTTAGCTTAGTATTTTATCTCTATATCGCAACATATCCACTTTGCATTAAGCCCCCTCTTGTGATATGGCAATGCCTTTACTATCTTGGCTCCATTTACCGTTGTTTTGCAGATCATTCAATGTGATGGAACATGGGTCTCACAAATATCGATACCCTTGTGAACTTTATTCCTTTTATCGCCATTTTGCATGATGCCCAATTTAATAGGATATGGGTTTTGCGAAATGAGGATATCTTGATATGCTTTGTCTCCTTCATCGTTGTTTTGTTGGCCGCTTAGTATAGTGAGATATATGTTTTGTGAAATAGCGATAAATTTATTGTTTTCATTTTCTTTATCGCTACTTCTCAAGCTACTTGATATAATAAAATAACAACCCTGCAAAAATAGAGATACTCAATGGTATTTCTTTATGATGGTCCACATAAGATAATAAATGGGGTATATAGGTAGTGCAAGATATGAAATTACTAGATGGCAAATAGGGTTTTTCAACAAGGATATGATTATTTTATAGGGTCTATTTGATTTATTTTCAAGGGCTTTGGTGTTGTGTTCTGGGGTTTTAAGCTAGAAAACTCATTGAATTATTGACAAACACGAGACTCAACTTGTATAACTCTAGTTTATTTGATTTAGCTATATGGACAGTAGTGGAAAAATATTTTTGTGATACCATGATTATGTAAGAAACTCACCATTTTTGTAAGTTCCAACATATTGATTCAAGTGCATCCTAACATGTGACTCCTAACAAGGAGTGGTTTTCCTTCTACAAAGAATATGATGGGGTAGATGTCTTCCTTGATGAGAATAGTACATAGAATATTGTTGGTAAAGGAAAGGTAATTTTTTGTTTCAATGATGGAAGGTGTAGATAGGAATCTGGAAATCATCAAAGCAATATAAACATTAGCCTAGCTCAATCACAAAACCAGATTGCAATGATAACAAAACCTACAAACATTCAATAGAGATATGGAAATAAAACATTCAATTCAAATGCAAACCATCACAAATGCGGATGTCTCCTCCATGATTCTCCATTGTCCTTCTTTCTCCTTCAAATTGCTTTGTTTGTGGATCTCACCTTCAAGTGCATAAGCATGATGTGAAAGCAAGTAGACAAGACGATAGCGCAAGAATACTAGAAGCGTGATTGATTCGACCAGGGATCAGGGACCTTGATTGAAGAAATTCATCCAATTTATAGACAAATTGGATAAAAGACAAGATTAGCATGAAGAGATTTGAATGGAAATTGCAAATCAAGAATGTCAAACATGACAAAATTATGACAAATTTGCACTTTCTATGCAAAATTGATTGATTGATAATTCATGACAATTTATGACAAATTTCTATGTCAAAATTGATTGATTGTCAATTATGACAAATTATGACGAATTGAAATGTCATTCCCATGAAATTAGGAGAAATAGGAGAAATTAGAAAATTAGATGAATTTAGGAAATTAGAAAATGAGGAAATTAGAAATTAAGTAAATTAATTAACAATTTTTCATTTATTAATTTATTCACAAAGAGGGAAGAATTAGTTAGCCAATTAAATAAACATTTAATTGTGACAAGAAGACTTAGGATAAATAAAATATGTAACCTAGAGGGAGAAAGGACAAACAAGGTTAAATGAATAAATCATGAAACCCTAGAAGATGAATTAGAAAATGCAAGAATGACAATTAGGTCTTGACAAAGGATTGATTTGATCATGATTCTGATTAACAAAGGACCAATGCTGATAAGTGATTTGATTGATAAATGCGCCAATTGATGAGGAACAATGACTAATTGATCCAAATTGACATGATTGAGAAAGACGACGATCGATGACAAATCAATCGCAAAATTGACAAGATTGACAAGGACGAGGATCGATGACAAAATAGATTGCAAAATGACAAGCTTGAAAATGACCACGATCGATGACAAATCAATCGCAAGATGACAAGATTGAAAATGACCATGATCGATGACAAATCGATCGCAAGACGACAAGATTGAAAATGACAACGATCGATGACAAATCGATCGCATGATGATAAGATTGAAAATGACAACGATCGATGACAAATCAATCGCCAGATGACAAGATTGCTAAGAGGACAAAACCCTAATTAGGATTGACGATGTCCAAATATGACAAATGAGCACACACATTGATGCGACAGGATAAGATCGATCAAAATCATGACTGAAGATTGTTATCAACAAGACCAAAATCGAAAGTGAGGCAAATGAAGAATGCGGAAGAAAGACTCGATGCTCACAAATGATAAAGACCAAGTGCGAATCATAGGAGAAATGTTAATGCGATGCAAAAACTCTAAAATAAGGCAATGCACAAATGTTAAAGTACGATTCAGCAAGCGTTGACCAGTTTTAGACGTCTACATTTTGCCCCTCTTTGAGACAATGCGATTTTAAGCGTTGTTTCAAAGAACAATAATGAAAATGCCCCAGATACTGACAGTGACATATGCATGCCCCCTCGAGGAATTGGCCGGAAACATCCAAAAAAGAGGCCAATTGATCGATAAGAATGATAGAACATGATAGAAGCAAACAGACTGACAATCGGAGACCGGATGCTCGAAGGACAAGCAAATAAAGATGCAAAATATTGTGACCAACATAAGATGGAGAGGGTTCATGTCCATCTATGCACTGACAAAGATCTATAAATGAGACAAAGAGAGTGAAAATTGCTCATTTGCACTAGCCAAAGAGGAGAATTTGTTGCTCTGGAAAAGGACACTTGCAGAGAGATGGCGAACATTCCAATGGCAGTTCACCTCGGGGAATATGTATGCACCTACAGACGACCGGACGACGCAGGAGCAGCGGTATGTATCTCAAAAACCCATATTGTCAATTTTATGAATTTTGATTGCTTGCGGGACATTGCGGGGCCCACAGGGAATGCAGAAACTGACTTCTGTGCTTGTGTGAGTGCATCCTGCGCTTGTGTAGGGTACACAGGTGCAGGTTGTTGCTACATAGGCGCAGGATTTAGCACACAGGCGCAGTTGTGCATTGGGAACCCTAATTTGGCCAAAAAAAACATGCGAATGATCCGAAAAGGGGGGATAAGAATAGGATAGGTCAAAATAGATGAGAAACACCCTGATTTGGACATGAAACAAGGAAATGCAGCCTGTAGAAGCAAACCCTAAAACTGACAAAATGTGCCCCAATTGTGATGGAGAGTTGACAGTATCCATTGATCACGCGGGAGAACCAACCTGACTGCTTCATGTTACGACATAGACTCAGAAGCACAGATAGAGATACATTAGCAGGACTTGGAATATACTATATCACATTCATGCTCGAGATTAGGGCAAACACAGGACTACTCACCGCATTGGCAGAGCGATGGCATTCAGAGACCTCATTCTATCTGGCGACTGGAGAGGTGACTGTGACACTAGAGGATGTATGGCGTATCCTCCGCATTCTAATTCATGGAGAGATGATAGAGTATGACCCAGTGATAGGGAGAGATGCTTTGTGCAGATTATTTGAGTGCGACGCAGATGATCTGGATATCGTAGAGAGGGAGATTGGCTGGGAGACCATGGCATCAGAGTATGATCGACGATATGTGGTGATAGCAGTGGTTATAGCATGCCTACTAGCAAGGGACAAATGAGGACATGGATTCCCTATTGGATGGGGAAGAGTGCTAGATCGGATGGTGACAGAGGGGATGGTGTATGCATGGGGACCATGTGTACTTGCTATGCTATATTTTCAGTTGCATCAGATAGCATATCAGGGGGTGTAGACATTGAGCTATGGGATCACACTGCTATAGGTATGGGCATTTGAGCACATAGCCATATGTCGACCAATTGCAGAGAGATAGGTATTACCACATTGACCATATGTGTACTACTATGGGGGAGAAGTGAGACAGGGTCCTTTTGGATACATATTGTATAGGCGACACGAGCTAGACAGACTGAGAGAGTTCACATGGAGGCCATATCTTGATTGCCCTGGATGGTCAGATGATAGTGAGGAGCTATCGTATTGTAGACAGGAGAGATACCTAATTGGGCAACCAGTGAATTGCCAAAGAGTGATTGAGATGTACCTGCCAGAGAGAGTCAGATGACAGTTTGGAGAGAGGTAGGATGTACCTAGAGGGACTACACACTTTTCCCGATCTCATAGAGAGACGAGTCAGTGGGGGAGGATGATTCAGCCACACATTGCATATGTTGACTTCACATAGCTACAACAGAGATAGTGGGATTGGAGATCAGATGTGGTGGATGCCGGGATGACAGAGGAGTATGAGCGATGGTTTGCACGATGACGGCCAGTGCCATTGACAGATCCTGATATTCCAATACTGAGGAGACAAGAGGACTTCCCACTCACAGGAGAGGAGGAGGGAGATGATGAGGATAGAGATGAGGACGAGGATGGAGAGGAGGATGAGAGGGATGTCAAGGATGAAGATGATGAGGGGGATGATGATTATGAGCCAGATTCAACCGATCAGGAGTCATTGCAGGACATACCCATAGAGCCGGAGACAGCTAGGATAGAGGAGATGGAGATGTGCAGGGCTACCATAGCAAGTCAGCATGATCGCATTGCGACATTAGAGAGATAGAATGCCATCTTGAGGACAAAGCAGGATCAGTTCAGAGTAGAGATAGCCAGACTCACAGTGGCTCAAGATACAGCAATAGCCTAGGCACAGCGAGAAGAACAGAGAGTCATTGAGTATATTGGGTCGATTAGGGACGCTAGTGCACGTGAGATGGCACAGATGTTGGTAGAGACCGGAGAGGAGATACACCATTGGAGGACACTAAATGAGAGTGTAGTTCCACCAGAGCAAAGAGCAGTGTCATATCGGGCACGATCGAGGACAGAGAGCAGGCCACGTTCTCGGAGGTCAATGGGCAGCATGGGGGTGAGTGGACCTATGAGACCACCATAGCCAGGACCTTGGATAGGAGGGACATCATCCTTGAGACATGGCAGGGATGAGGAGGACAAAGGGAGCACCTAGTGACAGAGGCACGTGCTCCTTAGGACAGAGACAGATGTAGTTTGACATTTTATAGTCAGCCTGCGAGCCATACCTAGGACAGACAGTCCAATTTTGTACTCCGATATTATTTTGATATATGATATGATATGCATCGATATGATGGGATGCAATGTGTTATGGCTTATAGTTATTTTCCATGTATGGATGGCTTATGCAAGGTTTTATGTACCATTGTGGAACATGTATGGATATATATTTTTTAATGTGTTTTTCGATGCATTTATAATATGAAATGGATAAAATTATTGATGTGATGCTTGATATAATGCAAATGTACTAACCAAATGGATGCAGGATGCAGCATATGTGCGTTTGGAGAAATCGGAGCACTAGACTGAACCGACTATCCAAACTGATGGAAGAAATGTTAGTAAGAAGAAATTAAACAGAGGACAGTTAGAGATGAAGGAAAACTTGCTTTCAGTAATGCACTTTGTAGGTGAGAACCTTTATTTAATGTAGCAAAACGGATGCATAGCATCATGGCTTTGAAGGCCAGAGCTGAAATGTAACCCTTTTTGCAAAAGACAGACACATCAGAGACAAACAGCAATCACAACAAAAAAGAAAGGGACCATGAACCATCCCGGTCACTCTAAATCACTTAGTGACATCATCGAGCAACATAGGAACATGATCGAAGATAAATCAATAAATGATAAGACTCGCTAATTCCAACAAGTCAAACAAACATCTTGATCTTCATTGTCAAAATTTGAAAGTGTTGATAGGACGATCACGCTGTCTGGTTTCAGGACATACGGTACCCCGTCTAAGACAGGACACAGTCTGGTTTCGAGCATACCACACCCTGTATAAGACTCATGATAATGTGCCAAGGACCAATGATATTGATGCTGATGTTCGATCAAGAAGACAATTGTGATCAGTTTGAATGTCTAGTTTGATTGAAAATTTTCATCTGTTTATGCATGATTTCATTAAAGCGCAGTGTGTGATTGCGTGTCATTGGAGGGATGCTCAGTGATCTGTCTTATGCACAAAGGGGATATTTTTTGTTTTGCTTGTCGAGTTTTTACAAAAAAAATTTGTGTTCATTTTTTCAGGACTTTATTTGATGTTTAGGGATTATTTCAGGACAATATTTGATTTTTTTGGATTTTTTCAGGACATTATTAAAATTTTTATGATTTTTTTCAAGACATTTTTCAATTTTGTATGATTTTTTCAGGACATTTTTCGATTTTTTATGATTTTTTCAGGACATTTTTCGATTTTTTTGGATTATTTCAGGACATTATTTGATTTTTTTGGATTTTTTTCAGGACATTATTTGATTTTTTTATGATTTTGTCCCCAGTGTCTAGCAAGGCAAGGAATATGACAGGTGAATAAATAGGCTTTCTAAAATGATGGTGGATAGAGGGAAGACAAAGGCCTTTTATCATGGAGACAATGCAGATGCAATTTTCAAGGGCTATGGCGTGATGGGACAAGAGACTGGATATGACAATGTAAAGCAGTGACATGGCATGAGGGACATGTCAAGAAGTTTTTGAAACCATGTTTAAATTTTGCATCCTTATGTCAGATCAAGATCAAGGAATGAAAAAGAGTGTATGGATAGTGATAAGATATGGATAGGATAAGCAAGACCAAGAATGGATAAGGGACATGGACTAAAGGTCGGGATAGGCTAAGGGATAGTGGCAGAAAGTTGCAATAAGACAGGGAATATGGATGAAAGGATGTAATAAGCAAATGGATAAAGACCAAAAGCTATGATAGACTGAAAGCTACAAACAAGATGCATGATGGTCATGACGATCCTCAGCCTTGTCAAGATCAAAGGTGGAAAGGGAAACTGGACATGAGGGACAATAGGATAATGGAGGAGTATGACATGGTATGATAGGATAATGAAGGGCAATAGGATATGAAGGAGGAAACCTACCCCCAAATGTGGTGTGTAAGAAGTTCATAGATTACGCATGATGCCTGTTTGCCAAGTTTTCATCACGGTACTTGCCCAAGGTGCTTGTTTGCCAGGTTTTCACCAGTGGATGAATTATTTTTTCTTTACTTTTTCTTTTTCTTTTTCTCAAATTTTTTTTTTTTTTGACTTTTTCAAGAGAAGATGGACACATGATAGGGGATGGAAGAAGGACTCAAGAATCTCTTTTGTTTGGATAGTAACCTTGAAATAAATGGACCATGACCTTTGAAAGTATGCTCAAAGATGTTGGTAGGATAAGGACATGGAAAAAAAGATGAAACTAAGGCAAAAATTTATGTAAAGGATTGGATCAAAGGGATCAAAGGATGGAAAATATGCATTGGATAATGGATAGGGTATTGGAAGAACTGGGCTTCAGTGGACAGAAATGAAGGCAAGATCAAAATTGGCACACACCTTGAGGGGTGATGGACTGATGGAGGAAAGATGTATTTTGGATATTGAGATTTTCACGGAGGAAAGGCTTGGGATTTTGGGACATAAGGGCCCAAAATGGATGAAGAAGGTGATGGAGGAACAAATTTGAGAGGGTTGGATGGAGGAATAGCAACTTTGGATGCCAAGTTGGATGTTTCTTTAGGCTTTTGTGCTTCAAGGAGCCACTTAGGGATCCACATGGTTTTTGATTTTTCATGCTTTTGTGGTTCCTTGGAGTGCATTGCTTGCACAAGGGATTTAGGAACCCATATATATTTTGACTTTGCTTTATTTTTCTTAGTGGGCCTCTGTGGCCTTTTGGATATTTCTTTTTCTTTATAGATCATATTGTTCTTTGTTTTAACATGTCGATTATATTGGACATGTTGATCCTTGAATACATGTGGATTTTTAGACTTATGACTTTTATACTTGGCATCCAAATTGCTTGGAGGGGGAAAGGAATGCATGGATGGGTAGGAATGAAGTGGACTTCTTTTGGATGGATGAAATTTACTCAAGGATGTGTGCCTTTGCTGACCTTGCATAGAGGATGAAGGGATATAAGGACCTAAGATGGATGGAAGGTGTGATGGGGAAGGTGTATGTTTTGATCTTGATGGAGGGATACCAACATCTTGAGAGTGAGTTGTGTAGACATGACCCTTAAGATCTTCTTTCATATTGAGGAGTTCTTTCTTGTGAAGGTCTACCCCTTGGCCTTTATGAATATCTTGACTTGTAGGATACTCTTTTCTTTGGGAAGAAGACACGAGTTCATTATGAGGTGGATATGATATGAGAGAAATAATGAGATCGTGAAGTGGATCGGATTGCACCAAAGTGGAAGAACCCATTGTGCATGTTGAAGGTTCATGAACATCTTGCACTGACACGTTAGAATCATGAGGGGGACTAGGATTGTGTAGTGGACATGGTTCAATGACAGGCTCTTCAAGAGATGGAATGGGAGAAATAATAGGATCATCAAAAGAAATGCGATCTTGGAGTGTATATGGAGCATTAAGACGTGGAGATGGAGGAACAAGTGGATCTTGTGGAGGATATGAAGGAATGATAGGTTCTTGTGTTGGAAATGAATTTGGAAGGATACTTTGATCTTGACAAAGAGGAAGATCATTGGATTTCTCTTTAAAGGTGCTTTTCTCTTGACTTTTAATGGAATCATCGGAAAAAATGGAAGGGATATCTTGATCTTTCTTACGAAGTGGAATGTCAATGGGATTTGAAAGGACATTGTGTTCTTGGATAGAATGGACATGAATAATGGAATCATTGCGAGTGTCTAGGGAAATGGGATCCTGGTCAACAATTGGATGGGATGATAAGGTTTCAGGATCTTGATCTTGATTTTCTTTAGGACTCATTTCTTTGTGCTCTAAATTATCCTCTTGACATGAGGTTGGACTTTGGATATGCATGGGGGATTCTGACAAGGAATCAATGATTTGGCATGAAGGGGATGGAATTTGAACATTTGTGATGGATTCTGGCAAGGAATCAGTGCTTGAACATGAGGAAGAGGGACTTCGAATGGGGTCCTCTAAAATAGGTAATGGCAATAAAGTGCATGGTGGCATTGGGTCTTGTATTTCTGAAACATGACAAGGATGTGCATCATGAATTGGATTATCTTGGCAATCAATTATGGATAGCCCTTGGATAGTTTCATCCTTGGGTGTATTGTTTGATGAGGACAATATGGAAGGTTCTTGTGAAACTTCTAAAGGTGTAGGGATAGATGCCACTGGAGAGTCAATTTGTTTGTGAGGGGATGAGGTATTGCTAGACATAAGTGTATTATTTTGATCTTCCTCAAAGAACTCACTTGGTAATTTCCTTAAGATCATTGCAATAAAGCCACCTTTCTTTCGAGGTTTTGACATAGTTGTATCTGGAATTTGAACTTGTTTGGCAAGGAGTTGGTTCTGATCTAATATCATGTTTTGATATTGGACTCGGTTCAATTGTTCTGACATGTTTGAAACTTGGGTTGGTGTGTGTTGCAACCTTTATTTTTGAATGTTTGGTTGTGGTTGTTGACATTGATATTCCACCATTGGTTGAACTATTTGTTGACATTGTATAGTTGGTTGGACATATTGTTGAAATTGGACCATTGGTTATATTGGTTGAAAATCTGATTGATAGTAAACACCTTCTTGTTCTTGTTGTGGAGGCACATAATGTTGAAATTGATGTTGTCTCTTTTCTTGAAATTGTTTCATCATCTCTATTTGTGAGAGGAGAGCTGGTATGTCTGATCGTTCAAGAAGAGATCTTACATCAATTGGCTCAATCTTTGGATTTCGACCTAGAAATTTTTGAAACATTTTGGACATTTGTGATCTATTCTTCTCAATGTTTTTCACTCTTTGTTCCAAGATCTCATTTTCTTGAGTTAGTTTCTCCTCTAGTTTTTGTATTTGGACATTTACATCATCATGATAAGTTTGATCCAAGTTATGAGACATTTAGAGATTGGATTGACATGATTGATTGCTCAATTGTGATGACATGGCTTCATAAGAAGCTTGAGACCTCATTTCAACAAACATGTCACTATGCAATGCAACTAATGGGATTGACAAATGCAACCTAAAAGGATGACAATGCAACTAAATGTTTTTGTACTTTTTGAATTTTTGGAATGACAACTAGATGCAACTAAATGCAATGAAAATGTGACCTTGCTTTGGACCTTTGAGTTTCTATGGTTTGATAATGTTATGCAACTAAGTGCAACCTATCTTTTTTGTTATACCGAGTAAACACACACTGAGTGAAACGTTTTACCAGATTCATTGAACCTAGACACATTTGTGGAAATGTGTTACAAGATCGAGGAACAAAGAACCATTATCTCATTGGAAATTGCACTTAAAGATTTTGTATGATTTTGAGGTCATCTATCCAATGAAATATTTTGTATGGTTATTCATTCAATAAATTATGTTTTTAAGATCGAAGCAATGAACCAGATCACTGACATAAGATATCTATTTATAAAGTATGGATTAAGGATTAAAAAAAAAAGAAAAAGAAATGAGGTGTATGAAGCAAGACATGTGCAATAGATAAGCAAGCACTGAGTATTATGACTGTCAGAGACACAGAGGTCACTGAGAAGGATTTTAGAGAACAGTCAAGGAATAGAGTAAATAGAAAGGTTTACCGAGTTACTTTATGGGTTACTGAGGTATGCTATAAGCAAGGTAATCTCATTTTGAGCACATAGAATCTACTATAACATTCTAGATGTAAAGTTGCAGATATTTGTAAAGATTTTATTGTAGTATTTTGAGTTGTAAGAAAAACCTTTAACAAGGTAAAAGACTCTAACAAAGTCTATAAATTGTAAAGCCTTTAACCAGGTGCACCATTTAGAATAAGTGTTGTAAAATCCTTTAGCAAGGTAGATCTAACGATCTTGATACTCCTAACAGGGTAAGCTATCAGAAATAGCTAAACATGTAGCTCTACCCGAGCAACCTTTATTATTGCAGTAGTGAAGTTGTGGGTGCCATCCCCACCACAATTTTTCTCTCTAACCAAGAGTTTCTGCGTAATCAAAATATATGTGTTATGGAGTGAATCATGTATGATTGTTATTTATTTGTTTTAGCTTTATGTTATGTTACAATAGTTTTTGGTTTATGCATAACAATAAAGTTATTGTTAAAGAAAGCATTTGAAGTACTGATTCACCCCTCCCCTCTCGGTACATTAGCTTTCCATATTGGTCCTAACAATTGGTATTAGAGCTTGAATCTTGGAAAAGGGTTTAACAGCCTAAAGAAAAAGATCTTATCAATGGAAGGCTATAAACAATCTCAGAGAATTGTGTATCTGCAAGAAGAGTTGGATCATTGTAATCAAGTAATTGCAGACATGCAAAGACAAATGCAAAAATCATTGAAAGTTAGAAGAAGATTTTTTGATGATTTGCAGGACTCTCAAGAGTTAGTGGAACAAATTGAGACATCATCTGAGAACAGTATATCTGAAGAGACTGAAGAAATTATTGGAGAACTGAAAGAAAAGAACAAAGAACTGACTGATCAGCTAAAAGCAATGAAAAGAGGACATGAACATTTCAGCACACAGATGACTGAAAATCTTCATGCATTGAGGACAGCCAAGGGTAAAGTAAGAGATCTAGAAAGAGAAAAACAATATCTTGAAGCATTAGTATCTGAAAAGAATGATAAAATCATTAGGATGATTGGAATTCAAAGTAATCTGTCAAATCAATTGGGTTATGCACATCATGAAGCAAATCTGAAAGATGATGAGAATCAAGCATTGAAACTTGAACTATCAAGGTTGACCGATGAACTTGAAACAGAGAAGAAATCCAAAGAAACACTGAAGAAGAGTTATGAAGCATCAAAGATGTTGGATGAGCAACTGAATACAAAAAGACCCAACAAAGTTGCAGGATTCAGTTACAAAGGAAAAAACTCTACCGAGAAGGGAATCCACACTATTGAGAGAGGAGAATCATCAAAGCAAGCTAGAAACAAGAAGAACTTCAAAGGAAAGAAGCCTATTTGCAACTACTGTGGAAAACAAGGACATACTGCTAATATGTGCCAAATTAGAAAAGGTAAGCAACCGAATGTCACTAGGTCTAATGGTTATTGTCACAATTGCAATAAATATGATCACACATATAACCAATGTAGGACAAAGTCTGCTAGCAATTATCAGAAGGCAAAATTCAAAGGATTTTGTAAAAACTACAATAGATATGGACATAGTACCGAGAAGTGTTTGTTTAAGCAAAAGAACTATATGTGGCCTGCACACCGAGCAAATACTAGAGGCTACCGAACTTACATAGATTCTAACCGACAATATTCTACAGTACCATGGGACTAAAATACAAGGATATGGTGTGAATTTTGTGGAAGATATGGACACATAAGTGCCAACAGCTTTATAAGGTTTGGAATGAACAACTGAAGATCATGGAGAAATCCTAGTATGGCATGTTTTCATTGTCACAAAGTTGGACACTTGGCTAGAGACTGCAGAGATCAACCTAGAGGAGACACTGAGGAAATAAAAGGCAAATTTCAGATGATTTGGAAAAAGAAAGAAATTGTGTCAAATGAAGAAAGAACCTTACCTACTGAGTTAGGTGCACCTATTCCAAATTAATTGGTGAAGGTACGAAGGGACTACATTCTTACAAAGGTTAAATCTTAACAATTCCTATTTTATTATGTGCTTAATTCAAAATCTGTATAGCTAAGATGCATTAGCAAGTTTTAAATAAAGGAAGCCTGTCAAGTTGGTAAATACAGGAAGCCTTTCTAGTCGGTAGATACAGGAAGTCTGGCTATTCGGTAAAAGCATAAAAAGGAAGTGGTACCAAGTGCATTTAATGTTTTTGACCTAACTGCACGGAGCCTGATAAGGTATATTGTGTACTTAAAGCTTTTGCGCGGTCATTTTATGCTTACCAATTTTTCAAGAGAGCAGAGCAAAGCAATTCAAAGGCAATCAAACCTCCTACAAAGCATAATTCAAGGTATTTACACATCAATCTCAAGCATTTTTAAGGGCTAGCTACCGGGAAATACCAGTGTGATTATCTATTTTAGATTTATTAAGAGAAAGTGTTTGTTGTTTAAAAGTCTTCAAACCCTAAGAATCTTTTGTTAAGTGATTATCCAAAATTTGCAATGGCACCTAAGATCCAAAAGCCCATTGTTGCTGAGAACATTGAAAATCCCTCACTGAAATACTCTCTAACTCCCAAAGTAGCATCTGAATCGGATGATAAAACTACTTTTTCACTCATTCCGGATAGAGTTTTATTAGTTGAGGATGTCAAATTCTTCACTAAGTGTCATGTTGAGGAACTGGGTCATGTTGAGATCAAGGACACATATGATGAATTGTGTACCGATGGGAAATTGGATAGCAAGTATGAACACATCAAAATCAAGGGATTGACCAAAGCCCTAACCTATCCCCATGTCTTCAAACCCCAATGGTTCAAGTTTGTTCTGAGTAGAGTTCATGATGATTTCATGTGGTTAGCGGAACAACCATTCAAAATCACCAAGGAAATCATTCATTTGATCACCGGTTACCCTATTTTTGATTGTGCCCAAGCTCAGAAAATGATATCACAGAAGGAATTGATCACTCTAACTAGAGTTGAATCTGACTACAAAGGACTAAAATTGAACAATGTGACAGATGCAGAGCTGAAGTTTGCCATTAGAGTCATAGGTTATTGTTTCTTCCAATCAGCAAGGGAAAACAATGTACGCTGTGCAGCAGTCGATTTATCATATAAAATTGTGAAGAAGGGAATGAAAATTAATCTTTGTGAAGTATTGTTGAAAAACCTATTTGAGAACCTAAACACCATAAGGAAGCCGAAGAAGAACAACTCGGCTAATACACTGAAGTTTGGATCACATTTGGTATGCATGTTTTTCTATTTTGAGAAATTCTTTCCATCAATCGGTAATGTAGTTTGGGAGCTACACCGACCAATCACCCATCAAATCAATGACTTCATCAAATAGCTAGGTGATAACTTTAATGATATTATGGATGATTACTTTAGCAAGTTTTAGGAAAAGATGCATAACATGTATAGAATTCCACCCAAGTTAGTAGAGAAATACAAGGATGACATATGCTTTGAAGTAGACATCGACTACTGCTATGTTAATGATGTGGAACTGAGAACTCAATCTTTGCCACCTATGGGTTATGAGATTGATTTTAACATAACACAATAGCATATAGATGCTTTTCTTACATTACCAAGGCATGCTACCGAGCTGAGGTATGGAACCTATGAAGAAGTTAAAGAGAAATTAAAGATGAGTATTGTAGTACCCAAGGCTACAAGGAAAGCAACAAAAATGATCAAGGCATTAATGAAGAAATTTGGAGAAGGTTCTTCCTCCACACTTGTCAAAGGCACTCCAGTAATCACTGAGGAGGAATCTGAAGCCCAAGAGACAGCTATTACTTTGAGCACCGAGTTGCCTAAAGGGAAAGTTTTGAAAAGGAAGAAACAAGATACATCAAAGGTATCACCGACTCCTTCAGTAAAGTACCCAAACACAAGATCATCTGCAGTGTCACCGAGTAAGAAACCAAAGAATGTTGTTGTTCCAAAGGTAACAAAAACTTACAAGAAATCTACTCAGAGACTCATTTTAACTAAAGAGTCTAGTGACACCGAATCTGAAGACAAAAACAAATTTCAGATTGTCAAGAGTAAAAAGGTAGATGTACATAATGTTGATAATTTTTGTGCTAATCTGAAGCAATATGGTGGATTTGGAGCTTTCAGATATGTTAAGTATGAATCCAGATCTGATGATGAAAAGAGACAAATTGAAGAAGCTGTAATCTGCACACTTCTGAAATTCCAATTGGTCCCATTGGAAGTATCTAAATCTCTTCCAAATGAATTATATTTGCATATTGATAACAAGTGGAAGTATGCCATGGACTTAGAGAAACAGATGAGAGAAAGAAGTCTAGTACATCTCTTTCCAAACATGTCGGTAGATGAGATCAAAGAACATCTAAAAAACTGCCACACAAACTTCCTAGTCAAGCAAAGAGCCTTGAAATTGATGAATGGAATTTACTTGGATGTAGAGGATGAGACAAAGGAAAAATGGTAGGAAATCTTTCAAATCAAGAATGCTGGTGAACAAGTTGAAGTTGAAATAGTTGATGTCACCGAGCAAGATCCTGATATCACTGAGCAAGACCCTGCTGGCACTATACAAATTGATGAGGATATCATGGACACCGAGGCACAAGAACACGAAATGATAGAAGGGAATGCATATGCCAAACTGGTATCCAGTGAGTCCATGTTGGAACAAGTTCAACCCTATCCTCTGGTCACTCAGCCTGCTTCAACCGAGGCCCCTCAGGATACTGAACAAGGAACAGAGGATCACAAGTCCACAGAAGGAGACACTACTTCTCATGCCACCGGGGAATAGACCTCTCAAGCTCCTTCTAGCACTGAAAATGTTACAACCGAGACCCCAAGCATAGAAGCACTGAAGGACACAACAAAGACTACATCAGAGGTTCAAGAAATTGACAAAAGTGTTGCCTCTACCGAGCAACCTACTGAGGCTCAACAAGCCTCCCAAGCCATTATGTTAGTTCAACCGGTGAAAGGTACAGAAAAGAAAATGAAAAAGCATAGTTTCAAATTAGATTTGTCAAAACCAATAGTGTTGCCAAATGTTGACATTTCTAAACTAAATGGGCAAGCACTCATTGAATTCGGTAAACTATGCAAAGCCAAAGCAGAACAGGAAAAACAAATGGCTATTCAAAAGAAAAACAAAGTACTTTAGAAGGTGAAAGCACTATCAACAGATATGCTACCTGAAGCTATAGTGACAAAAGATGCAGCCATCCATATTCAACTGGATGAACTCCTAACTAAAATAGAGACATCTGGAGTAGACGCATCTGAATATTTCAGCAAATTGAAGGACAAAGAGCTCACTGCTAAAATGATTGAAGAGGTACAGAAAGCTATTGCTATTGGCAAAGTAAAACTTGTCAAATTTATTGCTGAGTTGTCCCCTCAACTCAAGCACATTCTTTATTTATTTCAGAAACTCTGTACATTCTCTTTATTCATTAAAGATATAAAAAATAAAATAGAAGTGATTGAGAAAGAGATCACCGATCTCTCAAATAAGTTAACCACTGAGCCAAATTCTATTCATAATTTCTATACAAAGTTACAAAAGCTTATGGCTCAACAATTGGAACTTAGGAATGAAGAGCACAAGATCAGGATGGATATAATGACTCTTCAGACATTATTCATTCCTCATCTTTCCTTCATCCAAGAACAAATCAACAAAGCTACCTCCCTATCCACTCAACAAGAGGGAATCACCTTAGATGGACTAATTTCACTGTTAGCTAACATTACAACTCAGAATTCACTCATGGATAGTGTCAAGGATGCCCTCTCTGCTGCTCTCACCAATGCAAGGACAAAGTACAAATCCATTTTTTGACCAGTTGCCACCACCGAATGGTAGCTAAGTTTTGATGTTTGTCAAAAAGGGGGAGTGAGTATAGTATCAAAGTATCAAAGGGGGAGTGTAGTATACAGAGGGAGTATACCAAACATAGTATCAAATGCACAGTTAATTTTGACAGTGAATTGGAAGTGAACAGAGAAGGGACAACTGAGCAGTTAATACAGGAGATTGATCATCGAGCATGCAAAATCAGAGTTATGTACAATATATTGATAAGGGGAGTATATCTGAATATACTATTTTATTGACAATTGTAAATACTGTCAATTTAGTCAAATTTTGTAAGTATATAGATTTTTGAGTTATGACTTTGAAAGTAGTTTTGTCAAACATCTCAACTAATGTCAAAAGGGGAGATTGTTACTACTTACTAAGTTGCCATTAGTTCTATATCCAAAGTCATTCTATATACTCTAGTCAGTTACTACTACCTAAATATTCAGTCGGTAAGCACAGAGTAGTCGGTTATAGAAGAAAGTAGTCACAGAGCCTAGTATACACCGAGCTGTCTACCGAGTTACACTCTATGTCTATCGAGCAACAAAAATGATATACCAAGTAAACACACACCGAGTGAAATGTTTTACTAGATTCATTGAACCTAGACACATGTGTGGAAACGTGTTACAAGATCGAGGAACAAAAAACCGTTATCTCATTAGAAATTGCACTTAAAGATTTTGTATGATTTTGAGGTCATCTATCCAATGAAATATTTTGTATGGTTATTCATTCGATAAATTATATCAGTAAGATTGAAGCAATGAACCAGATCACTGACATAAGAGATCTATTTATAAAGCATGGATTAAGGATAAAAAATATATTAAAAAAAAACAAAAAAAAAATGAGGTGTATGAAGCAAGACATGTGCAATAGATAAGCAAGCACTGAGTATTGTGACTGTTAGAGACACAGAGGTCACCGAGAAGGATTTCAGAGAATAGTCAAGGAACAAAGTAAACAAAAAGGTTTACCGAGTTACTTTATGGGTTACCGAGGTATGCTATAAGCAAGGTAATCTCATTTTGAGCACATAGAATCTGCTAAAGCATTCCAGATGTAAAGTTGCAAATATTTGTAAAGATTTTATTGTAATATTTTGAGTTGTAAGAAAAACCTTTAATAGGGTAAAAGACTCTAACAAAGTCTATAAATTGTAAAGCCTTTAACTAGGTGCAACATTTAGAATAAGTGTTGTAAAATCCTTTAGCAAGGTAGATCTAACGATCTTGATACTCCTAACAGGGTAAGCTATCAAAAATAGCTAAACATGTAGCTCTAACCAAGCAACCTTTATTATTGTAGTAGTGAAGTTGTGGGTGTGGTGTAGGAGCACCCTTCTAAGGGCTCCCACCATTTGATTTTGTTGTGATTTTTCTTCTTTATGAAGCCATGTAAATATAATAAGAGCCAAGAGCTCATTGGTTTTGTTTAGGTCCTAGTTTAGGTCCTAGTTTAGGTCCTAGGTTCACAAGTCTAGGTTGAGTTTTCTCTTGGAGTTGAGGGAATGTGAACCTATTGATGAGTTTGGGGTCCTTTTGGCATGGTTGTATGTAGAGGATAGCCTAATAAAGGCCTAAAAGCCAAGAAAAGCAACATTGCAAAAGTTGCATGACAACTTTTCAAAGTTGCTCAGCAACTTTTCCACCAAATTGGTCATAACCTTAGCTTGGCATTGGGAACCCTAACATTGGCACAAAAATCAAGGCAAAGACATTATAAATTATTGCAAACCCTAAAATGAGTGGTTGGATGTTAGATTGTACGGCCAAAGGAGAAACACCTTGACTATGACTAAGTTTTTGTTGCTAGTCAGCACAAATGGAGCATTGAAGGATTGATAATAGATTGTTCTGGAAACTAAACTGTGTTGAGAGTCTTGTTTAGTGTTAATACTTTCATTTCTAGTATTTATATCAGGTTTGTTTTGCAGGTTTTGTGTGCTTTGTAAATATTTTGTAATTTCTTCTTCACTATCCAGTTTTGGACTGTTTTGTGAAAATGGGTTGGTAACTCCTAACCCCATTGTGGAAACACCATGAAACCATGGGGTATAGGATTATAGACCCTGTATAATATCTCAGAGGAAGTAGGGCCCTAGAAAATGCAGGAAAACCCTTTAAAGACCCACTCCTAGGTGAGACTGGACTGTGCTCGGCTAGGAAGGGTCAAGGTTGTAGAGGTCCGTGAGAGCAAGGAAGGACAAGGAAGGAGGAACCCTTTGGAGGAGTTGAAGTGGTGTGTGTGTAGCATCATTGGTGAGAAGGAGGATCTTCCACCAATCCAGACAAGGTGGTGAAGACAGAAAACCATCTCTGTGTCCCTAGCAGGCCTAAAAAACCCTTAATTTCACCTAGGGCAGTGTACAGACACTTGGGGTCCCAAAACCAGGAAAACACTTGAGATTTTGATAAATGAATAGTATTCCCTTTGGGAATTTTTCCAAATTTTAGCATCATTTGTAGGTGGAATCCCTAAAAGTCCGGAATGGAGGCCTAATAGGGGCTCACTCCTTGTAACCCTATTTTGTAGGAAAAAAGAAAAATAGTGAAATCGGTAACAAGAAGGAATGTCAAAACCTCTTGGGGGCACATGAGTGGTGGTAGAAACATCTTAAAGACCTATCATATCCTTACTAGGACCTGAGAAGGTGTAGGAAGAGTTAAACCCTTATAAGCCTATGTAACGGTTTTTGAAGCTTGTGAGTAGGTGAGAGCCTAGGAGAAGAATCACTTGTTGTTGGTGGGTGGATTGGGCAAGGTCAAGGGATACCACAAGAAAGGGAAGTCCTAGAGACCCTAGGGTGTGGTTGGAACACCTGGTGATCCAAGAAGAGGATCAAAGAGCATAGACTAGGTTAGTCTATCCCAAGCCTTTCCCATCAGATTGGTATCAGAGCCAGGTTAAAGATTTGGTGGACCGTGCATGTCTCTATATTCTGGTGAATCGGTAGGGGAGAACATAATGGTCACCAATGCAAAGCTGGCTAGGGAGGTAGAAGAACAAAAGGAGAAAAATAGACTCCTTGAAGATGCTATGAGTGAGATAAGGGACAAGCTGCAAGAAGTGGTTGATCAGAGGGCACAAGAACTCTGGGGTGCAGACACCAATGATAGAGGCAAGAAAGCTATTGATATAGATGACATCATACCTAAACCAGACCCCTTAATCAATGAAGAACCTTCTGTAAAGGCCATTAAGGCTTTGAATACAAAATCTTTTGAAGGATTGCCACTTTTCAGTGGAAGGATGGATATTGACACTGTCATGGAATGGATTGAGGGTATGGAGAACCATTTTGAGTGTGAAGGTGTGATAGAAGCTCAAAAGGTTAAGGTTGCCAAATCAAGACTAAGGGGAGCAACCTTGACATGGTGGAAGTACCTGCAAGAGGAGAGAATCAACATGGGGAAGCTACCTATTGCAAACTGGAAGGCCATGGTGAGTAAGATCAAGGAGAACTAGTTGCCAGAAGATTATAAAGTCCAACTTCATAAGAAAAGATAGGGATTGAAGCAAAAAGATCTTGATGTGGCCTCTTACACAGAGGAGTTTTAGAATCTTTTTCTTAGATCCAAAGTCCAAGAAGAGGAATCTATCAAGGTGGCTAGGTATCTAAGTGGCCTAAAGTGGAACATCCAAGAGGAGATAAGCCTATGGACTCCTACCACTATCCAAAAGTGTCATCAGCTTGCTACTAAGGTGGAAGAGAGGAACAAAAAGAAGGGAGACTCCAATAACATGGGTAGAGGCAGAGGTAGAGATCAAATGAGTCACCGAGGTGGTTACCAAAACAAGGCAAATGAGCAAAGGAACCAAGAAGAGTCCAAATTGACTGAGCATAATAGTGAAACCAATCTCAGAGGAGGCCATTCTAGAGGAAGAGGTGCACAAGGAGGTCCAAATAGGGGTAGAGGTACCAGCGGGGGTAATTCCTACTTTGCAACCATGAAATGCTACAATTGTGGTCAATTGGGACACCCGGCCTATAGATGCCCTGACAAGCCTACCTCATCAAACAATGGAAAGAGGGTTTCTTATGCCCATGAAGACACATCAAGCAGCAAAACACCTGAGGTGGACCATATTGAATTATAAATTGGAGAAAATTTGATGTTCAATAGGGTCTTGATAAGACAGCCGATTAAGGATGAACCTAAGCATAGGAGAGCATTGTTTAGGGTGAAATGCAAAATCCTTGGTAAGGTCAGCAAGGTGATAGTTGATTCAAGGTCAACTAATAACATCATATCAGATGAGGCAGCCAAGAAGTTGAAACTCACAAAGATACCTCACACTAATCCTTACAAGGTGACATGGTTGAATCAAGAGCAGAGTGTGTTTGTCAATGAACAGACTTGGGTGGAGTTTTTTATTGGAGGGTACAAGGTCAAGATCCTTTGTGATGTGCTACCCATGGATGCTTGTCATTTGCTGCTAGGTAGACCCTGGAAATTTGATATGAAGGTGATCTATGATGGAGAGGAGAACTCCATTTCCTTCAAGAAGGACAATAGAACCTTTAAGATTCAGTCTCTGACAGAGAATGATGAGGGAACCTCAAGAACACCTAGTGTCTTACTTAACACTGGTAAAGAGTTCTTACACCTACTGCATGAAGAGGAGGCAATGGAATGTTCCATCTTTGTGAAGCCAAAGGAGGAGGAAGGTAAGTTGCATATAGAGGTACCTAAGGAGGTAAAGCAAATGTTGCAAGAATATAAAGGCATAGTGAGTGATGGAGCACCTGTAACACTTCCACCAAGAAGGTCTATAAGCCATCAAATAGACTTTGTACCCAGTGCATCCCTACCCAATAAAGCAACATATAAGCTCACACCTGATCAAAACAAGGAGGTGTCAAGGCAAGTGCAAGAGTTGTTGGATCAAGGACTGATCAAGAAGAGCATCAGCCCATGTGCAGTCCCAGTAGTGCTAGCATCAAAGAAGGGAGGCAAGTGGAGACTTTGCACTGATTCAAGGGCAATAAGTAGGATCACTATAAGATACAGATTCCCAATTCCTAGAATAGAGGATTTGATGGACTGTTTAGGGGGTGCCATGTATTTTACTAAGTTGGACCTTAAAAGTGGTTATCATCAAATTAGGATTAAGGAGGGTGATGAGTGGAAGACCACTTTTAAGACCACAAAAGGGTTGTATGAATGGCTTGTGATGCCATTTGGACTTACCAATGCCCCAAGCACCTTCATGAGGTTGATGAATGAGGTTTTGAAGGACTTCATAGGAAGATTTGTGGTGGTGTACTTAGATGGCATACTCATCTATAGTAGAACCAAGAGGAGCACCTTGAACATTTGAGGTTAGTCCTAGAGAGGTTGCATGAAGAGAAGTTGGCAATCAACTTAGAGAAATGTGAGTTCTTGAAGAAAGAGTTAGTCTACTTGGGGTTTGTGGTGTCTAAGGGAAGCTTGAAGATGGACCCAAGCAAAGTGGAGGCAATATTGAATTGGCCTACCCCTAAAACAGGGACTGAAGTTAGGAGCTTCCATGGTTTAGCCCAATTCTATAGAAAGTTTGTGAGGAACTTCAGTGGCATATGTGCACTAGTGCTTGACACTATAAAAGGAGGCCTAAAAAATAAGTTCAAATGGACTAAACAAGCTGATGAAGCATTCCAATTATTGAAGCAAGAAGTAGCCACAAAACCCATCCTACTCTTACCTACTTTTGACAAGCTATTTACATTGGAGTGATGCAATTGGAATTGCAGTAGGGGGTGTTTTGAGCCAAGAGGGAATGCCTATGGAATTTTTCAGTGAGAAGCTTAATGAGGCAAAGAAGAGGTATTCAGCATATGATCTAGAGTTGTATGCACTAGTTCAGTCTCTCAAGAAGTGGAGGCATTACCTGCTCCCAAAAGAATTTGTGGTGTTCATGGATAACTAGGCTTTGAGTTACATTAACACTCAAGAGAAGCTTAGCAACAAACATTAGAAGTGGATGGAGTACCTCCAATCCTTTACCTTTACCATCAAGCATAAAAAGGGGCAGTTCAACAAGGTGGTAGATGCTTTAAGCCAGAAGTTATTGACTGTCCAAGAATTGCAATTGCACAGCATAGGGATAGAAGGTTTCAAGGATCTCTATGAAGAAGATGAAGACTTCTCATCAGCCTACAAGGTCTGCAAGGAGTTTAAGAATCATTTTCATGGTGAGTATGCATATTATACTCTTCAAAATGGTCGCTTGTTCAAAGGCAATCAGTTATGTGTGCCTAGAGGATCCATGAGAGAAAATCTCATACAAGAGAAACACAATGGAAGCCTAAGTGGACACTTTGGAATCAATAAAACTTTGGATCTAGTACAGAGATACTACTATTGGCCTAGGTTGCCAAGGGATGTGAGAAGGTATGTGGAGCAATGTGGTGTGTGCCAAAGGGAAAAAGGAGGATCAAGTAATGCAAGCCTCTATCAGCCATTACCGGTTCCAAATAGGCCTTGGGAGTGTGTGAGCATGGACTTTGTGGTAGGACTCCCCAAGACAAAGATAGGTATGGATAGCATCTATGTGGTAGTAGACAGGTTTTCTAAGATGAGCCACTTCATTCCATGTAGAACTACTCATGATGCTATTTATATTGCACATCTCTTCTTTAAGAAGATTGTAAGGATTCATGGACTCCCATTAAGTATTGTTTCAGATAGGGATAGCAAGTTCATGGGCCATTTTTGGAAAACCTTATGGAGAAGACTAGGAACTAATCTATCATTCAGCTCAACTTACCATCCACAAACTGACAGTCAAACTAAAGTCATTAATAGGGTGTTAGGCAACTTGCTAAGGTGTCTAACCAAGGAGTATGGGCAAACTTGGGATCTAGTTATTCCACAAGCTAAGTATGCCTACAATGATAGTGTAAATAGGACCACTGGAAGGAGTCCTTTTGAGGTTGTCTATGGCAGACACCCTAGAGGGGTGTGTGAACTAAGAGAACTTGGTTCAATGGAGATGAAGAGTGGGCAAGCAGAGGACTTCACCCAAACCATCAAGGAAGTACAAGAATAGGTCAAGAGAGCCATCCTAGAGTCTACTAAAAAATTGAAAGCTAAAGTGGATGAGAAAAGGAGAGAGGTTCAGTTCAAAGTGGGTGACTATGTGATGGTCCATTTAAGTAAAGCTAGAATGCAAAGCGGCATGCCTACTAAGCTACAAATGTAGAGGGTAGGACCTTGTAAAATTCTGTTGAAATATGGTGAGAACACCTACAAGGTGGATCTTCCTTCTAATTTGGCTATACCACCAGTCTTCAATGTTGTTGATCTGATATTATACAAAGGTGATATAGTAGGGCAGATTGAGAATCAAGCCAAGGTACTGCAGGACTTAGATGTGAATGCCTTGCCTCAAGTGAAGCAGCCCATAGTAGAGCAGATCTTCGAGTCAAGGGTGAAGAAGTCTACTAGACACCAGTTCTACACGGAACACTTGGAGAAGTGGGCAAGTCAACCTGAGTCTGAAGCCACTTGGGTTGAAGAGGGCAGGTTCAAGAAACTTGGTATTGATCTGGCTCTTATCTCTCCCCTAGTTCCTTAGTTTTGTGTAGAAGGGGAGTAAGGTGCAGGAGCATCCTTCTAAGGGCTCCCACCATTTGATTTTGTTGTGATTTTGCTTCTTTATGAAGCCATGTAAATATAATAAGAGCCAAGAGCTCATTGGTTTTGTTTAGGTCCTAGTTTATGTCCTAGGTTCACAAGTCTAGGTTGAGTTTTCTCTTGGAGTTGAGGGAATGTGAGCCTATTGATGAATTTGGGGTCCTTTTGGCATGGTTGTGTGCAGAGGATAGCCTAATAAAGGCCTAAAAGCCAAGAAAAGCAACATTGCAAAAGTTGCTTAAAAGTTGCAAAAAGTTGCATGACAACTTTTCAAAGTTGCTCAGCAACTTTTCCACCAAATTGGTCATAACCTTAGCTTGGTTGGGAACCCTAACCTTGGCACACAAACTGATGCAAAGACATTATAAATTTTTGCAAACCCTAAAATGAGTGGTTGGATGTCAGATTGTACGGCCAAAGGAGAAACACCTTGACTATGACCGAGTTTTTGTTGCCAGTCGACACAAATGGAGCATTGAAGGATTGATAATAGATTGTTATGGAAACTAAATTGTGTTGAGAGTCTTATTTAGTGTTAATAATTTCATTTTGAGCATTTAGATCAGGTTTTTTTTGCAGGTTTTGTGTGCTTTGTAAATATTTTGTAATTTCTTCTTCACTGTCCAGTTTTGGACTGTTTTGTGAAAATGGGTTGGTAACTCCTAACCCCATTGTGTAAACACCATGAAACCATGAGGTATAGGAGTATATACCTTGTATAGTATCTCAAAGGAAGAAGGGCCCTGGAAAATGTAGGAAAACCCTTTAAAGACCCACTCCTAGGCAAGACTAGACTGTGCCCGACTAGGAAGGGTCAAGGTTGCAGAGGTCTGTGAGAGAAAGGAAGGACAAGGAAGGAGGAACCCTTTGTAGGAGTTGAATTGGGGTGTGTGGAGCATCATTTGTGAGAAGGAGGAGCTTCCACCAATCTAGACAAGGTGGTGAAGACAGCAAACCATCTCTGTGTCCCTAGCAGGCCTAAAAAACCCTTAAAAACCCTTAATTTCACCTAGGGCAGTGTACGGACACTTGGGGTCCCAAAACCAGGAAAATCCTTGAGCTTTTGACAAATGAATAGCAGTCCCTTTAGGGATTTTTCCAAGTTTTGGCATCGTTTGGAGGTGGAAGCCCTAAAAGTCCGGAATGGAGGCCTAATAGGGGCTCATTCCTTGTAGCCCTATTTTGTAGGAAAAAAGTAAAATAGTGAAATCGATAACAAGAAGGAATGTCAAAACCTCTTGGGGGTACATGCATGGTGGCAGAAACATCTTAAAGACCTGTCCTATCCTTGCTAGGACCTGAGAAGGTGTAGGAAGAGTTAAACCCTTATAAGCCTATGTAAAGGTTTTTGAAGCTTGTGAGTAGGTGTGAGCCTAGGAGAAGAATCACTTGTTGTTGGTGGGTGGATTTTGCAAGGTCAGGGGATCCCACAAGCAAGGGAAGTCCTAGAGACCCTAGGGTGTGGTTGGAATAGCTGGTGATCCAAGAAGAGGATCAAAGAGCATAGACTAGGCTAGTCTATCCCAAGCCTTTCCCATCAGGGTGCCATCCCCACCGCAATTTTTCTCTCTAACCAAGAGTTTCTACGTAACCAAAATATATGTGTTATGGAATGAATCAAGTATGATTGCTATTTATTTGTTTTAGCTTTATGTTGTGTTACAGCAGTTTTTGGTTTATGCATAATAGTAAAGTTATTGTTAAAGAAAGGATTTGAAGTATTGATTCACCCCTCCCCTCTCAGTACATTAGCTTTCCATATTGGGCCTAACATAGTGTTCCATTTTCAATTGGTACTAAGTTGATTTAGATATGTTTCGAAGTTAAGATGATGATGATGATGATAAGAATATGTCTAAGATTCCTTATGCTAGTGTTGTTGGGAGTTTAATGTATGTAATGATTTGCACTAGACCAGATATAGCCTGAGTAGTGGGAGTTCTGAGTAGGTTTATATCTAATCCTAGTAAAGAGAATTGGAATTTTGTTAAAAGGGTGTTTAGTTATTTGTGGGGTACTTCATATTACTTTTTAGTTTATCATGATACTAATGATTTAGTCTATTCATTGGACATACATGGATTTATTGATGCAGATTGGGCAAGTTTAAAGGTCCACTAGTGGCCATGTGTTTAATTTGTGGGAGGAGAAATGATTTGGATGAGCAAGAGGAAACCTATAGTTGTTTTGTCCACCAATCAAGAAAGTATATGACTGCTATAAATTCCTTTAAAGAGGTGGTATGGTTATATAGACTTTGTATTGCATTGATTTTGATTGCACGATGATGAGGACCGAATGTGACAGTCAAGTGTTATTTGTTTGGCCAAGAATATCATGTATCATGCTTTACTAAGAATGTCGATATTCAACTTATAATTTTGTGAAAGGTATGATCAAGAAGGATAATTTTTTAATAGAGATACTTGACACTTTGGCTAATGTTAAAAATTCTCTTACAAAGGTAGTGACCATGAAAAAATTCTCTTGGTGCAAAAAGGTCATGAGCCTTGATCATTGTACTTGATTTTATTATATGCATCTTTGAATGTAATTTCAACATGTGATGTCAAGTGGGAGAACGTTAGGATAAGGTGACATTAACCTTGCAATCCTAAGCCATTCACATGTCTTCATGCTCCTAGGAAAGTGCTCTAGAATATGTGAGATTATTTAATATTTGTACTTTACAACTAATTGTAATTGCATTTTTAATAGGTGAACATAAAGAGGTGATAGAGATAAATTAAATAGATAAAATAAAATACAATATATCCCATGTTCACTTTGAGACATGAAGGTTTATGCATTAGGAACCCATGTTTGAGAAGAGTAAAGGTGTCCATTTGAAGATTTGAATAGTCACCAAGAGTTATGGAGCACTCAATATGTCAACACTCTAAGTGTCTTTGGATTTGACACCCAAGGAGGGATCACTTGAAGATCTTATAATTATTTTATTATGTCTATTGCCTATTCATTCTCCAAGGCATTTATTTTTGCAAGTGGTTTTTGCCCCTTATTGAAAAAACAATAGTGGTTTTTCCTCTCCCAATTGACTATAATTTGGAGCCAAGGCATAGTTATTTAAACACAAGTTTCTTTGAGGTTTCCAAGTAGTTTTGGGTTTTATTAGAGAATGTGTATTATGTATCTCTCTTTTGAAGATTTATAATATTCTTACCCTCATTTTGTGGTGGACATTTGTGACATCTAGGATCTTATCAATTTTCCCAAAGGAAGGAAGCTCAATGGATACAATTGGGTTTTTTATTTTAATTTTTTGTAATAGACAGTTGATTAGAGTGGTCCAAGGCTATATTGGTGGCCAAGGGCTACTCCCACTAAGGAGTTGAATTTAGTGAAATTTTATCTCCTATTGCAAAATTGACTTCTATTACTTTCCTATCGTCTGTTGTTATTGGCACTTATGATTTTGATATAAAGAAAATGGATGCTAATATCGATTTATTAAATGGGGATCTTAAGGAGGATATTTATATGCAACAACCTAATGATTTTTTTATGAAAGGGAAAGAAAATTTGGTTTATAGGTTAAAGAGATCTTTTTATGGTTTGAAATAGTCACCCAAGATGTGATAGAAAAAATTTGATACTTTTGTATTGAATTTGGGTTATATGAAGAGTGAGGAAGATCATTGTGTTTATATTAAGATTATTGATGATCATTTACTAATTATTGTTTTGTATATTGATGACACATTCCTTATTGATAACAATAAGGTGATGATTAGAGAACTCAAGGCTCAATTTTTTGGCACATTTGATATGAAGGAATTGAATTCTATAAATTATATTCTTGGGATGGAGATTAGCAAAGATCGAGTTCATAAAAATATTTGGTTAAACAAGAGTATATTGATATTATTTTGCAGAGGTTTAATATGCATGATTGTAAGTGAGTTATTATTCCATTTTTTATTGGTACTAAGTTGATTTTAGACGTCTTAAAGTTTTGATGATGATTATGAGGAAATGTCTAAGGTTTCTTATGTTAGTTTTGTTGGGATTTTAATGTATGTAATGGTTTGAACTAGATCAAATATAGCCCAGGTAGTGGGAGTTCATAGTAGATTTATGTCTAATCCTGGTAAAAAGAATTAGACTTTTGTTAAAAGGGTGTTTAGATATTTATGGAGTACATATGATTACTATTTGGTTTATCATGGTATTATTGATGTGGTTAATTCATTGAACATACATGGATTTTTTGATGTAGATTAGGCAAGTGACTTGGATAGTTGAAGGTGCACTAGTGGCTATGTATTTGCTTTGTTTGGAGGAGTAGTGAATTGGATGAGCAAGAGGTAGGTAGCCTATAGTTTCTTTGTCCACCATTGAAGAAAGCATATGGTTACTGGAAATTACACTAAGGATGTGGCATGGTTACAAATACTTGGTATTGGCATTGGTTTTGATTGTAGGATGATGAGGATTGGATATGATAGTCAAAGTGCTATTTGTTTGGGCAAGAATCCTATGTATCATACTTGTACTAAGAATGTTGATATTCAATATCATTTTGGGCAAGAGATGGTTGAGAATGGTAAGGTATTGATAGAGAAAGTTGACACTTTGGATAATGTTACAAATTTTCTTACAAAGCCATTGTAATGCTAGCCAAAATACCCTAGAGAAATAAACACATCTAACATACAAATAGGATAAATTTAGAAAAAAAAAAAAAAAAACATCGACTAATGCAACATAATAAACTATCATTACTCAAGAACATAGATTAACATCTACATGAATGATTAAAATGTCATAAACATAACCATAATCATAACAATATATAATGCAAGCAAAATACCAATACATCTCACTATCATCCATTCCCTAAGGTACTTCAATGTCACTACTTAAACAACTCTAGCACATAAACACATTACCATCTAACATATCGTATGCTCATAATGCAATCATTTCCTAGTCAGTCACTTTTTTATTAACCATGAGATTTACTAACATCATATGCATATTCTAATATGTCCCATTATCTTTCTAAGTTTATTTTAAAGAACCAAATAAAATGTTCCTATTTCCCTTTTAAACCATCTAACATGATATTATCATCTTCCAAAATGAGGCATCACCTAATGCACCTCTAGTTCATTTCCATTAAGGATATCCATTTAAATCTACATCTACTTATTCATATCCACATTCTAAGATTACACATACAATGGATATCCGATTGTAATATTTATAATCCATTACAAGTCAACATAAATTCAACCTACTAAAAGTCCTATTACATATGATCACAAGATATTAGTGTGGTGTCATAAATTGTACACCCTTTCTAGGGTGGTACAATTTCACACTTAGGTTAGCACCCGCCTTAGTGTGTCTTGCATCTTGCATTTCTAATTCCCCTTTAAGAATTTAATTAAATCTAAGGTCAAGTTTCATCACTTTACATATTATAAAGTTGGACCCTTTACCCTAAGTGTGCCCCTTTTCATTTTATTCCTCCAATGAATCATTTAATCATAAACCCTAATTATGTCTTATTTTGACCGTTTAGGCCCGATTTCGCATATCAAAACATCTTGAAATTAGTTGTAACTTTGGGATGCACTCTAATATCATCATATCTAACAGCCCCCAAAATTTGGTGAAAAGTTGGTCAGACCGTGGCGGGAATGTACATGGTCCACAACTTTTTCCTGAAATTTCGGGAGCACAATACTATGATATAATAATGCTTAACTCCAAAATATCAGCAAGAAATTCAAAGCCTAGGTCGCCCTAAACATGAAATTAAGATTAGGGTTTCATACTTAAGAGCTCTCTTTCTTCATTTGAAGGGGTCTTCTTCTAAGAATATAAGAACAGGTTTTTGGAGCATTACAGCCTTCTTTGCAGCGAAAGAGTAGATATTTGAAGTCTTCAAAAACATTCAACATTCATTCATTAAACATTCATCAAGCATAATTCTATCAATTGGGGGCTTTTGAAGATTTAGAATAACAATAGAAGATCATCGACTGATGATTGGCTTGTACCTCTCTCTTGGGGCTAGGTATAGTTTCATGTTGTTTTCATGTCTTTGCATAAGATTCATTTTGATTCATATTCATTCTTTAGGTCACTTTGCATTGTGGATTTAGAGCATTTACTTTGTCAATTATAAGCAATTAGGGTTTACTCTTTAGAGTTGCTCTAGATTGTTTGCTTTCATCTTAGGATCTAGCACACACACAAGGTTCTTGCACACATATTTGCAGTACATTATCAACTATTTGTGGAGGTGGAAATCACCAACATGGGGTTTTGACTAAGGAAAAAATCTATATAGCCACCCCAAACCCTCTTTTTCAGCTTCAGGTATAGGTTCAGATCCAAACGTCATTCGAAGTTTCCAGACCGGAAGAGCACACAGGGATAGTTCTAGGTTGCAGATCTTAGAAATAAACCCCAAGGATAGGGACGTGGTGCCCTAGTCCTTCCCAAGACAGTGGTGTGGCACCATGGTCCTTCCCTTTGTCAACAAAATATGGTAGAACAATACTTTGCAAACTCTAGAATTCATCTTGTCAGTTGTAGCTCCAGAAGTGCAGAATCAGGACAGTGGTGTGGCACCCTAGTCCCAGACATTTCTGCTCAGATTTCAGACACAGGTGCACCTCTCATTTTGCCTTCTAATCTATACTTTTCAGCAGTATATCAATTGTCCTTCAATCTACATTCTCATATTAGGGTTTGCTTTCTTACTTGCATTCTAGGTTAGAGTGCATTTTTGTATCATTCCTCTCTCTCATTTACAAAAAAAGAGTAGAAAACCTAAGAGGTAATCCATGACTCTCTCTTCCTCATAAAAAGTAGCCAAAGTGTGTTACCTCCCTAGGCTCTTTCGTATTCCATGAGTGTGTAAGAGAGTGAGATTAGGGTTTCCATACTTAGTCTCACTTTTTCCCCTACACATCTTTGGTGAACCAGACGTGAATCCAATTTCATTTTCATTGCATTTCATTGTTAGATACAGATATATTTTATTGCATTTTATTTCCAAAAAAAAAAAAAAAAAAGAGATAGATTTCTTTCATTTTCTTTGCATTGTGTGTTTAAGTTTCATGCAATTTTTAATTCAAAATGTCAGATTTTTATTTGCAAGATGTTCATGCTTTTGATGATGTATGCAATTTTGTTGATTATGAGTTTAGTAAGGATAATTTAGATGAATCTCTAGATGATTTTTTGAACCCTAAGCCTTCTAAACCCTCATTTTGCCAAAAAATAATCAACCTTGTTACTATGCCATTTCGTGGTGATGAGAAAGATAAGTTGAATGATTCCTCTCATGGGTACATTCCTATCAACTCCTCCACTAGATCTAGAAACATGTTTGACTCTCATGATTCCCTCTATGATGTTATGTCTCCTTTTGAATCCAAAGATAAGCCTTTCAATCACTATGATCATGCTTTATTGGATGATGCCCTTGATGAATTCATGTCTTTGCCATTTTTTTCAAACAAGAATATTGAATCTAAAAGGTTAATCAATATGATCAATGTGAATGAACATAGAAAACCACTTTTTGTTGTCCAAGGTACTTTTCCTTCTCCAACTTCACCTCTTCCTAATCAACCTCTTTTCACGGTTCAAGGTGGATATATTCATTATTCCTTTAGCACTCCTAACAAACCTATCATTACGGTTCAAGGAAGGAATCCCACTAAGAGTCCTTATAGCTATGCTAGACAACTAACTAAGGAGAGTTATAATGTAGTTGCCCATACCTATAACATAAGAAACAATAGGAAACCTAACCCTCCTCCAATTGTTTTGACTTCTCTACCTGATCCTCAACCTATTCTTCCTCAAGCACCTCGCATCTCACAAACCCTTGGTAAGGAATATGATCTTGTCAAACAACTTAAAGCTATTCCTGCCAAGATATTCCTTTGGGATTTGATTCAAACTTCCTCGACACATCATGGAATGCTACAAGATGCCTTGAAAACATTGAATGTCCCATCTACAATGACATCCAATAATATGGCTTCCTTGATTCGCTCTATTACAGCACCTAAGGCTCGGATTGTGTTTACACAAGATGAGCTGCCCTCTAGTGAAGTTCAACAACAATATGATCCCTTAATGATTATGGTTATCATAAATGATATAGCGACAAGACAAACACTATTGGACAATGGTTCTAGCTTTAATGTTTATAGCATTAACTTGTTGCATAAGATTAATGTTGATACGTCTCTTATTAAGCCCGATTCTCTCACCATCCATGGATTCAATAATGTTGCTAAATCTTCATTAGGTATCATCACCTTTCCTATTAAGGTAGGTCCCATTACTATACCCACTCCTATCCATGTTATGTCTAGAGAGTTGACATACAACTCGTTGCTAGGGATACCTTGGATTCATAACATACAAGTTGTTCCCTCTACATTGCATATGCAAATTAAATTCATTCACAACAATACAACATACACCTTGTTAGGTGATAGAAGATTCCAGGCTTGTTTAAAAACATCAAGTTCTAAATCCTCTTCAATCAATTCTTCCCCAACTATCTTAGATAATTCCTTTAAAGCTTCTACTATGATTAGTGTGACCAGTTCATCGAACCCGTCTCCTATATCTGGATCGATTCTCAATACTTCCTCAAGTAGACCTAAGGTTCTTGAGGAAGAATCTTCTCAGTCCGACTCTACAATTGAGAATAGTTTCTCTCCTGAAAATATTCTTGCAGAAGATGATTGGGGATCCCTTGATTTCAATCCTACTTTTGTAGGGCAATACAAAATTCCCCCTAGAGAACCTAAGGTTGAAAAGAAGAAAGAAGAAGAAGAACCTAGAAAGCAATCTACTTTATCTGGGCCATTGAGTAATAACTTTGTGGTGGCTTCTCAGACTTCATCTCCCTTAATTTTTGGTCTAGAGGATTTTGATTCTTCACTTTTTGAAAATCCTCCTTCTTCTTTGGAAATGACTAACCTCTATGGTCCTGGTTTTCACATCC
The DNA here is from genome assembly GCF_030272615.1 of Cryptomeria japonica. Taxonomy (NCBI): domain Eukaryota; kingdom Viridiplantae; phylum Streptophyta; class Pinopsida; order Cupressales; family Cupressaceae; genus Cryptomeria; species Cryptomeria japonica. The sequence continues at coordinate 473,564,353 of NC_081407.1, read as the reverse complement.
TAGCTAGGTGTGGATATAATGGAAATGGATGTGGTGCTCAAGAACAAGGGATTAAAGTTCCCTTGGAAAATAACTTTCGTGATTTGACTTTTGGGATTGGTTATGACCCTTTCAAGTGTACCAAATCCTCTAAGAGACCATCTATTAGTGTTAATGTCATTTATGCTTCTCTCTCACTAAAATATCTAGAATATATTGACTGTGATCCTTCTTGTGTCTTTGCTTTGGATGTTTTTTCTACCAATGATTCCTTAGCTGAATTATTGGGAGCTTATGACAAGCTTCCTCATTATCACCATAATCACAGTTTTCCCTATTGTTTAAATGCGGAAGCTTACTTGAGGAAAGAAAGAAATAACGATGAGATAGTTAAAGAATTTCCTCAATTAAAAGACGCTCTTCAGCAAAGCAATCTCCTAATAAATGACACCATTGATATCAAGATGGATCCTTGTGTTGAAGATAAAATCATCAAGATAGGGAAATGTCTTGACAAAGAATAGCAAAAATAGTATGCTGAGTTGTTACATGAATTCCTTGAGATATTTTCTTGGATATATTTTGACATGCCTAGTGTAGATCCTAAGATTGTCAGTCATAATATCGTCCTAATTCCTGATGCTAAACCTATGAAGCAAAACATTTGAAAGATTCACCCTAAAGTGGCATTACTTGTTAAAGCTGAAGTTGAAAAACTATTGGATGCTAGATTCATTCATCCTATTGATTATTCCCCATGGATTTCAAACAATGTAGCTATGGCTAAAGCTGAGAACAAGATTAGGATGAGTATGGATTTTCGTGATTTAAACAAGGCCTCTTTAAAGGATGAATTTCCTCTTCCAAATATTGATATGATAGTGGATTTAGTAGTAGGGCATGCTTTATTATCCTCCATGGACGGTTTCTCAAGATATAATCAAATCTTCATTAATCCCCAAGATTAATATAAAACTACTTTTACCACCCCCTTGGGGTACCATCTGTTGGATTGTGATGCCCTTTGGATTGAAAAATGTAGGTGCAACCTATCAATGTGCTATGACTCTCATCTTCCATGACTATATGCATAAAACCTTAGAAGATTATGTTGATGACATCTTAGTCAAATCCGTTCTTAGTACAGATCATGTTAAGATCCTTCGTCAAATATTTGAGAGAATTTGTAAGTATAACATGCATTTGAATCCCCAAAAATGTGTTTTTGGTGTGGATAGTAGAAAACTATTAGGATTAATAGTTTCACATCATGGCGTTGAGATGGATATGAAGAAGATAGATGCTATTGTTAACATGCCATCTCCTAAGAATTTCTCCCAACTAAGAATTTTGCAAGGAAAGATCCAAGCTATTCATAGGTTCGTTTCTCAACTTGCGGATCGTACCTTTCCCTTTACACAATTCTTAAAAATAATATCACTTTCCAATAGAATGAGGATTGTCATCAAGCATTTGAAGACCTAAAAACCTATTTGGCCAATCCTCCTATTCTTCAACCTACTAATCCTACGAAGCCTTTCCTTCTATACACCGTTGCTTCCCCTCAAGCTCTTGCAACCCTATTGGCACAATGTGATAAGGATGGTAGAGAATTCTTGGTTTATTACATAAGCCGCACTCTACTCAATTATGAGGTCTGATATTCTGCAATAGAAAGATAGTGCCTTGATTTAGTCTTTGCAACCCAGAAGTTGAGGCAATGTCTCTTGAATGCTGAGATCCATGTTATCATTAAATTCGATCTTCTTAAACATCTTTTCTCCAAAACTGACCTTTCCAGATGCTTAGCTAAGTGGGTTATGATGTTGACCGAGTTTGACCTTAAGTTTGTCTCACAAAACACAATAAAGGGTCAAGCGTTGACTGACCACTTAGTTGATGCTCCTTCACCCTTCTCCCTACCTAATCCAGAGTCCTTTCTCAATGAATACATTTTTTTCACTGAGGTTGATGAGACTTGGGAATCGTATTTTGATGGCTCTAAGTGTCGTACAGGATCAGGGCAGGAGTGGTCTTAATCTCTCCTAAAAAGAGGCCTATTCCTTTATCATATTGTCTAAATTTCTTATGTACAACAACATTTTTGAGTATGAGGCTCTTATAGCTAAAATTAAAGCAACCTTGGCATTGAATGTGAAACATCTACATATTTATGGATATTTTCAACTAATCATAAGATAAGTGACAGGAGTTTATCAAGCTAAGAAAGACAAATTATCACAATATAAAGATCTAGCTTTATCTTTATTGCAAAAGAATTATTCTTATACCATGGAGCCTGTTCCTCGAAAGGATAATCGACATGCTGATGCGATGGCATGTGTTGCCTCTCTTGTGTCTCTAGAGTTTCCCTTGGTAGATCTTAAATTCACTATTCACAACCTTACTACCCCGGCTATTGCTAATAATCCCATTGATGTAGCATATTGTTGCATTATATATCTTGATGAATGGTACTCGCAAATCATGAGATATTTGAGTGATGGTACCTTTCCTAACTCTGTGAATAAGAATACTAGGGCTAGGATTCACAAATTGGCTGCTAGATACATTATCCTTTCTAATGTTCTTTATAGGAGGGGTTATAATGGTCTTCTCCTTCGATGCTTAAACAAGGCCAAAATCCCTATTTCTCTTGAGGAAACACATTTAGATGCTTGTGGGGGGCATTTTGGGGGTAGATCTTTAATTCAGAGATTTATCGAAATGGGATATTATTGGCAAACCATGGAAAAGGATTCCTTTGCGTTTGTTAAAAGATGTCATTAGTGACAACAACATAGAAATTTGATCCATGCCCCTGCCCAAGAACTTCGATCTCAAGTGGCATCTTGGCCTTTTTCTACACGGGGTTTGGATCTCATTGGTAAAATATCTCTTCCTTCATCACAAGGAAATACCTTCATCATAACAGCCATTGATTACTTTACAAAGTGGGTGGAAGACATTCCTCTTCGATCCACTACTGCTGAAATAATTTGTCAATTCATTTTGGAAAACATTATTTCCCAATTTGGGATACCTTTCGTCTTAGTTTCAACTAATGGAACGTCGTTCAAAAATAAGGATGTGAAGAATTTTCTTGAGAAATATAATATTCAACATAAACTTTCTACCCTTTATTATCCTCAATCAAATGGTCAAGCTGAGTCTTCTAATAGGATAATTGAACAATTTTTTTGAAAGACTGTAAACAATCATGGTAAGGATTGGCATACTCAATTAAACTATGCTCTGTGGGCTTATCACATGAGTGTACTTGTTTCTACAGGTTGCACTCCTTATAATCTTGTTTATGGTGTTGATGCCATTATGCCTTTGGAGTTAGAAATTCCTTCTTTGAGAGTTTCTCTTAGGGGTATAGTGGATGATGATTCCTATAGAGAGCAAAGGCTTCAACAACTGGAGATGCTCGATGAACGACGTATAAATGCCCTCGAACATATTTAAGCATATCATAAAACCTTGCAACGAAGATACAATGATAAATTTATTCAATGTTCCTTCTTAGTAGGTGATTTAGTCCTTTACGAGAATCAACGTAATGTGAATACCTTACTTGAGGAGAAAGGAAAATTCAGCCCCAATTGGCTTGGACCATACATTGTTGTCGAGGTCTATGGATCAAGTGCTTACAGGATAGAAGATGTGGAAGGTATGCCTCTCAAGGAACCCATAAATGTTATGCACCTTCGTAGATACTATGCCTAGTTCTCTTTTTCTCTCTCTTTCTCTCTCTTTCTAGTCTACTTTCTTTTCTCTCTATATATTTTTCTTCAAAATTGGGTAATATGTTAGTATGTACTCATTAAAGTATGTAAGATTAAATGATTTTATATTGTTTGGTCCACATTACTTCATTCTTGACAAGCATGTTTCATTACTTTATTGTTTGTCTTGGATTCCTTTATGTATTTTGTAATAGATTTGCATTTAATATGTGTTAGCGTAATATACAATTTCTTATGTGTTAAGTAGAGTTATATCATGTTGTGTTTAATTAGAGTTAATTAAATCACATTTGCCATATAGTTCTTAGGCTTGATACATTCTTCTTTTACATCATCAAAGTAGCATTTAATTAAATACTTAGTTATTTAATTAAATCACACATGTATCAATTTAATCATGAAGCATTGAGAAATCAATCACATGTAAATTAAATTAGACATACATTTTCATCACTCAATATGTTACTTCTAATCTAAGAAATGCATATATTTTTTAAGAATTAAAATAACATATCCATGAGTATCATAATATATACATCAAGATCATCTCCTATCCCTAGGACTAGTAGCTAGAGGATGGTGGCTAGATGCCCCCTCCTGATCTGGTCATGGGGGGTGGCCCCATGGGGGTGTATTGCGATATGGACTGCGAGTGACTCCGCGAGGAGCTCCTGTGATCCCTCTCCATCATAATCCCATAGTATGTGGCTGCCTCTATCTGTGATGCTTCTAGGTCATGCTTTGGTTGTTGTAATCTCTCTCGTAGGACCTCTATCTTCGTCCGAATAGGGGAGAAAAGGTCCTCATGTCGTCCTATACTCCTCTAGGATCTATGTGATGTCTGTGAGGAACTAGGAATGTGCACAGTCACGATGAGGTCTATCACTACATTATGAATAAGAGAACATCACTTCTGGATGGTAGTTACAAGATAGAGAAAATTTTTATCAATAACATTCTATATCATCAAATCTAAAACAAGTAAGATACATAAGTTAATCAATAACAGGACACCTTACCTGGATCTCCCTCTCGCCTATAGGGATCATGGAAAGTGACTGCCTAAGATTGGGACCCACTAGGCTCTCTACTCTCATATTGTCTCTGTACACTAGGTGTGGGATGATGGGGACTAGGATCAGGACCCCTTATAGGGTCCTTCTCCGCCTGTAGTGGGAGACTCGGTTGATCGAGGGCTATGATATCCTCCTCGGAGTGATGAGGAACTGCATGTAACTCATCATTTCCTCAATCTCCTCATCCTCCTTGTCCTCATCATCCTCATCCTCATGATCGTCCTCCTCCTCATCCTCCTCCTCATCCTCCTCCTCCTCCTCCTCCTCCTCTTTGTCCTCCTCATCATCTCCATCCTGATCTCCCTCTCTGGTATCAAGATCATCTCTTTCTCTGCCTGCCTCCTGCTCTCTTGTGTCATCAGCCTGATCATCTGAGCCCCCCTTGGATGTATCAGATCCCTCTCCATTGCCTGATTATCTCCATGGTTTGGGGTTCCCACCAGGGAAGTCTGCTGGGAAGATGGCTCTAGGGTATGTCCTCGCCCACCATGTGATGTACCGCTGGTGCACGCCCAAATCATCTCTATAGTCTGTCGCAATGTCCTAATCTAACCCATCTGAATCTGTGATGTCGATCTCATCACTGGTAGGCCTAGGAAAGGCTCCTAGCCTCGGCATCATGCGTGAGTGTCACATGTACATAGGCACATCAGTAGGAACACACTGCTTGAACTCAAACTGCCGCTGAACTCGGTCGAAGTAGAAGGGAATGACTATGTGGCTGTACCGACTCTCCAGTAGACGGTTCCTCTGAATGTTGAACATCTGCCTGTGTAGCCCTGCCCACATGTACATCCTGAGGTAGGGTCTCCATATGACTCTGCCCATTGTCAATCTATCCAAGCTCAACCTCCAATGTAGGAGATCACTAAATCGCCACTCATGGGTAAGAGGATAAGCAAATACCCTACGTTGATCTGGGACTAGCTCTATGGGGGCTCTAGTAGGCCTTATGCAGGTAATATGCTCGAACATCCCCACCTATAGCAGCGTGCATGTCATCAGGCCGCATCCCTATCCAAACACATACTCCCCAAGGTCATTATAGAGATGCGCAATCATGCTCTGAGCCCAAGAGTATACCCTCCTATGTCTCTCCATCGCTCGGATAGCGTAGATGATTCCTCCATGCATATGTGTGTCGCACCCATTAGGGCACATGACTAATGCAAGGGTCACAATCATGAGTCACCTCACTAATGGAATCCCACCAGTAGGGTGTAGGAGCTAGCTGACCATGATATGGCCCCTCATCTATCCGAGTATCACTCTCCCCATAGCATACACTTGCTCTCTCCTGCAATCCTCCTCTGTCCAATCGGATCGATATCTCACAGTCTCTCCCCTAATGGGAAGGCACAAAATGTGGTATACATCCTCAAGGGTGCCCATCATCTCCCCTATAGGTAGCAAGAATGTCGAGGTGTTTGCATCCCACCTCTCCATCACTGCCATCAGTATCGCACAATGGAATCTAACGACTGACATAGTCATCACTATACACACCTAAAATTGTCCAGTCTAATTAAATAAATATCTTTATTTATTTAATTATTTTAGCCTAATTCTTCTATTAATTAAATAAATCTTTATTTATTTAATTAATTCATTTATCCACTTCTAGCCTTATTTCTCATTTAAATAAATACCTTTATTTATTTAAATTTATCCCTTTTCCTAAATTAAATAAATATCTTATTTATTTAATTGATCCCACTTCCTCTATTGATTAAATAAATCTTTATTTATTTAATTAATTCATTAACCTTTTCTACCTATGACACATGTCATTTATCTCTTAATTCCTACACTACCTACCCTCTCATTATTTTCTTATTTTCTCTACCTACCCTTTAATCATAGCCGACCATTTATCTTTTACACCTCTCAATCTTATCTCTTCATTTCTTATAGTGTCTTCTATATAAGGAGATGCTTCCTTCATTATCAAACCCTCAACTATGCATTCGGACCCTTGGACATACACATTCTAATCAAACATCCTAGCATTCGATCTTTCATATACGATCCTACTTGCAACCACATTTCCGTTCTTTGTTGAGCTCTTGTGCACATATAAAATCTAAGAGCAAATATATCAAGCAAGATCAATGGAGTTAGGAAGAATGGAGATCCAAACCCTATTGGACATGTGATGGTATAATCTTTGTGATTTCATTTTATTTGCATTGTCTTAGGTAATCTTCATATGTTATGGTGGATCTTTGTTGTTATTAGGCTAGGGTTTTGTGGTTGAATCTATTTAGTCTTTCAATATTATTGTTGTATCCATTTTCACCATATACATTTTGGCATGCCGCGTGGGACATGGATTTTTGTTAGATCTATGTTTTTTGCAAGTTTTTGTAACCATATATTGTTGTTTTGTAAAACAATTTGGAGAATAACCTTGTGCAGCTAGGGTTTTGGACACAAAATCAAGATCTTGGAGAGATTCAATCATATCTCACAAATGGCTTGGAAATTTTGCACCAAAGTTTTTTTGTAGGTTGAAGACAGTATCAAGAGCTCTCAAAGAAAAATTCAGATCTATTGGAGAATATTTTAATTTTCTATGAATTTTGTATGGATTTTCATAAAAAATTAATTTTGAGAGAAAATGAGCTAATTTTTTGGATTTTCTTACATTTTTGGAAATCTCTCATAATTATACACAGGATCTATTCTTTGTGATTTTAATTTTGATGAAAATATTTCCCTAAAAATCGGATCTTTAAAAATTAGGGTTTTTTGTTATTTTGATCAGATCTCACAAACGGCTTTGAATTTTGGCACCAAATTGTTTTTTAAGGTTAGGAAAAGTATTGAAAGTGTTCAGTAAAAATTTCAGATTTTTTGGATCAAATTTTCATTTTATATGAATTTTTTATGATTTTTCATAAAAAATTAATTTTGAGAGGAAATTAGTGATTTTTTTGGATTTTCTTACATTTTTGGAAATCTCTTAGAATTATACATAGGATTTGTTCTTTTTGATTTAAAATTTGATGCAAAATCATTCCTCAAAAATAAGATCTTTAAAATTTAGGTTTTTGCATTATTTTACTCATATCTCACAAACTATTTGGATTTGTTGCAGAAATTTTTTTATGCAAGTTTTTAATACCATCAAGAATGTCCAGTAAAAATTTCAGATTTTTTGGATCGATTTTGCATTTTATATGAATTTTTTATGATTTTTCATAAAAAATTAATTTTTGGAGCAAATTAGCAATTTTTTTGGATTTTCTTACATTTATGGTAATCTCTTGAAATTTTACAGGTGGAATTTTTTTATGATGAATCAGATCTTTTAATTGATCAACAAAACCCATTGTTGAAGGCCTCTATTTCACAAAGTCTTTTGGATCTAAAATTTACCTAACTTGTGTGCTTGCAGGAAGGGGTGATCATTTGAAACAATCCAAACTACTAATAAATCTTTGTTGAAAGACCTTGACAAGGATTTTATTTTGATCTTTATTGTGCCTTGTTTTCATATATTATCAAACACTTCAATTGGTGCAATAAAATTGAACCAGTGTCTTTTGTGTTTTGGGCAATAGGCTTTTTTTGTTTCATCTTTAGAGGGCATGTCTCCCCGTGTGGTCATTAGGACTACTAGTGAGGAGAGAATGACCCAAGTGGTAGCGAGGAAAAGCCATCCTCTTCCAAACCACTATAAACAATTGTATTCATGGTGAAAACTATGGATAAAGTGTGCTGATTAGTTCATACCGACACTATGTCTCCCCATAAACCCGTTTGATCAAATTTATTTGATCAATTGTAGGGTGTAACCCTTACCAACTGGGAGCCTTCTATATTTATAGAGCTGAAAGTGCTGCATGTATGGTCACACGAGTGGATGCCCTTACTAGCACCTTTTTGTTTTAGAAGCCAAAATCCTTCTAGTTGTTGGGGCAGGAGGTCGGACCTCTGGTAGCGGCCCACACACATACGGTTCTTAGTAGAGATACAAAGTTTGCCACAGGAAGTTTTTCATGGGGCCCGATGCTTGGCTACTTTGAGAAGTGAGTGTCGAGGGTGGAGCCAGTGGGGTCAAGCATCTACGTATCCGCTCTGAATAGCGTAGCCTCAGGAGAAACTCCATGTGGGATCAACAACTATTGTCCTAGCCGACCATAAGAATTGTGCTTTTCTTATTTTGAACTATCAAACATTCAAGATCAAACATCAAAACTGTTGGCATTATGTGAACCGGTATGTGGACATAATGACATTGTATGTTGTCATTGATGTCAATATGTTGAAGAGGTATGAACCTGCATATGTGAGAACCGGTATAACACTGTGAACCAGCATTTGTGCCAAAGTGAAGTGGTGTGCTTGTTCAAGATGAACCGGCATATGGTTATGGGAACCAACTAATGGAAGCGTTGTATGACTACCAGTTGGTAGTCTCAACTTCAGGGTTTTCGGTTGAAGTGCTTCAAGCCTGTATGGCTCAATCGGTGATCTTTGTGTAATGAGTAAGTAGTATAACAAAGAACAGATCGTGTTGCCACGTCAGCCATGCGTGTGTGAAGGATCTTGCATGAAGAAGACTATCCCTATCTACCTTGGGAATGTGCAAAGTTTGCAAATGGTGAAAACACATGATGGATTATCAGCTGCCATGAAATCGGTGGATAATGAACAATGGAGAATGTCTTGAGATTTATTCAAGATCTACTGCATTTAATACAGTATGATCAATGATCAGGATTGAACTGTTTGAATTCCTTAACCTAACAGGTCTAGGGTTTAGGGTTTATGCTACCGACCTGTTTGTTGTCCTATAAGGTCGATGTTGTGATTCTTTCAGAGGTAGTTGGCAAAAGCTGTGTGTGAGTATCCAAGAGAAGGGATACGAGATCCTTGCCAAACCAGAGGAGAGAAGTGATACCTGCAGAGTGTAAGTGCAGAAGGTGAAGAGGAGCTTAAGCGGATCTGCATTGGCATTGAGTGTTGTTACCAGATCATTGTAATACTTGTTGATCTCTAACCACCTCAACAGTTGGAAAATCCCCTAACAGGGTAGCCTTAACCGGCTTGCTGTAAATCCCTTAGTAGGGTAACTCAAAGTTATTGAGATCTGGAAACCTAGAGAGCTCTAGAAATCCTTTAGCTATTGAGTTCTTGAAATCCTCTAACAAGGTACCCTTAATAGGGTTTAACACTTAGCCAGGTATTGTAGCCATCCCTTAACCGAGTGATCTCTAACAAGATCGGTTCCTAGCAGAACCTTTTGTAATGTCTTTAACCGGACAAGGATTCTAACAGAGCAGACTTCCAAAGAGTTCAACAACAAGCTTGTGGGTATTCATCCCCACCATGGTTTTCCCCAGTTGGGTTTCCACGTGAAAAATATGTGTGTCATGTGTGATGCTTTTATCTTGTGATGCTTTGTTATTACCTGTTAAGCATATGATGGTTCTGTGTTTTATGCTTGTCAATAAAACATGTTGAACTAGCTGTTGTGAAGATGTGATGATAGATTACTTGTTCATACATAAGGGCGAAATGGTAGTGTAGTTCTGAGTTGAGGGGAAAGCTCAGTGAGTAACCGGTTTATAATTGTTTTAGTTGTTCTGAGTTTTACCGGTTGCACTATGTTTCAAACCGGTGTCACTGTTTGCCAATCATCTGGAGTGATTGTTGCTGAACCGGTTTAGGTATGTATTTTGTCTGTATTGATTCACCCCCCCCCCTCTCAGTACTGGTTGGGTACTATTCGTTCATCATTGAGTTATCAATTGGTATCGGAACTCTCTAGGTCCTCTGTGTTCTAAGCTTAACCGCTTGAGGTAAAGATCCCAGTCAAATGATGAAGAGGGAAGGTCCAAAGTTTAACAGGGAAAATTTTGGTATATGGAAAGATAGGATGAAGATATTCATCAGAAGCATGGGTGCCTAACACTGGAGTTATGTTGAGAATGTCTATGTTGTCCCTACCGGTACTCTCACTGATGACCAAAAGAGAGAGATACAAGAAAATGGGCAAGTCATGGAAGCCCTTATTAGTAGTCTATCTGACATTGAGTTTATTGATGTTTAGGACAAGGTAAATCCCAAAGAGGTATGGGATGCTCTTGAAAATATCTATGGTGGTGATGAACATGTAAAACAGGCTAAGGAAGAAAGTCTGAGAGGGAAGTTTGAAGATATGTGGATGGTTGAAGGTGAGACCATTCAGTAGTATGGAATAAGAATCAAAATAGTTGTTGGAGAAATCAAGAGTGCAGGTGGTAAATAGAAGATTCCACTATGGTAAGCAAAGTCCTGAGATCCCTATTGTCGGTCTATGCAATAAGGGTTGTTGCTATTCAGGAGCTGAGATCAATAGACAAGACTAAGGTATCCTTGGACTCCATCTTAGCCAAGTTGACAGCCTATGAGCTAAATAGTTTTGATGGCAGTGTTCAAAAGACTGAATCAGCTTTTAAAGCCTCTGCTATACCATCCAGAAAAGGAAAAGAAGCTAGCACTAGCGGTGAACCTAGAAAGAGTAGAGAAATGGATGATGAGGAGATCCCGATGGCATTTGAAGCTCTCCTTGTTAGGAAGCCTCCTAAAGGAACCAGTAAATACAAAGGTAAGCTACCTTTGAAATGCTTTTCTTGTAACTGGATAGGACATATTGCTATAAACTATCCTAATGGCGATAACAAGGACAAACCAGAAAGGTTCAGGAAATTCAAAGGAGGAAACTGAAGAAACTGTTTTGTGGCAGTTGATGAAGGTGTCACAGATGAAGAATCAGAGGATGAAGAAAATGAAGATATTGTGTTTGTTGCTGTCAAAGAAGATGTGTCAGACAAGAAGGCTCTTGTCTCCTGGTTTGATAATTCCAATGAGTGGATCATTGACAGTGGCTTTTCTCACCATATGACTGGTGACCGGAGCAAGTTTCTATCCTTGGAGGAGTATGATGGAGGTGTGGTTCGCTTTGACAATGATGCACCATGCATGGTCAAAGGTAGAGGGTCCATCTCTCTGAATGGAAAGAGCAGTGCTAACAATGTGTACTAGGTTGATGGTCTCAGACACAACCTTCTGAGTGTTGCCCAGCTAAATGATAGTGGCATCACTTTGGAATTCAAGAATGGAGTTTGCAGAATCAAAGGAAAAGATGGTGAATTGGTGGCCATCAGCATGCAGACCAAAGGTAACCTATTTCATCTGAATGCAAATATAAGTACATGTCTTATGGCTAAGTTTGATGATAGCTGGATATGGCATAGGAGACTCTGCCATGTAAACTTTGATAACATTGTGAAGGCTAGTAAGATCAAGGCAGTTAGAGGGTTGTCGGTGCTAAGCAAACCAGATAATACCTTGTGCAGAGAGTGTCAATTGGGGAAAATGTCTTCCTCAACCTTTAAAGGTAAATCTTTCACTGCTGACAACTTGCTTGATCTTGTGCATACTGATTTGTGTGGTCCTATGAAAACTAGAAGTGTGTAGGGTGATAGGTACTTCATGATTCTCACTGATGACTGCTCAAGAATGATGTGGGTCACATTCTTGAAAGACAAGTCTGAAGCCTTTGTGAAGTTCAAATCTTTCAGAGCATTAGTGGAGAAGGAAAGCGGTAAAAGGATCAAGTGCCTCTGAACTGATCAAGGAGGGGAATTCACTTCCAGTGAATTCAACAAGTATTGTGAATAATTTGGCATCAAGAGGCAACTGTCTGCCCCCTGGACTCCACAGCAGAATGGCCTAGCAGAGAGGAATAACTGGACTGTGGTTGAAGCAGCTAGAACCATGTTGATTCAAGGAAAGGTAGCTCACACCTTTTGGAGAGAAGCGGTGAGCACTGCAGTCTACACAATGAACCGGGTACTCATCAAGAAAGGTAAGGACAAAACTCCTTATGAGTATTAGACCAGTAAAACACCTGTCATTAGCTACTTGAGGGTTTTTGGTAGCAAATGTTACATCAAGAGGAGTGAACATTAGGGAAAATTTGAAGCTAAATGCGATGAGGGAATATTCCTAGGATATTCCACCAAGAGTAAAGCTCTCAAGTGTTACAACAATAGGACTCAGAGAATTATGGAAAGTATCAATGTAAAAGTTGATGAATCCTCTGAAAAAACTGAGGAAACCGACAGTGAGCAAGCTGTAAATGAACCGGTTGTTAGTCAACCAAGTACCAGTAACAGTGTTCCTGAACCGGTGAATGCTGATACTAATGAAGATGAGGATGAAGAGGAAAAGAAAGAAGAACCAGTCAAGACCATTCCTTGGTATGTCAAGTTGAATCATGATCCTAAGTAGATCATAGGAGATAAGGATGCAGGAATCCTTACAAGAAGAAAGATCAGAGAAAACTCATGTATGATCTCTGAATTTGAGCCTAAATCATTCAAAGAGGCTCATAAAGATGAAGACTGGATCAAGGCAATGGAAGAGGAACTTGACCAGATAGAGAAAAATGGTACATGGTCCTTGGTACCCAGGCTAGAGCATAAAAATGTCATTGGCACCAAATGGGTTTTTAGAAACAAGCTGAATGAGGATGGCACAGTGATTAGGAATAAAGCCAGATTGGTGTGCAAAGGATATGCTCAAGAAGAAGGAGAAGACTATGGAGAAACCTTTGCTCCTGTAGCCAGATTGGAAGGAGTTCGTATTCTTCTTGCATATGCAGCTTTTAAAGGCTTCAAAGTATAGCATATGGTCTAAAGTAAGCACCTAGGGCATGGTATGAGTTCCTACATTCCCATCTTGTGAAGATTGGATTTGAGAGAACAAGTGAAGATAGCAATATCTACTTGAAGTCTGAAAGAGATCAGATCCTGATCTGTCAGGTATTTGTTGATGGCATTATCTTTGGTGGTGATGACAAGATGAGTCATGAATTTGTTGATGAGATGAAGGAAGAGTTTGAGATGTCACTCATAGGGGAGATTAAGTTCTTCATTGGACTACAGATTCAACAAATGAAGGATGGAATCTTTATCACTCAGTCCAAATATGTCACAGAGGTGTTGAAGACCTTTGGCATGGAAGATAGCAAACCAGTTGGTACACCGATGGTGACTGGTTGTAAACTATCCAAAGAGGATGACTCTGCATTGGTTGATGAGAAGGAATACCGATCAATGATTGGTAAGTTGCATTATGTAATACATAGCAGACTGGATATTGCACATGTAGTTGGCATTACTACAAGGTTCTAGAAAAGTCCAAGAGAATCCCACTTGGTTGCAGTCAAGTGGATTCTTAGGTATCTGAAGGGAACTGTTGACTATGGATTGTGGTATCCATATAGCAAGGACTTCAACTTGAAAGTGTTCACAGATGCTGATTGGGCTGGTAATGTAGATGACCGGAAGAGCACAACTGGTGGTGCATTCTTCCTTGGTGGTAGACTGGTCTCATGGATGAGTAAAAAGCAGAGTTGTATCTCTCAGTCTACAGTGGAAGCAGAGTATGTTGCAGCTTTCATGAACTGCACTCAGACAATTTGGATGAAGCATGTAATGAAAGGCTTCAAAATCCCTGTACCTGAACCGGTAAGTATATTCTGTGATAACACAAGTGCTATCAATATTTCAATGAATCTGGTTTTACATTCTAGAACCAAGCACTTTGAGCTTAAGTATCATTTCTTAAGGGAAAAGGTTCAGAACATGCACTGGAGCATGTGTCCAATAAGGAGCAGTTAGCAAACATATTCACCAAGCCTCTTCCAAAGACTACATTTACACACTTAAGAGGTGAATTAGGGGTACTGCCCCTTCAAGAGGTGAACTAAAGGTATATTCTCCACATCAGTCATGTATTGCATAGTCAAATCTTTCTTCAGGATTGATGTGTTGAAGGATGCTACTCCTCAGGGGGAGCAGCATAATGGAACCAAGAAGCTTGTGCCTCCACTTTGGCATTGTTGTCAAAGGGGGAGAAGATGTCAAGTGGAGAAGATATCTGCAAAAATTGGGGGGGAAAATGTGAAGCGGAGAGATATCTTTGTATATTGCCATCAATGCCAAAGGGGGAGATTGTTGTCATTATGTGAACCGGTATGTAGACATAATGACATTGTATGTTGTCATTGATGTCAATATGTTGAAGAGGTATGAACTGGGATATGTGAGAACTGGTATAACACTGTGAACCAACATTTGTGCCAAAGTGAAGTGGTGTGCTTGTTCAAGATGAACCGACATATGGTTATGGGAACCAACACATGGAAGCATTGTATGACTACTGGTTGGTAGTCTCAACTTCAGGGTTTCCGATTGAAGTGCTTCAAGCCTGTATGGCTCAACCGGTGATCTTTGTGTAATGAGTAAGCAGTATAACAAAGAACAGATCATGTTGCCACATCAGCCTTGCACGCGTGAAGGATCTTGCATGAAGAAGACTATCCCTATCTACCTCAAGAATATGCAAAGTTTGTAAATGGTGAAAACACGTGATGGATTATCAGCCGCCATGAAATCGGTGGATAATGAACGATGGAAAATGTCTTGAGATTTATTCAAGATCTACTGCATTTAATACAGTATGATCAATGATCAAGATTGAACTGTTTGAATTCCTTAACCTAACAGGTCTAGGGTTTAGGGTTTATGCTACCGACTTGTCTATTGTCCTATAAGGTCAATGTTGTGATTATTTCAGAGGTAGTTGGAAAAAGTTGTGTGTGAGTATCCAAGAGAAGGGATACGAGATCCTTGCCAAACTAGAGGAGAGAAGTGATACCTGCAAAGTGTAAGTGCAGAAGGTGAAGAGGAGTTTAAGTGGATCTGCATTGGCATTGAGTGTTGTTACCAGATCATTGTAATAACTGTTGATCTCTAACCACCTCAACAGTTGGAAAATCCCCTAATAGGGTAGCCTTAACCGGCTTGCTGTAAATCCCTTAACAGGGTAACTCAAAGTTATTGAGATCTAGAAAGCTAGAGAGCTCTAGAAATCCTTTAGCTATTGAGTTCTTGAAATTCTCTAACAAGGTACCCTTAACAGGGTTTAACCCTTAACTGGGTATTGTAGCCATCCCTTAACCGGGTGATCTCTAACAGGATCGGTTCCTAGCAGAACCTTTTGTAATGTCTTTAACCGGACAAGGCTTCTAATAGAGCGGACTTCCAAAGAGTTCAACAAAAAGCTTGTTGGTATTCATCCCCATCGTGGTTTTTCCCAGTTGGGTTTCCACGTGAAAAATATGTGTGTCATATGTGATGCTTTTATCTTGTGATGCTTTGTTATTACCTGTTAAGCATATGATGGTTCTGTGTTTTATGCCTGTCAATAAAACATGTTGAACTAGCTGTTGTGAAGATATGATGATAGATTACCTATTCATACATAAGGGTGAAATGGTAGTGTAGTTCGGAGTTGAGTGGAAAGCTCAGTGAGTAACCAGTTTATAATTGTTTTAGTTGTTTTGAGTTTTACCGGTTGCACTCTGTTTCAAACCGGTGTCACTGTTTGCCAGTCATCTAGAGTGATTGCTGCTGAACCGGTTTAGGTCTATATTTTGTCTGTACTGATTCACCCCTCCCCCCTCTTAGTACCAGTTTGGTACTATTCATTCATCATTGAGTTATCAAAAACATTGTGTCTTTTATGTCTTCAAGTGTATGCAAAACATTTTTACATCAAACAACACACTTTTCTTGGAGTCATTTTGAGTCTAAACACTTGCAAACATTGAGTCCCCATCAACATTGTGTCCTCTTGTCATGAAAAACAATCAAAAATTCAGATTGGGTCACAACAAAACAACTTCACAAATTGGAAAAATTTACAGTCCAACAAACAAGTGCAATCAGTTTCAGAATTCTTGAGCTTCCTAAGTTATTTCTCTAGATTTTCATCTAGCATTCAACCTGTCTTTAGGTCTCACAAATTCCATCATTGCTTTACACCTTACATTACATTCACATTTGTCTAAACTTGAGTCAAAAGGTCACTTGCTTGTCCTCATCATACTTTGTCAACACATTACATACAACAACATTTTGCTAAGTGGTCCCTCATCAAGGTCTATCACCTTTGGGTCTCATTTGGTCTTACTTAGAGTCAAGGTCAACTTACCTCATCAAGAGAAACTATCATCTCTTTGGAAGACACACCTACTCTACTACATACATACTTGGTCTTACACTTTGAACATTGCAAGTACACCTCAGATTCATTTACATTCCATCCAACTCTTGGTCTTCCATACTTTTTCCATTTTCATCTAGTCTCATGCATCTTGGTCAAGACCTAGTTCATGGTTGAAACCTGATCCCAAAAATCTAGGAGAGAATCTAAAGAGGCTCAAGAGTTCACAAACATGAGTTCCTATGAGTATGAAAATGATATCTTTTTCAATTCTAATCATACTACATTACCTGACATGGATGCCTATAGAAACATTCCAAATGTTGAGCACATGGACACTACAAACAATAATGATACAAACAATGACAATATGGACAACATTTCAGTACATTCAGAAGAAGTGGACGACTCCATTATGGATCCCCAATTTAATTGATTGGTTGAGGAAATAATGAGGAGCGATTGACAATATTTTTTACAAGTGATGGCACAAAGTGGAGCCAAGATCCCTCATGATTTTGACATGTCTCAAATAATGGAAAATCGACCTTTGCAACAACCTCAACTCAACATGGACCAAAGGAGGCCTAATAGTGGAGGCAATAGAGGACCACATATGGTGCCTGAATCACCATCATCTTTGTTTCAAAAACTTGAGGTCCCACATACACATGGTCAAGCATATGATACTCACCTTCGCAGACCATTATGGAAGTCTTATGCAGAAAAATATACTCAATCACATACCAATGCTAAGGACCAACCACCAAAGCAACTGGATATCCAAAGGCATGATCAAAATTTGGACACAAGGAAACCCCACGTCAAATTTGGGGGCAAAACACTAGAACAAACTCATGACATGCCTATAGAGTATGGCATACATGGACAAAGTAGATATTCCATTCCTCACCATGACTCTATGCAAAGTGGTCCTTATATGCATACACAACATCACTATAGACCTCCTCCATATGAACATGTGTATGATCAATACCATCCATATATGCAACATGCTCCTCCTCCACTCGGTGGTTCAAGCATGAGGTATGGTCCAAGAAGTCAGTCTCCACCTAAGAATAATTTGGAACAACAAATCAAGGACTTACAGAAGAAAATGGAGGACATAAATACACCGAAGCCAACTTACACAATGAGAGACATATGTCCCTATCCATTTGACAAAATCATTCCAATGCCTCCATTTCCTACACACTTTGTGACACCTAAGTTTGATAAGTATAGAGGCAGAGGAGATCCTAAGGCACATATAAGACAGTTTTTCATAGTTTGCATTGAGGTAGCAGCAGAAGAGACATATTTGATGAAATTATTCCCACAAAGCTTAGGTGATCAAGATATGGAATGGTTCTCCTAGATTCCATTCTAGTGACACTCACTGTTCATCACAAAGTGTTGCTTCTATTCTAGTGACACTCACTGTTCATCACAAAGTGTTGCTATTTATCCTAGTAGTACTCCTTGTTCATCACAAAGTACTACGTGTTTTTGCACTCCCTGTTCATCACAAAGTGTTGCTCACATTTGCATTCCCTGTTCATCACAAAGTGCTACTCATATTAGTACTCCCTGTTCATCACAAAGTACTAAGTCTTGGTACTCACTGTTCATCACAAAGTGCCTCGATCTATCCTAGTTTTCCCTAGAGGACCTGCTTGAGTGTATCCTCTCAGCAGCTTATCCAATCAACAACGTATGTTCATCACAGAACTGTCGATTTGCCCTAGAAGACATCAATGCACATTTTTGACATAAACGCGCTTGAAGGACATAAACGCGCTTACATATTGCATATACGTGCCTGAAATACACAGACGTGCCTATGCTCTGCACAGACGTGCCTGCTTTGCACAGACGTACCCACATAGCACAAACGCGCCTGCACAATGCAGATGCACTCGCATTTGGCATAGACGCCTTTTCATTCATAGATGCGCCTGGCACAAACAAAGATGCGCCTAGCCAACCCAGACGTGCCTGGCACCAATGCAAAAACGCCTACACATTTTTGACATTTTTTGACATTACCTAGATGCGCATTTATTGCATTGCCTAGCATGCATTAATGACAACATTTATTGTAACAAAGTACAAGGAGGTTTTGCGGTACTTACTAGCTCTCCTGCATCTCTCGGCCTCTGAAATCGATGAATGCGATCGAATCTGTGTACCAATGCCATCGCTGCTGACTGCTACTCCTCTATTCTCTCTTTGCACTCTGATCTCTTGGATGTGTGGATGACAATGAGGATGTTTTCCCCTCGTGGTCTATCTTATAGACTACTTTAGCCCTACCCCTCATTTCCTGAGTCAGTCTTCTTTATCCCGTGACTCTGTCACTTTATCCCATCCAGTCAGTCCATTCTACCACTTCTTTCTTATCGAGAGATTGTCTGTGATCTTTCCAGACATTTTCATCCAATCTCTCGAGGGGGCATATCATTCCCATCTTGGGGCAACTTTGTATCAGTTCATATTATCTTCTTTGAAACAACACGACAAGCTACATTGTCTCAAAGAGGGGCAAAATGTAGACACCTAAAATTGTCGAGTCTAATTAAATAAATATCTTTATTTATTTAATTATTTTAGCCTAATTCTTCTATTAATTAAATAAATCTTTATTTATTTAATTAATTCATTTATCCACTTCTAGCCTTATTTCTCATTTAAATAAATACCTTTATTTATTTAAATTATCCCTTTTCCTAAATTAAATAAAGATCTTATTTATTTAATTGATCCCACTTCCTCTATTGATTAAATAAATCTTTATTTATTTAATTAATTCATTAACCTTTTCTACCTATGACACATGTCATTCATCTCTTAATTCCTACACTACCTACCCTCTCATTATTTTCTTATTTTCTCTACCTACCCTTTAATCATAGCCGACCATTTATCTTTTACACCTCTCAATCTTATCCCTTCATTTCTTATAGTGTCTTCTATATAAGGAGATGCTCTCTTCATTATCAAACCCTCAACTATGCATTCGGACCCCTAGACATACACATTCTAATCAAGCATCCTAGCATTCAATCTTTCATATGCGATCCTACTTGCAACCACATTTTCGTTCTTTGTTGAGCTCTTGTGCACATATAAAATCTGAGAGCAAATATATCAAGCAAGATCAATGGAGATAGGAAGAATGGAGGTCCAAACCCTATTGGACATGTGATGGTATAATCTTTGTGATTTCATTTGATTTGCATTGTCTTAGGTAATCTTCATATGTTATGGTGGATCTTTGTTGTTGTTAGGCTAGGGTTTTGTGGTTGAATCTATTTAGTCTTTCAATATTATTGTTGTATCCATTTTCACCATAAACAATCACATCCCACAAGCCCACTGCATGTAGTAACTCCCTCTCCCACGCTGTCAGTCTTGGGATCTGCTTCTAAAGGCTCCAGAAGGTGAGACCGGTGGTATGCTCGCAGATGTATGGAAGTGTCTGCAAAACGCAAAACATTCTATCATCAGTAATCAATCATCATCACTATCAATGCAATCATTCTATCAATTCTAACATTCATCGCCTGATCCTGTGTCATCGTTGGTCACCCCGAACAGGGACTAGGGCACCCTGAGTGGACCAAGATTCCCTATTGGGACCATGGCACCCTATTGGGACCATCGCTCCCAAGTGGGACTAGGGTGCCCAGATGGGACCAGCGTGCCCTAGGAGGACCAGGGCGCCCCCTTGGGACCATGGCACCCTAGGAGGACCAAGGCTTCTGAGCTCGGACTTGGTGATGACATCATCACTCCTAAAAACTATGAAAGCATGGAAAAGTCAAATGGACTCAATGGAAGGTCAACTCACCTCATCGAATGGTCGGTCAGCGAGTACGGATTGGCACAGGATCTCCATCCACGTAGGTCGCTCAGGTCGGTGTCAAGGCATGATGGCTAATATGTGGGCTCCTTTGCAGTGAATAGTGCCAAAAATTTAGAAAGTGACAAATGAAGGTGTCACTTTCATATTTATGTGTTATGCACTTTTTGACTTTATGTTTTTAAGTTAAAACCCTATGTTCTCCACTTTTTCTTTAATCTATCATATTTTGAGCTAGGAAGCTCTGATTCTCGCACCATCGATGGCGTTGGAATTGTGAGTTCTCCCTCTTGCTCTGAATTAGTTCCATAATGTTCTTGGATTAGAAATCAAGCCTTGTTGTGAACTTCCTTCATCAAAATCTTTATCACAATTCATTGTGAAAAACATGATACCCGGTTTCAACTCACTAATAAGCAAGTCAAAACAGGGGGGGCATATAGCTACCCATGAATTTTATCACCTTCCTTAGTAAGAAATAGGTGATTTTGTGATCTAATATGTGGTTTTGTAGGGTGTGTTTCCTAACTGTGTACTACAAATACCATCGGGGGCTTCGTTCGACAACTTATGGCTATATCCTTTTAAAAAAAAATGTTTACTTTTTTGTACTTTAGCATTCATATGCACATAGTGTCATATGACCACTAAAGTGGGAGATAAATGTAGTGTCATAAATTGTACACCCTTTCTAGGGTGGTACAATTTCACACTTAGGTTAGCACCCGCCTTAGTGTGTCTTGCATCTTGCATTTCTAATTCCCCTTTAAGCATTTAATTAATTAATTTAATTAAATCTAAGGTCATGTTTCATCACTTTACATATTATAAAGTTGGGCCCTTTACGCTAAGTGTGCCCCTTTTCATTTTATTCCTCCAATGAATCATTTAATCATAAACCCTAATTATGTCTTATTTTGATCATTTAGGCCCGATTTCACATATCAAAACATTTTGAAATCAGCTGTAACTTTGGGATGCAATCTAATATCATCATATCTAATGGCCCCAAAAATTTGGTGAAAAGTTGGCCAGACCATGGCGGGAATGCACATGGTCTACAGTTTTTTCCCAAAATTTTGGGAGCACAATCCTATAATATAATAATGCTTAACCCCAAAATATCAGCAGGAAATTCAAATCCTAGGTCGGCCTAAACATGAAATTAAGATCTAGGATTTCATACTTAAGAGCTCTCTTTCTTCATTTGAAGGGATCTTCTTCTAAGAATATAAGAACAGGTTTTTGGAGCATTAGAGCCTTCTTTGCAGCAAAAGAGTAGATATTTGAAGTCTTCAACAACATTCAACATTCATCCATTAAACATTCATCAAGCATCATTTTATCAATTGGGGGCTTTTGAAGATGTAGAAGAACAATAGGAGATCATCGGCTGATGATTGGCTTGTACCTCTCCCTTGGGGTTGGGTATGGTTTCATGTTGTTTTCATGTCTTTGCATAAGCTTCATTTTGATTCATATTCATTCTTTAGGTCACTTTTCATTGTGGATTTAGAGCATTTACTTTGTCAATTATAAGCAATTAGGGTTTACTCTTTAGGGTTTCTCTAGATTATTTGCTTCCATCTTAGGATATTGCACACATACAAGGTTCTTGCACACATATTTTCAATACATTGTCATCTATTTATGGAGGTGGAAATCACCAAAACGGGGGTTTGACTAAGGTAAAACCCTATATAAACACCCCAAATCCTCTTTTTCAGCTTCAGGTACAGGTTCGGATCCAAGCGTTGCTGGAAGTTTCGGGACTGGAAGAGAACACAGGGATAGTTCTGGGTTGTAGATCTTAGCAAAAACCCCAAGGACAGGGGCGTGGCACCCAGTTCTTGCCCAGGACAGTGGCGTGGTGCCATGGTCCTGCCCTCTGTCAGCAGGATCTGGAAGAACAGTACTTTGCAAGCTCTAGAATTGCAAAATCAGGATAGTGATGTGGCACCTTGGTGCCAGACATTTCTACTTAGATTTCAAACACAAGTGCACCTTTGATTTTGCCTTCTAATCTATAATTTTCAGTAGTATATCAGTTGTCCTTTGATCTGCATTCTAGGTTAGATTGCATTTTTGCATCATTCCTCTCTCTCATTTACAGTAAAGGAATAGAAAACCTAAGAGGTAATCCACGACTCTCTCTTCCTCATAAGAAGTAGCTAAAGTGTGTTACCTCCCTAGGCTCTTTTGTATTCCATGACTATGTATGAGAGTGAGATTAGGGTTTCCATACTTAGTCTCACTTTTTCCCCTACACAATTAGATACATGATCTTTCTTAAAATTATATTTTTCTCATGATACAAATACACGATATCACTCTTATTTACATAATTAATGCTCCAAAGATTCATCCACATGAAGAGAACATTCCACAACCACGCACGCTAGCATCCAATGAAGAACATCCCAATGGAATAAGGCATCAAACCACCCGACCACGTGGAACCAAAAGGAACCACCCCCCTTGCTAGGAGATGACATGGGGTTCCCACTTACACTCAAGACCTAGGCTGACACCTAACAACCAAAGGACTCAATAAGACATCCACAAGATAACATCCAAGAGAAATGAACCAAATCACATCACAAGGCTAATTATAAACCAATAAACTCCTAAAGGCATAATCAACAAAAAAGGCATAAGGATCATGGACACATGTAGGGAAAGAGTGTCATCACATGCTATCCTCACAAAGAAGGGTATAATATATAAATATCGAGATCTCCACCTGACACTACAGGATCTCCACCCACACCCCTGATAGACATGTGGAGCCATCTCTACCTATGAGCAATCAAGGGAGTTTGGCTTACCATCTCCACAATCTACCCAAGCTCATTCTGAGTCTCCACTCAAGGGCCTATGAGTGGGACATAACAACAACTATTCATTATCTTGGTTATGTGAATTCCTAATTACCCAAACCCACTAATCAATTATTATGGTTATCACTTGAAATTAATCATAAACCCTTCATGTGGTCCCATGGTAGGTCTAGACCCTAAGCATCCTCTCTAGGAACCTCTTAGAAGCCTATTTCTCATGACCCCGGTCCTACACACGAAAGATCCCACTCTCCCTATCCATAGACCAAGACCTTAGGGTAGAACATAAATCACAATAAAATCAAAACAACATGAAGGCTCAACAAGAGATGAAATAAATCAACATAATCATCATCTCTACAACTGAACACAATAAGAATATTATGACCAACGCGTAAAGATAGAGCCTCCACCAAATCAAAACATAGCAATAAACAAGAGCAAGGCTTAAAATCAAACATAGCCAAATACATCCTCTATAGTGAGGCACAGTCCTCTCACTATTGATTACATAGGTTATCCCTCAACATCAAGGCATTTATCCTCTTGTTGGAGCAAAATGAACACATAAGCACAATCCTCAATGGTGTGACATAAATCATCTCATCAAAGCTCACAACAATGTAAAAGATCTAAATATCATCATAACCACCTCTGAGGAACTCGAATAAATCACATGATTCCTTTGGTAAAATTCCCAAAATCTGAAAAGCAACCATATTGAACTTGAGGGAACCCTAAATTTTGAAAAATTTAGAGTTCCAAATCTCATGCAGGACAGCAAGTTCACTGGAGAAATCTTGTGGGAATTAAAATTAGCTCATAAAGATTAGTTGAAGATAATAAACAACAACAACAACAACAAAAAATTCATTCACGTTTTTTCAGTTTGAGCCATCTTTTGGAGCTAGATATGAGTGATTAATGATGTTTTTAGTCTAAAAATGATTTCCCCGACCATATATCTCACCTTGGAGGGCCTTTTTATGATATTTTTTATTGTTTTCAAAGTGTCGGTGAGCCCATAAATAACCCAGATTTGAAAGTGACGTCCAAAACAGGTGGAAATTTCAACAATATCACAAAGAATTCTAAAAATAATCAACCTCCTATTTTTTTTTCATTCTTGCCATTATGCTGCCAAAAGGGGCATTAGTGAAAGTCAAATCAGTAAATTGAAAGTGTCATTCACAGAAGCATCAGAACTATATGGATTTTCCAAAGAGCCAACATTGTTAAAAAATGATACTACTTTGGAATCACCTTTAACAAGTTTCATCCCAGTTTTGGTTGATGGAAGCAATTTATTAAATTACTTTTTCATCACCCTATCACAAGATCGGCAAGACATAAAATGCACTACCCCGATGAGTAGAGTTACCCAGATGAGCTTTGCATAAGAGAAAAATGTCATCGAGCATCGACACAACTTAAAATGTACTTCCCCGACAATGCATAGCTACCCCGATGAGCTTAAGGTAATATGATTTAATTTTGCCATTAGGTAAGTATTTTAAATTAAATACTTTGCATTTTGATTTTTTTCAAATGGTAAAATAATTATGAGTTTGTGCAAGAATATTATTAAGACATTATTTTCACTTTTTGAAAGCTATAGTTAAATATTTTCAAAACATATTATCAAAGTGACATTTTTATGATTTTATTTTCAAAAGGTAAAATGATTTATACTTCCCAAGCAATTATTTTAGTAACATCTTTACCTTTAAGATTGATCTTTTGATTTGAAACCAAAATGATTTCAAATGTTATTCACTTTATATTTTGTATTTTCAAAAGGACTATCAAAAGTGATTATTATTACTTTTAGATTTATTTTCAAAATCACTCGATTATTTGATATGATATTAACATGAACAAAGGGTTAGATTATTCTTTGGGGAAAATTATTTTTCATAGGGGATATGTTGTCAATGTTTTTATTTCTAAAATCTATCCTTAGAAATTTATAATTTATCAAAGTATTTGATTTTTCTTTTTTGTGCAAGATACTATATAACAAAGTTATATTTCTTAAGCTGGCATATACATGAAGTATCTTTACCTAAGACATTTAATAGAATATTATATTTTCATAATGATTTGTATCATTCATGTAAATACCATAGAAAAGGGAAAAGTTATTATTTTTCACATTTAAAGTTATTATGATCTTTGAATTATCTTTTGAAAAGGAAATCTTTTGTCATAAGGAGGAATTACATTTATAAATGCCTTTTGACAATAATGAATAACATTTGATTATCAAATGGTTGATATTTTATTTCATCAAATATATTTACCCTAAGTAAATAAATTGAACATATGCATTAGGGTAAATCATTTATATCATATGGATAATGGTTTGATTGGTTTTTTGCAAGTATATATTTCATATGATAAAATATTTCCAAAAGAATTGAAGTTGCCCTAAAAGGTGAAAATGTATTCTTATCGCATTATTGGAATATTTATCCACGGATATCATTTTCAAAAGGGAAGTATATTCTTTTATGAATCATAGTAGATATGATATCTTTTACCTTACGTTATTATTTGAAAATATATACTAGGGTAAATTAATATTTTCCAAAAGGGTTGAAATACTTTGATTACTCTAACCAAGTATTTAAATGCAAGAAAAGGTTATTAATTTTTCGAAGGCAAACCCTAATCAAGGGTAAAATATGATTAATTCTTAAAATCAAAGAATTTGATTGGCTTATCTTATGTGCAGGAGATCTTTGGGTGATAATGAATATTTAAAGATTTGCACGATCAAGTCGAGGAACTTTATCAAGGCAGAAAATAAAAGAACATTATTAAAGAATTTATTTAGTATGTATTTTAGGGTTTTCATTTGTAATTATTTCTTAAACCAAAGGGTGTGTCCTTTGGGAATGAAACTGTGTACAACTATCCCTTATGTTTATAAAAGGAAGTCACATAGAACAAAGGAGGAGGATAATTTTTTCATCTTTCAGAGACCCTGCTTATTGGGACTGCTAGTGTTATGTTAAGGCAAGTCTATAGGAATGAGAAGTTATTTTTGTGCAAGAAAGAACATCATGAAGTACCTGTGAGTCTATAGCTTTTGTATACCTTTTCATTCCAAAATTAATATATAAGATTTGCTATCTTTATTTTCAGATCATTTTATGTTACATGGTGTTGATGAATTAAGCTCTTTGGATAAATCTAGTTAAGATTTGTTGCAGTGTGTCATCACATTTTGTTGTGTAGGAAACAAAATTGTTTTGTTATTCTTGCAAACATAATGAAATCATTGCAGTGATAGTCTTGCATATTTGTGAGTTTTTCAAACTATCTCCAAAGTTAATTACAAATATTCGTCCACTAAGTAACATGCAAATTGTCAGATAAGGCACTAGTCTATCATTAGTTTTTGTGAGTAAATTTGATGTGCATAAGGTCCTCATTAGGGAAACATACTTCTTATTCCTATCAGTATTGTCTTTTCATAATTACTTAAGGTTCCAACAACATTCTTTCATAAGAATTCATTCACTATCAATTACATTCAAGTTTTCACATTAAAGTAAAGTTAAAAGCAGATAATAAAGCACAGTTGCAGGAAACATTTTGCCATTCTTGCAAATAGCTAATGTGATAAGATTAAGTTCACTATAAAGAAGTCTCTTTGTGCTTTGGAGATTAAGGTATACCCGCCTAGGTTTAGTGGAGCCTAAAGTGCAGAGGAATTTGGCCTTTGACCATTCATGTTCGTTGGCCAAGGCTGGTTGAGAAATCAGTAAGAGATTTGGTAAAGCTCTAGGATTTCCAATCTGTGGTTTTGAAACCAACAGAACCAAACTAAAAAAACAGACAAAAATCAGATAGTTTAGCGCATATAAAACCCAGATTAGTGCATATGAACCACATATTAGCACAACTGAAATACAAATTAGTGCATATGAAATACAAAATAACGCATATGACTCATACTTTAGTGCATATGATACTTGTTTTTGTGCATATGATAAAATAGCGCATTTGATACCCATAATAGCGCATATGAATGGTAAAATAAGAAAACTCGGAAAAACAGAGAAATAGAGAATGCAACCGACTGAGGAAATCATCAAGGAATAAAAATTGAATCCTAAAACCACCTAGAAAGATGCAATAGCCTTCCAAACACAATAAATTCATACCATTAATTTATTTAAGACTCAAAATAAATTCCAATTTGCCACCAAAAACTCTCGACAACACTCAAAGACTAAACTCCCAATTCAACCAAATGAAATCACAAATAGGGAATACAATCACTCTAAGACTCAGAAGGAATTGCAAAAAGACAATTTATCTCCAACAATGGAATCAAAGAATTGCCACAACCAACATAGAAAATATCGATTGCACATAGAGCCATTCACGATAATTTGTAGACAACACATCAAATGCAAATAAAACAAAGGATTCATATAAAAATCATTTACCCAAACTGTATAATTAAACTATAATACTTACCTAAAATATTGAGCTATCTCAAAAGTATTTCCCCAAATTTTTCGTGAATACAATCTTTCTGCAAACACAGTGTATACAATCTTTCTGGAAAGATAAAATTATAGAGAGAAGAAAATCTCCAACTTGGAAAATTGAAGTAATCGCAAATGAAGTTGAAGAAGCGCAATCCATAAATCCAATCCAAGCCAAATCCAAGCGACCAAAAATTTGTAGCCAAGAATTCCAATGTGCAGAAGAAAATCCAGAAATGCTAACCCAACAAAATGCATAGGCGGCCGAATAAATAAAAAATTTCATTCAAAATTATAGCCAAAATCTGGCCAATAGAAATTGTAGACACTTTAATTTGAACAATTAATTAAATAAATTTTATTTGTTTAATTATCATTTATCCACCTATTAATTAAACTAAAGTTTGATTAATATCCCTTTTACTTCTATCTAACCATTAAATAAATTCAATATTTGATTAATTCCCTTTTCTTCCAATAATTGAATAAATTTTATTTTTTTTATTAAATTCCCTCTCCACCATTTAATTAAATTATATTTAATTAAAATCATTTCTTGCATATAAATAAATCAAATTTATTTATAAAACCCCCTCCACTTGTATTTTCCTACAAAAGCAAGTTGCATTCATTTTTAGTTAAAATAAATCTTTTTATTTAATTAAAATCCCTATTTCTCCCACTTGCATTCTCCTACATTTTCCATTAAACTCCTAAGCATTCTTCTCGAACATCTCAAATCACACTTAAAAATTTGGGGAAGTTACTTCTCCAAAACTGAAAGAAAGTCTTCTAAATGCATTTAAGACTTTATCCTTTTCAACAAGTTAACTTGTTGAGTTCCCAAAAATTGTAAGGCTCTTACAAATTAACCTCCAAAGCCTTCCAAACCATTAAAGGCTATTACAAAAGCCTTGAAGCTTTCTCCCTTCACACAAGATAAACCCCCAAAGTCTTCAAAGAGCTTTTAAGGCTCTTACAAGACATCATCCCTTCAACACATCAACCCATCATGGCTTGTCCCTTTGATCATCTTTCAACTTTGCACAAGAGTTGAACCAATGGATAATAGCCTGCATCCTTGGGTAAAAGCTTTATCCAACAAACATGCCCACATGGGGTTAACCATTAAGTCCTCCCAAGCATTTAATGTTTCCTTCCTCTCCTCTCAAGCAATCTCATGGTGACACTTGTCAACATGAGATTGGGTTGAAAATCTCACATGAATTGATAACTTTCAATCCTAGCCCTTGTCAAGATTATTCAATCTTGGCCAACCATTTGACCAATTCTTCTATAAATAGAGCTCTTTCTCTCATATCAAGGGTCACATCTTAGTTATTTGCATCTAAGCTATAGCTAAATTGTCTTGTGCAAGTTATACAGGAGCTCTATTGTCATCTTACAACATTTTTAGATCATTGTAGTTGCATTATAGCATAGATTTCATCATGTTTTAGTATATCATGTTATTTTATTTTCCATGCTAGATCAATCTAATCTTAACACCATGCTCATGTTGGCTTAATCTCACACTAATCTTCTCATTTTGGTAACATATCTAGTTTCATATCCATAGCATATCACTAAGATCATAGTTGCATACATTTAGATCTTAGAATCATATATCTCACGTTTTCAGGTTGTCATCCTAGAGATCAAGTGCTCTTCCAAGCTGAGAGCCACCTTGAATTTGAAGGATCCTTGGAGATAGAGGACGATAGGGCGTTCTTAGAGTTTTGTTTCATTTACTTGTTTTATGATATTGATCTCTAACATAATGTTTCATTGGTGTTTTGAGTTATTTGTTTCTCATTTGTAGGATTCCACACTTTTCGAGCATACATTTCTGGCACCCACCGTGGGGCAACCCACAAATTTCTAACATTTTTTTTGCAAGTTCACGCACAGGATTTTGAACACGATGTTTGGCACATATAACCCTTGTTCTGGAGCATTTAACTCATCCTTTAGTGCATATAACCTATTTTCTGGCGTACACGACCTCTGTTACAGTGCATAATCTGTCTTTTAGTGCATACAACATGTCTTTTGGCGCATTTAACAGTTGTTTTGGTGGATATGACATATCTTCAGGTGCATATGTGATTGTTTTTAGTGCATATACCTATTTTTGTGGCACATATGCATGATTATGTGACGCATTTGTAAGCTATTATCGCGCATATGTAACATATTTTAGCGCATTTTCTCTCTGTCTTAGCGCATATAAAATAGAGAGGAAATTTTGTAACAGGGTTTGGAAACTTAGGCTTTTCTAGCCCACCAAGATTTTTGCAGATTTCTAACTAGTTTTTGGTGTAGGTTTTAACAATGGTTTGCAGGTTTTAGAGGACTTGATTTAATTCTTTCTTTTACTTACTTTATTTTGAAGTTGGTTTAAAAAGAATTCACCTCTTCTTTCTTTTACAAAGTTAAAAAGAACCTCATCATCCTTTGGGCTATAAAAATAACATCATCTTCTTGCAAGGGTTTAAAAAGAACAACAAGTTTTCATATTTGTTTTTTTAAGTAAGGAGATCATTGTCATTTGGGCTTTAAAAAGAACCAAACAATGTTTTATTTCTTGCAAAGTAAAAAGAACAATCAATCATTATTCTTGCAAGAACAAGTCATCTTTTTGCACAGTGATTTACCTTCGTTGACCATGTGATTTACTTTGTTGACCAAGATTTTATTTCAAGTTCAAACAAATTTCTTTATGGGATTAAAATTGAACACCATGATTGTTGGAGCAACATCTTCAAATAGAAGTTAGAAAACCATTTCTATAAAGGATTAAAACGAACCATTGATTGCTTTGTCTCAAAAGTGATAGGTATATTCTCTCCCCTTAATTGGGTGATCAAAAATCCAAACTCACTATTTCAAACTTTCTTCAAATTTCATGCAAGTAAGATAAAACCTTTAGCAAGCCAACCCTCTCGAGAAGCCCATAAGGTCGGTGAGAGGGGAACGACCTATGTGGGGAATGACTTTTAGCCAAGTTTACCAACCCACTATAATCAAATGTGGAGGCTGATGAAAATCCCCTCCAATGGTAGTGTGCATTGATAGCCTTCCCCCAGTATCCTCAAGATACAAAAAGCCTTTGTTTTAAAGGTTGGGAAGTCTCTTATGGGAGTTTATCTTTCGTTGCGTCAAACAAAGCCTTTACTAAAGAGCTTAAGAGTAGAATATTTTCGTTGAGTCAGTATCCAAACATTAATAATATCATAGTGTAAGGGTGGGGAAGAATCCGCCCCCAAGACACTCACCATACATCTCCCAGGATAATGATTCAATTGAGGAGCAATCCCCTTTGAGTTAATTTTTGGACAAAGGCAAAAAAATAGGCGATCTCTAGGGGGTGACACAACTGTTTGAGCTAAAGGAGTATCCAAATGTGGCCTATTGTATTATTGATGACCCTTGATTAAAGAGTCTACTTGGTATATTTTTCTTGTATCCAACCAGTGAAAACATCAGGGATTTGAACACATCCTCAATAAAACATACACTTCATGTTAGATTATGACAAAAATTACTATTTCTTTCATGTGTGTTTGTTGTGTTTTTGTCACATATACATCTTTCAAAAATATCAACAAATTCAAAATCAAAGAATCACTTTACAAAATGAAGAAATCGGGTTTCTTCCAACAAAATCAAAGGAACATCAACTATTGATCCAAGTGACACAATTTCAACCAATATCAACATCAGATAATTAGTCTAGGTATCCAAGTTAGTCAAATCAATCGAGTTTCCAAAATCGGGGAACTTTATCATATCATTTGACACACTTAGTCACATCAATAGAGGCCATATCAATCCCTTTATTCAACTTAGTGAGCTTGAGTATCCAAACAAAGTATTTGTTATCGAAACAACCTATCAACAAACAGTAACTTTGATCATTTGTATGACCACTCCTCAACACTTTAAAGAGGAAGAATCTTCATCAGAAAACTGATTTGAAGAGAAAGAAACCTAGCCAAGAGAAAATATTAAAGAGAAGAAAGTTTCTTTACATAAACTGTAAACTCTTCCTAAAACATTGCACTTTCTTACACCGCTTTCGTATCTATCTATGCAGTAAAGGAACTGAGTTTGACGAGGAAACTTTGCAAGCTCGTGCCTTTGAACAAAGTCGGCATTCTCTCAATGCCTCAACAAAGGAGGAAAGATCAACTTAGCTTATCTACCCAAGGATCCAATCACTTATTAAGTCAAATCAAATCATGCCAGTTTTTACATGATCCCATAAAAACGAGTGGGAAGAAGAACCTGAATCAACAATGAGAAAGAGAAATTAACACCTGAAAAAAGTACCTAAATATGGATGAGGAAGATATAACAAATGAAATTATCGAGGAGGCACAACAAGACCCTAGCCTACAAAAACTCCTAGAGAAACTCATTGAAATAGACAAACAAAAATACTTCCTCCTTCTATCTAGCAAAGGTGTTAAGATCCCTAAAGATTTCGAAATAGATCAACCAAAGCAAACTGAATGTATAAAAAGGACAAAATCAATAACATACACCTACAACATTGACCATAACAATACAGATGATCGTGACAATACCAACAATCAAGACAACACCAATGATCAAGGTAACACCAACAATTGGGATATCAACAATGAAAACAATCCTTACTACACTTATGCAACACCTACAAGCACTTCAACAACAAATGCAAGACATGCAACAAGGGGCCACAAAATGATATTTCTTAGAAGATATATGTCCTTATCCCTTTGATAGAAGTTTAAAAATGGTACCATTCCTACCAAACTCTGAAATACCAAAGTATGACAAATACAAGGGTAGGAGTGATCCCCACGATCATATAAGGGAATTTTGCACAATGAGCTTGGAGTTTGCCTACAATGACACTTACATGATGAGGTTATTTCCAAGAAGTCTAGGAGGACAAATGATGGAATGGCTTTCAAAACTCACACCTCCCATTAGATCATTTGAAGAATTGGTGAACAAGTTTATTTCACAATACTCTTATAACATTCAACATGAGGTCACCATGCTTGACCTTTCCAACACAAAACAAAATAACAATGAACCATTTATGATGTTCTTGCAAATATGGAGACGATTGATCTCTAGATATCCTCAAATCGTACCTGAAAAGGAGAAAATGGAAATCTTTATAGACAATCTAAATGACGAGATGAGCTATCAACTTAAACTACAAGGTCTACTTAGTTTTCAAAAGTTGATCGACAATGGCATCCAGATAGAAGAGGCCCTAATCAAAAAGGGAACTTTGAAATTTTCTAAGGAAGGTGCTAGTTCATCAAACGACAACTCAGACAAATCCAAATTTTGGACAAGGAACAAGAATGTCGTCAATAATGGTGTACTTGACGCTAACCATGTTAAATCAAAACAACCAATGCTAAAACTTATTAGGTACTACTGCAACAAACAACTATCAAGGAAACACCCATCAAGGAACTAACAATCAAGGAAAAAACTATCAAGGGAACAATAGTAACGCAAAATCTGCCCCATATCGAAGGAAGTTCACACCTTTGGGACAATCTCTTGAATCAACATTTCAAGAGTTATTGGCAAACAAACTCATTACTTTGCCAAACACAAGGGATTTTGAACCACAAGTGAAACCTTCATGGTGGAATGACATGCACTACTGCGAGTATCATAGAAATAAGGGGCATCACACAAATGATTGCCTAAGGTTGAAAAACTTGCTCCAAGATTTACTAGACAAGGATGACATAATGGTAGATGGTCATAAAATGAACAATGATCATGGAGAATTCAAGAATCCCCTCCTGAATTATGAGAAGGGAGTAGCATCAAACAACAAAGGGGGGGCCGCATAAACCATCTTTATGACAATACCATCAATCACATATCAGTATGTGATAATCAAGTGAATTTCATCAAGATCAAAGATAAACAAGAACATATCAAAGTAAATATGGCTACAAGAGCCCAATCCAAATATATATTGAAAGGGTGCACTTCCAAAACAACAACACCTCCTAGAAATCAATACAGTTTGATAGATCAATTGTAGAAAACATCGGCCTAGATATCGATACTAGAGTTGCTCAAAATTTCACCAGTACACAAGGATATATTAAAAATATCTCTTGTCGACACTACTGTTTGAAATGAGTTGGACATTAATCGATTCCAAGCCATGATGGTACATTTGACCACACCTCTTAACCCATAATTCTCAAAACATGATGATGTCTCTTTAAATCATCCACACAATAACCCACTCCATATCAAAGTTTTGGTTCTGTAAAGCGGAAAATCGAACCCTAAGTGTTCCCCCACTCCATGGAGAGAGAAAGGAGGTCACTAGGATTGACGGTTTTCACTTAGGAGAGACTTTACATTCAAAAGAGGGGTTGAAACGCACAAGATCCAATCCCATGCAATACAAGACTGGATTCTAAATGAGTTTCAAGGGTTGAGACAGCAAGGATACCCTCTTTTGTAAAGAATGTAGATAGAAGGATTGAACTAGGAATGTATGTAAAAGTAAGAAAGATTCACTTGTAGACGGAGATAGGGACATGGGATGAAGCTGCAAACCTGAAATTAGTAGTAAAATGTCAAGACGATGTTGTCCTATGAGTTTGAGCGAAAGTTGACGGGACGATGGCGCCCAAAGTGCACACGGTCCTCCGAAAAATCCGCGAAACGAAGGGGGATCTGTTCGTCTCTGCACAAGGATTCCAGATCTTCAATTACAGCCGCGTACCTGCAACCTACACACAGAAAAGAGAGGACGATTGGGGGGTTAGGGATTAGGGGTTTGCCTTTAGGTCAAACCCTGGTTTTGGAATTAACCAAGAAATCAGAATGCTGTAAATGTAAATGTTTGTAATGTAATCAAGTACTGATACCTTGTTGTAAGAATGTTTGTATTCTTACATGCGAAGGTGTAATGATGTTGTATGTTGTATGTTGTAGGTGATCTCCTCTTCAATGGTTGAATCCTTGTCTTGAATGCAACACCTAGCCTTGAATGGAGACTTAGAATGCTCAATTGCTTGAAGGAAGTCTTGAATGCTTGAATGTTTGAATGTTTGAATGTTTGCCTATCGCTTTCGCCTCTTGCACACATATGTTCTTTTTCTCTCCTTTTTACCACCCTTTCTGGGAGGGGAAATGTAGTTTATATACTTGTCAATTAGGGTTAGGAGACTGATTTTTCCAACCTTAGGCCAACCTAGGAGCATTATTTTCCAAATTGCAAACTTGAAGACCTGATGCCCAACAAGAGACCGGGCCCAAAATAGGGCCAGGGACCAGGGCGCCATGGTCCCACCTCTCGGGACAGCAGGGTGCAAGGAGGATCAGGCCAAGGTGTAGAAAGATGCAGTTTTTGATGTCGTAAATAGGTTTCGGGGTCTCCATTCAGGTTCAACATTGCGTCGCCATCGTGAAGACCCAAATGCAATCGAAATTGCAAGTCTCACAATTTTACGATGCTACATTTAGCCCCCACTTTAGCTGGAGTATAAGCGTATGCCCATACTTCCAGTAAAGTACAAGGAAACAAAAAAGAAAGACTTTCACCACATCAAGGAGGCAAGATACACCAAGCCCCCAGTGGACTAAGGATCTTATGACTTCGATTGACAAAGTAAAAGGGAAGATCACGAGGGAGAACCATGACTGTCAGTAGTAAGGTTCCCTCACTATGAGTCATGCAAGAAAAATACCAAAAATTTTCAAGGCAAAGCTAAGTTCGCCAAGAAATTTTCAAGTATCTTGGAGAGATATGAACAGAGTGTATGCCCCCTACATTAAAGCGATCGCACACGCCTCATCGGGGGTGATTTCTTTAAGGTAGTGATACACATATGAAATGAGAAGGGCAAGGAGCATGTTATCACAAAGATTTAGCCCCCAAGTGTGAGATAAACCCAAGGATAATAGACACAAAACACAAAGCACGAGGTGACTTCACTTTCCTTGGGGTCAGTATGCTGTATGATAATTCATGTATATCATATGTATGTATGCATAATTGTTCTTCATTCCCCAATCAAGGAAGGTCACCTAGAAGAAGGGAACACATGTGTCTTTTGAGTCAACATGAGAGAGACCAAAAGAGATCTCAATGCTTTGCATCATCCTCAAGTAGACAACACTAAGGACAATAAATAGAAGAATGGGAATAACACATAGAAGAAGTAACAAAAGAGATCAAGAGAGGAGGAGAGAGTCTGCTATGCTAATGAACTAGTCTAGCACGTCATCCACCCCCCGATCTTGCTGATCAATATTTCGGGAAGGCAGGAAACACGCTAGAGGAGGAACATCCAACATAGCAGATGGAGCTATCACAAGATCCAAACAAGGGCTATGTTCATGTTCCAAGCCACGTTGTTCTTGTCTAGGAGCTAGGATAAGTGCTTTAGAAAATTCATTAGATAAATGGTTATCAACATCAACGTATTCATATTCACTATCATGAATAACATTTTCATCTATATCATCATCAAGATTTATAAAAATAGGATCTTTAACTCACACAGGATCAAAACCATCATGCATCTTATGTTTAGGAGATTTTGGCTCAATTTTCGGCTGAGGAGAAAATGGAATAATACTAGCTGAAGGTGTTTTTGGGGATTGCAAAGTTTGAGAAGCAGCTGCACAAGCTCTAAGACGACGCTTTCGTCGACGTTCACACGCAGAACGATTTCGTCTAGTCTTAGTAGGAAGTTGAGAAGATTGAGGAGGAGGAATGTTCTCATCCTTATCACTTGGGTGTTTAGGTTGTGGTCTCTTAGGTTGAATAATAGGAGAAGAGGAAGATCTCTTCTCTCTATAAGAGGAAGGAGGAGGAACTGCTCCATATAAAGGAGGAATATCTGGTTTAGGAAGGAGACCAAGTCCATCATGATGAGGAGGTATAGGTCTACCTTTAGAAAGTTTACTAGACATAGACATAGTCACATCCATAGGGATGGGTTGGGAATCTTCTTGAGGAAAGACATTAGTTTTATCTTTCAAAAGAAGAACTTCCTTCTCAAGAACGATAGTAATATCAAGTTTGGGTGTTCTAGGTTCACTTAGAGATAGGATCATATCTTTTTTCCACTTTTGATAAGATTTGAAAAGATTATCACTTCGCGGTGGAAGAGATTGAAATTGTTTAGGCCAAAAATAATCAATAGGAACGCTAGAAGTTATTTCAGCTAGTTTAAAGAGACTATGATTGATAGTAACAACTTCACCATTATGGGGAAATTTCAAACACTTATGAATAGGAGAAGCAATAGCTTTCATGGAAGATAGCCAAGGATAGCCTAGCTTCACACGAATTGTTCGGATGATGGAATAATAGCAAAGCTCACATTAAGGGATTTGTTATGGACCTCAATAGGTAATATAATAGAACCAATTGCAGGAGAAGAGAATGCATCAAATAGTTTCACAACCACATTTGTTTTGTCATAGATCACTTGATTCAATTGCAAAGTAAAAAGAAATTCTTCAGTAATGACATTAGCCATACAAGAAGGATCAATAAGCACTCCATGGCAAGGTGTATTCTTGACTTTTGCAACTATATATAAAGGACCATCAGGTGCCCTGATAGTTTCAGTGGAATCAAATGTGATGGAAGGTTCTTTAGGGATTTTCTGCTGCTCTACAAAGTTAACCACATTCGGGGTCATAGACACAAGATCATCAGGTGAGAAAGAGGAATCGTTAGTCTCAATCACATTAGAGGTATGAGAAGGTAATGGATCAGTAAAAATCTTAAGATTTTGGTTAGGAGGAGCTACAGATGTGTTGCCTTTATCATTCACACCTGAAACAGAGATAGTATTATTATCAATCAAATCTTGAATTTTACCCTTTAAAGCAAAACATTTTTCAGTATCATGCCCAGGTTGACGATGAAATTGACAAAAAGATTTGCTATCAAAATAGGGTGAATTAATCTTTGCAGGATCTATTTTCTTTATAGGAGGGAGAGTAAGCACATTTTGTTCCAATAACTTATTCATAATACTATGCAATGATTCATTCAAAGGAGTAAACTTCCTTTCTTTCTTGAAAAACTTAGAAATAGGAGGCACACCTGATGCTGCATTCACATTGTTGTTGATGATGTTTTCATTGAACTTAATGAACCCTCTGTTCGGTTTAAACTTCCCAAATGGTTGTTGACTACTATCACCCTTATCACTCAGAGCCATAGGATTTGCTTGTTCCATTTGACTCACAGTCAGTTGATAATTGTGAAGAGTTGCACACAACTGTTGGAAAGAAGTAAACTCAGCAAACAAAAGTTTTTCTCTAATATCTTTTTGTAAATTAGAAATAAAGATTCTTTGAATATCATTGTCAGGTACTGGAAAAGAGATTTGAGCACACAAATGCTTATATCTACCAATGAAATCAGTCACTTTTTCTTTAACACCTTGTTTACAATGCATTAAATCAATCAAAGTAACTTTAGGACTTATATTGTTTTGAAATTGTTGAATAAAAGCATTTGCAAGTTGTTGGAAAGAAGTAATAGAATAGGAAGGCAATGAGCAATACCATTGTAGAGCCTTATCTCTTAATGTTCTAGTAAACAGTTTTGCAAGCAGCCTTTGGTCATGAGCAAAATCGATACATATTGTTTGAAATGTCTTAACATGTGTTAGAGGATCACCTTTACCATTATAAAGCTCCAACTACGGGATTTCAACATGCTTAGGGGGGATAGCTCGAACAATGTCAAGAGAAAGTGGGCTCGCAACATCAAATGTGGGCACACTAAACTTAGATTGATTCATAGAGGCAATTTGTTGCTGTAAAGAAGAGACAGTTTGTGCAAGATTGTTAATGGTCGCTTCAGTCGAAGAGTTCATATTAGACATGTTAGATTGTGATGGAGGTATTATGTTATTGAAAGAAGGTATTGATTGAGAGTAAGGTGGTGGGACACTATGATAGTTAGTCATAGGAGATGATTGGAAAGAAGGAACACTACAAGGAGGAATGGAATGGTTAAATGAATTGCCCCCTTGTGTCATGTTCATTTGTGGAGATGTAATAGGGACACTCATTGAAGGAATGAATGAAGAAGTCGGATTGAATGAAGGAAGAGGGTTGATTGAAGAAGAAGGATTGCTCCCATGACTGGTGATCATAGGTGGAATGTTTTGTATTGAAGTAGTCATTATGTTTGATGTAAAAGTAGGTATACTAGCAATAGAAGTTGTCAAAGGGGTAGAATGATTGACTTGAGTAGGAGGTTGTGTATAACCTAAAGTTTCAGCACAACTCTTTATAGGCATCACATTCGAATCCACGATGTGTGCAATACCACGCAAAATATCAATTCCATTCTTATCACTTTGAACCATACGTTTTAGACCCTCAATTAATGAAAGAGCTTGACTATCGGGGCATTCTTGAGACATCCATTGCTGAAAATCATCAAATTGGTTATCCAATTTTGAAAGTTGTTCTACAGGAACCTCATGGAGAGCTTCTTCATCATTAAGAGGATTAGAGGAATTACCCATGTCCTCGTTAAAAAGGCCATTCAAATTAGGTTCCATCTCCTCGGTAATTAAACCTTGGAAAGACTTAATTCTAAGGCTTCGTCTAACGAGGATAGTGTAAGTAGGGCTTATTATTGTAAAACTCATGCACAACTTCCAAGAAAGGTAGGCACAATTGAAAATTAGGGCCAAGGGGGTAGCACTTAATTTTAATTGTTATCTTGAAAATTGAAAACTTGAATTTTGAATTTATTTTCGAATTTAGAGGTAGCAAATTTCAATAAAATCAGCCAATCTCCTGGATTTAAGTTGTTAAATACAATCATGACAA
Source organism: Cryptomeria japonica (assembly GCF_030272615.1). Classification (NCBI taxonomy): domain Eukaryota; kingdom Viridiplantae; phylum Streptophyta; class Pinopsida; order Cupressales; family Cupressaceae; genus Cryptomeria; species Cryptomeria japonica. The sequence continues at coordinate 473,524,399 of NC_081407.1, read as the reverse complement.
TCTCCCAAAATTTTGGAAAAACTGTCGGGGACCGTGGCGAACGGAGTGCACATGGTCCTCGCAACTTTTTTCGAAATTTTCAGGGATGAAAGTTATGATGGTTTTAAAGCTAATCTGAAAAAATTGAGTGATTTTACGATCTGTAGATAGGCCAAATTAAAGTTGCAATCTCAAAATTGAATCCTACCAAGATTGTTGAAGAGTGCAAAATTTGAATTTTGAAAAAAAAGAGAGGGAAACTAAAATTTTGAATTTTATGATTTTAGAGGGAATACTAAAAGCAATGCAAGCTTTGAAATTTAAAAGTTGACTCAATTTTACGCAAAATTCAATTTTGAAAGTGGAAATCCAGGTTGTTGCAATTAAACACTTAATTTCAAAAGTCACAAATTGCAAAAAATTTGAATAAAGCACTGAAACTTCGAACGAATGCCAACACACTTTTCAGATTTAGGACAGTAAGAAATACAATTTTAACACAAAATTTCAATTTCAACAATTTTTTGAATGATTATAAGCCTTAATCCAAGCAATCACTAGACCAACTTTGAATTTAATTTTGAAAGTGTTAGAATTGATGAAATCAGCCAGGATTCTGGATTCTAGCAGAAAAATACAGTAAGATCTAGCTCCTGAAATTTCAAAAAAAATGTCGGGGACGATGGCGCTCGGGGTGCACATGGTCCTCGCAACTTTTTTCAAAATTTTCAGGGATGAGAGATATTATGATTTTGTTGTGGAATCCAAAGTTACAGCCGATTTGGAGGTGTTTTGATCAGTGAAACCATCAATCAAAGGTTGAATCAAGAGGGTTTTAAAAATTAGGGTTTTGACACTTAACCACTTAATTTTCAGAATTAAAGCACAAATATGATTTGACAATTTGCAATAGAAGGGTAGATCTGAAACAAGCATTAATAATTAAACATTTCACAAGCTCAATTACTAAAAAGAAAATTTAGGGTTTTTATACAATTAACCTCTAAAATTTGCAAAAGATCAAACATGGAAATGTAATTAAGGAAGCAAAAAAATTTCAGATCTAACCAAGAATAATCAGAATTAGGATGTTTCACGTCGGGTTCACCAAAATGTAAAGCGGAAAATCCAACCCTAAGTGTTCCCCCACTCCATGAAGAGAGAAAGGAGGTCACTAGGATTGACGATTTTCACTTAGGAGAGACTTTACATTCAAAAGAGAGGTTGAAATGCACAAGATCCAATCCCATGCAATACAAGACTGGATTCTAAATGAGTTTCAAGGGTTGAGACAGCAAGGATACCCTCTTTTGTAAAGAATGTAGATAGAAGGATTGAACTAGGAATGTATGTAAAAGTAAGAAAGATTCGCTTGTAGACGGAGATAGGTACACGGGATGAAGCTGCGGACCTGAAATTAGCAGTAAAATGTCGAGACAATGTTGTCCTATGAGTTTGAGCGAAAGTTGACAGGACGATGGCACCCGGAGTGCACATGGTCCTCCGAAAAATCCGCGAAATGAAGGGGGATCTGTTCGTCTTTGCACAAGGATTCCAGATCTTCAATTACAGCCGCGTACCTACAACCTACACACAGAAAAGAGAGGATGATTGGGGGGTTAGGGATTAGGGGTTTGCCTTTAGGTCAAACCCCGGTTTTGGAATTAACCAAGAAATGAGAACGCTGTAAATGTAAATGTTTGTAATGTAATCAAGTACTGATACCTTGTTGTAAGAATGTTTGTATTCTTACATGCGAAGGTGTAATGATGTTGTATGTTGTATGTTGTATGTTGTATGTTGTAGGTGATCTCCTCTTCAATGGTTGAATCCTTGTCTTGAATGCAACACCTAGCCTTGAATGGAGACTTAGAATGCTCAATTGCTTGAAGGAATGCTTGAATGTTTGAATGTTTGAATGTTTGCCTATCGCTTTCGCCTCTTGCACACATATGTTCTTTTTCTCTCCTTTTTACCACCCTTTCTGGGAGGGGAAATGTAGTTTATATACTTGTCAATTAGGGTTAGGAGACTGATTTTTCCGACCTTAGGCCGACCTAGGAGCATTATTTTCCAAATTGCAAACTTGAAGACCCGATGCCCAACAAGAGATCAGGCCCAAAATAGGGCCAGGGACCAGGGCGCTAGGCGCCATGGTCCCACCTCCCGGGACAGCAGGGTGCAAGGAGGACCAGGCCAAGGTGCTGAAAGATGCAGTTTTTGATGTCATAAACAGGTTTCGGGGTCTCCATTCAGGTTCAACATTGCGCCGCCATCGTGAAGACCCAAATGCAGTCGAAATTGCAAGTGTCACAATTTTACGATGCTACAGGTTCATAAACACTAGATAAAATGTGTGCTAATTGATGGAGGGGCCGGTCTAAATATATGTACTCTAAAACGTTTCCATGCATTGGGCTTCTCTGAAAAAGCTATTATTCCTAATAAGAAAATAACTATCAGAGCGTACGATGATGAAGAAAGAGAAACAAAAGGATTGGTGGTGTTGCCCATTCAAGTGGGACCAATTCAGAAGGATACAATCTATCAAGTCTTGGATATAGACTTATCTTACAACATACTCTTGGGCCATCCTTAGATTCATGAGATGCAAGTTGTACCATCAACATATCACCAATATCTCAAGTTTACATACAATGGGCAAGAAATATCAGTATCAGCAGACACAAATCCTTTTCAGTATTGCAACAATATGAAAGCAGCTTAGAATGTCTTAGTACCACATAACAGGGAAGCTCTTGCTTCCACATCATCAAGCAATCCGGATCAACTCAAGTCTTTATCCATAGATGTTTAAAAGAAGATACAGTTAAAAGACAAAGGTATGGGGGAATACTCTATTGAATCCCTATGTCTATCACAGTTACCCATATCACCAAGGTCTAATGGGAAACCATCAACTTCAAAGAAAAAATCTTCACAACCCAACAAAATGTTTGATGGTGCATTCATCCAAGCAGGCACACTAGAAGATGAAACAAAGGATAAGGATGTCCTTAATTGGTTATACAAAGATGAAGAAGAAATCAGAGAAACAAATGTTGATATCACAATCCCAACAGAACAATATGGAAACAGATTCAAAATCATGCAATAGATGGGATACAAAGGAAAAGGTCCTATTGGCAAGCGTCGAGAAGGTATGACAAAACTAATTCAACCTCATTCATAGTAAGCCAAATACAAGTCTAGCCTAGGCTATGGACTACACAGTCAACCACACAATCAACAACAACATCAACAACCAAACAAAAAATTAGCACGACAACAACAATCATCATAGGAATTGATAAAACAACAAGCAGTAGAAGAAGCAGTTCACAAACAACATGAAGAAGAATATGAACACCAACAAGAAGAGCTTTCTATCAAAAGGGAGGAGACCACTCAAAATATATATGAACAGATCCACAAGATACAAGCTAGATCTGAGACTGACTCACATGAGTGGGAATGGGATTCCTTCGATGAAATATCTTGTGATGAGAAAGAGATCCTTATCATCCAAAAATATACGCGAATACCCTATGAGGGACAAAGCTCATGAGCTAGACCATTTGAATTTGGATCACAACATATCGATGACTCTAGTGAGGATGATCAGGTTCAGAGCGAAATAGATTCTGAAGAGGGTACCATCATAGACCTTGACTTCACTACTATCACCTTTGACAAAGTATCCATCATGACTCTCTTTGTAATAGACCTTAACCCGCTAGACGATCCCTTACCATTAATATATCCAGGACTCATTAATTGGGAAAAACAAAGCCACTCAATATCTCTATCTTTCAAGATGATGAAGCCATTGTTCATTACCTTTGTTTAGTAAACCCGAAAACATGTTCCACCAGTGAATCTCATAATGAAGTTCTCAATCAGGAGAGTACCAAGTCTCTTAGTCGCAAAATGAATAAAATAAAAAAATTATCTAATGATGAAAACTATTTAATGTCAGTATTAGATCATAAAAAAGTAAAAACAAAGGATGTTTCCAATGGTGAAAACCTCTTTGAGGCGCCAAAGGATGAGAGACTTGGCACTCTTCCTAAACATTATCAAGAGAGATCACCAATTTTGATCAAACCAACTCAATCAATCAACATTGGCACTGAAGTAGCAACAAAGACCATACACCTGACAGAGTCATTAACAAAACAAGAATGACCTGACTTCACCAATTTTTTCAAAGAAAAGAAAATCAATTTTGCTTGGTCCTATGCAAATATGCTAGGGGTAGATCCAGATTTGATCATGCACCATTTATCTATAGCTCCAGGAGCTAAGCCAGTCAAGCAGAAACTGACAAAAAAAAACCTGCATGTCGCACTCTTGGTTAAAGCGGATCTAAAGAAGCTACTTGATGTAGGATTAATTTGACCAAAAGACTATGAAGAATGGATCTCTAACATTGTTCTTGTATCCAAACCAGATAAAAGCATCAGAATTTGTGTAGATTTAGGGACCTCAATAAGGCTTGTCCAAAGGATGACTTTCCTTTACCCAACGTTGACACAATTGTAGATCTAACAGGTAGGAAATGATATGTTATCACTCATAAATGGTTTCTCAGGATACAATCAAATCAAAATAGCACCAAAAGACCAAGATAAAATAGCATTTACATGTCCATGGGGTACTTACTGTTGGAATGTCATGCCTTTTGGCTTAAAGAATGTGGGAGCGACCTATCAATGGGTAATGACTACAATATTTCATGACATGATGCACACATTCATGGAAGATTATGTAGATGACCTATTGGCCAAATCATTTACAAGAGAAGGACATCTGGAAATTCTGGACAAAATCTTTCAGAGGCTAGAACAATTCAATGTACGACTGAATCCAAAAAAGTGTGTCTTCGGTGTAACCTCCGACAAACTCTTAGGATACATAATATCATAAAAGGGAATCGAGGTGGACCCTGCAAAGGCACAAGAAATCATGGAGATTCCACCTCCTATAAATATTAGTCAGTTAAGATCTCTAGAGGGATGGATATAATCCATAAGAAGATTCATTACTCAACTAGCTGACAAGTGCCTTCCTTTCACTCATCTACTCCACAAGAATGTCCCTTTTAGATGGGAAGATTGATGTGTGGAAGCATTCCACCAATTCAAGAAATATCTGATGAATCCACCTATATTAGTACCACCAATAGTCGGCAAACCTCTCATTCTCTACATATCAACTATAGAAGTATCACTAGGAGAACTATTAACACAAGAGGATTCAGTGGGAAAGGAAAGAGAAATGTACTACATTAGCAAGACATTGAGTGGTTACGAGCTCAACTACACGTTCATTAAAAAATCTTGTTTGGATGTGGTGTTCACTTCTCAAAAATTTTGACACTATATGCTAGCTCACACAATCAAGCTGGTAGCAAAGATTGACCCATTAAAATATCTTCTCAGCAAAGCTACTCTCACAGGAAGGCTAGCTAAATGGGTGATGATTCTAAGTGAGTTTGATATCTAGTACATAGACATAAAAGCTATCAAAGGTCAAGCTATCGCAAATCAACTAGCAGAAGCACCATTACAAGATAGTCATCCAATCCATGTTGAATTTTGAGACACAAATATTCTCACAGTATCGACATAACCATGGATCTTATACGTTGATGGATCGTACACACAACATGGATGAGGTGTTGGTCTCCTATTCATCACTCCAAAAGGATACACTATTCCAAGATCTTACAGATTGATGTTTCCTTGCACAAATAACATAGTTGAGTACAAAGCTCTGGTAGCAAGCATCAAAATGGTCATAGAGTGGAATATCACAGAGTTGAAAGTCTTTGGAGACTCCCAATTAGTCATTAATCAGGTTAACACTGACTATCAAACAAAGGACAACAAGTTGATTCCCTACAAGCGCATGGTGGATGATTTCAAAAAGTACTTTGTTGACATCAAATTTGAGAAGATTCCAAGGTTGAACAACAAAGTTGTGGACGCCATGGTAACCATTGGCTCACTCCTACTAATACCAAACAAACAAAGTCGTTATGAGTTCCTGGTGGAACAAGTGTTTTCCCCTGCCTATGACAATCTGAATCCCAAGTCATATGCCACATAGTAGGTTCTGACTCACCCCTCTATGGAAAGATCTACGACTACCTAAAAAGACAATATCCTTCTCCTAGATCTATCCCAAAACTAGAAACACAACTTTATTCATCAAGCAACCCATTATACCCTAACCAATGACACACTTTACCAACGCGATCTCAATGGTACTATTCTTAGTGTCTTGATCATAATGAATTTGAAACCACCTTGCACAAACTTCACGAAGGTATTTGTGGCACACATTCAAGTGGTCCTACTCTTGCCAATAAACTTCTAAGGATGGGATATTATTGGCTGACCATGAAAAAGGAATCGTACCAGTTTGCCAGAAAATATCCAAAATGCCAAATTCATGTCAATCTTATACATGCACCAACACAGGAGCTGCAACCGTTCACTAAATCATGTCCATTCTATCAATGGGGACTCAACCTAGTGAACAAGATTCATCCTTCCTCATCAAATGGACATAAGTTTATCATCAAGGCCACTAAGTATTTTATAAAATGGATAGAGGTTGTCCCATTGACTACTGTTACCGGCAAGAAATATCCTCTTTTATCCTAAATTAACTCATTTATCAATATGGAATTCCTAGTTCCATTATCACTGATAATGGAAGACCATTCAAGAATCAAGATGTGAGAGAACTATGCGAATGATTCCATATCCAGTATCATTTCTCCACTCCTTACTATCCACAAGGGAATGGCTAAGCAGAAGCCTCAAATAAAACCATCTTAAAAATCCTCAAGAAAACAGTAAATGAGGCTGGTCATGATTGGCATATTCAACTCAGCCCAGCATTGTGGGCCTACAAAACTAACATTTGCACACCTATAGGAGTTATACCATACTCACTTATGTATGGATCAGAGGCTATTCTACCGATTGAGGTTGATATTCCATCACTCAGAGTATCACTGAAGGGACTCATTCCAAATGAGGAATATCAGGTAAACAAACTACAAGAGTTAGAGTTGTTGGATGAGCACCGACAACGTACTTTTGATCACCTCAAAGCATATCACCAATGCATGTGTAGGAGCTACAATCACAAAGTAAAACCCAAGGTCATTTCAAATCAGTGACTTGGTACTAAAGGAAAATCCCTGCAATCAACATGATTGGGAAAAGAAGGGCAAGTTTGAACCAAATTGGCTAGGTCCTTTTGTCATCATATCAACCTATGGATCAGGGGCATATTAGCTATCTACATCAAAAGGGAACCTGTTTGAGGAACCTATCAACAACATGCACCTCAAAAAGTTCTATACATGAGTTATCTAATGCATGGATAAGGGAAAAATACAATAAAAGCAAGTAGTGAAAACCTGGCAATGGGCGCTATTTGTGATAGACCGGCTCTCCCATCTATAGGTGCATATATCATATCTTTGGAATCCATCTAAGCTAAACCAATGGACATTGCAAAAAATTTTGAACGTGGCACAATCTAGGACACACTTAGCATAGTCACTCTCATTTGTTATCTGAATAGTTATCCACATAATATCTCACCATGTCTTGGTGATCAATGTATATATCCATATCGAAAGAAGTGTCCATCATTGTGGATAAAATCCTGATCTTAACTAGGGGCATCTTGCCTTTTGAGAAAACTAAACAAAGATCTACTTGCAAGATGTTTTATCTAACACGATACATAGGGTAGCATGCATGTTAACCTATGGTTGTTTTTTATTTTTGATATCATATCTCCTGAGTGACTTGAGGATGTCTTGAAACTAGAGACTGAAGGAAGGAGTGTGATTTTTCTTTGTCTACTTTTTGTGAGTGAAGAAATATTACTGTGCAAGTTTGTCTCAAGATGTGATCAAGTAACATATCACTGAGGACATTTCAAATTTGCATAGGATATAAGTTAACTCTTGTCTGTTTTATGCAAGCAACACTCAGGTTGTCTTGGTTCAATCATACCTCAACTCTTGTGTCATCTTTCAATATCAAAATCCATGTAAGTTATACTCAGGTCACTCTAGTTCAATTATACCATGACGCTTGTATCAAATTTCAACATATCAAAGGCTCAATGATGATAAAAAGGAAGCACTATAAAATTTGATCACAAGGATGACTATATCAACAACGAGGGATCATTTCATATCATATTCATTCACATTTAGTTGCATTAATTAGTCATATCCACTTAGTTGAATATTATTGGTTGGTTAAAAGTTGTATTAGTATCATTTTGCATCTCATTTTCAAGATACATCTCATTATCATATCATTCCATGGTACATTTCATTACATAGCATATCATTATCAAAGTGCACTTAGTTGCATCATCATATCATTGAAAAAGTGCATTTAGTTTCATCATCATTTCAAATCATTTAAAAAACACATTTAGTTGCGTTATCATTTCATATCATTTACAAATGCATTTAGTTGCATCATAATTTCATTCATTTAACAAGTGCATTTATTTATCATATAAAGGCATTATCATTTCATTAATACCATTAATCGTTTCATTTAGTATTATTAATAAATTCTTATCATTTAAATATCATTCCATTTAATATCATTTAGTATCATATCGTTACATTTCCTATCATTAAGCATTTAATTGTATATCATTTAAATCATTTAATTAGTATCATTGATCACATCATATCATTACCATTAGTACATTAAATACAAGCATTTATCATCTCATCATCAAAAACATTAAGGAGCATGTTAGGGGCATTTTCATATCAAAAACACATGTGCATTACATTCATATCACAAACATAGACATTGCATCCCAGGAGCATAATAGAACATACATTCATCACATATAGAATCCATATCATCAACTCATTTGCATATCATAAATATCTGCATCTCAGTAAACAATCATCATATAGGCATATATCACCTTCAAAACATATAGGTTATCTCATCATAAATCACATTATCACACATATCACATAGAGATCATCTGCAAAAACATATAGACAAGCACATCAAATAATCTAGATCATCAAAGTAAATGCATCCATTGCATGTATAACCATGTCTAGTACCATATCATCATGCATATGTGACCCATGTCAATCCAACAAAAATGCACTAATACATGTCAGAAAGAATAATGTCCAAATGTCCCCGAATATCATATCAAACAATAAATGTGCATCAATAAGAGCTCAGGATCATCACTATCCAAGATCAATCATATACCTCATATCGCAAAGGATCAAACATGCATCAATGAGTACATCATATCAAATGATCAAAAGAATATCAAAGTATACATCATCTCATCCACATGAGAAAAAATACATCATCAGAGGGCAATCTAAGAGTGGTTGCCACCTGAATCTGTCGGTCGGGACTGGGACCACCTCCACCTACAAGACCTGTACCTATACCACCACCTCTGGGATCTCTCCTAGGACCCATGACCCCCTCACTACCCTCTTGTCTTTGAGATCCTCCTCGATGAGAACTCTCTACAAATGATGGTGTTTGTCTATTTGATGACACAATTTGATAGTAGAGACCCCTGTAATACTCAGCCTATCTCGACTGCCGCATGAGATCTCTAATGGTATCACTAGCCAAACCCTGGGAAACGGTCTGCTAGATCATTTGCACATGCTTCTCTACCTACCCACACCACTCTATCTCTATATCTTTCTCTTTGGTGAGCATGGATCTTGTCCCTACAGCTTGGCTATCTGCGCACGAGCCTGCGCTAACTATGCATGTAAGCCCTGCACCATAGATTGAAGGGTAGCCATATGTGTTTTTTGTTGGTGAGGAGGCACTATAATATGTACCAATGGAAGCCGAGATGGCTAGGGATCCTGTACTGGTGGCACCTGTGCTGCACTGACCTGTACAAGAGCAACTGGGGGTAGCATCTTTGTCCTCCTCTGCTTGACCAAGGGTTGTGGATCCTCCTCCCCAGTATTATCATCATATCCAACCCCTCCCCTCCCCTCCCACCAATAAACTCCTCACCCTTCTCCTCCGACTTGATCTCCTCAAAAGATCCCTCCTCCTCATCTGTCTCCTCTGAACCCTCATCACCCCTACTTCCTACTACATTCGCTAGTTGCAATGGCCCTCCTCAACCTAGATCCTGTCTCCACCCACTCCCTCTCCCTCTCACCCTTCATCTTGCATCTCCTCCACCTCCACCATCCCCATCTCCTCCTAGGCCAATCTGTCATCTTCCTCTGCCTATCCCTCCACCTCTCCTACCTCAGCCTCTACCTGACCTCGCCTCTCACCCCTCCATCCTCCAGGTCCTCCCTGATCATCATCATCATCATCTATCTCCTCAAGAGCTAACATTGGCTCCCCCGGTCCTATCAATTGTGGAAAAGGATGCTCTACCAAATACTAGGTATATTGAGTTGTTATACCTGGATTTGTCACCCCTGGTCACATATACCACCATACATAAGAAAGAGCCTAGAACTCGGCTTGTGTTGTATCAAAGTCCAAAGGGGGACCCTACTCTACCCTCTCCTTGTGCACTCGAGCATAGATGGCCATCCCCTACAAAATCGCTTGAGAACGACCAAACTACCAGAGTACACGAGGAAAGAAGAATCTCTCAATAATATAGGGGTTCCTCCCTATCAAGTATCAACTCTGAAATAGGATAGGGATATATGTTGCATCCTCTTCCTAGACCTTGCAATCTTTGTAAGGGTGCTAGACCATTGGGTCTATGCCATCTAGGACCTGTCTCCAATACTCCAACTTCCTGAGCATGGGCTGGGAAGATTCCTGTCGATACATGAATAAATAGGGTAGCCTAGTTGGTCGCGATCTCTCTACTACTGGGCAAGACACTGCTATGTGTTCCTAGGCTCAAATCTGCAACAGTGTGACCTCCGCTGCTAAGTTGACACCCTCATCATATACAACCTGGTGTAGCTCGTGGAACAAGTGGGCCAACACATCAATCCCCCATGCATATCATTTTCATTGTCTCACCATCTGTCGGAGTATCTACCCCCATCCAAGTAAGAACCCATGCAATCTCCTATCCAAACAAAGAAAGCCACAAATCAAACCTGCTAATATCGACGAAAGTGGGGCATACTGATCCACCATGTCCTACCAGTCAACTTAATAACCACTAAGGTGCAGATCAACAAATACCTCCCACAATACATTAGTCCCACTCTACTCCACATCATACTGTACCAACTCTCTAGTGATCAGGATCTGCAGTATCCTGTACACATCCTCGGGGCTCACTGTGATCTCTCTAGTCTATAGATGGAAGGTGTTATGCTCACTATGACATCTCTCTACTAACGCAGTCAACAAGGCCATGTTCTTCCAGTAGGAAGGCATGAATAGGATGTGCGAAAAACCACATGCAGCAATAACAACCATGTCACCATCAGTAAGAGCTCCCCACATAGACAAAGTCTTTGGGTATCACTCCCAAAGCATTAACACACCAAGTGGAGCCTACATCACAATGTTAGCACCATATCAGTTCTATCTATCAAATGGATCAATCAACATGAGTCAATCAAACAATCTTCTATCTGCTCAATGTGAGATCTTAATCAATTTCATTGAAGCCCCTATCAGTGACGTCAGCCACGCTATCATTCAGGAGTTTCGATCATAAACTCTTATCAATCAGGGGGTTCATCTTAGCCTATCCTATCTGTAATCAAATAGACCTCTCCTATCAGTGATGCAAGTCACGCTATCAAATCCAGGTAGGTTAATCTTAGCCTATCCTATCACATCAGTTGACCCATATCAGTGACAAAGTCACCCTATCAAATCAAAGTTATCCCATATCGAAATCAAAGTTATCCCATATCGAAATCAAATTTATCCTATATCAAATCAAAGTCACCCTATGAAATCAAAGTTATCCCATATCAAAAAAAAATTTATCTCCTATCAAATCAATTGCCTCATATCGACTCAAGTGACCCATATCGACATCAATGAAATCATGTCAAATTGAAATAAACCCATATCGAATCACATGAGCCATATCGAATCCAGTGATCCATATCACAATCAATTGTCTCATATCAAAATCAAGTATCCTATCTGTGATGCGAGTCACACTAAAGTTTCAATCCTACACTCTATCAATCAAAACATCAATTTGACATCTCACCAAGTCCTATTACTATCAAAATTCCACATTCTCATCAAATGGGACTACATCAAAACCTATCAATCATCAGACCTAATATCGGACATCATCGCAATCATTATTATCAATTTTTTACATGTCAAAAATCTTGAAAAATACAAACTTGTCTCATATGCGTTATTATGCACTAACTCATATGTGCAACTTTAGATATCAAATGCCCTAATGCATTGATCAAATGTGCCAACACAATGAACAAATTCACTAATACAGTGATTAAATGCGCCAATTGATAGGACATATGTGCTAAATAATCACACATATGCACTAATTTAAATACCAAATGTGCTAAATGAAAGCTCATATGTGCCACGATAACAGTCATATGTGCAACGAAAAAATTCATATGCACTTCGAGATTGGACAAATGCGCTAAAAGAAATAAAAACTAGGGCATGCAAAATTCGCGCTAAAAATGGCTAAAAATTTGAAAAATCTAACTAAAGATGTGTAAAAATCACACAAAGAGGTCCGAAAATCCACTTAGGTGGCCATACTCTGCTGGTCGATCGAATCAACGAACTCGCTCAAATTTGTGGCTGTGATAGGGGGGCACCATTTTTCTCCTCTTCTCTTCTCTTCTCCAAGCTCCAATCTCCAAATTCCAAGTGCACAAATGAGCTGGAATGGGACCCTTAGTGGCTTATATAGCAAATGATGATGTCACCTTGGGCGTGTTGCCTAGATGGACGTGTGGGGTCTATTCGCGCTTTGCTCGCACGGTATTTTCACCGAATTTAAATAACTTTTATCGACAGATCAATATCAATTTTTTTTTTTAAATCGAAAAATTTTAAAACATCAAAAAAAAAATTTAAAAATCAATTTTTTTTAAAAACCAAAGAAATGAAAAAATCGTCAAAAATTGACCAATCAGCTTGATCATCAATTTTTTCTCAATTCATCCCCTTATGGGGCATCATTATCATATTGACGTCATATCAATATCAGTATTCATATTTGGGGCACCATATCAAAAAAAATTGGCAACAACATCAAAATCAAAAATCTTTCGCGACATATCGACCGATTTTTCTTTGAATCAACATGTGGTCACACATCACTTTAAAGAGGGGCAAAATGTAGACACCTAAATCTGCACATTTAATCAAATAAATTTTATTTGTTTAGTTATCATTTATCCACCTATTAATTAAACTAAGGTTTGATTAATATCCCTTTTTCTTCTATCTAACCATTAATTAAATTCAATATTTGATTAATTCCCCTTTCTTCCATTAATTGAATAAATTTTATTTATTTTATTAAATTCCCTCTCCACCATTTAATTAAATTATATTTAATTAGAATCATTTCTTGAATATAAATAAATCAAATTTATTTATAAAACCCCCTCCACTTGTATCTTCCTACAAAAACAAGTTGCATTCATTTTTAGTTAAAATAAATCTTTTTATTTTAATTAAAATACTTATTTCTCCCACTTTCATTATCCTAAGTTTTCCATTAACCTCCTAAGCATTCTTCTAGAACATCTCAAATCACACTTAATAAGCTTAATTATTCTAATCATGTCACATCCCTAAATTTGGGGAAGTCACTTCTCCAAAATTGGAAGAAAGTCTTCTAAATGAATTTAAGACTTTATCCTTTTCAACAAGTTAACTTGTTGAGTTCCCCAAATTTGTAAGGCTCTTAAAAATTAACCTCCAAAGTCTTCCAAACCATTAAAGGCTATTACAAAAGCCTTGAAGCTTTCTCCCTTCACACAAGATAAACCCCCAAAGTCTTCAAAGAGCTTTTAAGGCTCTTACAAGACATCATCCCTTCAACACATCAACCCATCATGGCTTGTCCCTTTGATCATCTTTCAACTTTGCACAAGAGTTGAACCAATGGATAATAGCCTGCATCCTTGGGTAAAAGCTTTATCCAACAAACATGCCCACATGGGGTTAACCATTAAGTCCTCCCAAGCATTTAATGTTTCCTTCCTCTCCTCTCAAGCAATCTCATGGTGACACTTGTCAACATGAGATTGGGTTGAAAATCTCACATGAATTGATAACTTTCAATCCTATCCCTTGTCAACATTATTCAATCTTGGCCATCCATTTGACCAATTCTTCTATAAATAGAGTTCATTTTCTCATATCAAGGATCTCATCTTAGTTATTTGTATCTAAGCTATAGCTAAATTGTCGTGTGCAAGTTATTAATGAACTCCATTGCCATGTTCAAGCATTTTGAGATCATTGTAGTTGCATTATAGCATAGATTTCATCATGTTTTAGTATATCATGTTAGTTTCTTTTCCATGCTAGATCAATCTCATCTTCACACCATGCTCATGCTAGCTTTATCTCACACTAATCTTCTCATTTTGGTAACATATCTAGTTTCATATCCATAGCATATCACTAAGATCATAGTTGCATACATTTAGATCTTAGAATCATATATCTCTCATTCTTTAAGTTGTCATCCTAGAGATCAAGTGCTCTTCCAAGCTGAGAGCCACCTTGAATCTGAAGGATCCTTGGAGATAGAGGACAATGGGACGTGCTTAGAGTTTTGTTTCATTTACTTGTTTTATGATATTGATCTCTAACATAATGTTTCATTGGTGTGTTTGAGTTGGTTGTTTCTTAGGATTCCACACTTTTCGAGCATACATAGATATTCCAAAATAATATAAAATCTACCTACCATGACCAAATATAATATTTTATTTCCCAAGGCTTATTAACCAATAATCATAAAGGGTAGGTTAACCATATAATATTTATTTACCCACATGTAGTAACAAGAGATAATATTATAATAAGGTAAGATCATATAAATGAATAAATAATAATTCAAGTCTAATAAAATAAATCAAGGGCAATCAAATAAATAAAAGCCTTAAATAAATATAAAATCACAATTAAATAATTAAGCCATAAATAATTAAACAATGATTAAATAAAAAATAATTAAATTAAACAATAAATAGATAAATCAAATAAATAAATTTGGGTGAACTCACAATACTGGTTCCCACTTTTTGACCAACTTTGACACTTAGATGAACATTTTGAAAAAAAAACCTCCACTCTTCGACACCTATAACTTTTAATCCGTTAAGAATTTGAAGATTATGTAAACTAGTGATTTGTAACATCTTGTTTGTAGATTCTAAATATATTTTTTTTCTAATTTTTTTGAATAAAATTTTATTGATTTTTCCATCTCCCTCGAAAAGTTGTTTTTTACAGCAAACAACATTTTTTAAGAGTGATGTGCATCCTCAAACGTAGAATTTTTTTTCTATAAATGATAAAAACTTAATTATTTTGAATTTTGGTTTGTAACATCAATACCCAGGGCATGTCGTTGTTTTCATAGTGATACATTGAATATTTTTCATTTTATTTAGTTTTGAAGTCCGACTAATTATAATTTAGATATAGGTGTACGTTTGAACACATAACTTGTTCTATATATATCAAAATTCAATTTTATTTTTTTTGTTAGAAAGAATACATAAATACCTAGGGCATAGATATTTTTCAGATTTTATTTGAATTAGTTTACTATTTTTCCCAATGCATTGAACAAAGAAGTTCATGTTCAGTGAAAAACCTACATTCATAAGAAATAAAAAAAAATAAAGTAATGAAATTAAATATATTAAAAATTATACTATTTGGAAAGCTTATAATATGGACTAAATACTTAGAAAAACAAAACTTCTAAGTGAATTCATTTGATCCCCCAAAATCTAATGTAAAATTGTTTTTTTTATCGGCATTTGATAGATGCAAAGGAGACTCCATTGCAAGTATGATTTAGAAGTAGAGAGGTTCTATCCAAGAAATTTTGATCTAAGAGCCTTTGATCTAACTCTATTCAATTAATTATTTCAAATGGGACCTCTTAAAGCTTAAATCATTATATTTTCTAGAAAATGTATGATTTCAACAAAAATCAAGATGTACCAAAAAGTGGGGACCAGTATTGTGAGTTCACCCATTTAAAATTATAAATCAATAAAACATTAATCAAATAATAATAAATAATCACTCAATAATATTTAATTAGTCAAACTATATAATAATTTAACATTAATAATTATATTAACCAAACATTAATTAAAATAATCAAACTATTACATAAATCAACTATAGTATTAATAGTATATTAATCAAATGCCAATTAAATATTAATCACATACTCACAACACCTCAAGCAACCCGACATAGGGTTGAACAATGACACGGGACTCTAACCACCAAATTGCACCACAACACAACTGAGAAGGTGAGAACAACTTAAGCATAGAGTGTAAGAGGGAAACACATTCCATAGCCAACAACTTGCCATTGGGATAAGACACGCTTAGACCTATGAGACCGGGTGGAGTCGATGTTTGGTACTTGCAATCTTGCATCCACCACTAAATGCAATACAACACATATACATCATAAATGGTCAGGAAAGTGATAGAGAATCACAACTTCATATCATGCTCGCAATGAGTGGTATGACATCGTCTCTAATCACAAATACACTAGAAGACAATCACTTTCACCATAGCATTAAATCAATCAATATGATCATGAACTAGGGTTAGCATAACCAAGATATCATCTAAATCCAATAAGAAATATGATCCATCATGAATAATGAGCACATATAAATCATCAAATATAGATCTAACATCAATATAATCTAAGGTATATCCATCATCCACATAAATCACCAAATAGCATATGTCCACATAAAGTATTTAGCATCATCAATATCATCTGAGATAGAAATAGAGTCATAAGTAATCATCAAAGCATCAACCACGTGTCTAACTAAGTCCATCGATGCATAAAATGAAATGCAAGTCTAAGAGGGACACTAAAACCATCCACATGTCTTCATGTTCCTTGGAAAGTGTTCCTAGGACATGTGAGAAAATATTTAATATTTGTACATTACAATTCATTGTAATTGCATTTTCAATAGGTGAACATGAAGAGGTGATACTCTAATACCCTAAAATTGGTCATCTAAACCATGGGCCCCTAATCTCGACAACATCACCAAGATCCTAACCAAAGGCAATTAAATCAATCTTGAGCACATTATTAATTCTTTAATTATCAAAAATCACATGGCAAATCAACCACTCAATATTAATTAAATATTTATTTAATTAATTGAATTATTTCAAGAATAATCATTTTGATCAATTATCCCATTTTAATTTATTAAATATCTTTGCATATTTAATTAATTAATAAATTTGCCATTCAATCATGCGAAAGGATTAATTTATTACAAAAGATGAATTAATTTATTACAAAGAGTTGAATTGAAACAAAACAAAAGTCACAAAAAAAAGAATTGAATTGAGAGAGAAATCAAACTTGAGATATTATTTCTTTTTCTTAATTTAGAACTTGAAATTAGAAAAGCAATTTAATTGAATTGTTGAATTATTCTCTAAAATTGGAACTCAAAGCTTTTCAGAAAAAGAAGTTCAGTTGCATTAAGAAAACTCTTTTCTTGATTAAATTGAAGAATTATCTATTTTTATCAGATATGCATGGAACTAATTTATTATTATTTTTCAATGCAACTTGGACTTCTAATTTGAATGCATTTCAATTAAACTATAATTGGAATCTATCTCAAGGTTAACTCAACCTGATTTCTCAATTATTTTCAATTAATCCTAAATTGAGTTTTTTTGTAATTCTCTATAAATTTAGTCTTCAGCTCTCATTCCAATTCACCCCAGAGATTTTTGAGAACACGCTTGGAAATTATTATCATGCTAATTTCGCTCTGGAGTCATTGAAATCATTGTGCTTTTTTAGATTACTTGCATCCGTTTTACATTCATTATTGCTTGCATGCATTGTTGTTTGAATTTTCTTGAATTACTCATCCATCTTGCATCCATATAGCTTAATATCATATAGATTAAATCCTTCGCGTTGGTGTAGTCTAGTCACTGGTATTGCTTATAAAAATCTGAGAGCAATCTTATCTCGCATCTTTTAGAAGGCAATTAGTCACTTTGCTATGGTTTATTTCTTATTGATTATTGATTACTAACCATGCATATAATGACTTAATTGAAGTGTTGTGCTTGCAGCTACAGGTTCACTTTTTCACACACACATCTCTGGCACCCACCGTGGGGCCTGAAGACTACATTTTTTTCGGCCTCCAAGACTGACTGCTTTATTTCTTCTTATTTTCCAAGTTTCAGATTTTTTGGTTTTTCGTCCGTACATATCGTACGACAATTCCCACACGCTAAAACGACAAATTTCTGGTGTCACACGAATTACAAACATATTATCGTACGAGTAGACACTCTTTTGTACGAGCGATCCTCTATCGTACGAGTAGTAATCATCTATCTTACGAGTCAACATCATCAACAATCTGGTCTCGTACTATATTGTATCCTGTCTCGTACGAGTCGAGACTCTGTCGTACAATTCTGTATTTTCTGGTAAAGGAGGCAAAATTTCATATTTTTCATTTCTGATGACTGACCTTGACTGTTTATCCGTCTGTCTCAGAGTTTTTCACAGCCTAACTAGTTTTTGCAGAACGCTTGTCGAAGAATATTGCTTTTCGCACAAAGACAATATGACTACCGATTCGTTGTCTTTGCAGGTTGCCTAAGGAGAATTGACTAAACATCGTGTATTCTTTAAATTTGTTTTTAGGAACCTAACTTGCTATCTGGTTAATGAACAAATCTATCTTTTGTGCTTTTAGAAGATTCTGAGAGGTAGGAGAGTATGCTCTTGTCTTTTTCTAGACAATCAAAAATCCAGACCCTTGAAGCTTTTTCTTTGTTTGAGATTTTTACATCTTTAGCAAGCCTGCCCTCCCGAGGGGTTGAAAAACTCTTAAAGCCGTTACGGCCGGTGTGAGGGGAATGACCTAAGTGGGAACGACTAGACGCCAAGTACTCCAACCCACTATAAAATAAACATGATTTGATGAAAATCAAGTCAACGACAGTGCTCGGGAATAGCTCTCCTCTGTACCTTTGGGTATATTAAACCTTGGTTTTCAAGGCTGGGAGACCTCTTAATTGAGTTTATACCTTGACGCACTGAATAGATCCCTGACTAAATCCAATTTAAAATTAGAAGCTACCCAGTTCATCTTCAAAAGGGGGATAATCTTTGTGCAAGAGAGCTAGTAACTCTCCCAAGATACTTGTCATTTCGTGCCCCCATTAGCATTTGGAGTCGGATAATACGGCATTGAGAATCCATTGCGTGAGACTCAGCGGCCATATTCTGATTAGCTATTGGGTGTGTACCTGAGTCTACAAGCAAAGCTTTTCTTTCCTCACCAAATTCCTTAGGGTTTGCATGCTATGATTGAAGTCACTATAAATACTACTTGTTTTCTATGTTTTTCATCCCTGAAACAAAAAAACTGAAATACAAAAAATCAGTGAAGACCAGAAACAACTCAGTAAGTCAAAACTCTGTCCATGTCAGAAACTAGTCCATCCTAAGTCGAAACTCTGTCTGTGTCAATCCCAGTCAAAAATCAGTCCATCTCAGAATTTCTCATACTCAGTTGGTCATACTCAGCAGTCAGAAAACTCAGAATTTTTAGTCTCTGCCCTGTGAACAGTCGTGCGAGTCTACTAATTTATCGTGCTGCACCAGTCCTGTGTCGTACGAATCTACTCAATTGTCGTTCTAAAGAAGATTCTCTATTGTACGAGTCTAAATCATTCATCATCCTGCACTGTATTCTATCTCATACGAGATAGAATCGACCTCAGTCTTTTGTCATCCTGCACATGCCCATCAGTCATACGGTATAAGACAGCAACTCGTACGAACCATAAATTTTGTCATCCTATAACTGATAAATTGTCATCCTGTTCAGAAAACCTAGTCGTACGAGTCTCTGGTTTTGTTAGATAGAACATTTGAAATTGCCAAAAACACAGTCTACAGTGAACATAATACTGGTTATCATTTTCTTGAGCATAAAACAGATCAAGATAGTGTACCTCTGTCATTTTTTGTTGCACGATTTGGTTGATCACCCTTCAGCTAGTTCAATCAAAACTACCTATCAAACTCAAGTCACTTAGATAACGTCTTACATAGGATATATCACCCCTGAATCAGACTAAATCTTAGTTACAATTTTAGAATCAACCCACGAAAATGTCTTAGACAGGATAGATCGTTCCTGAAATCAGACAAAATCTCAGTTGTTTCTCCCAAAACAATACGCTAAATCGAACAAACAAGCTCTGAAATTGATCTTGACCTCTGCATCACAAAACAACTCTAGGTCACACTAATCCATAAAAATGCCTATTCAAACTAGGAGTTCTCGTAAGACAAAAGCCAAAGACAAAGAACAAACCTTCACTTATCAAGATAATCCATTCTACGTGAAGGATCCCCTCACTGACATACCATCGTCATCAGGCGGACCAATTTTTGATGAACCAAAATCTCCCACTATACATGAGATAGAATACAATGATGGAAACAAAAATGACCGTAATATTCCTAAAAATCATAATGACTCCTCATCATCAAGTGAGACTGACGAAGCTACTGAACCTCCAGAAAAAGAAATCCTTGACTATCAGAAAGACAAAGACTTTAGAAAAATGATGAAAACTATCATGATCCAAGAAAAGGAAGACTATTTCTTAGAACTAGCAAATCAATGCGCTAAACTTCCTGTTGGATATGATGTTCAGACACTTGTTACTAAGAGGAAAGACTCACCTATACTCATGGTACACAAATAGTTAATAGATTTGTGAACAGAGCTCACAGAGTTGAAGAATAAGGACAACTCCCCGAACCAATATTCTCTGGAAGCAATATGTCCCTTCCCATTTGACAAGAATTTACACATTCCTCCATTCCCTTCACGAGTGGAAATCCCAAAATTTGATAAATATGATGGTACCTCAAATCCTCAAGATCATGTCAGGGAATTTAGTGTTGCTTGTATGGAATTCATGCATGATCAAACATACCTTATGTGTCTCTTCCCAAGGAGTTTAGGGGGTCAAGCAATGGAATGGTTCTCAAGTCTACCCAAAGGAATAAAAATATTCAAAGAACTAATCCAATTGTTTTTACAACAATACTCATACAACATTCGACATCCTGTGACTATGACCGATCTTTGTAATACTCAACAAAAAAACAGGGGAACCTCTTCTTACTTTTCTCCAATGCTAGAGAAGGATGTTCTCTAGGTACCCATGACCTATCCCAGACTCTGAGAAAATGGATATATTTGTCAATAACTTGGTCCCCGAACTGAAATATAGCATACAAATGCAAGTACACCCATCATTTAACAAATTATTAGATAATACCATTCGAATGGAAGATGTGCTCATAAAAAAGGGAGATATCACACCTTGGAAAGAAACACAAACAGGATCCAGTTCTAAAGAGAAGAACAAGTATTGGAAATTTGCCAAAGACAACAACAAGAATGTTGTTAATGATGGAGTAGTAGACACTATCAAAACCAACTCAAAATCAACAATATTCAACCTGGCTAGTGGTACACAAGCGCTTAAAGCCGCTGAAATTGCAACAGAAAATCAGCCAAAGAAAACAAAGGAATGGTTCAAAGAAAAGTCGTGGCTTTCCAGACCTAAGCATGATTTTACTCCTCTTGAAAGATCATATGAGTCGACTTTCAAAACTCTATTGGAAAACAACTTGATAACACTACCAGATAACTCTAGACCATATGATCCAGATGTCAAACCAAGATGGTGGAGAGAAAATGAATACTATGACTTCCATCGGAATAAGGGTCATAACATAAACAATTGCATGAAGCTAAAACATGAGATTCAGGATCTCATAGATGCTGGTAAAGTTGTTGTTGGGAATCACCCAACCAATGCTGATCATAAAGCATTTAAAGACCCTTTGCCTGCTTATGAACAAGGTGATTCCTCAAAGACCAAAGGAGGTGCCAAGGTAAATTATGCTTATGCCAGCTAGGACAACATTATCAACATGATTGAACCTTCACACTCAGAATATTGCAATGTGATTATAGTTCAAGATAAACCAAATGAATCACGATATGCAAAAACTCTGACCAGATCTCAAAAGAAAGTCACCCTCCAAGGAGCTAGCTCTTCCAAACTGGATCAAGAAACATCAAATCCGACAGCTGTGCCAAATAAACAAAAGGGATCAACCTTGGACAAATTTAAAAGATTAACCTCCTCATCATCCTCTGGATACAGCGTGGTTGAATAGTTGAAAAGGACAAATGCTCAAATTTCAATTTTTGAATTGCTACAGCTCTCATCTGCTCACAAGGAAATTCTACACAAAGCATTGCTCACTACTAACGTTCCAAAAGATTTAGACATTGATCAGTTTCAGTCTATGGTGGGTCATCTGACTTCACCTCACTATTTGACCTTCTCTGAGGAAGATGACAACTCATTAAATCATCCACATAACTAGCCATTGCATATTGAAGCCATGATCCACAAATACAGAGTTAAACGTGTTTTGATAGATGGAGGCGCGGGGTTGAATATCTGTACTTATCATCTGCTTACACAACTAGGATTCTCTAAAAATGTCATTGATCCAGGCAAGAAAATAACAATTAAATCCTATGATGAAGAAGAGAGGACCTCCAAAGGTTTGGTATCATTACCAATCAGAGTGGGACCGGTAGAGAGAGATGTCCTTTTCCAGGTTCTCGATATTCCATTGTCATACAATATATTGCTGAGCAGGCCATGGATTCATGAAATGAAGGCAGTACCCTCAACATATCACCAATGCTTAAAGCTTCCTTATAATGGAGTTGAAGTCAATATTTCAGCTGATACAAATGTCATCTATAATGCATTGACAAAAGGTGTAGATACTTTTGTGCCTCATAATAGGGCAGCCTCTCCAAATGAAGATCCAGAAACATTAATGAAAGACTTAGAAAAGAGATTGAAGATTATAGATACCGACATGGATAGAAACAAGATAGAACCGGTATTATCATTAGTTTCTCTTCCTCCATCGCCAAAATAGTTAGGCAAGCCATCAGAGGCTATGAGAACACAAACTTTAGCTCTGAATACTATATATGATGGTCTCTTTATATAGTCTTCTACCTCCTTGGCAGATGAAATAGAAGAGGATGTTGTGCTTAACTGGCTCTATAAGGAAGATAGTCCAAATGAGGAGGTATGACATTGTGAGATTTCCTCAAACCAGTATGGTCGTGGTTACAAAATGATTCAGCGCATGGGGTACTTAGTTACTGGTCCTTTGGGAAAACAAAAAGAAGGTATTACTGAACCAATTCAGCTACAAACCAAATCCACACATGATAAAGCTGGATTGGGATACAATCCTAAAAAGACATCAGAACAAAAACATGTTTCTAAATATAAAGGCTTGAAAAAATATCGCCTTTAATATTACATGAAGCAAATGCTAAACAAACGAAAGAAGAGTGTAGAAAAGAGAGAGAGGAATCAACAGTCAAGAAAGAAGAAATAGTCAGTGCTCAAGCTTCGACGGTATCAGCTACGATAATACAAGAAGTTGAGGTTCCTAAAGATATAAGAGATGAATTTGTAAGAATCAGAGAATTGTTTGCACCATTAAAAGTTCCAGTCACATATACTGGCAGCCAACAGGTCGATGATTCAAAGACTGATTCAAATGAGTATGAATGGGGTCCTGACTATCTTTCAGACACATCCGCTACAGAAATTCCAAAAGAATCTAGTGGTGTCATAGATGATACTCAAGAGTTGATGCGCCTAAAACTAGAGAAGGAAATACAAGAAATTAGACAAAAGAGGCAAGCAAATTATGAACAAGCATTGAAAGAAGGAACAATACCAGAAAGCTTCTCATCTATGTGTCCTTATCCTGAAACAGAACAAATTAGTTATAGCACTACACAGGTAGAGTTAGAAGCTGTAGAACAAGAACCAGTTGTTAGTCCAGAAGAAGCTGAATGGAGTAGATGACAGAAAGTCACAGAAACAATGATACCATGTCAATAGGTGTGTCAGATACAAATGACAAATGAACTACAATATGAAGGAATTTGTAGCATTAAAGATGTTAGTATTGATACCATACATATGCTTACTAAATCACTTGAAAGAGACTTGGAAACTTCGTCTAATAACTCTGATGATTCTGATGACTCTAATGACAGTCCTGTTCATGATGATACCCACTCATCCTCAAATTCTAAATCATCTGATACAAACAATGAAAAATTGCCTACTAGTCTTATTGCTGTTAAACCACGACATGACATCCAGTCTGACTTAGTCAATGATGTTATACGTATGCCTATTGGATTAGATCGATTAAATATTAATGTGAACTTTAATAATCATGATCTGACTCTTCCTGGTCTCAAGACACTTATGCAAGGTATCATTCTGGAACTCGACTTTTCGATCTGCAGCTGTGATAACAATACTGTGAACGCTCTTGAACCTATCCAAAATTTGTCCCTAATACATCCCAAATTGATTGACTGTACTTTACAGAATCAACCCATGGATATACCTATTTTTGCCAATGACTATACATTATCCTATTATCTCAATGTAGTCGAACCTATTAACTCTTCCACCAGTGAATGGAGTGAAAATATGACTGAAGAGGATATCAAGTATCTTAGTCGCAAAAATAGGAAAGATAAAAATAAAAGATCTGATGGCGAAAACCACATTGTGGCGGTGTCAGAATCTAAAAAAGAGAAAGTAAAGGACGTACCTAAAGGTGAAAACCTCTCTGAGGCACCTGAAGGTGAGATACTTGGTATACTGCCCAGTCATTTTCATGAGCGGTCTTCCATATTGATCGAGCCAACTCGGCCTATGAATATCAGGAATCAAGACACACCACAAATTATTCACGTAGCTCAATCACTATCAGCAGAGGAATTGAAGGATTTCACTCAGCTATTCCTAGAGAAGAAAATAAATTTTGCATGGACATACTCTGATATGCCAGGCTTGGATCCTGATCTCATTATGCACCGTCTCTCAATCACACCAGGAGTAAAACCAGTTAAACAAAAACTTCGTAAGATGCACCTGCATGTCGCACTATTGGTCAAAGTTGAACTAGAGAAACTACTCAAAGCTGGATTTATCAGAGCGATAGATTGTGCTAAATGGATTTCCAACATAGTACCTATGTCAAAGGTAGATAAATCTATCAGAGTTTGTACAGATTTTAGAGATCTCAATAAAGCATGTCCAATAGATGACTTTCCATTGCCAAATGTTGATATGATAGTCGACATGACAACTGGGTATGAGATGTACTCACTAATGGATGGATTCTCCGGCTACAATCAGATTAAAATCACTCCTGGAGATCAAGAAAAGACAGCTTTCACCTGTGCATGAGGAACCTTTTGCTAGAATGTTATGCCATTTGGGTTAAAGAATGCAGGAGCGACCTATCAAAGAGTAGTTACAACTATCTTTCATGACATGATGCATAAGAATATGGAAGATTATGTTGATGACACCTTAGTGAAGACTATGAAAAGATCAACGCATATTCAAGAGTTAGGTCCTATACTTGATAGAATGGAAAAGTTCAAGCTCCGATTAAATCCAAAGAAGTGTGCATTTGGAGTGACATCTGGTAAACTACTTGGCTACATCATTTCAAAGAAGGGCATCGAGGTTGATCCTGAGAAGGTCCAGGCTATAATGGAAATGCCGCCTCCAAAGAACATCAGTCAAATGAGAAGTCTACAGTGACGTCTCCAATCCATTAGAAGATTTATTTCTCAACTAGCAGACAAAGCTCAACCTTTTACAAAGGTACTAAGGAAAGGCGTATTATACAATTGGGATCAAGAATGTGAACAACATCTTCAACAAATCAAAGAGTATCTGTCAAATCCACTGATATTGATGTCACCTATTCAAGGTAAACCATTAATCTTATACATATCAGCAACTGATTCATCATTGGGGGCACTTCTGGCGCAACAGGATGACAACAAAAAGGAAAGAGCTATTTATTACATCAACAGGACATTGGTGTCTTATGAAATGAACTACAGTATAATAGAAAAAGCATGCTTGGCATTAGTCTTCGCATCACAGAAACTGAGGCACTATATGCTCGCACATTCAGTCAAGTTGGTGGCCAAAATTGATCCACTCAAGTATCTTCTTAATAAAGAAACACTCACCGGACGATTGGCAAAGTGGGTAATGATCCTTACAAAATTTGACATTGAATATGTGGAATGCAAAGCCATAAAAGGACAGGTAATTGTTGATCAACTTGTTGAAGCTCCACTTGAGGATACTCAACCACTACACATTGAGTTCCCAGATGAATCAATAATGCATCTTACTCAACAACCCTGGAAGATGTTCTTTGATGGGTCCTTTACTCAAAATGGTTCAGGTGCTGGCATACTATTCATTACTCCTCAGAAGTACTCAATTCCAAAGTCTTATAAGATTCTATTCCCTTGCACAAACAACATTGCAGAATATGAAGCATTGGTAAATGGAATAAAACTAGCCATTGAATGGAAGGTTGCTGCATTACATATTTATGGAGATTCTCAGCTGGTCATCAATCAAATCAATGATACATATCAGACTCGAGATGAGAAATTGATGCCTTACAAGAGGATGGTAGATGATTTCAAGAAGTATTTTTCTTTTGTATCATTCCAACAAATTCCTAGATCAGCAAATAGAGCAGTAGATGCTATGGCTACCTTGGCATCTATACTTGAGCTATAGGAGTCCAATTTTTGCTTTGATTTCCTGGTGGAAGAGTTATATTACCCTGCTTATGATTCTCCTGAGACCCAAATAGTATGTTCTATTATTGGACACGATTCATCCCGATACAGCCACATCTATTCCTATCTTTGTGACCAAATTATCCTTGAAAAACCTTACTCATAACGAGAAAAGAAACCTAACTCGAAACACTTTGCGATATGTTATCATAGCTAACGATTTATTTAGACGAGGTTTGGATGGTACTTTGCTTAGATGTCTAGAAACTAAAGAATCAAAACGTGCATTATCGGAAGTCCATGAAGGTATTTGTGGATCTCATTTGAATGGTTTTACTTTAGCTTGGAAACTATTATGGGTTGGCTACTACTGGCCAGATATGGAAAAAGATGCCATAAAATTTGCTAAGACTTCTGAGAAATGTCAGCTTCATGGAAATCTCATACATGCCCCGACAAGGGATCTCATACCATTCATTACACACTGGCCTTTGATCTCATTGGTCAGATATATCCTGCTTCATCCAATGGACATAAATTCATCATAACGGCCACTGAGTATTTCACCAAGTGGGTAGAGGCGATTCCGCTCATCAAAGCAACTGGTAAACAAGTCGCCTTATTCATCCTAAACTATATAATTTGCAGGTATGGGATACCCTCGTCTATCGTGATTGATAATGGAGGACAATTCAAGAATAAAGACCTGGATGAACTTTGTGAGAAATTCAAAATAAAGCAACACTGTTCATCAGTATATTACCCTCAAGGTAATGGACAAGCCGAGGCGTCTAACAAAAACCTACTGACTATCTTGCATAGAATAGTGAACAAATCCGAGAAAGATTGGCATCTGCAGCTCAATCTGGCACTATGGGCTTACAGAACAAGTATCAGAACACCTACCAGGGCTACACCTTTCTCTTTGGTGTATGGGTCCGAAGCAGTATTACCTATTGAAGTAGAAATACCATCTCTAAGAGTTTCGTTGCAAGGTCTTGTTACTGATGAAGATCGTAGAATATCTAGATTGCAAGAACTCGAATTGCTGGATGAGCATCGACAAGTGGCGTTTGATCATCTCAGAGTGTATCAAAAGAGAATGTCCAGAGGGTATAACAAGAAAGTTCGACAAAGAGAATTTCAAGTTGGTGACCTAGTTCTAAGAGAAAATCCAAAAAATCAACAGTTTCGAGACAACAAAGGGAAGTTTGAACCCAACTGGCTGGGTCCCTATATCGTTACTGCAGTCTTCGGCTCTGGTGCCTATCAACTCTCAACATCAGAAGGAGAACAGCTTCGAGAACCGATTAACACCATCCACCTGAAAAGATTCTTTACTTAGCATTCTCTGCTCTAGCAAACTGTATAGCTGAAAAGGTCCTGAAAAAAATCCTAAAAATTGGAAAAGTCTTGAAAAAAAAAATGGAAAAATCATAAAATGCAAAAAAATTAGAAAAAAAAAAAATGTAAAAGAGAAAATGCCTTGGTGAAAACCTGGTAAACAGGCACCTTGGTAAAAAAAAAAATGATGATGACTCTCTGCCAAACAGGTGAAAACCTGGCAAACAGGCACCTCTTGTACTCAAGCGCTCCATCTATCAATGCAACGTTGGCATTTCCCGCTTTCAAGTATCTTTTGCTTTCGCTTGTACATATTTTCAGTCACTTTTGTGACATTCTGGTTCGTTGGAACCCTCATGACTTGAAATAGATCAATGTCCTAGTCTTAGGTTACTCAACAGAGCACATTACATATCCTAAGCAGTGTCAACCAAGTCATTATTCCGTTAGTGAAACCTGGTCAGCCACTCCGAGTCAGTCACCTGTCTCCCGACTACTACAGAGTTTTTATCACTGAGTTCACAAGCAAAACAACACAACAAAGAACAATTACTAAACAGTTTGAGCTATGAATGGAAAATTTTCTTTGTATGTTGTCTTTTATATTGGTTTTCGATTATTATCCCCTTGAGTAACTCGAGGAAGTCTGTATTGACTAAGAGGTGCAAGGATTGGGGGCATAATATTTTCTTTGTTTTTTGCTTGTAGGAATGATCCTGATGATCTGGAAACATATAAATTAGCTGGGTGTCTATGATAAGAGCCTTCACATTAAGGTGAAATCGCCTCACATACCTCGACTCTGCTTATTTGTATGCTACAGGGAGGTCCATGTCATTTCTTTGTCTGTTTTGAGGGAATTTCTTTATGATGCAATTCGGGTCCCTGCGAAATCTGTCCAAGGATATGAACAAAAAAAGGGTCATTGCGGACAAGATAATTAATATTGCACATTGAAAAAGAAAGGAACTCTACCTTTCCTATTGTGTTCGTTATGCTCAGTGATGAATCTTAAGTATTTTAAATTCAGTGACTAGGTTTAGGTTGCATTTTGCATATCATTTTGCATTTCATTCTACATTTTAGTGAATCTAGGGTGATTTTGGTGTGATAATAATAATCTCTTTATCTTTAGAATGAGAGCTGAAAGCATCATCATTTCTTACGCTAAGTGGTCTATTTATCATTATTTATCCAATCGAGTACTTGTGTTTTGAGATGTTTAGCTGCATACATAACATTTCATATAGATTCATTCATTTTATTATTAATCATTTGTATTCATCTTATTATATAGAAAAAAAAAAAAAAAATTGCACAGTTTATTTTCATTCATTTATTTGCATATGAAAAAAAAACAAAAACATAGACATCCATTATCATTTGTAATACATACATTCATGCTGAAAAAGAAATGCATACATATAGAATAAAGCATATAGAAACATCTCATAATCGAATTGACACAAGTACAATGAAGTCAAATTGGATCTCATATATATAAAAATCATCTCAAGTCTAAGAGTACAAAATGATGTCCAATGACATGTACAAACTCCCATCGGAGCAAGAATCGTATAGGCTACAAAAAAATGGGTGTCTACAAAAAAATATCCGAGCTACACAAAGAATCATCTAGCTGGCACCCTCTCCCTCATCGCCTGGTGGAGGAGGAGGAGCCTGATGCTCGGGATCCTGTCGAGGTGCTCGCGCTCCCTCTGATCTGGCCATATACTGGGAATAAGGTTGCACCTGCTGTGCAACAGGAACTACAGCACTATACGTGGCTACATAATAAGATGCCCTACTGCTCTGGAGAAGGACCTCCTATCGTAGAGACTCTATCTCTTCTCTAGACTCTGCTCTCATAGCCGCAATCTGGCGATCACACTCAGTCCTCACCTTGGCCAGCTGTCGGTCTCGCTCCACCAGCTAAGTTTGCGCCACTAACAACTATGACTGTAGCTCTGCAAGATGTGCTCTCATCAACCGACCCGTGTCAGCCCCCTGCTCTCTCGCAGGCTCTCTACCGCCATCTCCACCACCATCTCCACCTATGGCTCCACCCTACTCCTCTCGCCGCTGACAGACCTGCCTCAGAGCTGCTCACTCCTCCTCTCCCCTACCCAACCTCATGCCTACTCTCCCAAGGGATCCACCCTCACCCCTCTGTTGTCCAATGTCAGCTTACACTCCACTGCTGCTGGCACCAGGATCACCACCAGTCCGTCGTGGAGCATCTGGTCTCTGGCCCTGTCCCTACCTATGACCCTGTCTTTGTGCCTATCCCTGTGCCGATGCGGGAGCATCATCCTCCACATCCTCAATATGAGGAGCATGCTCTCCAGGATCCGTAAACTAAGGGAATGGATGCTGCTGCAAATAATCCCTATACTGGGGCAATACCCCCGCATCTGCTATATCCTCCAGGTAATCCCACCTCAGGCGGTGTAAACCTATCAACTCCTGCATAGCCAAGGCATAAGATAGCCTAGGTGCCCAACCCTGCCTCTCCTCGTCAGCATACCTAGCATACGTTGTAAACTCCTGTCTCTGATGACGCTTCTACCTACTTCTATTACCTTCTTAGCTCTGTTATACCTTTGCGGGGTGATTTTACTTCTTCTCCTTCATGGTTTGGTTAGCACTTGACAAACCTTTACTTAATACTCGCACTTCCACTTGTTCCCGTTAACTAATTCAATATTGCAAAACATCGGTCCGCGAAGACATTTTAACTTTTGTCGCTTCCACCTTTTCATCCTCAAATACTTTAAAATTTGATATTCTCCGCAATTACTATTTTGCAGGAGAAGTGGTTGTCGGGAACCTTGAACTTTCTCTTTCGTTAGCCTATCACAAGTTGCATGTTTACTCTCGCAACCGTCTTTTTCCCGTGGGACGGTATTCCTCATCTATGGAATTAAAAAGCCCATTAAAAAAAAAATTGGTGGGTCCCCATTTCATAGCCTAAATGGAGTGTGTTGTATTTTCACACAACACTAAGATTAAATCATAAGACATATAGCCTATAATCTATGCACTTAGTGACTCTTGAGAGTTGTTGTAAATAAAGCCTTTGTCTTCTGTAATCTACTCTCAATGGTCCCTTTGTCACATCAAGCATGTGTCTTCCTATCCAATGTTGTACTAGGTAGAGAAGGAGAGGAAGATGGAACCTAAAATGAATCCAAGATGGTTTTATATCCTCAAAGGCTTTGATATACCTTCGTGCTCTCAGTTATAATGCAATAAAATTATAAAGGGAATGTGGTTCCTTTTGTTTGAGCCCTTCGGGTAACTCTAACCAACTATGTTGGCAATCTACCAAGGTCTTTTCCTTAGTTGTCTCATGTGCTTGAAAGTTTTGAACCTATGGTAATCTTATTTCCTACATTCATGGATTTTTATTTCAACCTCTGGCATATTGGTCATCCTAAATCATTCAATCGCACTGTGCAGACTTATATGGCTCATCACATCAACTCTAATAATCATTGTATGTGACTTTCTCTTTCTTAATATAGCTGATATAATTATCCATGTTCTTTCTCATTCCTTCAATATGATGTTAGTGCTTTTAATTACACATCCCCTACTTAAAGTAAGCAATTCCAAGTGGTGTTGTAGGGAACTGCTAGATTATGTAGGTAAACCTCACGCATATGGCCCTACATGTCAAGGGTTGCTCTAGAGTATGCATTGAGGAATAACCTTGGTGAAATAATAGATACAGGTACATTGTTGAGTAGTTTAATTTTGAATCATAAGAATTTTTGTAGTAAAAACAATGCATACACTCTATCAGGGGTCAACAACTTCTGAGTTGATTGGCTAAATCACCCATCTTCTCCAATTTAACCGTCAATTTCTTGACCTATGTGTCTTTCTCTTCTTATTTTTCCTCATAACTAGCCCTGAGTGCTTTATTTTTCTTTTCCCACTAATCCCTATGCCATTCAAATTTTAAGAGTGCCCTTCATAATGCAATGCCAAGGGTGAGTGTGGTGAGTGGTGTTGGTGTATCCATGTCCTTGATAGAAGGGGACCCTTTCTTCTATGATTCCATAATAGCCAAATTGGGTAACTTTTCCAATCTTGCCCCTTCTTTCTATTGGAGTGTTAGTTGTATCTCTATTTCTTCCACTCTACTCTATAACCCTATCTCTCTCTATACTTTTCCAATTTTTGTTCCAAATCTTGTATCCTTTTAAGAGTTTCTTGCAGCTTGTCATTCTTTTTCTTCTCTTCTAGGGTGTGATTTGGACCAATAAAGATATTAGTTTCTACATCAATCTTCTTAATGCCACAATAGTCTTCCATCAAGGGTATTATATCCTATTGTTCTAGGCTTAGTGTCTTTTAGTAGACTTTTTCTTTGCATTAAAGGTGTCATCATCATCATTTTTGTGATTACAATCACACTATTCTTGAGCCCCTTGTACCTTTTCCCTAATGATTTCCTTTTCTAGTATCCCTTCCTCCTCATTGGCAATCTAATGGTCCTAAATAACTATTCTCTTTGTATCAATATTAATATGTATAGTATCTTGTTTGGGATGTTCTTGTTTTGTTGAAGTCCCCTTTTTTCGAGAGATAGTTAGAGTGTCTCTCTAGTCTTTGTGACTCGTGAAGCCCCTTTTCTTTTGGCTTTTTTATGTTGGGAATATTTCTCAACCTTTGGGCTATCAAATTTTTCCTTAGATTTTCCTTTTCCCAACTCTCTTTTTAATGCCTTCCTAGATTCTTCTATAGACTTCTATCTCTTTGATACGTACTTTTAAATTTTTACTTTAGTCTTTTGTTTCTTATGTTTTATGTTGAAGAGGAGGTAGATTCTATTATTTTCTTCTCTGCAAGTGAAGTGAAATATTGAGGGCTTTTTTTTTACGATGATACATTGGTTTTTCCAAAGGTTGCGAGTATCATGGGGGCTTCACTTAGTGAATCTAGGTTATATCACATGTGTTCATGGCATACTAAAGAATCCCCCTATTTTCAAAAAATATTGCCCTTAACTCCTTTCTTGTCAACCCCTCCCAATACATAGGCCAAATTAAAAACCCCCCAGATATTGTATGTATCAATTTTTCTCTTATGTTATGTTAAAGAGTTGGTTGGGTTTTAAGCATAATCCTAGATTTGGTAGAAGGTACTAATATTAATTGATGGATTGCATAAAATATTTTGGGGTTAATTTTCAAATAACCTTAGGCAGGCTTTTGTTTTAATTTTCAAATAACCTTAGGCAAGATTTTGTTTTAATTTTTAGTTGATTGGCTCAACCAGTAATATCTCCTCTTAAGTTGTCTCTAAGGGTTTTATCCCATTGTGTTAACTGGCCCTGTGCTTAGGCTTTTGTTATTTTACCAGCTGGTATATTTTTTCCTTAGTCTTCAAACGCATGTTTTTATTTGCCTAAGTCATGTGTTAGTGCTTGTAAGTCCCCTCATATGTCCTAGTAACTTCATATTTAAAGCACACGCTTTAAGTCACTCTTAAGTGATGGTCCCACCTGGGAATCATTGGGTTGTCATTGAAGTCTATATTGCATTCAATCGATCCACCGAGCTGATGTGGAAGTCCACAATATAATCTATCCAGCACTTGATCTATACCATTGACCATGCATAATAATTAATTGAAAAACAAAAACTTGTTATATTTAAATTTTTAATTAATTAAAAACCACGATCAATGGTATAGTTTGGGTGTTGCATAGGCAATTCATAACAAAAGAGGCTTTTTGGTGATACCCTTCTTGAAGCTTCAATGAACTGACGGTGTCCATGTGTCCATCTACATGTCCACATGTTGGTGAAATTATGTGTCCTAAAAATGTTTAAAATTCATCTTGCCAACTCACCAATGCACATGTGAATGGACACATCAGAATGAATGGCCATCGATATAATCTTTTTTTATTGAAGGAATGCAAAGAGTTACAATAAAAGATAGTCAGAAGATTGTCAACAAAAAGAGAACGTAACAACCATTCCTGGACACCCAAATACCTCCAGGTTTATAACCAGTATAAACAACCAATACAAAGGTAAAACAACTCTAGTTTTACAGCAACTACAAAAGGCACTCAACCATTACAAACATCCATTATGTAATCAAAACAAAACCAGAAATGCAACCAATTTTTCCATTACTTTAGCATTCTTATAGTTTCCAATTTTTTTAACACTTAAATAATTTTAATAGAATTATTCCTTCATCTTCCTATTGGTTCATGTCGTCTAATTGCAGGTTTGAATTGTCGAAGTAAAAATAAAGTATTCATAATCTCTGTAAGTTTTCACTTGTTGTTGATCGAAAAGATATATATTACTAATGATTTTAAAGTATTAAAAATTTTGTAAGGATTTTGGAAAGACCTCAGGAATCCAAACTATCATGTCAAAAACAGCGATTTAGTAAAATCACTATAAAACCCATATATATTCTTTAAATTATAAAAAAAAAAGCAAAACCAGATTAGTCTCTTATAAAATATAGCTCGCAAGCTTATACATTGTTCAAATTATAAACCAAAAAAAACAAATCTTGAAATTGTTGGAGCAGTGACATGCAAGAAGAAGAAATGAAGGGGAAAAGCAATCCTAGACCTAGAATGGATTGGTCTTGGAATGTCTGCCCCTACCACACCTAGAGTCCCGACTATGGTTCATCATCAGCAAGCCAAAATTCATCTTTAATAACCAATCCATGATGCTCTGGTTCATAGTCTATGCCAAATCCTTCCTCATTGATTTATTCCTCGAACCAATCCCTACCTTTATTAAACTTCAGACCTAAAACTTTGTGCACAAATCTCATATGCTTGAGAATTTCTTATGTTCTTGGTATAAACACATCCACCAATGGCCCAGAAATAATTTTGGTATTTTGGTATGGTTTTGTCATTGATGTCAACACCTACTAATACACCTACTTTGGAGATCCAGCAACATTCACCGGCAAGCAAGTAAACTGTGCAATAGTTACTGGTATATGGTTCACTGGCAGGATATATTGTTCACCGGTACCTGGAATGATATGGAAGACACTTGGTAATGTCAAAGACATCATGTGGACACTTTATTTTGAAGAAATAATCATTGGTATATTCATATTTGCATATTTGCTTTTACCGGCAAATAGGTCCAGGTTATCTAGGGTTACACCGACAGGTTTATCTTTTCCAGATCAGCATGGCACACTATGGAGATGATTTATTGTTGTTGTAAATGCATCAAGCCGACATGTTCAATTAGTTATTGCATCGGATATTATATTGTTTGTAAAATGTTTTTATTGTAATATCTTGTAGAGCCGACCTACTAGAATTGGTCTTAGGGTATGGTATAAATGTAAGATCTTATTTGTAAGATCAAGTGTGGAATGCGAAAAGAATTAAGTGAAGGTATATGTGATATCAAGCAGGGATATACACAAAGACATCATTTGAAGGTGAAGTTAGGTTTTTGTAGAAGCATATCAGCATTACACCGGTACTGAATCCAGCATATGAAGATGCTATTTTGAGCAGTACATTCTTATTGGATTTAACCATCCAACTGTAGTCAGTGTGACTCCCATTTTGTGATTGAGCAGTGAGCTCTAGGCTGTTGGCCTTTCTGCATGTGCAGACCCCATTTATGTACACATACTATCTGCAATAGTATCATCTGATTGTGGGTAAGGTTTCCCACCATGGTTTTTCCCTTTACAGGGTTTCCACGTACAAATATTGGTGTCATGTGTTGTGGATGACTTTATTTTTATGTTTAATGCATTAATCCTTACCGGTATAGAAATTTACTGTTAACACTGTCTACCGGCATACTTAACTGGTTTACCAGTATTAAGCATTAAGTTGGTTAATAAGTTTTTGGTTCAAATTTATTTGACAACTGATTCACCCCCCCCCCTCTCAGTTGTCTTCGGGACCTAACAAATAATAGGCATCCTGTAAACTTGTTGATTCCCACGATGAGTTGCAAAATAGTCCCGTGGGAGTGGAATGGTGAAATAGTCATCAATATTAGCAATGACTATTTCAATTTCTCACAAAAAAGCATCGTTGAAGAGATTCTAACACAAGCGCATGGTCGTCACCTTTGCTTCTCTTGCCTTGATAATCGAAGCTAGGAATATAGCAGGGATGTCTGTATTCACTCTGTATCTATGAGAAGTTGTGATGAAATCCTCCCCTGAGATTTTTTTGACTGCATGAATGATGAGGGGGGTGGAATAATTCAAAACTCCTAAGAGGTGCGTATCTGAAATTTCCCCAAGAAAATCCATTTGTTGTTTGGTAGAAATCAATCGAATAGGAGAGTCCATAGATGCAAAGCTAAAAAAAAGAAGCAAGGCAAATGGTGGGCAAATCACAAGAAAATGAAGTAATTAAAATGTGAATTGAAATGGAATGCAAAAAGACATCACAAAGAGAAGTTGCCAATACCTAAATATATAGAAAACTAAATAATCGAGAGAGAGATCATAAATGTGGAATATATGTGATATGAATAGAGATCCTGGAAATCTGAAAAAATATCCATTGAAAATCTTCTCAGTCGCGTCATACATCATTTGTCCATCAACATGTGTGAGGGGAAGGTAAGAATATAAGGAGTTCAACCAAATATTAAATGAGAAAAAATGAATTTGAGGAGAATGATTAAAAGAACTAGAGCCGAAAAACTAGAGTCGTCGTCTTTTTGGTTTAAGCCCAAAGACCTCCCTAAGCCCTAAAGTTACCCATGCAATCCTTCTCTCTTTTTGTTATAATCTCGTAGTGACTTCCTATAGCCGGTTTTCGATCTCTTAAGTCATGACTTAAGCCTTTTGCATTATTTTTGTGACTGGCCCCTTCTTGCTAGCCACTTGGTTGCATGTGCTTTAAGTTAGTCCTAAGTCATGGTTCCACTGGGAGGTCATCAATCCCAATGACTTGATGATACCAATGTGGACAGATCAGTGAGATCGCAAGCTTAGGAGAGGCTTTGATTCTATCTTTCTGAATCACCTAAAAACATGTGGATTGACACTCAAAAAGAGTTACCCATGCAATCCTTGTCTCTTTTTGTTATAATATTGTGGTGACTTCATGTAGCCGGTTTTCGATCTCTTAAGTCATGACTTAAGCCTTTCGATTCATTTTTGTGACCAGGCCCTTCTTGCTAGCCACCTGGTTGCATGTGCTTTAAGTCACTCCTAAGTCATGATCCCATTGAGAGATCATCAATCCCAGTGACATGATGATACCAACGTGGATAGATTGGTGAGATCATGTTCTTAGGAGAGTCTCTAGTTCTATCTTGCTGACTTGCTTATGCACATGTGGATGGACACTCATAAAGAGAAATATTATTGGTAAGATTTTTCATCCTGGTGACATTTAAACATCATCTTGTCGACTCATCAATGCATACATGGATGTACACATCAAAAGAAATGACCATCGGTAAAATCTTCTTACACATCCCAATGACTCAACGATGGAGGAGGTTGCTAAACCATGACAAAAATGTGGTGTCCACATCATCAGATAGTGAAATCAATAGAATGATGATGAGGGGGAGATGATGACACATATGGGAAATTTCAGCGTGTAGCCAAGACAAAAAGTCAGAGTGGCATTTCGTAATTGGTTTTTGGTAGAATCAAAACTCATCGGTGATGGTTTTAAAATGTTTCAACTACCCAACGATGTTGTGTTGGAAAACTGACAATCAGTTAAAAAATTTATGAACTTTATTCAAATTTTGCCAATGATCATTGATCAAATCAAATCAACGGCAAAGTTTTAAAGTTGCTCAGCTGCTCGTTCAAAGAATTTTCTCAACTTTGAGATTGTGTTGAAGATAAGATAAAGAAGAATTGTAGACAAGGGAATTCAGATAGTGAGTTGTCTTCTTTCTCATTTTCTTGTATTAGTTTGTCATTTGCAAAAGTTTAGAGGATAAAAAAATTAGAAACCATAGCCATAGCAAGCAGAAAACTAGAAAACAATCTTTAGGGTTCCTCCATAAAATTAAGAAACTAGAAAAACATGTCAACCTCATAAAAAGCCTCTACAATAGAGGCCCTAAACCCAAAAGAAAAAAGGAGACAAACCTCTACGATGACCTAATTGCTCAATTTTCAAAGTCTTCTGAAAGACCAAGAACCGCAAGGCATGCAAATAGATTTCATGACTCACAGAGGAATTGTAAAGAAGCTTTTGTCATTTAGAGGCCATAATATTTTCAGATATTTTTACATCAAATTAAATAGAGAAGTGCCTAAGTGTAATCCTTGGAGGCTAGGGTTGGATTGATTGGTAGTCCAAAATGTATTTGTACATGTGGACTTGATTAGAGTAATTGCAAAGCAATACAATCCTAATACAAGGTACATTCAATCAATTTACAAGAACCTAAATGAAATCAGTAAAGCCACTATTTGTAAAGTGTTTGGCATGGAGGATGTAGTATGTAGTGACATGGTTATCAACCTTGGTAGCTTGAAAGTAGAATACCAGAGTGTTGAGGGGATTTATAGGAGAAAGTGGCTACTACTTCACAGGCCCAAGTTGGGTAAAAACTTTCAAAAGTTTGTCAAAACAAACCTACCACCTTATAGTGTTGATTTGTTTCACAAGTATTTTCAGATGACTTATTATGTTGTGTTTCAAGTGCTTGGTTTTGAGGGACAACTACACATGCTTGAGGTATTTGTAGTATTGATTTGTGATGTCCAAAGCAGTGTTGAAAATATACCTTTTGACTATCCTCACTTTGTAGCAAAAGGGATTCACAATGCCCTAATTCATCTCCAAAGGGATAGTTCAACTATCACATTCAAATGGTATTCCTTATTGGTGCATATACTGCTATTTTTTGGATAGAGAAATAGATTCTAAAGTAATAATTTGTGCATTAAGGAATTTGATGATGATGGAGCAAGGTGTCTCGCATAGTTGTGGAAATCTATTTGGGATTGTGGTTTTATGCATGCCCATTATTTATGTTTTGAGGAGCATTTTTTTCAAAAATTGTATGGTTTATTTGGTCATAACCCTCCAACGTTGTCAGATAATATCATGAAGTTATAAGGCCTAAAGGAAGGGAACATGAGATAAAGATTAAAATGAACCATAATTGGGGTGATTGGTACATCATAGAGAAGAATACTTACATAAGAATCTACAGATTTGAGGGACAATCACATTTGTTGCCTTTGATATTTCCTAACAGATTAGCATATCTAGAAATAATCAGACAAATGTGTGGGGAAGATGCTCCTTTTGATAAGTCACATAAGGCCTCTTTTCTCCCTTCTTATCTTCATATTGGAGGTTTTTCAGGTTTCTTCATCAAGTGGCTTTGCAAAAGCCATCAATCTCTTGGATAGCTATAAGTTACCCCTACTTTCAGAGGGCCAGAAATTTGATCCAGAAGGATACATCAAATTTGCAAGAAGTTGTGTAGGTTTTTGCACATACAGTCACACATTTGTGCTCAAAGAGGAATTAACAAGGAATTGTTCCACTTATGAAACCACTTTAGAAAGGGTTAAATAATGGATAAGAATTTGACAAGTTGAGAAAGCAAGAAATTGGTTGACCCTACATACAAGGGTGCATTTGCAAATGTCTATGATAAAGTCAGAAGAATGGAGTCACTACTCCAACATGAAACTAGGTTGACATAAAATGTGTTAATCATTTCCCCATCTTCATCCACTATTTCATCCAACCTGGTGCAAGTACATAGGGATGTTTCTCCTTTATCTCAAATGTCTCCTGCTCCATCAGTAGGATTGGAAGTATCACAAGATGTTTTGAGAAAGTGTAGCACCCCATGAGGAAGAGGAAGAGGTTATGCAATAAATGCAGGTGCATGTGCTAGCTCACCAACCCCCAAATGATCAAGATGACGACATTGCTGAAATTGTTGATTTCTTAACAAATGAAGATGGAGCTCTGGCTTCCAAGAATTTTGTATCTGATGATGATTTCATCAATACAAGTGAGTTAAAAGTGTTTATTAATAAATTAATGGGAAGAAAATTGAATGAAATAACTCTTGATACCCCCTTAGAGAAAAAAGATGAAGTTGTCAAATGATTTTGGGTATAGGTCGATGAAGAAACCAAGGACATGACCCTCGGGAAAGGAAGACAAATTCTAAAAGAAGCAGGATGTATGCTCCTTCCAGGGACAGACATGTCCTCTTCCATTTCCTTTGACAATCTCAAGAGATATCAATATTTGGATTTGAAGTTAAGTGATGAAGGAATAGATAAGTTGTGCTATGGTTCAGATTTTAGGCCTAGTGACAAAGTGTTGGCTATATGGTGTTTGTATCCACCTAAAAAGAGGCCTATCACCATTGCAGATCCATAACATATTCTAGGGAAAATTATGGTTTACAGGGTGGAAGATGTCATTGAAAAACAAGCTACAAATTTGAATGTAAAAACAACATTATTTACCAGGGTTGCAGTAGAGAAGCTCACAACTAAGAACGAGGAGCTAGATCAAAAGAATCATGAGCTAAATGAGAGATTAAGAACCTCTACAGAACAAGGTCTTCTATTATTTATAGAGAATCATGCTACTCAAATGAAGATTGACCTATCCATTGAGAAGGAAAAGAGGATAGAAGCAGAAACACGACTTACCAAGGCTCAAGAGGAAACTCAAAGGCTTAGTAACAATCTCAGAATTTATA
This sequence comes from Cryptomeria japonica, assembly GCF_030272615.1. Lineage (NCBI taxonomy): Eukaryota > Viridiplantae > Streptophyta > Pinopsida > Cupressales > Cupressaceae > Cryptomeria > Cryptomeria japonica. The sequence goes on along the minus strand of NC_081407.1, from coordinate 473,483,315 downwards.
AGTTCAAAATGGCTCAGAAGTTGATTGAAGCTGAATTTGCATGGATTCTACCTTATTTTCAAAGAATGTGGAATAGGTAATAAGATATTGTTGGTCTTGTTAAAGGACAAAGGAAGGTAGAGTTTGGATTGAAATTGACTCAGACGTACATAAAGAGAAAGTGAGAATTGTTACAACTTTTTGAGAAAAATGGAAGTCATTTTGATAATGATGTTCAATTGCAATTAGTAACTATAATGGATAAGACAAAGGCTACATTGTCATATATTGATCTATTGTTGAATTAAGTCATAAATATCAATGGCATTTGGGAAAGCTTTGAAAAATTTCAATAAACTGGAAGGAACACAACCACCAGCATTTTTCAAGGACACGGGAGACGATAAAAATGAAGCTGAGTGGAAAGAAGATCTTGGGAAAGTATTTATGCATGGCACAATGAATGAAGTGTTTGATGATACTAACAAAGTAGAAGAAAATGTTCATAAGCAACTAAAAGGAATGCCACAAATGGAGTTCAGTGTGAGGTTCTTGAATAGACAAAATTCTTCGGTGGCTACTAAAGCTTATGAAAAGCATATAAAGACCTGCACTGAATTCTTGCAAAAGGAGAAATGATTTCTCATGAAGACCATATTTTGGTTGAGGCTAATGAGATTTTAAAACATGTGCAGATGGCTTGAAGCTTGTTTGGCTCCTTTGCTATTATAAAAAGTAATTCAAGGCCATCTGCAAGTTGTTGTGAAAATTCTCTTGGGCAGGTAGAATGTATTATGTTTGAGGTTTTTGATAATAGAAGATAGTTGCAGACTCTTTCCTGCTTTAATAAAATTGTATGCACAATTGAGTTGAATGAAATGACTACAATCAAATTCATATTGTCTCCTATTTTATGTGTTTACTTATATGAATGGATGTGTCTAGGGTGCATTAATTTGTCTTCACAATCAATTGTGAATGTGTAGTATGAATTGCAGGTTTATTTCAAGGGAAAAAAATTAATTTTGTAATTATATTGCAGCAAGGTAGACACAACTTACAGTGACTCTTAAGTAAAAACAAAAAATCCATGAGGAAGCTTCTACAATTTATCAATTTCTTTATTATTATGCAAATTTGAAATAGGATACAAATTAATGGTACAAAAAAGGGCTAGACAAGCTTGCGCCTACCTTCAACAATTAATGCCAATAATCAACTTGTAATGGGACAACCTAATTGGTCTCATTCAAGTTCATAGAGGGCATTGCCCTAATTTTAAATAATATAAATATAATGTCTATAGAGTTGTATAAGGCATGCATCGTGCCAAGCTATTTGATTGATGACCTTCTAGCACCTTTAAATTTGATTTGATAACCCCATTGACATCATGAATGACATATGAATTTTCGTCAACCCATGTAGTTGCACATTTGGATCACCATGTGAGACCCAAATTTATATTGAAATTTTATTTAGAACATATTTTATCTTTTCTCCAATTTCATTTCAGTACAAAATATGAATGGTTGGTGAGAAAATTACACCAATGAGTAGGTAGCAACAAATTGGTTGAGTTATCCCGAACATTCACCATCAAGAATATTCATTGTGCCTGAAACAAAAAAGTATAAAACCAATATTAGATTTGATAACAAAAAATATTTTTAAACAATCTAACATATGGGTTTATATAGTGAAGAAGAAAGTAGAATGTTTTGAAAATACACCTTGTTCATATTTTTAACAAAATCTAAAAAAATTTGCGATCTCTTTCTTCTAACTTTTATGTACCATTCCTAGCATCGTAAGATAAGCTGGTTGTTGCTATGACAGAATCAAATTCCATAAAAGCATGATTTGTCAAATAATACTCGTACATGTGTTGCCCCTTTATTCTATTGTACCAATATAATTGAATCTTGAAGCCTTCAGGACTATCAAAAAGGTCAACATAATTATGGTAATAAAACACCCTATTACCATCCTTCATCCATATTCTTTGAACCCTTCCAATGTACTAGGCTCCAAAAGAAACACCTTTTCTTGTAGCACTTTCAATGGGAGGTATTGAATTTCTCTCAAACAACACCCCACAATCTGATCCAATTCCAAATCTAATTGAAATACCCTTTTTCTGAGGCCCTCTCATCTCGCCTAAAGTAGACCCCATTCCTTACTATATTCAACCTATCTTTGGATAACATCAGATTTCCATTCAAGTGACTAACCAAGCAAGCTTTGAACATATTCTTACCATCAAGCTCTACCATTGGTTTTATAAAAAAAATTATATTTTCATCAATGGAATCTAAAATTTCATCTAACTCATGCCTCTACTCACTTTCCATTATTATCAATTCACCATGATTTTGTGCCATTGAAGACATAGATTGGAATATAGAGTTGGAATGAGTTGGTGCAAAGTCATCAGCTACTCCATCCACAACTTGGAATGTTAGATAATTTTGGTCCTTTGTCCATGGTTTACCCCACCAAGAACATTATGTGGGATTCTCTGATTACATCCCAAGAGATGATAAAATATCTTGTGCATCCTTCTATCCTATCTTGAGGGCTTCTATAATTTTATCATCTGTAGATATTGAGTCATACTCTGAAAATATGTTAACATTTAGTATCCTTTCTTCGTGCAATCTATTTCAAATACTTTCTTTCTTCTTATGAGATTTATTAAAATGAAGCCCTTGGCGATTCGATTCTTCTTCTACAACTCTATTTAGGGTTCAAGGACGTGAAGCAAGTTGGTGAAATCATAGGCCCTTTCTGCTCCAACCATCCCACCAACTCTGCTAAAGAAGTTCTCATATACATTTGACCCAGTTAGGTGCAAAACACATGGCAACTGAGAGTATTAATTGTTGGCAGTGGACCAACATCCCTCGTGGGGATTCATGACATGGTTTAACAGCCTCCTATGGATTCTATAAGTCTAGTGGTTGTATCAGGCATTGATAGCTCAATCTTTTGGTGCAATGGAAACCCTAGCTTGTAACAAGTGGTGTCAGAGCTTGGTCACAGGTTTGAATCATGTAGGCCACGATGAGTGACGTTGGGAGGGGGATTGTTGGTAGTGGGCCATCACCCCTCATGGGGATTCACGACATGGTTTAACAACCTCATGTGGATTTTATAAGTCTAGTGGTTGTATCGGGCATTAATGGTTTGGTGCAATGGCAACCATAGCTTGTAACATTGATCTCGAAACAATCTCAACAACAAAACTACAAAGTGGCAAGAAATTTTCACATCTTGATATGCCTCTTTGCTGATGAAATTTATGTTGACATTATTATTAGATTCTTTTGTATCTAACATAACCATAACATGAAGAAATGATGAACTCGTGAAGCATTTTGCACTCTTTCCCAAAGAGTCAAACTCTGAGACATAAAAATGTCAATTTAGTTGGCAATAATCATTAGATATGTCTTTGTACCTAGTGTCCTCTCTACCCTTCCATTGGATGTGCTTCTCATCTCTTTCAAATAGCTTTGAACATGCCTCGAAGCAATTTGTTGTGCCGAATGCCAATTATGTCGATCTATCCTCTCTATATCTTCACTTTTAAGCTTGTGATCATCCACTTCAAAAGTGTTATAAACCATCCTAACATGATTAAAACTTATCATCTCTTCTCCTAATATCAAATCTCATCAACTGCTAAATAAAGGATTCACTAGCTTTTTGTCATTGTGGATGTAGTCCTAGTCATGCAATCTTGTTACATTGTAACCATTTGACAACCCACATAGTCTCCACCCTTCCCAAGGAATTTGATATTGAATACCTTATGTTGAACAATATTTCATCAACATAAGTTGTCTTCTTCTATTATCCCCATCCGAGGAATGACCAACAATAGGTCCCAAATTATTTTCCACATCTCTCTTCCATAAAAATTATACTTTCCCATTATTGACAAACAAAATTTGTATTGAACCTATTGCATGTTGGATGAGCAACCACAACCAAACGAGGAAGATTTTAATGTAAAGGGTTTGCAATAATAACACGTGCATTGTGGCCTACAACATTGTTCTTAAAAGAATTTGTTATGATATCAAATCCTGCAACTCTCTCACCAACTATCACTAAGAAATGTGATTGGCATTGATGTTCTTCTTTATTACCACAAATCCCACCAATGTATCACTTTTTTCTACCCACCTAACATACTTTGTCACAACAGATTCATCTCCAGCAAGGTAGACAGGAATTGGGTCATCTATACCATGTTTGGTTTTATAAGAAGCATACACTTTTCCTACTTCCTCAAAAATGTAGTCGTTCTCCCCCAGGATGTATGCCAATGACTTTCTAACTTGCCTCAAATTTGTAAAAATTGAAGGACCGTCTAGATTCAAGCTAATAAATCTAAGTAATCTAGGACCTCCCTATAACTTGATCATCTCATAAAGGGATTTAGTGGATGTAATATACCTTCTCCCTGCCTTTGGCATTAGGTTCTGAAATATATCCTTGACAAAATCCCAAACTGAATCTTTACCTTCTAATTTTCCTTGTTTATGTGCCTCACACGCATCCTTGCAAAACCTAAAGACATCCTTCCTTTTAGTTGATTCAAATAACTTCTCCTTTAGGGATCTCATTCTAACAGAGAGTATAGCAACCTTTGTCTTTTCCCACCAAAGAGCTCACATTGTTGATCTTTGGCTAGTATTTGAAACCCTAACAGCTATTCTGAGTTCATTTTGAGTCAAATAGTCTAGTCTTCTCCCACTCCCTGTATCCCTCCCATGTCTTTTATAGGCATTTTTTTATTCAAGATATAAACGCATCCTAAAATCATCACATTCTGGAATCATCTTACAAAATTTGCATGTCAATGATTCAAATGGCATCCCTATCTCAGAAACCCTCTTGCAATGAATATGCCTATATGTTCTATCAGTACAATATTCATTACCCTCATAACATAGCATCATCTTCTTTTTTTTGGCTCGGTAACCGCTTTTGACTGGAGCTTGAACCAATCAGACCACATTGTTGAGGGGCCTCATCCTTAGTTTTTATGACATTTTTCTTATACCCTTATCTCTCCTTGGTGCCTTCCTTCAACCTTATGTCTCTGAAACCAACAATGCAGACCCACGAGCAGGGTAGCCCATCAGGGACCATAGACCAATAGAGGTGAGAGACCCATGAGGGCCCGATACAAAACCGCTAGGCATGAAATACCTATGTGGGTCTGACAAAAGTCCATTAGCATCACACGCCAACGAGAAACTAGATCCGTGAGCAGTACATGCCTACGAGGAATAGGGTTCACAAGCACACCGAGCCCAGCAAGGGTCGAGCACGGTTAGTCAATCCACGCGTCTGCCAAGATCGCATGTACGTCCTCCAAGATAAATCACCATCAATATCTCATACCAAGGTGGGATTCAAACTGGTATATTAACATACCGCTTTGTTCTAGGCAAGGACTTGAACCTGGGTTTCACCACAAACAATGCAACCAATTCACCATTACACTAATAGGTGATCTCCAACATAGCATCATCTTGGTATGCTTCTCTATGGCCAATAATTTTCCACCCCTTTGATCATCCATTAGGATGTTTGTGTCTAATCTCTCTCCATTTATACTAATATAGGAATACCAATACCCCAAACATTGCAGCATCAATGGCGATGAATGACCTTTAATAAGATGATAAAACAAAAAATGAACAAATTACAACAGATCATATTGAAAATAAATTTAAACCTGGGTAGTTAACACACCTAAAGTAGAAGGATCTACACTTGTAGAACCCCCGTGTAATACAAATGGTGATGATCAGACCAAGAACCTAGTCAAACTTTATTGGGAATTATCATTGGTAGGCTTCTTGGGTCTCCCAGTTGTGCCACTCCTTAAAACAATAGTATCATGTGAATCCTCATCTATAGCGGTGATGTACTTCTTTGATTTCATGTGTTCATTTAGATAACTAACAATATTACCACTTGTTGGTACCAAACAAAACTATTTATTGCATCATATACATTCCACTCTTACTTTTTTCTTATCCTCATATCCTACGAGTGTTGCTTCCACCACCTTGAGAAAATTAGGCTCTTGTGTCTTGTTGAAATCATCTAGAAGTTTAATTGCTAGATCAATCTCAAATCAATCTCTAACCACCGTTGTTTGATTTTCTATGCTACTTGAATAATTTTCACCATTTCTCTCCATTAAAATGTGACGTTGATGGGACATTGTTTTCATATCATTATTTTTGAAGTTACGAACCATTTGTACTGCCATGGATACTTCCCCTGTTCCATAATCAATGCCACAACTTTCACAATGGATCTTTAGTTTAGGTTCTCCCTTTTCTAAATATACTTTGAGAGTAAGTTTCTCACTGACAAATTCTTCCATTAAACTATTCACTTTTTTATTTCAAGATGCCAATACATCAGGATCAACAACTATGGTTTGTTCCACTAACTCGGACCCATCTCCAACTCTTGGTTGTTTATGCATACCTACCTCCACACCAGAGTTTACTTTAGTGGCGATTATCACCAATGGCGAATATTTCATGTCGGCGAAAGGAAAATGGTGAATATATTGTACCGACCAAGGGTGGCCATGTCACCAAGAATTTATAAATATTCGTCAAATGAATGACCCAATTGCCCATTGTTTTATGTAATTAATTGTATCTATGTGAAGATTTCGCCAATAAAATCCACGTTTTCCACATGGTAAATTCAATTTTTTCACCTACACTCTCCAAGGTTGCCTTAATAGATGGACATAATTTGCCAATAGCCATATAAAGATTCATTTTCCAAGAAGACCCAATTCGCCTGGCATTTTGTGGATGCGTGTATCCATTTACCCAAATTTTTGTCAACTCTATTATATTTTCCAATTTATTGGATGACCCTTAATCACCTAAGAAATTACATAAGACGTGTTATAGTTAAGCGAAATTCACCGAATATATGTATACCATATAAAATTCCCGCTAAATTTGCCAAATAAGGATTGGTATAAATATATTCAAAGATCAGATCTATCTCTACACAATTTGGTCGGTTCTGAGCTCTCAATTCGGATCAATAGCGAAATTTTAGACCAGGAATAACCATTCCTGTTGACTACATTGGCAACTACTAGTGACCTAAAGGTGAGTGATCATATTTTGGAAGTGTTATAATATTATTCTGAATTCATATCTATATATTTGTATTGTTGAGTTCATTCTTATTCAGTGGGGACCTGTCAGTGGTCACTCGGGGGACCTCAAACATCTACATTGTAGGCCATAGGGCCAATGAATCATATAGTGTAGTCTATTATTATGTCTTCAACAACTTGATATTTTTTGCACCCTTTATTTTGTTGGAGATGTCAAACAAGAAGAAGGGTAGGAATCCTGAATGTGGGGAAGGCCAAGAGAGGCCAACAAAACGCATAACATTATCTTCATACTTTGGTGTTGGCAAAGATTGTGGTGAAAATCAGGAAGGTACATCATCACAAGTACAAGTACAAGATTCACAACATTCACCGCATATTGAAGAAAGTGGATAACCTGATATCTTAGATCATGATGAACTTCAAGAAGATTTTTTGGTAGATACCCAGGTTAGCTGAAATGATATAATCAACTTGGGTGATAATGCCATGGATGATAATGCACAGAAGGGGAAAAGAAAAGCCATATCAAAAAAGGATCAACCCAAATAAAAAAAGGATCAACCAAAATCAAAAAAGGATCAGGAGTGGGATATGTCAGTGAGGAAATTTCAAATTAATTGGGTGCTAAAGTATCCATTCATTGAACCAATGGAGAATCCAATTGAAGGCGAACCTCCAATAGAATGCAGGTGTAAGATTTGCACTTGGAAACATAACAAGGAAAAGAGGTTGCAAATAAAAATTGAAACCATAGAAAAGCACATGGGTAAAGTTTATGAAAAAAAAATAATAGAAGGAGTTGAAAAATCAGTGATAAGATGGAAAACAAACGAGGAATATAAGCATGTGAGGAATGTCGAAGAATTTTATTTTCGTGAGAAAATACAGACAAAGCTTGTTGAAGTTAAAGGTGATGGTATGATGAAAGAATAAGTATCTGGTCAACTACTAAGAGGGGGGGTGAATCAGTAGATAGAAAAACTGATACAAACTTCAACAATCTCAATGTAATACTCCTGTAAAGATAAAAAATCATAAGTAAACTGGTTGACTGTTACAACAAATTAACAATAAACAACTTCAAACTCATAAGCATCAAAATTCTTTTTCATATGTCAACAGACTTCATTTCTCAATGCTTTTGGTTATCATGACTTATCAAAATAGTTAAGTACTTAAGTAAATCAATCATAAGAACATAACCACAAAAACATTCACCACTTGACACAAATATTTTTGACGTGGAAACCCAAATGGGAAAAACCACGGTGAGATGAGACTCACAAGATAACTATCTCAACTCTTATGAAGTTCGCCCTGTTAGGAGCCTATCCTGTTAAAGCTTTAAAAAATTCTTGTTAAGAAATGATCCTGTTAGGAACCACCCGATTAAGGAATTGACTATAATGCCTTGTTAGAAGCAATACCTTGTCAGGAGTAACCTTGGTAGAGGATTTGAAAATCCAAGCTAATGCATCAACTTGTTAGAGGATTTGAATAGTACCAAGCTTGTTAGAGCTTACCCAGTTAGGGGATTTCAATTCTACTGTAATTGTTAGAAAACACCATGAGTTTTCTGATCTGTTTGAATAGCACAACACTTGCTTGTTCAAATCCTTTTCATGCTCCTATATGCCTTTACTCAAACTACAGATACCTCATCCAGTTCAAAAACCACACACTCAACTAATCTTTTCCAACTCTAAAACTAAACAACTTCATCGACCTTATAAACAAATCAATTAAGTTGGTAACACAACAAAAACCTAATTCTCATAGAGATTACAAACAACTCGGTTCAAGTATGACCGTTGGATTACATAGCAATCTCTACACATCAATCAAGAAAACCTTGATCGCTCCTTGATCACCACTTCATCAAACTTAGTAACTCATCACACGATTTACATTATATGCAATATACTTGCTCATTCCCTAGACAAAAACCGTTACATCAATGCACCAAAATCACTTGAAATTGTCTTCATACAATAATCATATGTGTCATAATCATTGCCGCTCATCATCAGATCATAAACCAATAACCAATTCACAAAACTTAATAGGTTAGGGTTTACCTGTTACTGGTTCAACTCTCAAATTCTTCTTACCAATTACAGTTTCCTTCACTAGCTCATCCTACAGGTTACAAAACAATATTACAACAATATCAACAATATCATTACCAGTTAATTGACATCAATGACAACACAACATCTCATTAATACAATCTTCATGTAAATGCCAACAATCTCCCCCTTTGGCATTGATGGCAATACAAATATCAATACCATTGATTGCTGATGTGATTGTGAATAGGAATCCTAGTTTACATTACCAAGTACTCACCATGCTCTCCATGTTTTCATCTTGTCACTAGTTCTTCTCCTCATAATCACATAATTCTTCTCCCCCTTTGACAGCAATGCCAAATTGAAAGTAAAACATGTAATGTCAAATTTCACTGTGCAGCATCAACAACCTGCAACTTGATGCTCCCCTGTGGAATAACTCCACTTCTACACCAATCCTTCTATAAAATTCTACAAGTAGCTTTGGGATTGATGTAATCTACATCATGCTTAACTGACCTCATGAAGGGGTACAACCCCTAGCTAACTTCTAAGATACTCAAAAGTAGTCTTAGGAATAGGTTTAGTAAAGATATCTGCAAGCTACTCCTTGGTAGAAATATGCTCCAAGATCACATCTTTACTCTGCACTTTTTCCCTCAAGAAATGATACTTCAATTCAATATGCTTGGTTCGTGCATGCAAAATAGGGTTCTTGGAAATATTTATGGTACTTGTATTATCACATAAGATCTTTACAGGTTCTGAAATCTTCATCTTAAAACCTTTCAAAATGTGCCTCATCCAAATAGCCTAAGTACAATTCATGTAAGCTACAACATACTCAGCTTCAGCAGTAGATTGCAATATACTACTCTGCTTCTTACTACTCCATGAAACAAGTCTTCCTCCAAGAAAAAAAGCTCCACCGGTTGATAGGACCTAAAATTATGTCTTGAAAAATTTGGTCATCCTGGTTTTATTTTTTCCCTTGGTCAAGTTATCGGGGTTTAGGGCTATAGGGGTTGTATCTTTTATGATTAAAAAGTGATTTGAAAGTAAATTTTCGGTCCCTAATATATTCTGCTATTACCTTTTTCTCACTTAAAGCTAAGGGTTCTACTTTCGTTAGCGGGACCATTTTCATTTCCTAAGTATTAAGTGGTGATTAACCAGTTCATGAAATATGCTATTCCTAAGTCATCCGCATGAAATTCTCTATAACAGGTTTTTTCTTTTAAATATTTGAGCCCACACTTGTATTTTCCTAAGTCCAAAAATTCCTAAATATTTCAACCGTTTTCTAAAGACGGGATAGATCCAATGACTAGTGCTTCCCCACAATCAAAAATGCAAGGATTTTAATGACCGATGCATCGCGAGATTATGTTGTGTGTTATCGGCGTAAACCGGCAGGGTTAGCATTGTAACCGATCGAAAGCTTTGTGTTACCGGTTCTCAGGTGGTAAAGGTCGATCTACTAACAGTCTCATCAATTTGCACATGCTCAGAATGAACGATATTTTATCCTAAGGTAAAAGGTGCTCGATTTTTAAGTTCAAGAAGAGTCAACAAGCAGTATGCTAGGCAGTAAAGTTTGAACAGATCAGATGGCCCTCATATTCCCGCAATGGAAGTTTCAAGGTGGTTACGGACTGTGGCATCGCGGGATGATGCCACATGTCTCGATTTGGCCAGAAAGACCTACAGTGGGGCCGCTCATGGAGTTTGACAAAAAGATGAGGTGTTGCTATTTTTTCATGATCTTGTGGGGCCATTGATACAGATGAAAGGTCAAGTGCTGAGTCGACAAGAGATAATCGTTGGATTGGCCAACTAGGAGGACAATCGATGGCTAGTTTTCAAACTTTTAAAAATACAAAGTTATGAGTCGTTGTTTCTCTCATGCGAATATTAATGGTAGATGAGACATTTGTGTCATTTCCTGACAAAAATTAAAAGACTCTTAAAATGTCTTTCATTCACAAAGGATTTCATAGCAATTCTAAAGAAATTTTTTGCCGATGAAGGAAACTGAAACGACCTTCTGCGACATGGAATTGTCATCTCTAGCAAAAATCAAAAGCAGTAAGTTTATCTGAGCTCTCCATATATTTTTGAAACAAATTGATATTACAAATTGTGTGTAGGGTTGCAAGAAGAAAATTCAATTTGTTCTAGGTTAAGCTACTAGACAGAAAATAGTGAAATCTGTTTGAATTTCTTTGGTAATTTAAAAATCTTGTAATAAACCTTAGTTTTCTTTCCCAAACTTGGAGATATAGTAGAAATCCCTAGTTGTAGAAGATGTCTCCCTCACGAAAACATTTAGGGCAAGTGGATTATATGAAAATAAATATTTATGATGATTTCTTGGACCAATTAAAGCCTTCTACAAATGATAAGCAACAGGGGCAGAGGTTTGTGGATGGAAAAACCCTAGGGGAAGGGTTAACTGACAAAGCATTCTACTTGGTAGATGCTAATATACTGGCAACTGGGTTAGAGATTTTCAAGTTATGGTATGGACAAAGGAAATTAAATTCCCCATTATCTAGTCCTTGGCAATATGACTTGGGCAAGTTGGTAGTACCGAGTGTTTTTATGGATGTCGATTTACTCAAGGTTGTTGCAGACAAATATGACCCAGTTTCAAGGGTTATTAGAGGAAATGATGGAGAGATTCTATTAACCATCAAAAGGGAGGAATTTCAAAGATTTTTCACTTGTATGAACCATCCCCTAGCCTGGTACTAGTAGATTTAAATAAACAAAAGGTAGAATATTACAAGATGAAGAAATTCATTAGAAAGAATTTCCTTCCAATGCATTTAGCCAGAGCAAGAAGTACAACATACCATATCGGTCCTAGCTCAGAAGAGTCATTCCCAATTGGTGCTTTCACTCCTTATTTCTAGGCTACTTTCTTTTCTCTATGCCAAATAATAGGTTTTATTTTGATTACAGTAATGCCTCTTGATTTCATGTACATGGCTATGCAGATACAGCATCCGGATTTTACAGTAGTTTTTGACTTTTCCCCTTATCTTGAGGAAAAGATTCATGAGGGGTTATTAGACATTAAGAACCAAGTTGTTAGTGTTAAGTTCTCTTGGTATTATTTACTCATGCATATGTTCCTTTCAATAAATGAAGGTTATTTTGAGGGTACCATGAACCTCAGAAGGACAATAGATAATCAGGAGATTCCAATACAACTCTGGAGCACAAACATGTCATGGGATAGACAAGAGGCTAGATACATAAAATTTGATAATAACTTTTCCTCTAGGTTGAGACAAAGGCTGATAGTGAATCCACCAAGGATTCCTAAGGAATTGCATGATTTTGTGAGACCCAAGGAGAGGGTGCCTCTTGCCAGAATTGAACATAATTGGGGGGATTTTATCCCATACTCTGTAAGTACTGTAATCAGAATCTATGGCTTTTCTGGACAGCCTCATGTACTACCCTTCAATGTTCCTCTGAGAATGGGTTTTGCTAAGGTGATGTGGCAAATTGGATGTATTCAGGATAAAGATTTAAAAGGAAAATGAAAAGGGACATTCTTCCTACATTACACCATTATCCCTTACTTTGTGATTATAAAGGGAGGACATGAGCACTTTGAAAAATTCTTTGCTCAATATCATTTGGGGGTAAGTATAGCTAGAAACAGTGATCCTAAGGGGTTTTACAGCAATTTTAGAAGGAGAATAAAAGGATCTATGTTGCCCCATGTGCATAATTTTCATGAGGACTTAATCAGGAATGAATTTGACCCCATGATGCAGGAATGGAGAAAAGAGAAGTGGATAAGTTTTTGAAAATTATGGGCTACTATTCAGAAGATGGATCCAAAATATGATCCATTAAAGGAATATTCCCCATTCCATGCCAAGATTGAATTTGTTATGAAAAAATTTGATGAATTGATGAAGGTCTTAAGAGAGAAGCTATCCAGACTTGAAGAAGTTCATGGCTAGCAACAATTAAGCTCACAACCTCCTGCATCCCAGAGAGTAAGTGGTGTGATAGCAGAGAGGCCTATTTAGGAATCTCCTCACAAAAGAGTTAGAGAAGAAGCAAGTGAGCAAGAAGATAGCAGCAATGATAGTGGGAGATTGATAAGGAGAAAGGGTAAGAAGATGATAAGTTTAGAGCCTTTCCCCAAGATACAAACTAAGCCTCTTCAAGGAGTCCGGATCATTGATCTGGAAGATTCTAACATAAGTCCCTTGCCATTAGCTGTATCTTTCTCCCCAGTAAGGAAAGATGAAGCACAAGTGGAGGAAGATAGGTTTGTTGCAACAAGTGTAGAAATGCAGGAGGGTATTCATGTACTGCCTTCTAATTTGGAGTTAGATGTTACTCCCTTAGATATCCAGGGTAAATCCTTCAAAGATGCAAGAAAGGAGGCATGTGATAATTTCCTTGATGATGATGCATTTGTAAGAAGCCCAGACTTTTGGTAGTTAGTATGGAAAACAAAGCTTGAGGAATACAAAGGAAGGATTGCTGAGAGGAAGGCCCAAAGGCCAGATAGATCAAACCAAGAAATCCAAGAGGAAGTAAAAATTGAAATGAAGGAAGAGTTCAAGGAATTCAGTGTTGATGAGGGTGTTAGCACATATTTTACAAAATATTTTGTGATATATATGGATGCCTTTTTTCATATCATATGAGCATTTACTATTGGTTTGCATGTGCAGGAACCTTATTAGCACGGGCAAAGTTCTCTAGGGATCAGCTGTTTCAGGGGTGTCAAGTGTGTATCAAACCTTGTGGATAGCTGGGATCACTATTATTCATGGTGGATGGCTCATTTGTTCAAAACTGCAAAATTTCAATTATCGACATAAGTAATCCCGATGAAACAACATTGGCAAGAAAAAAAGGGATTATCGGCATAATATTTACTGTTAAATCAGAAGGCAGACTCATTGAAATGATATTCAACATGATACGCACTCTTAGGAAAGTCATACCATCGGGATAGCTTGTTTCGATGAGGTGGAAGGAGGGTGTTTTCTATCAGCATGCATCGGCTTATCGGGATAGTGTAAAGATTGTTGTACCGATAGCCGATGACATGAAGAATCGGAAGGCGAAACCATTGGTGTTTCCTATACCGATAAAGCAGACATGGAGGTATACAACATAAAACTGCATCAAAATAACATCGAGACTTCGGGAGGAATAGAAAAAGGCTATTTCGATCCTCGATGAAGATAAAAGTGCCTGCAGGGATATTGGTATGAGTTATACCGACAAAGTAACATAGATTGAAGAGTCATCAGGACGTTGGGAGGAGGAGTTTTATGCTACACCGAATTCTGATAAGATTTTTATGGCAGATGGTGAATTGCGAGGAGGTTAGCTTGAGGAGCATAACTGAAGAACATGGAGTTGCGTCAGAAGAGGGAAAGCCTTTATCCCACATTGTTTGTGGGATAGGTTCTTTTAACATTTAAGTCCAAAGTGGCCCGTATGATAACTATCGAAAGACAAAAGGCTTTTTCAATGAAGAAGGCTGAAGTCGGTCGACCCCATGCATGCGCTTATCCCGAGGACACCAAAGTCTTACAACAGACTGGCGAGGATGGAGGCTAAAGATCGAGCAAGTTTGACTGATCGGATGATGATTGCAGAGGATTTGACGGTCATTGCTATACCACAGGATAGAGATGCACGCTAGTTTAAACCTGCGACTTGGTGACTAAGCACATGCAGAAAAGGGGATGTTAACAAGTACGCAAGTTCGAGGTGGATCAACGACCATCACTATACCACAAGATGAATTTGCATGACCTATATCACCTGCGACATAGCGACTGCCAAGGTGGCAGATGAGGTGTCATCCTAGTGGATCTGCAAGTGAATCAGGATGCACCACGTGGCAGAGCATAGAAGAAGAACCCAGGTCCAATGGCAGATAAAATGGAAAGACAGATGGTGTCCAGTGGAAGTCGAGGTGGCTCCGTGGGCGAACCAAAGAGTGACATGCGGCACGGAAGGATAAAGAAAAGAGAAAGTTGCTCTGGTAAGATTAAAGGTCGAGCAGATAAGGAAGATCAAATGGTCGGATGAATCAATCCAATGGCTGTTGGCTTACCGTGATCGGAAGATGGGCGATGTGTATTCATTGCAACTTGGTGACTAACCACTAGCGGTAGGCGGTACAATGAGGCAGTTAAGGCAAACGGTTGAAGTGAAATAGTTCGGTGGTGCTAAGTTTATCGAACAAACCTTGGTTGCAATGAAACTCAAAATAGACTCACTGAAAGCAGCAATTTCATCGACATGAGGTTCCTCGAAGAAATAAGACGCGGTCCCGTTGAAAATAAAAGGTATCGATGAAACTACAGAATCGATAAAACACACAAGCATTTCGCCAAAGGAGGAAGTTTGGCCGAAAGATAAAGGGTGATCCACCAGCAAATCATATGAAGATACGTGGCATGAATGGATGTGCAGCAAAGGAAAGAATTAAAGTTAAATACTGAAGGGTAAAAATGCAATCGGAATACCGATTCCTGAATTTCATAAAAGGGAAGTAGATTACCTACTTTACGTTATTATTTGAACACACATAAAAGATAAAATTTATTTGAATGAATGCCTTTAATATACATCTTAGGGTAAAGTATTATTTTTTTTATATGTGGATGTTATATTCGCAGAATTATTTTCTTAAAATATAAATACTTTGGTTTTATTGGACTATTTTAAACAAGTATTTATACAAAGATAATTGACTTTTCAAAATCTAAGGTGAAGTATATTTAATTTTCAAAATTAAGGAATTTGATTGGCTTATCTTATGTGCAGGAAATAATGAGAGGATGATGAATATTTGCTAAAGAATTTTATCAAGACAAAGAATAGAAGACACATTATTGAAGCATCATTTAGGATTTTTAGGGTTCTCATTTGTAATTATTTATTAAACCAAAGGGTGTGTCCTTTGGAGGGAAACTGTCTGTAACTCCCTTTTGTGTATGAAAGGGTGTGTCCTTTCATATATGCCTTTTGATTCACATACTTATAGGGAGTCATTTTTTATGTAAAAGAGAGGAGTCATAAGAAGAATATACTGTTGTAAGGATTGAATACCATTTTGTATTAGGGAAGTCTATAGGAAGAAGAAGTATCATTTTGTGCAAGCAATCTATAATGGAGTATCTGCAAGTGCAGCTTATGTATACAATTATTTCCTGAAGATTAATATACAAGGTTCGCTGTTTCTTTTTCCAAATATTGTGTACACTTTTGTGTTGATGATTATCTTTGTCCTCTTGATAAATTTGTTTATATATTTTCTATGATGTGAATCACATGTTGTTGCATTAAGTGAAAGATTGAGTTCTTATTGTTTGTGTAACGCATACTGAACCTTCATAGTTGATGAGAAATTGTCTCTTGAGTTGATAAGATATTTTTTCCACAAAGTGTCATATATATCCCTGGATAGAGGCACTGGTTTGTTATTGATCTTTTAAGGTTTTGATATGTATGCATTCAAGGTCCTTGATAGAGAAACGTTCTTCCCAAATCCTATATGAACTGATCTATGTAGATTTCATTTAAGTCTTGAAAGCAATCTCATTTTCAATATACATTCACAATCATTTTTTTTCAAAGCATTCAGTTAAAGTACATAATAAAGCATAGTTGCAAAACAATAATTTGCCAGTTGTGTAAACTTGCTAAAAGGTTTAAATCCACTATAAATAACCTCTTTTGTGCTTGAGAGGAAGAGGCACACCCACCTAGGTTCAGTGGAGCCTAAAGTGCAAAGGAATTTGGTCTTCGACCATCCCTATTCGTTGGCCAAGGCTGATTGGATTACTTGAGGATTTGGCAAGTCTTTTGGTTTTCCAATTTGTGGTTTTGGGAACCAACAGATTGGAGACTCTGCTAGGGACTTGTTACAAAAAGTATTTAGAATTTTTGATGAGCTTGTTTCAGATTCTACTAGAGGAAGAAGCTCAAAAAGTAAATAAAACTATTATTTATCTTAGGAGGTGGCGACTCTACCTAACAAGAAGTTTTATTTGAATTGGTGACTCTACTAGGGGAAGAGACCTAGAGAGAGATGAAAATTTTCCTTTTTGAAAATTTTTCAAAGAAAGCCTTTTATTCTAGATGGCATTAGGCCATTGGATTTCAATGTCTTTTGATGTATTCCAAACAAGTTGTTCCCTGAGCTTTCACAACTTGTACCAAAATTCCATGGGGAATATGATGAATCAGAAACTAATCATTTGGATGTATTTTATGCTTTTTTAAAAGATTATGAGGTTTATGCAGAAGATTATGTGATGAAATTATTTGTCAGGACTTTGAAGGACAATGCAAGAGAAGCTTATGAATCACTCCCTACACATAGAATCTCATCATGGAGTGATTTGGAGCAATAGTTCCTTGATGTGTTTTATGATGCAGGTGAAGAGGGAAGTATAAGCTATGAGCCAGAGGAGGACCAACAATACATAATAGAAGCAAAAGTATGTATGTCTCCTTTGGATGAATTTCTTGACATAGAAAAATAGGAAGATGAATCTACAACACAATTATTTATGAGGATGTTCAAAATATACACAAAAAATCCTTCAAACATCAAGCCCCCATTTTCAATAAAAATGCATGAGTTGGGGATTTATCATGATCCTCAGGTAAGGCTTCTACTTGAAATTTTATATGAAAACATGTTAGAGGAATAATCTGATGATAAAGAAGAAATTATGGATTTAAGCAGGGAAGAATCCATATGTGTAGGTACAGACATAAATAATTAAGAGGAACCATTCCTCAGGCTAGAAGAAATTTCGTATTTGTTAGATATTGAGTATTAGGGATATATTCAAAAGAATGATCCAAAAAAAATTCAGATAAAAGATTCAATTCATATTCAGGAAGTGTGTAGTGAAAAGGCAAATAAATATCAGGAAGAAAAAATATTGTATGATAGTTGCAATAGTTCTTTGTATGATGAATTCCTAGTGAAGTATGAATAAATATTCTCTACAAATGAATCATTTTTTAATTCTTCTTCTGAAGTTGATATGCATATAGTTCATGCACAAGAGGATATTTCAGTAGGTGGCATCTATGAAGACATTATTCCTGAAAATAAAGCATGTGATGAACTCCAGGAGGATAAAACATTTGAAGAGGATGTAATAATAACCGATTTCCTAAATATTTTTACTGTGTTGGATAATAATCTTCAGGAAAAAATTTATGTATAGGAAGGCACTTCAGCGAATGAAGACATTATTCAAGGGGATGATGACACTCAGGAAAATTCCCATGAAAGTATACCAAAAATTTCTGTGTTTTTGGGCCCATTATTTGAAAAGGATATGGGAGAAGATATATCCTGAAGTAATGTTTCAGAGACTATGAGAGAAAAGGAAATAATATATGAGAAGGCAGATGTGATACCTCGGCACAACATTGTTAAAAAAGATATGTATCCAAAGTCTCTTTGTGAGAAGGGTAAAATATTTCTAAAACATAGGGAAATAGAAAATATGTTTGAAGGTGATATTTGTTCAGCCTCTCATTTTCATAAAATCATATGTGATAAAGATTCCTACATATGCCCTAATTTACCGGTTAAGAAAAATGAAATATCTTTTCAAAGTAAGGAGGTGGTAAGAATGAACAATATGGGACATAATCTCAAAGGGATAAATAGTTTGAATTATTGCAACATGGGTTGTGTTAAGTCCAATGCGGATATTGCATTGGGAGGCCCAGATATTTTTCAAGAAGGAACAAGTAGACTAAATTTTGTTTTCCCTCCAAAGAATGTTACATACTCATAAAATATGTTATACAATGAAAGGAGTATTTAGATTTCTGACATTGAGAGTTTTTATAAAAGTTAAATTAGGGCACAATCCACATATGATAGTTAAAGCGACTGGAAATATTTTTTCAAGGAAGTGAGGTATGGTGAAATATTAGGGTTTTCAAATAAACATTGGATAAATGTTTTTAAGATTACATATCCAGAAACCAATTGTGATAAAGGATATGAGTATAGTGATTTAATGATGATGATGGGATGCAACTATAAAAAATGTAGCAAAGTGGAAAAAATGAGTACGTTAATTCATATGGTTAGTAAAGAGGGTGATCATACAATCAGAAAATGCATGTTGCTGCAGGATGGGAATCAGGTTTTTGACAAAGGACAGAAATGATGTTCATTTTCAGGGGCCTCGGGCCACCAAATTAAAACTCATACAGGAATCTACAGAAAGGATGAGAAAGTGCATAATTCTTGAAGAATACTAATGGTGAAATGCAGGAGTTTTCAATCCATACTCAGCATCTCAAACATTTCTTCTTTTACATATCAGGGAGTATTTATTCTACCTTAGTAGCATAGGTTCTTGTTCCTATTCCTATTTTTGTTTTAAATGTATTATGGTCTGCTTTCCAGAGATAACTAGGATCTTGCTATGTCCTTAAAGAGAACATACATCCCCAGAAAGAGCCACTGTTAGCACATATTTTTACAAAATATTTTGTGCTATATATGGATGCCTTTTTTCCTATCATATGAGAATTTACTATTGGTTTGCATGTGCAGGACCCTTATTAGCACGGGAAAAGTTCTCTAAGGATCAGCTATTTTAGGGGTGTCAAGTGTGTATCAGACCTTGTGGATAGTTGGGATCACTATTATTCATGGTGGATGGCTTATTTATTTAAAACTGCAAAATTTCAATTATCGGCATAAGTAATCCCAATGAAACAATATTGGCAAGAAAAAAGGGATTATCGACATAACATTTATCGATAAATCAGAAGGCCAACTCATTGAAGCACTTAAATGATATTCAGCATGCTGCGCACTCTTAGGAAAGTCATACCATCGGGATAGCTTGTTTTGATGAGGCAGAAGGAGGGTGTTTTCTATCGGCATGCATCGGCTTATCAGGAAAGTATAAAGATTGTTGTACTGATAGTCGATGACATGACGAATTGGAAGGCGGAATGATCGGTGTTTCCTATACCAATAAAGCAAACTTGGAGGTATACAGCATAAAAGTGCATCGGAATAACATTGGGACTTTGAGAGGAATAGAAAAAGGCTATTTCGATCCCCGATGAAGATAAAAGCACCTGCGGGGATATCAGTATGAGTTATACCGACAAAGTAACATAGATCTAAGATTCATCGGGACGTTGGGAGGAGGAGTTTTATGCTACGCCAAATTCTAATAAGATTGTTACATCGGATGGTGAATTGTGAGGAGCTCAGCTTGAGGAGCATAATAGAAGAACATGGAGCTACTTTAGAAGAGGGAAAGCCTTTATCCCACATTGTTTGTGGGATAGGCTCTTTTAATGTTTAAGTCCAAAGCGGCCCATATGATAACTATCAAAAGACAAAAGGCTTTTGGTGTGAAGAAGGTTGAAGCCAGTGGACCCCACGTGTGCGCGTATCCCGAGGAAACCAAAGTTTTACAATATACTGGCGAGGATGGAGGCTAAAGATTGAGCAAGTTTGATTGATCGGATGGTGATCACAGAGGATCTGACATCATTACTATACCGCAGGATAGAGATGCACATTGGTTTAAACCCGCGACTTGGTGACTAAGCACGTGCGGAAAAGGGGAGGTTAACAAGCACGCAAATTCAAGGTGGATCAACGGTCGTTGATATACTGCAAGATGAAGTTGCACAACCTATATCCCCTGCGACATAGTGACTGCCAAGGTGCCAGATGAGGTGCCATCTTGGTGGATCTGCAAGTGAATCATGATGTGCCACATGGCGGAGCATACAAGAAGAACCCAGGTCCAATGGTGGATGAAATGGCAAGACAGATGGTGTCCAGTGGCAGTCGAGGTGGATCCGTAGGCGAACTAAAGAGTGACACACAGCACAGAAGGATAAAGAAAAGAGAAAGTTGCTCTGGCAAGATTAAAGGCCAAACAGATAAGGAAGATCGGACGGTCAGGCGAATTGATCCAATGGTGGTCACTATACTACGATCGGAAGATGCTTGATGTGTATTCGCCGCAACTTGGTGACTAACCGCTAGTGGCAGGCGGTAGAATGAGGCGGTTAAGGTAAACGGTTGAAGTGAAACAGTCCGGCATTGCTAAGTTTATCGAACAAACCTTGGCCGCGATGAAACTCAAAACATACTCACTGAAAGCAGCAGTTTCATCAACATGAGGTTCATCGAATAAATCAGACGCGGTCCCATCGAAAACAAAAGGTATCGATGAAACTATAGAATCGATAAAACATGCAAGTAGTTCGCTGAAGGAGGAAGTTTGGCCGAAAGATAAAGGGTGATATGCTAGCGAACCACAAGAAGATACGTGGCACGAATGGATGTGCAGCAAAGGAAAGAATTAAAGTTAAATACTGTAGGGTGAAAATGCGGCTAGAATACCGATTCCTGAATTTCATAAAAGGGAAGTATATTACCCACTTTATGTTATTATTTGAACACGCATTAAAGAGAAAATTTATTTGAATGAATGCCTTGAATATACTGTAGCTAGGAAATGTGGAAATCATCAAAGCAATGTAAACAATAGCCTAGTTCAATCACGAAAACTAAAATGCAATGATAACAATCCTAAAAGCACTCAATAAAGACATGAAAACAAGACATCAATTCAAACGCAAACCATTGCAAACTTGAATGTCTCCTTCATGTGGCTCCATTGTCCTTCTTTCTCCTTCAAATAGCTTTGTTTGTGGATCTCACCTATTAGTGCATGAGCATGATGTGAAAGCAAGTAGACAAGACGATAGCGCAAGAATACTAGAAGCGTGATTGATTCGACCAGGGACCAGGGACCTTGATTGAAGAAATTCATCCAATTTATAGATAAATTGGAGAAATGACAAGATTAGCATGAAGAGATTCAAATGGAAATTGCAAATCAAGAATGTCAAACATGACAAATTTTCACTTTCTATGCAAAATTGATTGATTGATAATTCATGACAATTTATGACAAATTTCTATGTCAAAATTGATTGATTGTCAATTATGACAAATTATGACAAATTGAAATGTCATTCCCATGAAATTAGGAGAAATATAGGAGAAAATTGAAATTAGATGAATTAGAAATTAGGAAATTAGAAAATTGATGAAATTAGGAATTAAGAAAATTAGAAAATGAGGAAATTAGGAATTAAGTGAATTAATTAACAATTTTTCATTTATTAATTAATTCACAAAGAGGGAGGAATTAGTTAGCCAATTAAATAAACATTTAATTGTGACAAGAAGACTTAAGATAGATAAATAAATTATTTAACCTAGAGGGAGAAATGACAAACAAGATTAAATGAATAAATCATGAAACCCTAGAAAATGAATTCGAAATGCAAGGATGACAATTAGGTCTTGATTGAAGGATCGATTTGATCATGATTCTAACTTGATAAAAGACCAATGCTGACAAATGATTTGGTTGATAAATGCGCCAATTGACGAGGAACAATGACTAATTGATCCAAATTGACATGATTGAGAAGGACGACGATCGATGACAAATTGATCACAAAATGACAAGATTGAAAATGACAACGATCGATGACAAACCGATCGCAAGATGACAAGATTGATAATGACCACGATCGATGACAAATCAATCGCATGATGATAAGATTGAAAATGACAATGATCGATGACAAATCGATCGCAAGATGACAAGATTGATAAGAGGACAAAACCCTAATTAGGATTGATGATGTCCAAAATGATGACAAATTAACACGCACATTGATGCGACAGGATAAGATCGATCAAAATCATGACTAAAGATTGCTTTCGACAAGACCAAATTCAAAAGCGAGACAAATGAAGATTGTGGAAGAAAGAATCGAAGCTCACAAATGATAAAGACCAAGTGCGAATCATAGGAGAAATGTTAATGCGACGCAAAAACCCTAAAATAAGGCAATGCGCAAATGTTAAAGTACGACTCCGCAAGCGTTGACCATTTTTAGACGTCTACATTTTGCCCCTCTTTGAGACAATGCGATATTAAGCGTTGTTTCAAAGAACAATAATGAAAATGCCCTAGACAATGACAATGACATATGGATGCCCCCTCGAGGAATTGGCCGGAAACATCCAGAAAAGAGGCCAATTGATCGATAAGAAAGATAGAACATGATAGAAGCAAACAGACTGACAATCGGAGACCGGATGCACGAAGGACAAGCAATTAAAGATGCAAAAGACCATGACCACCATAAGATGGACAGGGTGCACATCCATCTATGCACTAACAAAGATCTATAAATAAGACAAAGAGAGTGAAAATTGCTCATTTGCACTAGCCAAAGAGGAGAATTTGTTGCTCTGGAAAAGGACACTTGCAGAGAGATGGTGAACATTCCAATGGCAGATCACCTCGGAGAACATGTACACACCTACAGACAATTGGATGATGTGGGAGCAATGGTATGTATCTCAAAAACCCATATTGTCAATTTTATGAATTTTGATCGCTTGCAGGACATAGCGGGGCCCACAGGGAATGCAGAAACTAACTTTTGCGCTTGTGTGAGCGCATCTTGTGCTTGTGTAGGGTATCCTGTGCTTATGTAGGGTACACAGGCATAGGTTGTTGCTACACAGGTGCAGGACTTAGCACACAGGCGCAGTTGTGCATTGGGAACCCTAATTTGGCCAAAAAAAGCATGCGAATGATCCGAAAAGGGGGGATAAGAATAGGATAGGTCAAAATAGATGAGAAACACCCTGATTTGGACATGAAACAAGGAAATGCAGCCCATAGAAGCAAACCCTAAAACTGACAAAATGTGCCCCAATTGTGATGCAGAGTCGACAGTATCCATTGATCACGCGGGAGAACCGACCTGACTGCTTCATGTTACAACATAGACTCAGGAGCACGGACAGAGATACATTAGCAGGACTTGGGATATACTATATCACATTCATGCCCAAGATTAGGGCAAACACAGGACTACTCACCGCATTGGCAGAGCGATGGCATTCAGAGACCTCTTCATTCCATCTGGTGACTGGAGAGGCGACTGTGACACTAGAGGATGTATGGCGTATCCTCCGCATTCCAATTCATGGAGAGATGATAGAGTATGACCCAGTGACAGGGAGAGATGCTTTGTGTAGATTATTTGAGTGCGACGCAGATGATCTGGATATCATAGAGAGGGAGATTGGCTGGGAGACCATGGCATCAGAGTATGATCGATGATATGTGGTGATAGCAGTGGTGATAACATGCCTACTAGCAGGGGATAGATGAGGACATGGATTCCCTATTGGATGGGGAAGAGTGCTAGAGTGGATGGTGACATAGGGGATGATGTACGCATGGGGACCATGTGTACTTGCTAAGCTATATTTTCAGCTGCATCAAATAGCATATCAGGGAGTGTAGACATTGAGCTGTGGGATCACACTGCTACAGGTTTGGGCATTTGAGCACATAGCCATATGTCAACCGATCGTAGAGAGACAGGTATTACCACATTGACCATATGTGTACTACTATGGGGGAGCACTGAGATAGGGTCCGTTTGGATACATACTGTATTGGCGACATGAGCTAGACAGATTGAGAGAGTTCACATGGAGGCCATATCATGATTGCCCTGGATGGGCAGATGATAGAGAGGAGCTATCGTATTACAGATAGGAGAGATACCTGATTGGGCAACCAGTGAATCACCAGAGAGTGATTGAGATGTACCTGCTAGAGAGAGTCAGATGACAGTTTGGAGAGAGGCAGGATGTACCTAGAGGGACTGCACACTTTGCCCGATCTCACAAAGAGATGAGTCAGTGGGGGAGAATGATTCAGCCACACATAGCATATGCTGACTTCACACAGCTACAACAAAGACAGTGGAATTGGAGATTAGATGTGGTGGACGTCAGGATGACAGAGGAGTATGAGTAATGGTTTGCATGACGACGGCCAGTGCCATTGACAGATCCTGATATTCCAGTACCGAGGAGACAAGAGGACTTCCCACTCGCTAGAGAGGATGAGGACAGAGATGATGAGGATGAGGAGAATGAGGGCAGTGATGAGGATTAGGGGGATGATGAGGATGGAGATGATGAGGGGGATGACGATTATGAGCCAGATTCAGCCGATCAGGAGTCATTGCAGGATATACCCATAGAGCCGGAGATAGCTAGGATAGAGGAGATGGAGATGTGCAAGGCTACCATAGCGAGTCAGCATGATCATATTGTGACATTAGAGAGAGAAAATGCCATCTTGAGGATAGAGCATGATCAGTTCAGAGCAGAGATAGCTAGACTTACAATGGCTCAAGATACAGCAATAGCCCAGGCACAGCGAGAAGAATAGAGAGTCACTGAGTATATTGGGTCGATTAGGGATGCCAGTGCACATGAGATGGCACAGATGTTGGTAGAGACCAGAGAGGAGATACACCATTGGAGGACAATATATGAGAGTGTAGTTCCACCAGAGCAGAGAGAATCATCATATCGGGCACGATCGAGGACAGAGAGCAGGGCACGCTCTCAAAGGTCAGTGAGCAGCATGGGAGGGAGTGGACCTATGAGACGACCATAGCCAGGACCTTGGACAGGAGGGACATCATCCTTGAGACATGGCAGGGATGAGGAGGACAGAGGGAGCACCCAGTGACAGAGGCACGTGCTCCTTAGGACAAAGACAGATGTAGTTTGACATTTTGTAGTCAGCTTGCGGGCCATACTTAGGACAGACAGTCCAATTTTGTACTCCGATATTATTTTGATATATGATATGATATGCATCGATATGCTGGGATGCAATGTGTTATGACTTATAGTTATTTTTGATGTATGGATGGCTTATGCAAGGTTTTATGTACCATTGTGGAACATGTATGGATATATTTTTATGTGTTTTTGATGCATTTATAATATGAAATGGATAAAATGCTTGATATGATGCTTGATGTAATGCAAATGTACTAATCAATGAATGCAGGATGCAGCTTATGTTTTTGGAGATCAGAGCACTAGACCGAACTGACTATCCAAACTGATGGAAGAAATGTTAGTAAAAAGAAATGAGACAGAGGACAGTTAGAGACGAAGAAAAAAACTTGCTTTCAGTAATGCACTTTGTAGGTGAGAACCTTTATTTAATGTAGCAAAATGGATGTGTAGCATCATGGCATTGAAGGCCAGAGCTGAAATGCAACCCTTTTTGCAAAAGATAGACACATCGTAGACAAACAGCAATCACAACAAAAAAGAAAGGGACCATGAACCATCCCGGTCACTCTAAATCACTCAGTGACATCATCGAGCAACATAGGAACATGATCGAAGATAAATCAATAAATGATAAGACTCGCTAATTCCAACAAGTCAAACAAACATCTTGATCATCATTGTCAAAAGTTGAAAGTGTTGATAGGACAATCATGCTGTCTAGTTTCAGGACATGCGGTACCCCGTCTAAGATAGGACATAGTCTGGTTTCGAGCATACCACACCCTGTATAAGATTCATGATAATGTGCCAAGGACCAATGATATTGATGCTGACGTTCGATCAAGAAGACAATTGTGATTAGTTTGAATGTCTGGTTTGATTGAAAAATTTCATCTATTTATGCATGATTTCATTAAAGCACAATGTGTGATTGCATGTCGTTGGATGTATACTCAGTGATCTGTCTATGCACAAAGGAGACCATTTATTGACAAAATGCAAAATGCTTGTTTTTGGATTTTTTCAAGACTTTATTTGACTTTTTAGGGATTTATTTCAGGACATTTTTTGATTTTTTTGGACTTATTTCAAGACTTTATTTCAATTTTTATGATTTTTTTTAAGGACATTTTTCGATTTTTTATGATTTTTTCAAGACATTTTTCGGTTTTTTATGATTTTTTCAGGACATTTTTCGGTTTTTTATGATTTTTTTAGGACATTTTGAATTTAAAAGTTCCAATGATTGATCAGGACAAGGGGAACACACCCAATGCACATCGGCAAGACATATATAGAGGCCAGGACCGAAACATATGCACAAGAAATGGAGTATACAAGACAATGATGCTGACCAATTACAGGCCTGAAACAGAACATTGGGTCAGGACAAGGATAGACCTGATAAACCTTAGAGAGAAAGCATAGCTAGAGGTCAGGATAGATGACGAAGCAATGATCGATTTTACACATGGTGCCTGTTTGCCAGGTTTTCACCATGGTACTTGCCCAAAGCGCCTGTTTGCCAGGTTTTCACTAGAGGGCGAATCATTTTTCTTTACTTTTTTGTTCTTTTTCCTTGTTTTTCACTTCTTTTTTTTTTTTTTTTTTGTATTTTTTTGTTGTTTTTGATTTTTTTGTATTTTTTCAGGATCATACTTGAAGAAGTGCTGATAGAAAATTATGCCTAGTACTTGCAAAGGTGCATGCTATTTACAAGATCGAACAAAGGTTCACCTTCTGGGATGGCAAGCTGATATGCCCCCGAGCCATAGGCTGCAGTCACTATGAAAGGCCCAACCCAATTAAGTTCAAACTTGCCTTTGATGATGTCAGTAGATTGTACATTCTTGGGGTTTGCCTTTAAAACCAGATCTCCCACTTCGAAGTGTCACCCTTTGACCTTCTTATTATAAGAGCGATGGAGACGATTTTGATATGCTTGCAAATGTGTCAGGGTTGTCTGATGTTTCTCATCTAACATCTCAAGCTGATGCAACCGAGAGACTCTGTGCATCTCATCATCAATCAAATGTTGCAAGGAAACATGCAAAGAAGGAATCTTCACTTCCAAGGGTAAAATGGCTTCCGCACCATACACCAAGGAATAAGGTGTTGCGCCAGTAGGTGTGCGAATAGAAGTGCGATAAGCCCATAGTGCTGGATTCAACTAGACATGCCAATCTCGACTAGCGTTATTGACAACCTTTTTCAGAATCTTGATAATGGTTTTATTTGATGCTTCGGCTTGACCATTACCCTGTGGATAGTATGGACTGGAGAAACGGTGTTGGATATGAAACTTTTCACAAAGTTCCTTGACATCTTTATTCTTGAAGGGACGGCCACTATCTGTGACTATGGCAAGGGGAACCCCATATCTGCATATGATATAATTCAATAGGAATTTTGAAATTTGCACACCAATGATATAGGTCATGGGGATAGCCTCGATCCATTTTGTAAAATACTCTGTGGCTGTAATGATAAACTTGTGTCCATTTGCAGATGTCGGGTGAATCTTGCCAATAAGATCCAATCCCCATTGAGAAAAGGGCCACGGAGATATGACAGAATGAAGCTCTTGGGCTGGTGCATGAATGTAATTTCCATGGATCTAGCATTTGTAGCACTTCTTAACAAAATCATGAACATCTTTTTCCAGAGTGGGCCAATAATACCCAGCACGAATCAACTTTTTGGCTAAGCTCAGACCATTGAAATGGCCCCCACATATACCATCGTGAACCTCGTGTAAAGTCGTTTGTGCTTCGTCAGAATCCAAACACCTAAGGAGGGTATGGTCAAAGGAACGACGATAAAGGGTATCGGCAATGATGACATATTTGGCTGTCTGTCAGATGAAGGCTCGGTGTTGGTTAGCGGAAAGGTTAGGTGGTAAGGTTTGGGATTTCAAGTATTGATATACATCATTGTACCACGGGGAGTTAGGACCAACAAGAACGCACATCACATCTACTATTGGAATGTCAAAAGAAGGGACAAGCAATTGTTCGACCAAAAATTCACATTTATCCATATTGTGGGGCATATTTAACATGGAAGCAATCGTAGCCATCACATCTGCCGACTTGTTTTGCATTCTTGGAACTTGACTGAAATGGATAGCCATAAATTTTGTCTTGAAGAAATCTACCATATTCTTGTAGGGAATAAGCTTTTCATCTTTTGTCTCGTAGTCATCATTCACTTGACGGATGACTAACTGAGAATCTCCATAGACTTGTAAATGTGTGATGTTCCAATGGACCACTGCTCGGAGTCCTGTGACCAGTGCTTCATACTCTGCAATGTTATTGGTACAATGAAAAGTTATTCTATAGGACTTGGGAATAGCATCACCTTGAGGGGTGACAAACAATATGCCTGCTCCAAATCCGAACTTGGTATGGGACCCATCAAAGTATAACTTCCATTCATTAGAAGATGTAAGAGCAAAGACTAATTCATCTGGAAAATCGGTCAACATGGGATGATCATCATAAATAGGAGCCTCTGCAAGTTGATCCGCTATGACTTGTCCTTTTATTGCCTTTCACTCCATGTACTCAATATCAAATTCACTAAGGATCATAACCCACTTCGTCAGGCGACCCGTCAAAGCTGCTCTGCTAAGCAAGTATTTCAAGGGATCAATTTTTGCAACCAGCAATGTTTGGTGATTTAACATATAGTGTCAGAGTTTTTGTGTTGCAAAGACCACTGCTAAGCATGCCCGTTCAATAGTTGAATAATTCAGCTCATAGCCTACTAGTGTCCAGCTGATATAATAAATAGCTCGCTCTTTGCCATTCTCATCCTGTTGGGCCAAGAGAACTCCTAGTGTCATTTCAGTTGCAGAAATATACAGTATAAATGGCTTTCCTTCTATAGGAGGCATTAGAATAGGTGGCGATAGCAAATAGTCCTTGAGAGCTTGAAAAGCTCATTGACATTGCTCAGTCCATTTAAAAGCGACACCTTTATGCAATAAATGCTGGAATGGATGACATTTGTCTGCCAATTGAGCTATAAACCAGCGGATTGACTGTAACTTTCCTTGCGGACTTCTTAGTTGACGGAGATTAGAAGGAGGAGGCATATCCGTTATTGCTTTAACCTTGGCCAGGTCGACTTCGATGCCTCGGTGAGAAACAATGTACCCTAGTAATTTGCCAGTTGTGACACCAAAGACACACTTCTTTGGATTGAGTCTAAGCTTGTAAGTTTCCATTCGGTCAAAGATTGGGCCCAGGATGGCTAGATGACTATCTCTTGTGACAGATTTGCATAATAAGTCATCAACATAGTCCTCCATCAAAGTATGCATGAAATCATGGAAAATTGTCATCATCGCTCTTTGATATGTTGCATCGGCATTTTTAAGACCAAAGGGCATCACATTCCAATAGTAGGTACCCAAGCACGTGTGAATGCAGTCTTATGTTGATCTTCAAGAGCAATGCGAATTTGGTTATAGCTGGAGAAACCATCCATCAATGAGAGCATCTCATATCCAGCCATCATGTCAACTATGATGTCTATATTTGGCAGTGGAAAGTCATCTTTAGGGCATGCTTTATTGAGATCCCTAAAATCTGTATAGATTCTGATGCCCCCAGTTACTTTGCTAACTGGTACCAAATTTGAAATCCAGTTTGCATAATCAATGGGTCTGATAAAGCCCACATCTAGTAATTTTTTCAGTTCTACCTTGACCAAGAGAGCCACCTGGGGATGCATCTTTCTGAGTTTCTGTTTGACAGGCTCGGCATCTGCTTTTAATGGCAAGTGATGAAGGACTAATTCTGGATCAAGGCCAGGCATATCTACATAGGACCATGCAAAGTTGATCTTCTTCTCAAGAAAGAAATTGACAAAATCTATCTTTTCCTGTTTTGATAAAGAAGCAGAGAAATGAATGACCTTAGGGTTGTCAGGTGTACCCAAATTTATCTCTTCGGTCATTTCCACAAGCAATGTTGATTTATCCTGACTTGATAGGGGTATGTCCAATCTTCCACCTTTGGGCGCCTCAGAGAGGTTTTCACCCTTAGGTACGTCTTTTATTTTTACTATTTCATGATCAGAGAGTGCCTTACGGTTTTCACTCAAAGACCTATTCTTTTGATTTTTTACTTTTTCTTTTCTTTTTTCATTTTGATGACTGGAAGATGGAGTTGACTCCCCAAAATATGTTGTGGAATCCAGATCAATAGCAAATCCTGCCTTATGATCACCTTGTGGTATGCCTTCCCATAGTCCAAGAAATTCTGCAATTGCTTCGTCATTTTGAAAACAATCCAATGTGAGTGGTTCTTGTTGGTCATGTTGGATAAGCTGGGGATAGACGAGGGGCATGTCATCATCGGTTTTAAGGAGAGAGAGGACTGAGATGGTAAAGATGTAAACATCCATGGTATCACTGTCTGAACTGCTTGTATCTGATTCGAAACTTGGGTCCCAGAACGACTCTATCCAAGCATTAGGACATGTTTTGGGAAGGGGAGTTATTTCATGTTTGTCTTCCATAGGCAAATCATCAGGGTCAAGGAAAACATTGTCAAGGGCATAGGAGCTAGAAGAAAAAGAACTCCACTCCCATTCATTGGAATCAATTTTGGGTCAGGTATCCTCAGGTGTTATTTCATCATCAGAGTCATGCCCCTTTCCACACGTGGTCACTTTGGTAGATGAGGATCCAATTCGCAATGGTACAAAACCTAACCCTAAAGTTGGAGGTCGCATCTTAGGTATAATAGGTTCTATCCTTCCATTTTTGTCCGGGCCTAAGCCACTGCAGCCATCATATCCTTTCTTTTGCAGCATAGTAAATCCTTTGCCATACCGTTCCACCGGTAACCTGACAAGTGGGGTCTCAGTTGGATCCTTATAAAGCCAATATATGACATCATCATCTAAAGTTTCTTTGTCAAGTTCACCCCATCTTGTAAATGTAGTGGGAGGCTGATATTGAATAACTACCTTGGGTTCCTTTTGCAACAAATGTGGTTTGCCATATGATTTTGGAGATATTGGTAAATTCCCGATGAGAAATGTTTGATCCATTGAATATTCTCCGCATCCTTGGTCCTGTATCTTCAATTTTCCTTTGACAGCATCTAACAATTCTTTAGGATCCACATAACTATGTGAGTGGGCCTCTCTATTGACTGGGACTTGCTGCTGAGGGGAATCCCTTAGAGTAACACAAAATTGAAATGGATTAGGATCTCCTGGAATTGTTATCTCAATTCCATTGTAAGGATATTTTAAACATTAATGATAGGTGGATGGAACTGCTTTCATTGCGTGGATCCATGGACGGCCAACAATCATATTATAAGGGAGATCGAGATCTAAGACCTGCAAGAAAGTGTTTTCTGTCACTGGACCGACTCTGATAGGCAATGTAATTATCCCTTTAGATGGGCACTCAGCATCATCATATGCTTTGATTGTTATTCTTCTGGAAGCATCAATGTCATTTTCTGTATAACCAAGGCCAATGACCACTCTCAAGGTACAAATATTGAGACCTGCTCCGCCATCTATCAAGACTCGTCAGATTTTGCAATTATGGACAAAGACTTCAAGATGTAAAGGATCATTATGAGGGAGCTCATCAGGTGAAATATCATTATTAGAAAATGCAACATTTTGGGAAATAGCTAGATGTCCAATTCGGGCTTGAAACTGGTCAACATCAATGTCTGTCTGGACAGTGGACTCAATTAAAGCTTTAGCTAGGACTGTGCGATGCATGGGGGACATTCTCAACAACTCAAGGATGGATATTTGTGCAGGTGTCTTTCCTAGATGATCTAGGAGATTATACTGACTCACAGGAGTTGATTTGGGAGGAACTGTAAGAGCTCCTTTCAGGACTATTTTGGATCGACGAGTGGTGACTGTGCAAGAAGGATCTTGTCCCTTTATTCTTAGGGTGGAAAAATACTCATTTGACGTGCGAAAACAATTGATGACATTGTTATAACCAGTGTTTGCATAATTTGTTTTTGGGTAGAGTTTGAAGGGATGCTTTACCCTTGTCATGATCAAGCAAAGGAGTTTTGAAAATTGTATGATCACTGTTAGAGGTCGTGTTGGGTGGATCTACCTCAATTACTCCTTGCTCTAACAAGTCTTGAATCATATGTTTCAATTGAAAACATGACGTGGTTTTATGTCCTTTTGATCGATGGTACTCACAATATGCATTATCATTCCACCAATGCGGCTTCACCACTAGTTCTGCCTTGATATCTGGTAACTTGATAAATTTTGCTTGTATTAATTGTTTCATTACTGACTCAATAGGCTCTCCCAATGGTGTGAACTGTCGAGGAGGTCCATCCCTTGATCGGAAAGGTTTGCGTTGCTGGTTTTGTTGCTGGCCTTGTTGTTGATTATATTGTTGAGTGTATTGTTGAGTATGTTGTTGGTATTGCGGCTATTGAGTAACATTGTTCACTGGTGTTTGATTTTGTTCCATAGTTGACATATTAGGAACACTCAATTTCTTGATTGTAAACTGGGGTTGATTTGCATTCACCGTTCTTGCATCAACAACTCCATCATTAGTGACATTCTTATTTTTGTACCAAAATCTATTTTTGTCCCCTGAATTGTTTGTGTTGTCACTATCTTTGTTAAGCTTAATGATTCCCTTAGCTACAAGAGCGGTTTCAATGTTCATCCCTTTCTTAATGAGTTTCTCAATAGTACTGGGACTTTTCAATTTTAGTTCATACATCATTTCTAGGACCAAATTTTGGATAAACAAATTCACTTGTTGTTCTTCAGGTATATCTAGGGAAGAACAACTATACAAGCTTCGCCATCGTTGCAAGAAAGTCACTAATGGTTCACCTTGCTTTTGCTTGGTGTTGCATAAATCTGACATGGTCACGTCATTGTCGATGTTGAATGTGAAGTGAGATATAAACTTTTGAGCCAATTCCGACCAAGTCTTTATATTTCCTGGCAGATGCGAATACCAATCCATGGCTTGTCCTATGAGACTTCGTGCAAATAAATGCATTAAATATGTTTCCTCATAACTCACTTCAGTACATGCCGCGAAAAATGCTCGAATGTGATCTTTTGGATTACCATTCCCTTTATATTTCTCAAAATTAGGTGCCTCAAAATTCTTAGGGAAGGGAGGCATGTATAAGCTCTTATCAAATGGATTAGGACATAAATCTTGATCTGTATACAACTTCTTTGTCCCTTTGGTTTCTAATGCGTCGACTTGTCGTTGCAACTTCTCAAGCTGTTGCACAATTGTATCAGATTTTGGAGGTCCATCATTAATCCGGGTGGGTACTCTGTGTCGATACATCATGTTTTCGATCGGTTGTTGATGCTCTGAAATTGTCGTCTTTGGTGTCTCCGACATATAATGTTCTTGGTACACCTCTTGTTGTTGTGGTTGTGCCATGCCTTGATATTGACCTTGTTGTTGTGCTTCTTGTGGTGGCATCACCGTATGTAGCCTAGGTTGATATTGCAATTGAGGGTGTTGTTGATATTGCACAGATGTCAATTGTGGTTGTGAAGTATGATAACTTGTTTGTCTTGGCACATATTGAGGCACATGTTGTTGTTGATGTTGACGAATCGGAATTTGCTGACTTTGTGCCAATTGTTGTCGCGGTGTAAATCCCATCATTTGCAAAAAACTTTGTTTGGGTGGTTTTTGTTGTTTCTCCTTAAGATGGGGTATGGCACTTGCATTAACTTGCTGTGTTGTTTGTCCAATCCATTGTGGTGGTTGCAAGTTTGCATTAACTTGTAATGGTGCAGAGGGCGCTGCAACTTGTTGTCAAATGCAATATTGTTGTTGTTGAGCATTGTTTGTTTGCACATTCAATTGTACCTTTTGTGTATTACTCAATTGTTGCAACATTTGTTGTTGGTGCAAACCACTATCTGTAGCTCTTTGTGTCGCCATTATCGAAGAATCTGTCACAATAGTCTGCATGACAGGTACTTGAGTGTTTGGCAAGTATATTGAACTTAGCGGGACATAAGAACTTTGTTGTATCGTGGAATTGTTTTGGACATTGGTGAGATCAGGCATTCCAGTCGTGAAGCTTTCTTGCATCTAAGATTTTGATCCAATTTTATGCATGTGAGGAACCACTTCTTGTTGAGGGACAGCTGTCAATATTTGTGTGGTCTTCATTTGATCTTGTGTTACAGGTGTTGTGTTAAATAATGGATTATTTATTGTCTCAAATGGTGACTTTTGAGGAATAGTCACTGTCAATGCCTTTGAAGCACGTTTACTCATCAAGGTAGGTTGAGTTTCTTGTTGCACATGTTCTTCATTTGGATATGGAGAGAAACTTAACAACTCACCGCCTTGTTGTTTTTGCACTTTGATTTGCTCACTTGAGGAGGTCACATTACTCATCATGTCAAGATATTTTTGTGGGAACATCTTAAATACCTTGTTCAAGAATTTATCCATCTTTTTTGTCAACTTTGGATCTTGAAGGAACATATCAACATCATCAGAAGCATCGGAATCTGATGAAGAATCTGGTAAAATGTTTTGATTTTTTTCTTGTTGAATGCCTTGATCTGAACCAAATCCTTGTGAAAAAGAGTTTGTTCCTCATGTAATGTTTGAATTTCATGTTGCAGGTTTGGTTGATTCCAATCGAAAGGTGCATTTCCTCTTGGTGTTGGTGGAACACTCCCATGTCCTGGTTTCATGGGTACAAATACTGGTTCATATAATGGAGGTGGTCCGGGTTGAACCATTCCATATGGTGGTAATGATGTGTTTGATGAACCTTCAATTTGTACTGTTTGACTAGTTTGAAACTGTGAATTTGATATGTTGTCAATGGGTTGATACATTGGTTCGCCCATCTTTTTAGATTTTGACCTTGTCTCAACAGGCATGTCACTATGCGAATGCAATATTTTTGGAATTTTTCAAGGATAATGTATGATATGCAACTAAATGCAAACTAAATAGATGAAAATGCAATCTATGGCAAGAATGCAATCTATGTTTTTAGTTGTTTTTCAAGATTTTGACAAACTTTTTCGAATGCAAATCTAAGAAAGAGACCCTTAGGAAATTGAAATGATGTCTAGACCTCAAAGGACAAAAGGACCAAGTGACAAAAGGACAAAATGACAATGTCTCCCCTATATGCTTGGATACTAAGCTAGGTTTGACCAAATGACATTGATGACAAAAAGAGAAAAGGCTTGATAAGGTCTAGACCTCCTAACAATGACTTAGGGTTTATCAAAGATTTGGATTACTCAAGTATGACAAAACCTAGTTTTGACACTATATGCTAAGGGATAATTACTATGCAAGTGACCCAAATATGATATGATAATGACCTAAGCTTAATGAAGGGACCTAGGGTATGCAAATGCAAATGTATGACAATGTCAATCTAAGTTTGAATTATGAAATGGTATTATTCTAATGCAAGAGGACACATGCAAATGGATGACCCTTATTGATATGCGAAAGGAGTATGACCTAGGTGAAACCTAACCTTGGTACTTGACAATGACTTTGCAAAATGCAAACCTAGGATGAACCTAAATCTAAGTGACATGAATGTTGAGACAAGATTTTGAAAAATGTTTGACAACCATGTTTGAAGATGTTTTGAACTTTGTTGGATGAAATGTTCTTGTGTTTAACCTTGTTATGAACCAATTTGTCTTGTTTTTGAAATGAGACACAACTCAACTTTTGACAAACAAAGAAGACAAGATATTTCAACTTAGACTCAAGACAATCATGCTCATTCACACATTTCTTATGGTAGGAAAGGGCAATAGGTACTTGAGAGGTAGACTCATTATGAGATTCAAGGAGAATACATAGATGCTTGACCCCACGGGCTCCCCTCCACGGCACTCACTTCTCAGGGCAGCCAAGCATCAGTCCCCATGGAAATCTCCCCATGGAAAACTTAGTATCTCTTCCAAGTATCCAAACTTGTCCTTCTCAAGCAACTAGAAGGATTTTTTGGCCTCTAAATACAAGGTGTTTAGTCAGGATTTCTGTTAAGCGTTACTCCTTGGTGTCACGCAAGCGTGACTGAGACATTAAGCCCACCAAGATACCAAACAAATGTAGTCATGCAAGAATGATTTAGACCTTGAGGCCCTACTTAGATGTTGATATGAGAAAGAGTCCAAGGGTCATCACTTCCCAAGTAACTACAATTCCCACGTAACCCTTCCTTCAAAGCTTTCGCTCATCAGGTATTTGTTTATAGTGAGTTAGAATGCCAAGGTATTCTAGCCATACTCACTTTGGGTCATTCCCTTCTCATGATTGTCACTTGCTTGCAAAAGAAAGCAAATGGTCGAGAAGGCAGGCCCTCTAAAGGTAACACACAATCAAAACATGAGAATGGTATCGAAGATCTGGATTTCTGATCACCCTAAGAAGGATGAGAGCATACTCTCCTACTCCAATGTCAAACTCAACAATCAAAGCAAACATATGTTCATTCCATCCTACTTAGCAATCAAAACTAGGTGCCTAATTATGAATTACAAACACAAGGTTTAGTTGGAGTATAAGGCAACCTGCAAAACCACCAAGTCAGAAGTTTAATTTTCTTAGTCTTTGACTATCGAACCTGCATAAAATGTGTTAGTAGTTTCATTTTTGTCTTTGCCATGCATAATGCCAAGGTGCTACACAAAGAATCAGTACCAAAAAAACCAAAAAGCAGAAACAGAATGCAAAACAACACAATTTGCAAGTAAAAACAGTGCCTTTTACCTCTGTTTCTGGCCTGACACAGGCACAGAATGTCTTACACAGGTGCAGATTGCAGTGACACAGGCGTAGAATGCAGTAACACAGGGGTAGATCCCTTTGACATAGGCATAGAAGTCCTTGACACAGGCATAGAATGCTTGACATAGGCTCAGATTGCTCTTACACAGGCGCAGAAGTTCTCAAAAAGCCCTGCATTAACCTGTTTCTTGGGTTTTTCACCTGTAAATCAACTCAAAAGCACTCAAAAGCATGGTTAGGGGGTTATTTCACGTCGAGTTCACCAATTTATGTAGCTAGGAAATGTGGAAATCATCAAAGCAATGTAAACAATAGCCTAGTTCAATCACAAAAACTAAAATGTAATGATAACAATCCTAAAAACACTCAATAAAGACATGAAAACAAGACATCAATTCAAATGCAAACCATTGCAAACTTGAATGTCTCCTTCATGTGGCTCCATTGTCCTTCTTTCTCCTTCAAATAGCTTTGTTTGTGGATCTCACCTACTAGTGCATGAGCATGATGTGAAAGCAAGTAGACAAGACGATAGCGCAAGAATACTAGAAGCGTGATTGATTCGACCAGGGACCAGGGACCTTGATTGAAGAAATTCATCCAATTTATAGATAAATTAGAGAAATGACAAGATTAGCATGAAGAGATTCGAATGGAAATTGCAAATCAAGAATGTCAAACATGACAAAATTATGACAAATTTGCACTTTCTATGCAAAATTGATTGATTAATAATTCATGACAATTTATGACAAATTTCTATGTCAAAATTGATTGATTGTCAATTATGACAAATTATGACAAATTGAAATGTCATTCCCATGAAATTAGGAGAAATATAGGAGAAAATTGAAATTAGATGAATTAGAAATTAGGAAATTAGAAAATTCATGAAATTAGGAATTAAGAAAATTAGAAAATGAGGAAATTAGGAATTAAGTGAATTAATTAAACATTTTTCATTTATTAATTAATTCACAAAGAGGGAGGAATTAGTTAGCCAATTAAATAAACATTTAATTGTGACAAGAAGACTTAGGATAAATAAATAAATTATTTAACCTAGAGGGAGAAATGACAAACAAGGTTAAATGAATAAATCATGAAACCCTAGAAAATGAATTAGAAATGCAAGGATGACAATTAGGTCTTGATTGAAGGATCGATTTGATCATGATTCTAACTTGATAAAAGACCAATGCTGACAAATGATTTGGTTGATAAATGCGCCAATTGACAAGGAACAATGACTAATTGATCCAAATTGACATGATTGAGAAGGACGACGATCGATGACAAATTGATCGCAAAATGACAAGATTGAAAATGACAACGATCGATGACAAACCGATCACAAGATGACAAGATTGATAATGACCGCGATCGATGACAAATCGATCGCATGATGATAAGATTGAAAATGACAGCAATCGATGACAAATCAATCGCAAGTTGACAAGATTGATAAGAGGACAAAACCCTAATTAGGATTGACGATGTCCAAAATGATGACAAATTAACACGCACATTGATGCGATAGGATAAGATCGATCAAAATCATGACTGAAGATTGCTATCGACAAGACCAAATTTGAAAGTGAGACAAATGAAGAATGCGGAAGAAAGACTCGATGCTCACAAATGATAAAGACCAAGTGCGAATCATAGGAGAAATGTTAATGCGACGCAAAAACCCTAAAATAAGGCAATGCGCAAATGTTAAAGTACGACTCCGCAAGCATTGACCATTTTTAGATGTCTACATATACATCTTAGGGTAAAGTATTATTTTTTATAAATGGATGTTATATTCGAACAATTATTTTCTTAAAATATAAATACTTTGGTTTTATTGGACTATTTTAAACAAGTATTTATACAAAGATAATTGACTTTTCAAAATCTAAGGTGGAGTATATTTAATTTTCAAAATTAAGGAATTTGATTGGCTTATCTTGTGTGCAGGAAATAATGAGAGGATGATGAATATTTGCTAAAGAATTTTATCAAGACAAAGAATAGAAGACACATTATTGAAGCATCATTTAGGATTTTTAGGGTTCTCATTTGTAATTATTTATTAAACCAAAGGGTGTGTCCTTTGGAGGGAAACTGTCTGTAACTCCCTTTTGTGTATGAAAGGGTGTGTCCTTTCATATATGCCTTTCAATTCACATACTTATAGGGAGTCATTTTTTATGTAAAAGAGAGGATTCATAAGAAGAATATATTGTTGTAAGGATTGAATATCATTTTGTATTAGGGAAGTCTATAGGAAGAAGAAGTATCATTTTGTGCAAGCAATCTGTAATGGAGTATCTGCAAGTGCAGCTTATGTATGCAATTATTTCCTGAAGATTAATATACAAGGTTCATTGTTTCTTTTTCCAAATATTGTGTACACTTTTGTGTTGATGATTATCTTTGTCCTCTTGATAAATTTGTTTATATATTTGCTATGATGTGAATCACATGTTGTTGCATTAAGTGAAAGATTGAGTTCTTATTGTTTGTGTAACGCATACTAAACCTTCATAGTTGATGAGAAATTGTCTCTTGAGTTGATAAGATATTTTGTCCACAAAGTGTCATATATATCCCTAGATAGAGGCACTGGTCTGTTATTGATCTTTTAAGGTTTTGATCTGTATGCATTCAAGGTCCTTGATAGAGAAATGTTCTTCTTGAATCCTATATGAACTGATATATGCAGATTTCATTTAAGTCCTGAAAGCAATCTCATTTTTCAATATACATTCACAATCATTTCTTTTTAAAGCATTCAGTTAAAGCACATAATAAAGCATAGTTGCAGAACAATAATTTTCCAGTTGTATAAACTTGCTAAAAGGTTAAAATCCATTATAAATAACCTCTTTTGTGCTTGAGAGGAAGAGGCACACCACCTAGGTTTAGTGGAGCCTAAAGTACAAAGGGATTTGGTCTTCAACCATCCATGTTTGTTGGCCAAGCCTGATTGGATTACTTGAGGATTTGGAAAATCTTTTGGTTTTCCAATCTGTG
Source organism: Cryptomeria japonica (assembly GCF_030272615.1). Classification (NCBI taxonomy): domain Eukaryota; kingdom Viridiplantae; phylum Streptophyta; class Pinopsida; order Cupressales; family Cupressaceae; genus Cryptomeria; species Cryptomeria japonica. The sequence continues at coordinate 473,442,501 of NC_081407.1, read as the reverse complement.
GTTTTGGGCACCAACAGAGGGCAGGAAGATTATAAGTCAGTATGGAGTCTTGATATTGCTAGAATAGGATATAGAAAATGCAGTGACATTTGATTCAATTAGGAAATCAAAGGAAGAAGAAGCGGGGTTAGAATTAAGAGGATAAGACTTTGTAGATGATAATGCAACCTTTGTTATATGGGCATTAGAGGAAGGATCTAGGAAGCCTAACATCAGTGATTTAAACCCCAACTTGAGGGGAAGCTTGATTATAAAGAGAGCAGCCGACACATCAAGTGTAGAGGCTACAAAATTGAATGTCGATGTTGATAAGATGGCACATGAGAGTGTGAAAAAGGAAGCTTCGAAGAGGGCTGAGCTGATGAAGAAATTTGACAAGCTTTTTAACGATTATAATACATCTTAGAAAAGGTGTGTGGAGTTGCAAACAAGAGTGCAACTCCTTGAGCAAGGACAAATAAAGGTTTCATATCCTGCACTTACAAGACCATTTGAGCCATCAACATCCAGGTCACCACCTATGGTCCAAGGAGGAGAAGAAGCTCAATTAAATACAAGTACTAATATTCCTGGCATGGTATTAGTCCCTTATGATGATGATGAGCCTGATACTACAAGATCAACTGAACCAAATGACTCTCAGCTTTTGGAGAAGATTGTTGAATTAGAAAATAAATTGAAAGAATCGGAAAAATAATCAGTTGAGGAGCAAAAGGATATAGTTAGCGTTGTGCTAAATAATTTGAATGAGAAAATTGAAAGCAGGTTAAACAGTATTCATACCTTATATTCTTTACTTTTTGATGTTATTCAAAAGTTTAATGATGATAAAGAAGTGGCAATTCCCTTGTTTACAAAGTGTTTACAAAGGGGAAATGAGCTTAGAATGATGTCTATGGCCTCTAAATTTCATACTGAGAGACCACATGCACTCCAACCAGCATATTTGTTGGTGAAATCAATGCAGTAGGCCCAAATTCTGCCAGAAAATATAGAAAGAAAGGTAAGGGAATTGATGAAGAGTTTTAGTGAATTAGGACAAACTCTTTTTGCCAGATATTGAAGATAGAGAAGGAATGGTTAAGCCTTTGTAGTCTTGGAAGGAAGAGGCAGAGATAGTCATCAACGCCCAGGTAGAAATGATTTGTGATGGGCTAAATATGGATATGTTGGAGGATAGTATGGATAAAATAATTGCTACAGGGTTATTTTTTGAAACTTTTGAAAGAGAGGCAAACAAAGTAGTCGTTAAGTATATTCAATATAGGGCAAAAGCTAATGAAGTAATGAATTTCGATTAGTCATCCGATGAAGACCATAGTGTGTGGAGTGACATGTATTTAAATGATGAATAGAAAGTTGTAAATAGTTTGCATAATTGTTTTTGTTTTCTAGTGGCAGATATTTTGCAACCCGTAAGACAGGATGGGGGTAATTTTCATCATGAGTTCTGAAGAAGGCGGTTGCAAATTTTGATCCAGTATAAGAAAGTTCGAAGATGATTGTTTTGTATAACAACATATGATTATGAATAGTCATTCTAAGATGACAGGTGTCTCCTCTGGCCTTAAGCTTGTTTGCTCCCTTGTTTTTTATAAAAGGGAATTTAAGGCTATGAGACGGGGTTCGGAATTTTGGTTCCTTATGTATTCCAAATTTATGTTTCCAAGTAGCAAAATCTATTTGAAACAAAAGGATTGTAAAAGGTCATTTTATAGAGCAAAAAATAGAAAAGAGTCTTGTGTCTATGATTTTTGCAGGTTCTTGAAGGAGTTATGTATGGATTGTATTCTTACAGAGACAGTAGAATTAATGAATAAATATATGATTTAAACCCATTTCTCTCCAGTGTATTATTCTATCATGTTTTGAATGCATATTATCAAGGATTTTATCATTCATTGCACTGTTGTAGTGTATGTAACCTTTTGTTCATGCTTTGGTCTAATAGGTCAATTAAATGCTTGAATGAAATTGCATAGTGATAGGGGTCTTTACAGGGATTTGGATAAGTAGTTTTGGGTGGGGATTACAAATACGATATATTGTAAGGCAATATTATCTCTGTTTATATGATGTTAGATAAATTCTGTCAGAAGTACAGTCTAATGTAGTATGAATTCATGTACCCAGTGGATAAGGCACTGATCATAGTTAAGTCAATGCTTGGGTATTTATTTACAGTTCGGAATCACCATTGGTTTGCTATAACTTGTTGAATATCAGAATATTTTTGTTTTATATGAATTTTGTCATATGTGGTAGTCATCTCATGTTCCAAGCAGGTTGAGGATCAATAAGGAATTTTCCATTCCTGAGCATTCTCCCTTATTGTTGAGTCTTTATATGAGATTATCTGCTTTGTTTCATGCATGATTTGTGAGTGTGGCATAAAATCAAAAATAAGCATGGAAATCACCCTCCCTGGTTTTGCAGAGCCTAAAGCGTAGAAGGATCTCGCATCCTTGTCTTTGTTGGTCCAATTCTGAAGAATATTAAACCGTTGGAAGTGTCTTTCCATAGATATTTGTAGGAGAAAACAACTTGGTCTCTGCCTTAGAGAGTGTAAACCCATTTTTGGGCACCAACAAAAAATAAAAAATGGTGACTCTGCTAGGGAATGAATAATAAAGAGTCTCTGGTTAAAGAGTTCTTGTTTAAAATACAGTAGAAGTTTTTTCTGGATTTGACGGTTGAGCCTGCGATTCTGTATTTTTGGTTCGTGTTTTCCTATGAAAAGGGTGTTCTATATTTTTGTGAGAAAGATATTCCAGTTTATGAACAAGGTTCACAGATTTTTTTCAAAGGAGTCAGTTCCACTCCCCGACTCAAGAAGTATCAAGCAATATATTATTTGATATCCCAAAGTAATTTGGGTGCCGACTTTGAGGTTTTTACGCCAGCGCGTATATCTAAATAATTCTAACAAATTTTTGAAGGACTCTGCTACTATGAGTAAAGCAAAGAACACCAGAGGTTACATGAAGTTGCACCCTGAAGAAAAATTGGAAGAGCTTAAGGGACCTCCGCAGAGACAAGGAATAAGAAGAAATATAGATACAAGTGTCGCTCCCTCGTCACGGAAGCCCAAGCATAAGAATGCAAGTAAGTCACAGCTAAAATATGAACTCCTAAGGTTCATGCATCATCTTCCAAAAGTTTTGAATCAGATAGTTTAGGATTTTTCAATTCTTTATTTGATACACCTATACAAGAAGAAATGCAACCACAAAGGGAAGGATGCACTCAAGTTCAATATTCAGAGAAGGCAAGAGGTTGGAGTAGAAGTAGAAGTCATCAAAGCGAGAATGCTATTGGTGTACCTCTTCCTCCAAGTCTCATAACAATTTTTTCTCGTAGTTATGAATCATTACGAGAACAGAATGATGTGAACTTGATTGACTTAGATGACACTTTTGGATCTGAAATAACTTTGTTGAATCTAGAAGAATTTTTTGGAGATATAGATACATTGAGAAGAGAACTCTAGGAATAGATAGATCTCGGAAGTAAGAGAGAAAAGGAAAAATAATATGAGGTTATTAGAGTTGTGATAGAAAGAGATGGTCTGATGAGATAGTTAGCAACACTCAAAGCCTTAGCGCAAGAAAATTATAAGCCTAGTGTTGAGGGCCCTATTCTAAGGGAGATTGTAGATAATAAATCTGAAAATGTCATAAGGGAAAAGGTTAAGAATAATGTGGATAACAAGAAGTTAGCTGATCTTAGCCAGCCAAATATTTAGATTCCTAGATTAGACTTGGATAAGGGAAAACAGATTGTGTTTGTTGTTAAGATAGACGATAGGAAGTCTTCGACTATCCCAGATTTAAGCCTAAAGTTGTCCCAAGTTGACATTGAGCTAGAAATAGCCAGGATAGAAAATGAAACTCTTCCAAAAGAGTTGAAGAGAGTTGAAATGAAAGCCTCAAATGCAGAGATGGAAAGGTAAATTGATTTCCTTAAGTTGTCAAATTTGAAAAGTACTTCATTCATTGTTGGCCCATCCAAAACTCAGGCTATTTCTAGTGAAATGCCAAATGTCATTACGAGTGTTCCATCTCAAAATGACCAAAATACTTAGAATACTAGGATTCCACTTATTGGACAGAAAAGTCAAGTGATCACTCAAAATAGTAGTCATCCCCAATGTCCTAAATATTTTAACATAGCTGCAGGGGTTAACATTAGAACAGACACTACTGCAGCTAATACTATAACAAGTGTTGTAGGACGAGTTGCAGCATGGAAATTTCAAAGAAGACCTATCCATCTAGAGAGGTATAGGAAATTACATTTTGATGGGATCCCAGGATATCCCAATATTATCCCAAATGACTTAAGGGATAAATTTAGTAAATTCGCAGGTAATAATGCTATAACTAGTGAAGAATACCTAAGAGCATTCACTGACAAGTTGAATGATTATGAGTTGGAGCATGAAGATGTGGTTATGAAGTTATTTGTACAATCTCTGATAGAGGATGCCAGGGATTGGTATAGGGGATTTCCAACTATAAGTATTAGTTCCTAGGAGGAATTTAAGAGATTTTTCAAAGAGTAGTATGGTGACAAAACAAACCCCAGTTTGATGTTAAATGAGTTCAATAACATCAAGAAGTCATTGAACAAGGATGTGTCTGATTTCAATATCAAATTTCAGAAAGCTATGCATAAGTTGTTTCAAGTGTTAAGGTTGGATGACAATGTTTGTCTAACTACATATATGAATGCATTTGATGCAAAAATGGCATATATACTTAAAGACAAGGATCCTCAAACTCTAAGAGATGCATTTAAAATAGCTATAAATGTGGAAGGAAATAGAAGAGCTTCAGGTAAGCTCAGAAGAAGAGAGGGTCCTAGATTTTCTAAAAGTGCCAAAGATAAAATTGAAAAGTCTTTAGGTACAAAACCTAAAGAAGAAGAAAGATGGGACAAGGTACTTAATACCTTGAAGGATTTAAAATTGACTGTGGCAAAAAATGACAAGAGTTCTGTACCAAAAAAGCCACAGTTCAATAAATTCAACAGACCACTAAGATTGCAAGATTACCCTTACAATACAAACTGGAAAGATGGAAAGCCTTTCCAGTAGCAAAAGGGTAAACAAGAACAACAAACCCCTGACTCATTATAGAACCATACATTGAACATGGTGGATGATACTCCCTAATGTGTTGCTTGTCAATCACCTCATTCACTTGAATATTGTGTCGTAGCACAATTTATTTCTGCTAAGGATGAGACACATGAAGAAGAGGAAGAAACATTTGAAGGTGACAATGTTGATTGTCTTATGTTTTCTTCTTGTCTTGGAGAAGCAAAATATTCTTCTGATATTGAGACTCAAGACTTTGATATAGATAACCAAAGGCAAATAAATGAAACATATTGTAGTCACATAAATTTGTCCACTTAATTAAATGAATATTTAGTATTTATTTGATTATTTAACCATCAATCAATAATTAATTAAATTAATATATTTAATTAATTCATCTTAACCCTCTTCTCCTATTAATTAAATAAATTATTCAATTTATTTGATTTAATTCACTTAACCAAATTCAGACCATTAATTAAATAAACAAATCATATTTATTTAATTAAATCTTCTCTCACATTTAAATTTAAATCCCCCAAAATCTCATCTCTCACATTTAAATAAATTAACATTTATTTAAATCACCTTTATCCTCCACCCACTTTCATTTTCCTACAAATGCAAGTTGCACCACTATTTTAAATAAATAGATTATTTATTTAAAACTTTATTTATCCTCACCCACTTGAAACCTTTAATGGCTTCCCTTGAAGCCTTCAAACCTTTAATGGCTTCCTTCTAAGAGTCTTCTCAAGCCTTTAATGGTTTCCCTTAAAGTCTTCAAACTTAATGGCTTCCCTTAAAGTCTTCTTAAGACTTTAATGGTTTCCCTTAAAGTCTTCAAACTTAATGGCTTATTTCTAGAGTCTTCTTAAGCCTTTAATGGTTTCCCTCAAAGTCTTCAAGCATTTAAATGTTTTATCTTCCTTTTTCTCATGTAAATAAATTAAGATTTATTTAAATCCAATATTCACATTCACATTTAAATAAATTAATATTTATTTAAATATCTATCCAAATGCAAATTATACCATTTAATTGAAATAAATGATTTTATTTCAATTGAAAATCTCAAAATTCCTCCCACTTGCATTCTCCTACAAAATCCACTTGCATGCCTAAATCCCTTCTAGATTCTTCTAACTCTTTCTAATTAGTCTAATCCATCCCTTAAATATTGTCATGTTCCTAAGCAACTTGGAGTCACTTCTCAAAGCCCTCAAAGTCTTTGAAAGGCATTTAAGGCTTTATGTCTTCAAATGGTTAACCTCTAAGGTCTTCCAAACCATTAAAGGCTCTTACATAACCATTTATGGTTAACTCACCTTTTACCTTTGGTTAGAGACTTTCCTCTAACTTAACCATCCTTTTGACTCATGGGTCTCTTCAAAGCATTTATTTCTTTGACTAGGGTAGCCATCATGTCCCCTCAAGCATTTAATGCTCCTTATCTCTCCTCTCAAGCCTCCTCATGGTGACACTTGTCAACATGGGATTGGGTTGAAAGTCTCACATGGATTGAATATCTTTCAATCCTAACCCTTGTTAAGATTTCTCAAACTTAACCCTTCATTTCCCCATTTCTTCTATAAATAGAACCCTTCTCCTCAAACAAAGGAGGAAGAATTAGAGTATTGTTGTTATATTGGTATTAGCATAGAGATTTTTCATAGCATCACTATCTACACTTGCATAGCATTTGCTTATCATATTCAACCATCTTTAATCTCCATATAGCATCCATGGCTAGTGCTAAAAGCTGAGAGCTACACTCATGTGGGACTTGTAGAGGAGAGGAACAAGGGAGGAGCAACTATGAGCATCTTGATTAGCATTTGGAGTATAGTTTATCTATTCTATGTTTGTATGCTTTCTATTTCATGCTTAATATCTCTCTTGATATGCCTGTTTAGGATAATCTTTTGTTGCTAACACTAACATTTGTTTCTTGTGCTCTTGTGTGTGTTGCCAACAAGCAGATTTTCTAATCCTTTTTGCAGAGCATCACATATCATCAGCAGGTTTTTTCTTATGAGGAATTATTTTTTGATGACCAAATGTGCAATGTTGAACAAGGTGAGTGTTTTGTGTCCTTGAGAAGACCCTCAAATGAAGAGATTGCTAAAATAATAGTTGCTATGGTAGCTCAGGTAAAAACAAATTACCAATTGAGAAACAGGGTTGTAGGTGAAGACTAAGGAAAGCCTACAGGTTTATTTGTCAAAGAATTGAAAAAGAAAAGAAAAGAGATCAAGGAGGATAAATCAATGAAACAAGCAATAAAATTTAAGGAGGTCAAGAGAAAGGAGTGGGCTAAAAAAGAAGAGGTTGTAAAACCTATTGAAAAAATTTCTCCACTTAAGATGAAAGCAAAGATAGTTGAAGAGTCTGTTTCGCCCACTGGAGGAGACTCACAAAAGAAACAAAATATTGAACGCAACATATCCAAGAAATATGAAGAACAATCAAGTATGTCACTTGAATTACCAAATTACACACCTGTGGATATGCTTTATTTGCTTTCTCATATTACAGTTAAGGTTCCTTTGCAAGAGATGTTAAGAATTGAAGAACATAGGGAGAAAGCTATGGATTGGGTCAAAGGTGCTTCCCATTCAGTTGAAATTGAGAATAAGAATATATCTCATAATATAAAGGAACAAGTGATTAGAAATGAAACAAAGGATAAAGAGTTAGAGGGAATGGTTTCCCAGATTCCCAAAATTTACCTTGAAGATACAATAGGGGAGAGCCCTAACAATGCAGATCATTTCTTTCTAAGTGTTATTATTAATGGAGGAGTTTTGAAGAATTGCATGATCGATTCTGGTGCCTCAAATAATGTCATGCCGGTAAGGATAATGCACTCCATGGGTTTAAAGGTAGATAATCCTCACAGAAGATGTTGTGCTATGGATTCAAGAGAAGTGCCTGTGATAGGAACTATAAAGGCACTACCTTATAAACTTGTTGCTTTCCCTGAGAAAGAATTAATTATGAGTGTCCTAGTTGTGGATATTCCACCTCATTATGGGATGTTATTATCCAAAAAATGGAGTGCATCTATGGGTAGAAGTTTTCAATGTGACTTATCTTATGCTACTTTTTGCATTGATGGTAAAAATGTAAAGGTCAAAAGATAATCTAGGGTACCATATATGATGGTACATACAGTGAAATCTGATGAGAATATGACTTGTTTTGTAGATAGAGAGATAAATGCATTCCGAATTGAAGATTCTCCTCTGAAGAAAAAGGAACAACCTACATTATTGGATAGAGAAGTAGAAAAATCATCAGGACATGCTGATTTGTGGACCATGTATTTTGATGGAGCCAGTTCTAAGGAGGGCTCAGGAGTAGGTGTGTTGTTCATATCACCCTGTGGAGAAACTTTTAAGTTTTCTTTTACTTTGTCCTTTGCATGTACAAATAATGTAGCAGAATATGAAGCATTGTTGCTTGGTTTGAAGTTGTTTGAAAAACATGGGATAAAGAATCTCAAGGTGGTTGGAGACTCTGAGTTAGTCATATCCCAAATCAGATCTAAATATGCATCAAAAAACAAAAGGCTGAAACAGTATAGAAATGTTGTATGGGATCAAATTGAGAACTTTGATGCATTTGGTATTGAATGGAAAGAGAGAAGTCATAATAGAATGGTTGATCTCCTAGAAAATATAGCTTTAAGGCCAGAGGACATCACTTTTACTGGAATCTCAAGGATTAAGATTTAGACAAGGCCTTCAGTCCCTGATAACATTGAAAACTGACAGGTTTTTAAAGATGATGATGATATTTTAAGATTTCTACATTGTGTAGATGAATATGAAAATTAGAAGATTGATTTTAGTGCTTTTGTGCAAACAAGGGATGATAAAGAAACAGTCTTTGGGAAGGAAGTGATTCAATTAAAGACAAATAAAATTCCTAGAGGTTTGGTTGTTTTAGAGAGGGTGTTTGATAGTCAAAATAAAGCTAAGGTTGTTACTACTACCCCATACCCTGAAGATTTAGAAGAAGTTAACCTTGGGACGGAAGAAGCTCCAAGGAAGGTATATGTTGGAAAGAAAATGTCACCAGGGTCAGAAAAATGTTAATTGATTTATTGAGAAAATACAAGCATGTTTTTGCTTAGTCCTATGATGATTTGAAGGCTTACAGGGAAGATTTATTTCAACATGAAATTCCTTTGAAAGAAAATTCCAAGCCTTTCTATTAATCCAACATTAGCACCTAAAATGCAAGAGGAGCTAGTCAAGCTAAGAGATGTTGGGATTATAAAACCTATTAGACATTCATCATTGGTGTCTAACTTGGTGCCTGTCAAAAAAAATAATGGAGATATCAAGCTATGTATTGATTTCAGAAATCTGAATATATCTTCATTAAAAGACAATTATCCATTGCCAAATATGGAAGCAATGTTACAAAGGGTAACAAGCTGTGAGCTTTTATCCATGATGGATGGATTTTTAGGTTATAACCAAGTGATGGTTAGAGAATCGGAACAATACAAAATAGCATTTACTACACCTTGGGGAACCTATGTTTATACAAGAATGCCTTTTGGTTTAACAAATGTAGGAGCAACATTTCAAATAGCCATGGATGTTACATTTTCAGATATTATAAATGCAATCCTAGTGGTATATCAGGATGATTTAATAGCTTATTCCAAGAAGGAAAGTGATCATTGTGGTCACCTTGAAAAAAAATTTAACAGAGTTGTTGAATATGGGATATCCTTAAACCCAAAAAAATGTGCTTTTGGGGTAACTGAAGGTAAGTTGCTGGGTCACATTGTTTCAAAAGATGGTGTGAGAATTAACCCAGAGAGGGTGATAGCAATAGACAAAGTCCCTCACCCCAGAACAGTGAAGGGTATCCAATCTTTCTTTGGGAAGATAATTTTTTTAAGGTTTGTCACTAATTTTGCTTAACTTAGTAGACCTATATCCAAAATGTTAAAGAAAGGTGCAAAAATAGAATGGAACGAGGAGCGAGTCAAGGCATTCTGAGAGATTCAACAGACTATTAAAAATGCACCTATTCTTAAAACACCAGATTATGGAAAACCTAAGAAGATATTTTCATTTGCATCTTTTCATACTGTTGTTGTTGTATTGTTGCAAAAGAATTTAGATGGTTTCGAACAACCTATAGCATTTTTTAGTAAATCTTTGTAAGCTACAAAATTAAAGTATGATTTAAATGAAAAGCAAGCTTATGCACTAGTGAAGGTTGTTAAAGCTTTTAGGAGTTACTTGATGGGAGCAACAGTAGTTGCATATGTGCCCAGTGTCGTAATTAAAGACATTTTCACACAGCATGAAGTGTCTGGAAGAAGATGTCGATGGATAAACAGGATCCAGGAATTCAATATTGATATCCAAATCACTAAATTAGTGAGAGGATTAGGATTGGCAAAGTTAATGGCCTAGAGTAATTTGGATGCCAATCAAATAAATATTGTGGAAGAAGAGCACAGGTCCTGTGTCTGTGATATGAATGGTTGCAAATGGTATGATGATATCATATATTATTTGCAAAGGATGAAGTCTCCTGAAGATATGATTGATAATAAAAGGACATTAAAATTACATTCTATTAAATATGCCATTGTAAATGGGAATCTTTGGTGGAGGAACAGTGATGGTGTCATGTTAAAATGTGTGGATCGGGATCAAGCTCAGAAGTTGTTGTCTGAACTACATAGTGGAGTTTGTGGAGGGCATTATATGGCTAAAACAACTGCACACAAAGTATTAAGAGTTGGGTTCTAGTGGCCGACAATTTTCAAATATGTATATCAACTAGTCAAGAAATATGACCCATGCCAAAGATTTTCAGGAAAATTAAAATTTTCAGGAAATTTGCCTTTAAGACCTATAAATGTGCAAGCTCCATTTCAGTACTGGGGTATAGATTTCATTGGAGATATAGCATGCAAATCAAGTAGTGGTCATTCTTGGATTTTAATAGCCACTAATTATTTCACTAAGTGGGTTGACGTTGTACCCACTAAAAAAGAAACAAGTAAGGTGGTAATCAATTTCCTTACAAACATAATATTGACTAGATTTGGATGTCCAGAGAGGATAGTCTTTGATAATGCAATGAGTTTTAGGTCAGAAGAATATGAAGACTTCTGCAATAAATATGGTATCCAAATTTCTTATTCATCACCTTACCACCCACAAGGAAATGGGCAAGTTGAATCCAGTAACAAAATTTTGATGAAGATTATTAAATGAATCCTAGAAAAGAATAAAAAGTCTTGGGATTCAAAGTTGAGATTAGTTGTTTGGGCAGATAGGGTAACAATCAAGAAAGCAATTGGATGTGCACCTTTTGATTTGGTGTATGGTATACAAGCAGGGTTACCCCAAAATAATCTGATGGAGATGTATAAATTTGTCCAAACTTATAAGAATGATATAGATGATGATATGCAGTTGAGAATTGAGGCTCTAATGGAATTAGACAAATCTAGAAGAGAAGCAAGTACAAGAAATACAAAGTTATAGATGCAGGTTAAAAACCTATATGACAAAAGAACAACTGCAAGGATTTTTCAAGTTAATGATTTGGTTCTGATGTGGAATGCCAGAATAGAAGATAAAGGAAAACATGGCAAGTTTGATGCCATTTGGTAGAGCTCATATCTGATTCAAAGCAAATGGGGAATAGATTATTATATTCTCCAAGATATACATGGTGATACTCTTGAATTGCCTATTCATGGACAATTCTTGAAGCTCTACTTTTCTTAAAAGTAGTTATTTTCCATGAGCATTAGTTAGATTTTGTATATATTGGTTTAGTTTCCTTTCAGTCGAGGTTCCCCATCCAGGTAATTTATTTTTGGTCTGCTCTATAATTGGTCTGCTTCACCCAAAGATTTTTTTTTCTCATCTCAAGCCTGTGAAATGAACGTCTGCAACTAGAGCCACTAATAGGACCTAAAATTATGTCTTGCAAAATTTGGTCATCTTGGTTTTATTTTTGCCCTTGGTCAAGTTATCAGGGTTTAGGGCTATAGGGGTTGTGTCTTTTATGATTAAAAAGTGGTTTGAAAGTAAGTTTTCAGTCCCTGATATATTCTGTTATTACCTTTTTCTCACTTAAAGCTAAGGGTTCTACTTTCATTCGCGGGGCCATTTTCATTTCCTAAGTATTAAGTGGTGATTAACCGATTCATGAAATATGTTATTCCTAAGTCATCCACATGAAATTCTCTATAACCGGTTTTCCTTTTAAATATTTGAGCCTACGCTTGTATTTTCCTAAGTCTAAAAATTCCAAAATATTCTGACTGTTTTCTATAGACGGGATAGATCCAACAACTAGCACTTCCCCGCGATCAAACATGCGAGGATTTTGACGACCACGGCATTGCAAGATTATGTCGCATGTTATCGATGGAAACCGGCAGAGTTAGTAGTGTAACCGGTCGAGAGCTTTGTGTTACTGGTTCTTAGGCAGTAAAGGTTGATCTACTAACAGTCACATCAATTTGCACGTGCTTAGAATGAACAAAGATGTTTTATCCTGAGGTAAAAGGTCAATGTGAAATATGCTAGGCAGTAAAGTTTGAATAGATCAAATGGCCCTCGTATTCTCGCAATGGAAGTTGCAAGGTGGTTACAGACTGCGGCATCGCAAGATGATGCCACGTGTCTCGAGTTGGCCAGAAAGACCTATAGTGGGCCCGCTCACGGAGTTTGACAGAAAGATGAGCTGTTGTTGATTTTTCATGATCTTGTGGGGTTGTTGATATAGATATAAGGTCAAGTGTTGAGTCGACAAGAGATAATCATTGGATTGGCCAACTGGAAGGACGATAGATGGCTAGTTTTCAAACTTTTAAAAATACAAAGTTAAGAGCCATTGTTTCACTCACATGAATATTAATGGTGAATGAGACATTTGTGTCCTTTCCTAGACAACAATTAAAAGACTCTTAAAAGGTCTTTCATTCATAAGGGATTTCATAGCAATTCTGAAGAAATTCCTGCTGCTAAAGGAGACTAAAATGATCCTCTGTGACACGGAATTATCACCTCTAGCGAAAATCAAAAGCAGTAAGTTTATCTGAGCTTTCCATATGTTCTTGAAACAAATTGATATTACAAATTGTGTGTAGGGTTGCAAGAAGAAAATTCAATTTGTTCTAGGGTTAAGATACTAGATAAAAAATAGTGAAATCTATTTGAATTTCTCTGGTAATTTAAAAATATTGTAATAAGCCCTAGTTTTCTTTCGAAAACTTGGAGATATAGTAGAAAGCCCTAGTTGTAGAAGATGGCTCCCTCACGGAAACATTCAGGGCAGGTGGATTATATGAAAACAAATATTTATGATGATTTCTTGGACCAATTAAAGCCTTCTACAAATGATTAACAACACGGGCAGAGGTTTGTGGATGGAAAACCCCTAGGGGAAGGGTTAATTGACAAAGCATTGTGCTTGGCGGAAGGTAATATACCAACAATTGGGTTAGAGATTTTCAAGTTATGGTATGGACAAAGGAAATTAAATTCCCCATTATCTAGTCAGTGGCAGTATGAGTTGGGCAAGTTGGTAGTACCAGGTGTTTTTATGGATGTCAATTTACTCAAGGTTGTTGTAGACAAATATGACCCAGTTTCAAGGGTTATTAGGGAAAATGATGGAGAGATTCTGTTAACCATCAGAAGGGAGGAATTTCAAGAGATTTTTGACTTGTATGAACCATCCCCTAGCCTGGTACCAATAGATTTAAATGAACAAAAGGCATAATATTACAAGATGAAGGAATTCATTAGAAAAAAAATTCCTCCAATGCATTTAGCTAGAGCAGGAAGTACAACATACCATATCGGCCCTAGCTCAGAAGAGTTGTTCCCAATTGGTGCTTTCACTCCTTATTTCTAGACTGCTTTCTTTTCTCCATGACAACTATTGGGTTTTAGTCCCATTACAGTAATGCTACCTTATTTCATGTACATGGCTATGCAGATACAGCATCCAGATTTTACAATAGTTTTTGACTTTGCCCCTTATCTTGAGGAAAAGATTCATGAGGGGTTATTAGACATTAAGAACCAATTTTCTGGTGTTAAGTTATCTTGGTATTTTGTACTCATGCAGATGTTCCTTTCAAGGAATGCAGACTATTTTGAGGGTACCATGAACCTCAGAAGGACAATAGATAATTAGGAGATTCCAATAAAGCTCTGGAGCACAGACATGTCATGGGATGGACAAGAGTCTAGATACATAAGATTTGATAACAATTTTGCCTCTAGGTTGAGACAAAGGCTGACAGTGAATCCACCAAGGATTCCTAAGGAATTGTATGATTTTGTGAGACCCAAGGAGAGGGTGCCTCTTGCCAGAATTGAACATAATTGGGGGCATTTTATCCTATACTCTATAATTACTGTAATCAGAATCTATGGCTTTTCTAGACAAACTCATGTACTACCCTTCAATGTTCCTCTGAGAATGGGTTTTGCTGGGGTGATGTGGAAAATTGGATGTATTCAGGATAAAGATTTAAAAGGAAAAGGAAAAGGGATATTCTTCCTGGATCACACCATTATCCCTTACTTTGTGATTATAAAGGGAGGACATGAGCACTTTGACAAATTCTTTGCTTCATATCGTTTGGGGGTAAGTATAGCTAGAAACAGTGATCCTAAGGGTTTTTACAGCAATTTTAGAAGGAGAATAAAAGGATCTATGTTGCCCCATGTGCATAATTTTTTTGAGGACTTAATTAGGAATGAATTTGACCCCATGATGCAGGAATAGAGAAAAGAGAAGTGGATAATTTTTAGAAAATTATGGGCTACTATTCAGAAGATGGATCCAAAATATGATCCATTAAAGGAATTTTCCCCATTCCATGCCAAGATTGAATTTGTTATGAAATTTTTTGATGAATTGATGAAGGCCTTAAGGGAGAAGCTAGCCAGACTTGAAGAAGTTCATGGTCGGCAACAATTAAGCTCAAAACCTTCTGTATCCTAGAGAGAAAGTGGTGTGATAGCAGAGAGGCATGTTCAAGAATCTCCTCACAAAAGAGTTAGAGAAGAAGCAAGTGAGGAAGAAGATAGCAGCAATGATAGTGGGAGATTGATAAGGAGAAAGGGTAAGAAGATGATAAGTTCAGAGCCTTTCCCCAAGATACAAACTAAGCCTCTTCAAGGAGTCGGGATCATTGATCTAGAAGATTCTGACAGAAGTCCCTCACCATTAGCTGTATATTTCTCCCTAGTAAGGCAAGATGAAGCACAGGTGGAGGAAGATAGGTTTATTGCGACAAGTGTAGAAATGCGGGTGGGTATTCTTGTATTGCCTTCTAATTTGGATTTGGATCTTACTCCCTTAGATATCCAGGGTAAAGCCTTCAAAGATGCAAGAAAGGAGGCATGTGATAATTCCCTTGAGGATGATGCATTTGTAAGAATCCCAGACTTTTTGCAGTTAGTATGGAAAACAAAGGTTGAGGAATACAAAGGAAGGATTGCTAAGAGGAAGGCCCAAAGACCAGATAGATCAGACCAAGAAATCCAAGAGGAAGTAAAAATTGAAATGAAGCAAGAGTTCAAGGAATTCACTGCTGATGAGGGCAGGAAGATTATAAGTCAGGATGGAGTCTTGGTATTGCCAGCGTAGGATATAGCAGATGCGGTGGCATTTGATGCAATCAGGAAATCAAAGGAAGAAGAGGCAGGGTTAGCATTAAGAGGATCAGAATTTGCAGATGATTATGCAACCTTGGCTATATGGGCATTAGAGGAAGGACCTATGAAGCCTGACATCGGTGATTTAAACCCCAACTTGAGGGGAAGCTTGATTATAAAGAGAGCAATTGATACATCAAGTGTAGAGGCTAAAAAATTGAATGTTGATGTTGTTAAGCAGGCACATGAGAGTGTGAAAAAGGAAGCTTCAGAGAGGGATGAGCTGATGAAGAAATTTGACAAGCTTTTTAATGATTATAATGCATCTCAGAAAAGGTGTGTGGAGTTGCAAATGAGAGTGAAACTCCTTGAGCAAGGACAAATAAAGGTTTCCTAACCTACACTTACAAGACCATCTGAGCCATCAACATCCAAGTCACCACCTATGGTTGAAGGAGGAGAAGCAGCTCAATTAAATAAAAGTACTAATATCCCTGGCATGGTATTAGTCCCTTATGATGATGATGATGAGCTTGATACTACAAGAACAACTGAACAAAATGAGTCTCAGCTTTTGGAGAATATTGTTGAATTAGAAAATAAATTGAAAGAATCAGAAAAACAATCAGCTGAGGAGCAGAAGGATATAGTTAGCGTTGTGCTAACTCATTTGAATGAGAAAATTGAAAGAAGGTTAAACAGTATTCATGCCTTATATTCTTTACTTTTGATGTTATTCAAAAGTTTAATGATGATAAAGAAGTGGCAATTCTCTTGTTTAGAAAGTGGTTACAAAGGGGAAATGAGTTTAGAATGATGTATATGGCCTCTAAATTTCATACTGAGAGACCACATGCACTCCAACCAACATATTTGTTGGTGAAATCAATGCAGGAGGCCCAGATTTTGCAAGAAAATTTAGAAAGAAAGGTAAGGGAATTGTTGAAGAGTTTTAGTGAATTAGAACAAACTCTTTTGCCAGATATTGAAGATAGAGAAGGAACGATTAAGCCTTTGCAATCTTGGAAGGAAGAGGCAGAGAGAGTCATCAACACCTAGGTAGAAATGATTTGTGATGGGCTAAATATGGATATGCTGGAGGATAGTATGGATAAAATAATTTTTACAGGGTTATTTTTTGAAAGTTTTGAAAGAGAGGCAAACCAAGTAGTCGTTAAGTATATTCCATATAGGGAAAAAGGTGATGAAGTAATGAATTTCAATTGGCCATCTGATGAAGACTATAGCACATGGAGTGGCATGTATTTTAATGATGAATAGAAAGTTGTAAAAAGTTTGCATAACTATTTTTGTTTTCTAGTGGCAGATATTTTGCAACCCGTAAGACAGGATGGGGGTAATTTTTATCATGAGTTTTGAAGAAGGCAGTTGCAAATTTTGATCCAGTATAAGAAATTTTGAGGATGATTGTTTTGTATAATAGAATATGGTTATGAATAGTCATATTAAGATGACAGGTGTCTCCTCTGGCCTGAAGCTTGTTTGCTCCCTTGTTTTTTATAAAAGGGAATTCAAGTCTATGAGACGGGGTTCGGAATTTGGTTCCTTATGTGTTCCAAATTTATGTTTCCAAGTAGGAAAATCTATGTGAAACAAAAGGATTGTAAGAGGTCATTTTACAGATCAAAAAATAGAAAAGAGTCTTGTGTCTATGATTTTTGCAGGTTCTTGAAGGAGTTATGTATGGATTGTATTCTTACAGAGACAACAGAATTAATGAATAAATATATTATTTAAACCTATTTCTCTCTTGTGTATTGTTCTACCTTGTTTTGAATGCATATTATCAAGGATTTTATCATTCATTGCACTGTTGTGGTGTATGTAACCTTTTGTTCATGATTTGGTCTGATAGGTTAATTAAATGCTTGAATGAAATTGTAGAGTGATAGGAGTCTTTACAGGAATTTTGATAAGTAGTTTTGGGTGGGTATTACAAATACGATATATTGTAAGGAAATATTATCTCTAGTTATATGTTGTTAGATAAATTCTTTCAGAAGTATAGCCTAATGCAATATGAATTCATGTACCCAATGGATAAGGCACTGATCATAGTTAAGTGAATGCCTGGATATTTAGTTACAGTTTGGAATCACCACTGGTTTTCTATAACTTGTTGAATATCAGAATATTTTCATTTTATATATGAATTTTGTCATATGTGGTAGTCATCTCATGCTCCAAGTGGGTTGAGGATCACTGAGGAATTTGCCATTCCTGAGCATTCTCCCTTATTGTTGAGTCTTTATATGAGATTATATGCTTTGTTTCATGCATGATTTGTGAGTGTGGTGTAAAATCACAAATAAGCATGAGGATCACCCTCCCTGGTTTTGCAGAGCCTAAAGCGTAGAAGGATGTCGCATCCTTTTCATTGTTGGTCCAGGTCTAAAGAATATTAAACCATTGGAAGTGGCTTTCCATAGATATTTTTAAGAGAAAACAACTTGGTCTCTACCTTTGAGTAAGTGTAAACCCGGTTTTGCGCACCAACACTGGTTATGGTTTTCTAGTCATCAACATTTCCTGCCCAATCTGCATCTGTGTACAACTTCAAGTCAAAATTTCCTCCATATTGATACCGTAATCCATAGTCAACACTACCTTTCAAGTACCTAAAAATCCTCTTGGTTACTATCAAATTTGTTTCCTTAGGATTCTTTTGGAATCTAGTAACTATGCCAACTACATGAGCTATGTCCGATCTGTTGTGAACAACATAGTGCATTTTTCCAATCATTGACCTGTATTCCTTTTCATCAATAGATTTGGATTCGTCTTCCTTAAACAACTTACAACCTATAACCATTGGTGTCCCGACTAGTTTACAGTCACTCATGCCAAATGTCTTCAAAACCTCTTTCACATACTTAGATTGTGTGATGAAAATACCATTCTTCATTTGATGTATTTGCAAGCCTATGAAAAAATATATTTATCCCACTAAAGACAATTCAAACTCATTTTTCATTTCATCTACAAAACTATTGCTCATGTCATCATTACCTCCAAATATGATATCATCTACAAATACTTCGCTGACTAGTATTTTATCTCCTTCAGATTTGAGATATATATTACTATCATCACTGGTTCTCAAAAAGCCTATTTTCATCAGATATGTATGAAGCCTTTCATACCATGCTCTTGGTGCTTGCTTTAATCCATATAAATCCTTATGCAATCTGCATACCAAGTTTTTCTCATCAATCAAAGCATAACCATCTAGCTGCTCAATGTATACTTCTTCTTCCAGTATCCCATTCAAAAAATTTGACTTAACATCCATCTGGTATACCTTGAATTTCTTGTGTGCTGCAAATGCAAGTAAAGTTCTAACACCTTCTAGTCTTGCCACTGGACAAAATTCTCACCATAGTCTTCTCCTTCCTCTTGTGCATAACCTTTGCAAACCAGCCTATCTTTATTGTGAAGTACAATACCATCTTCATTCAACTTGTTCATGAATATTCACTTAGTACCTATTACATTTTTATTTACCGGTCGGGGTACTAGGGTCCATGTCTTGTTCTTCTCAATTTGATCTAAATCCTCCTCCATAGCTTAAACCCAATGATCATCACCAAATACTTCCTTAGCAATTCTTGGTTCAATAGTGGAGATCATGCGAGAATTCTCTCTGACTCTTCTTCTGGTTAGTACTCCAGCATCCTTATCCCCAATAATCTGTTCAGGATTGTGATTCAGTCTCACATATCTTGGAATAATATGATCATTATCTTCAGGTTCAGCTTCTTCATTATCATCATCTTCTTCTGAATTTATCTATTCTGGTTGAACTGGTACATCAAGATTTGCTTTGTTGGTTTTTGATTTCACAGTTTCTGGTTCCAAAAATAAAATGCAAGGATCTTTTTCCTTTTTGTCCAATAATCTGGTTTCCTTTGAGACTTTAGGATATTCATCCACTCAAACATCAGCACTCTCAATAATTATGTGTCTGGTTGTTAGAACACTTGTAGGCCTTACTCTTGGTGGAATAGCCAAGAAATATATCTTCATCACTTTTAGCCTCAAATTTGCTAATATAATCACCTCTCTTAATAAAACATTTTCTTCCAAATATCTTGAAATAACAAACATCAAGTGATCTTCCATACCAATATTCATGAGTCTTGTCCTTACCTCTTTTTACCAGAATCCAGTTCATAGTGTAGACAGTTGTGCTGACAGCTTCTCTCCAAAAAGTTTTCGCTACACCTCCTTATATCAACATCATCCTAGAAGCTTCAACAACTGACTAGTCATTTCTCTATGATACCATTTTGTTGTGGTGTCCTCGATGTAGAAAGTTGTTGTTTGATACCATTTTCTTCACAAAAACTAGTGAATTCCTTAGAAGTAAATTCACCGCCTTGATATGTCCTCAAACACTTTATCTTCTTACCGCTCTCCTTCTCAGCTAAGGCCCTGAATGCCTTGAACTTACGAAAAGATTCAGCATTATCCTTCAATAATGTGACCCACATCATCCTTGAGCAATCATTAGTGAAGATCATAAAATATTTGTCACCTTGAATACTTTTTGTTCTTATTGGTCCATAAAGATCTGTATGAACCAAATCTAACAAATGTTTCATTGAAAAAGATTTGTTATTGAAAGTTGAGGATGTCATCTTTCCCAACTGACATTCCTTACATAGAGAATTAACTGGTTTGTCCAACTGAGGCAAACCTCTCACTGTCTTGGACTTACTCACTTTAACAATGTTATCAAAGTTTATATGACAAAATCTCATATGCCAAAGCCAACTATCATCTATCTTTGCAATTAAACAGTTGTTGACTTTAGGATTAAGGTGAAACAAGTTACCTTTAGTTTGCTTCCCGGTTGCAATCAGTTCAAGTTTGCTTCCATAGATTTTGCGCATACCATTTTTTAAACTCCAATGGGTATCCTTTGTCATTGAGTTGTGCCACACTCAAAAGATTGTGCTTTAAACCTTCAACCCAGTAGACATCATCTGTACTTCTCTTTCCATTAAGAGAAATAGTTCCCTTACCTTTAACCATGTAGGGTGAGTCATTGCCAAATCTTACAACTTTGACATCAAATTCCTTCAAAGAAAGAAATTTGCTTTGATCACCAGTCATGTGATGTGAACAACCACTATCAATGATTCAATCATTGGAGTTATCCATCCTGTATACTAATGCCTTCTGGTCTAATATCTCTTCTTTAATGGCTACAAACACAATGTCTTCATTAGCATCACCATCAGATTCTTCATCAGTGATACCACCATCAACAACAATAAGACAATATCTTTTGCCTTTACCCTTATACTTCTTAAATTTCTCTTATTTGTGCTCATTATCACCATTAGGACAGTTAGACATTACGTGTCCAATCTTGTTGCATGCAAAACATTTCAAAGGTAATTTACCTCTATATTTACCTGTACCTCTAGGCAACCACTTGGCCAACAATGCTTCAAGCTCAACTAAATTGTCTTCACCATCAGCTTCTCTGCTAGATTTGGATTCATAACTGTGACTGGCATCTCTACGTTTTCCCATAGATGGGTTAGAAACAGAAGCTCTAAATGCAGACTCGGATTTTTGTACACTACCATCATAACCATTTAATCCAAAAGTAGTAAGCTTTCCAATGATGGAGTCAAGAGTTACCTTAGTTTTGTCAATGGACTTTAACTCCTAAATGGATGCAACTCATATAGCATAGATTGGTAGCAGGGTTATCAGTTCCTTACTGATCACTGTGGCATATTCCACTTTACCTCTTGCACTCTTAATTTCACCGACTATCTCTTTTATCCTTTGACCATACTGCTAGATATTCTCACCTTTAGCCATCCGCATGTCATCAAAATTTCCTCTTAGACTCTCTTCTTAAGCAATCTTAACATGTTCATCACCGCTATAAATCTCTTCAAGTTTTTTCCATACCTCATATGCAGTCTCTAGACCATGAACATCTGCATACTCTGCATCAGACAAAGAACTGGTAATGGCCTCTAATGCTTGATGATTTTCTTGTTGCTCTTTCTTCTGATCATCAGTCAACATCCCAGTAGGTGCAACATATTTAGTATCGACATGTTCCCAATACTGGCTTCCCAGACCCTTGATATAAATTTTCATTCTGTCACTCCATATCCTATAGTTCTCTCTATTAAACTTCAGACCTTCCTTCTTCATCATGATATGCAAGATCTTTGCCTCAAGCTATTAGGCTTAGACCTTAGAGGACCTGATACACTCTAATACCAATTGATGGTATGATGAAAGAATAAGTATCTGATCAACTACTGAGAGGGGGGTGAATCAGTGGATAGAAAAACTGATACAAACTTCACCAATCTCAATGTAATACCACTGTCAAGATAAAAACTCATAAGATAAACCGATTGACTGTTACAATAAATTACCAATAAACAACTTCAAACTCATAAACATCCAAATGCTTTTTCAAATGTCAACAGACTTCATTTCTCAATGCTTCCAGTTATCATGACTTGTCAAAATAGTTAAGTAGTTAAGTAAATCAATCATAAGACCATAACCACAAAAACATTCACCACTTGACACAAATATTGTGGAAACCCAAATGGGAAAAACTACGGTGAGATGAGACTCACAAGATAACTATTTGAACTCTTTTGAAGTTCACCCTGTTAGGAGCCTAGCCTATTAAAGCTTTACAAAAGTCTTGTTAAGAACTGATACTGTTAGGAACCATTCGATTAAGGGATTGACTACAATGCCTTGTTAGAAGCAAAATCCTATAAGGAGTAACCTCGGTAGAGGATTTGAAAATCCAAGCTAATGGATCACCTTGTTAGAGGATTTGAATAGTACCAAGCTTGTTAGAGATTACCCGGTTAGGGGATTTGAATTCTACTGTAATTATTAGAAAACAATAGGAGTGTGTTGATCTATTTGAATAGCACTACACTTGCTTGTTTAGATCCTTTTCATGCTCCTATCTGCCTTTACTCAAACTACAGATACATCTTCTAGTTCGGCAACCACACACTCAACTGATCTTTGCCAACTCTAAAACTAAACAACTTCATCGACCTTATAAACAAATCAATTAGGTCGGTAACACAACAAAAACCTAATTCTCATAGAGATTACAAACAAGTCGATTCAAGTATGACCCTAGACTACATAGTAATCTTTGCACATTAATCAAGAAAACCTTGATCGCTCCTTGATCACCGCTTCATCAAACTTAGTAACTCATCATGCACTTTGCATTATATGCAATATACTTGCTCATTCCCTAGACAAAAATTGTTACATCAACACGCAAAAATCACTTGAAATTGTCTTCATACAATAATCATACATGTCATAATCATTGTCATTCATCATCAAATCATAAACCAATATACCCAATTCACCAAACTAATTTAGTTAGGGTTTATCAAAAACAACAGGTAGGGTTTACCAGTTACCGGTTCAACTCTCAAATTCTTCCTACCGATTACAGTTTCCTTCACTAGCTCATCCTACCAGTTACAAAACAATATTACAACAATATCATTACCGGTTAATTGACATCAATGACAACATAGCATATCATTAATGCAGTCTTCATGCAAATGTTGACAAAAGGTTCTATTGAAGCTATTCTTGGAAAAGCAATGCAAGTAGAACAATTGAGAAAATTTATTCAGTTAAGTGTTGATTTTTATATTTTGAGTAGAGGGCGTGCTATGACAGACTACCCATCAATGAGTAGTTTATTAGACTTTTTAAAAGTTCCTAACTATCCTAATAGTCACTGGTCAGTAAACAGTGGATGGGAATGGGAAAGTTGTCTTGCTGAGGTTGAAAAAGAAGATGTAAAGGAAAAAATAAGAGAGTCAAACTTTATTGCATTGTCTTTAGATGAAGTTACGGCAGTAGATAATACTTCGTGGGCATGCATGCATGTTTATACTATACAGAATCATGCCCGCCAACCTCATCTACTATATGTTGTTAAAATGAAGGATAGTGCAACAGCGGAAAACTTATTTCAATTAGTAAAGAGTTGTTTAATTGAATATGGAGTTATGGATGACATGACGATTGCCAAAAAGTTGGTGTGTGTTGGAGCGGATGGAGATTCAGTAATGCAAGGTCATAGGAATGATCTTTGTGCAAAGATAGAAACTTCTTATGCACCCTACATTCATTGGAATTCACTGCATGGCCCACTGAATGAATATATCTTTTAAAATTGTGAGCAAGTATGCTCTAGTAAAAAGAATTGAACATTTAATCAGAGAGATCTACTCACACTTTTGTCGACATCCCAAATGATTTATGGAATTTCAACACTTTGCTGATGGAATAACCGATGGGAACAAGCTTGTTAAGGATAATGATACCAGATTGATCTCTTTGGATGGTCCAGTGCATCGATTTTTTTCAGACTATCCATCCTTGATTGGACTATTTTACACAAATCACGACGAATCAGAGCAACCAAAATTTCTTGACCTTATTCGAAGGTTAAGTAATATAGAGACAATCTTAACTTTAGCAAATCTTCTCCCCATGCTAGAGGAAATGAGGAATGTCATGAAAAATCCCAGCAAAGAGCTATGTATATTGCAGAATATGCTAAGTTGCATAAGATGACATGCCTCACCCTCAATAATCACTATCGATGTCAAACAACATTATCTGATGAAAAATTTGCTAAATGGTGGACACTCATAGATTTGAACAATCCTGATAACTTTTTACAGATCAGTGCAAACGGGGAGTTATGTGCTAGTGTATGCAGAGTTGAGATACCAATGCACTTCCTTGCCACGGTCAAGCCCGAGGAACCAGGAAAGTGCCCCAAGAAGCAACTAGCAAGAGTTACAAGGGAAGAGTTTAGCAAGATTATTGAGTCTATAACTGCTTATGTGAAGAAAAATGCCTATGATATTTCCTCATAGATTAGAACCAGATTCCCTCCTAAGAAACTACTTGAAGTCATGTCTATTGTGTTTCCTCAATATTGGAACTTCAACAGTCCAACTGATTTTTGAACTAAGCTACTGACTTTGATAAATCAATTTTGAAAATCCAAAGAATTCAATGGAGTAACTATAAATGGAATTTTAAACGAAACTCTTCTTAGAGAGAAATCAACCCATTTTGCATACACTATGAGAGAACAATATGACAGAATGGAGAACCCCCATGAAGAGGGATCAGTAACAAGGCTTTGGACAAATCTAGGTAAGAGCGAATTGTTGCATGATTCAATATTAGAATATTTCAAGCTTGTTGATTTATGTCTTACCATTATATTGGGTTCGGTGGAGGATGCTTTGGGGTTCCTAAAATCAAAGCTAAGAAACAAAATAGAGAAGAATTTGGAAAATTGCTTGAGGCTTTATACATATAAGTATTATGTGCACACTTCTCCTTATGATAGGGCACTGAAAATCTGGATGTCCAAATGTGAAAGAAGAGTTTTGGGCAACACTTCAAACCAAAGTGTAAGTGGGACAATTGACTCGTGTACTGGACCTACTGGTAGCATTGAGATGCAGTTCAGCGGAGGTATGCAGACTCAAGAGTGAAGAAAAACATAGACAAGAATCAAGGAAGCTCAGATTTTGATGAGGAGGAATGGCAACTGTAAGAGATTTAGGACTACCAATTCATACGTATTTATTAATCTTATTACTATATCTCATCATTCATATAACAAAAACATAATATTGTGGTTGATAACTTGATGATATTTTATGTGTCTGTCAATATTTTACAATTAAAATTTAATATTGATTTGCAATTGCATTTTTCAACTTTCTATTTTCAGATAGAAAATAGCAGAATAAAAGAGCGTAATGTGTTTATTGATAGAGAGATGTTTATTTAGACATGTTGAGATTTTCATTAATTCTTTCAAAATATAGCCATATGATACAATTCATTCAATACATAACTCTATGTGATTCTCTATGCAAAAGTCAATACCAAATTTCAGAAACCTTTGCAAATGACCCTGAATTCCCTTTTATAGAAATAAGGGAGCAACAACAGCTTCAGGTTGGTTTGTAACATGTGAAGACTCAACATCAAAATCAATTACCAAGGCACTAAATCTATTGTCCCATAAGTATCACAAACTCAGTACAATTTTACAAGCCTAAAGGTACCTATGACCATCATAGACCAGATTCCCAATTTAGCAACTGCTACATGTCTCATGTTCAAAAAATAGAGTTCAAACTTAAAACTTAATTCAAGTCATGACAAATTAAATATAAATAGAATAGCAGTGCACAAAACCTACAAATCAAAAATAAAGAAATGCAGAAAAGTTAAATCCTGAGAGAATTTGAGAATACAAATTTACAAGGTTGAAGGTGTGCATCATAGGCTGGATTAGTAATAGTGAGTGCCCCATTTTTCTTGTTCATAAAATAGATTTATTTCAAGCGATACCAAATTCCAAACAGAAAAAAGCATAAAACCTTGAAATTAAGAGTAAATGCATAAAACTATGCAATACATACTATGATTCATGAGATCTTTGTGCCAGTTTTTGTAGGGTGCTCCACTCTTCATCTAATGGAAGTTCAAATTTTTTTAAAGCATAGTAAGTCAACTACAAATCCGTCAGCAATCCATATTTGGAAGAGTGACTTAACACCACTATTTCACCCAATTTCGCATTCAAAGTTGTCAATGGTTTGATGAAATCCAAAAAGTTGTGAGGAGTTGTGTCCTTAGGAAGCAAGTCTAAATCAAACTTTATTTTGTCCTCCATCCTTTTTTTGAAAGCTTCTTTTCCAATGAATATATTTTATGTGTCAACACGCTTCAGCAAACCAAGATTTAACAAATTGGTTGTCTTTTGTTGCAACTTCAATATCTTTTTCCCACCTTTATCCAAAATTTCTTGTGCTTCCCTTAGTTTCTGGTATTTTTGAATGATAGATGATGCCTTAACTAAGGCATCAATACGGCTCTTAATTTCCTTGGATGCCAAATAGTTATCACTGTTACTGTAGACTTCTTCCAAAATTTGTTTTGCAATATTATCTTTTGAATAAACATTTATGTTCTTCTCAATGTGCTCTTTGAGCTTCCAAAAAAATACACTTAGACTTTCATTCAATTCCAATCATTCACACAACTTGTCACTCCTCTGCATTATTTGCCCCCAAATTTTTTCTTTTATATACTTCATTGTATTTTTCATATTGTCCTTCAATCTGTCTTCCAAAGTTTTAATTTTATTATTTGCATTCTACATCTCTTCTTTCATTTGTACAATTTTTTTTCTTTCTTCCTCTACTTTCTCTTCCAAATGTTTTCCTTTTTTCCATCTCATGTTGCAATTGGTTCTATAATTTTTTGATTTCAGCAGCACCAGACTCCATGCTTTTGTATAATTTTTCCTGAACTGATTCTTTCATCATCAAATTTTTTAATGCTTTCATCCAATTTTTCCCTTAGTTCCTTCAATTCTGCCTACATCCGTTCCTGCACTGTAATTGCTGAGGTAGAGGCCGAATTTTTAATCCTTTTTCTGTAATTCATTGCAATTTTTATTTGATGCTTTCCTCTTTGCTTTTTCATTTTCCAGGTCTGCCTGTAACTTTTCTATTTGTTTCTCCACCTTATTTTTCTCTCTCTTCATCTTTAGCAGTGAAGTGTAGATCACGTCGTTGGTCTTTTTTGACACACTAATTTTGTCCACATTTTGAACTTTGGAAAAATCCATTTGGAGGGTGCTAACGTGAAATTCAGAGGGATCTATCTGACTCTGTGGTTGATTTTTATCTTTATTTGGGGGCATAAAAACCATGAACTCCATTGTATCTTTGTTTGGATCATATGTGGGAAATATCCTGTTTGATGCAGGTTGCTCCTCTAAAGCTACAGTAAAGGCACCCCTCTTCAATGTCTTCCTTTTTTCTTTATTCATATTTGTTGTTTGTGCAAATTTATTAAAGAAAACATTGTAATAAAATCTAGGTTTGCTAAAGAAATTGAATGTTTGAAAGGTGAAAGATCACTTGCAGTTATATATGAGGCTCCACCTATGCATGTGGTTCTAACTAATGCATTTTGAGGAGTACCAAAAGCCATTCATAATCCTGTCCCACTGTCACTTGCAAGTGTAGTTATTATAATTACTCTTTTGAGGGGTTTGTTATGAAGGTGTTTTTGTACTCACCATTGTTGTCATAACCTTTTGCTTCTTCACATTGCCCTTATCACTAGGATTATGTATAGTATCTACTATTATTGTCCTCTTGCGAGAGATATCTTGTTGTTGCACTTGCTCAAGACAACTAGTATTAGTACCCATGACATCCCCACCAGGGGAAATGGCACTTGATTGAACACTAATAGGAACACTATCCCAAGATTCCCCATGAGTGGTAGTGGCACTTGATTCACCACCAATAGGAATACCATATTGTGGTAGTGGTTGTGATTGAATCTAAGTGTCTGCACAAGGTGGATTTGAAGCTCTAACAAATTGAAATGGAGATGCAGGGTAATGAGTAGTACCTTTCTGTGATGAATCTGATGAATCAAGTCCAATGAATGGTTTCTTAGGATGTTTTGATTTTGAATTTGATGGAAGTGGTACCTAAGTGGAAACCAAGGGCCTTCTCCTCTGGGACGTAGACCACCACCTTCAAAACCCATTTTGTCCACAATGTTTGCCCCTTTGCTATATTTTTCTTTCATGGAAGCATCTACTCCACTCAATTTTGCAGAGATTGCAATAGCTATTGGAGTGACCTCAACCTCATACTCATTTTCATCATCACTAATGTCATATCCTTCTATGGGATGCTCCATATTCCACAATTTTCTAAACTCAATATCCTCATCGATTTCATCAGTATGCATTGTTCATTGTTCACCAATATTCTTCCTCATAGTCCAAAAAAAAATTATTTTGGTTTGAGTCCAATGTTTTTCTTTACATTCTTGCAGTATTTTTTTGGGAATAGCTTTGTTAGATGGATTAGCAACTTTTAGGTACAAATTGTGGGACCTCTTATTTTCATTTTGATTTTGGATGCTCTGCTCTGTTGTTTTCTATGTGTGTAATGCCATAATTTGTGATGACAATTCTTCTATTGAAATTTTATTGTCAGCAACAATTTTCTCCATCTCTTTTTTTACCACATCCCAGGAGTCCATGTTTCTAGTCTTTTCTAGCAATGGTTTACTTTCATGTTGACATAACCTTTCAAAGTTCCCATTTTTTTAAGCCTTGTTTGAATGATGCTAAGTGGATCATACCGCCAGTGATCCTCAACACCAAAGCTAAAAATTGTAAAAAAATCATGTGCCACTTTAAATGCTTTTTTGTCAAATGTGAACCCTCCACATGAGAAAGGAAAGGAAAGAAATATGCTCTTCTTTTGCTGACCATGAAAGAGTACATATGTGCTCTCCAACTATCGTACATATTCCAATGCAAAAACCCTCTCTATCACATGTATTGGAAGTTTGTAGGGTTCTATTGTTGATCTGTAAAACCTTAACACGGTGTATTCTTCCATGAAGAACTAGTCAGCCAATTGTATTTGACTTCCGAGCTGAATGCAATC
Organism: Cryptomeria japonica; assembly: GCF_030272615.1. NCBI lineage: Eukaryota > Viridiplantae > Streptophyta > Pinopsida > Cupressales > Cupressaceae > Cryptomeria > Cryptomeria japonica. Next base: position 473,413,120 of record NC_081407.1, on the reverse strand, counting down.
TCTACAAGACATAGGCAATCTAGGCATTAGAGTGCTTATAATTTCATTATACATTGGTGCAAAAAAAAAAGTCTACAAAATGGTTGTAGATCTTTCTGTTATCATCCATCCTTATCTTAGGTGTCCATTCGTATATTGGACACTCTGTTATGTTCTGAGTCTTCTCATCAATCTTATAGACCTCAATGTGAAGCTTGTTGGTCTCGAATATTGCACGATACTTTGATAGAAGAAGATAGCATGAGTAGGATGTGAACCTAAATGTCTTACAAGAACCTGTTTTAATCATTAGTAATTGTGCTTGCATGGATTGAACAACGTGCTCAACAAAATTAAATCTTTTTGGTTATGTTATGCAATGGATATTAAAAATCATTTCATGAAGGCTAGCACCCACTTCCCTATCATTTTCCAATCCAAGGCAAAATGTTAGCAAGGAAATAGTATCCTGAACCCATGGCACAAAAATATTATAATCATAAGGAGGCCTATGATTCTGATCTAATTGAGTACCATGCACTGTTAAACCTTTGATAAATGAATCTTTATAATTTGCATCGATTTTGTCATATTCCTCTGCCAGCTTTTCTAGGTCAATGTGGAGGTTTGAGTTTTGTGCTTCAAAACCTAGGTTTAACAAATGAGAAAATTCTCCCTCAGTTATGGACAAAATTTCCTCTTGAGTATTTTTATTGACAATTTCTTTTCTATCTTCATCATAATTTTGGGCACAAACCATGACAATTTCTAGGCAAGGGAATACTTAAGGTATCACCATGCTGGGAAGTCCAGCATACCACGATGCAATTTTATTTGTACTTGCATTTAACATTGTGTTAAAGATAGTATATTTTGCCCTATTTGGATCTCTCGCCTTATTAGATAATGCATATCTAATTTTTATGATTCACTTTCTACCATGGATAACAGGGTCATAAATATCATGGTATTCATAAGTGAAACCTATTGTTTTAACCAGTTCGGTTAAGTCTATTTTTTTATTCACCTGGGTTTTAGTTGTACTATATGGTTTCCCCATCACTGGTACTATTAATGGTTCAAAATAATGCTAACCCTCAAGTTGAACCCCTAATTCTAGTTCTACAATGAAAATGGTAAACCAGGAGATTCGAAAATTACAAACGCAGGATGTAGGTGTTCTAGATTTTACCCAGAATTTTTATTTAAGTAGACTAGCATAGACAGAATCTATTGCATTCCTCATTCTAGTAGTCATTTCTGAATCTCCCTGGATTTACTGGTTTGTCCAAGAATCGAAATACCAATATGAGTCCCTTACTTTGAAAACCCTCAAAAGTTCAAAAGTAAAACCTAAAGGGCAAAATTTCTAGAATCGTGTTGTAATTTTATAAATTATTATTAATAAGTTGCCGTAGGGAAAAAAAATCATTGATTCTTTCTAAATTCTGAGGACTGACAATCTGACATGTCACATGAGTCACTTTTATGAAATGTTTTTGAAGACTTTTTAATCCTTTACAAGTTCTGCCTAAAATAGAGCTTATTACACTTAATTAAGTATAGAATTACAAATTTAAAATTTAACTATACATAATTAAATGTTTATCATTTATGGAATTTTTATGGTAGAAGTTTGCAAAAAATGTTTATCGTTCCCACATTCAGCCCAAAATACACCTTAGGTCATTGATCTGTGCTCATCCAACAAAAGACGGTATCCTTTGTCAGTTGTCGTGGGTCCCATTATACATAGGATTTTTGCCACCCAAACGCCACATCACCTGACACTTCATCATCCCATGGACCATAACCTTTCTTTCATGTCAGTGTTCAATGACACGTATTTCTGGTGGAAGTTTCCAAAAAAAATTACAGATCCTACATTCATCCCGAAATACACCTTAAGTCGTTGATTTGTGCTCATCCAATGGATGACGTTATTCGTTATCAGTTGTCGTAGGTGCCATATCAATAGGATTTTTGCCACTTTGGGGGCCACGTCACCTGACACTTTCCCACTTAGATTTTTACACTTACATTCTTTTCACTTTTAAAACTAATTTATTTTAATTTATTTTTTAATTTTTTTAACAATTATTTCTATTTGTTTTTTAAAGTTACATTAACAAAATGATAAATATAATATATATTAATATTTATTTATATATTTGATTTTTTTTAAATAAGATATTTGTTTAATTTTTTTATTCTTATATGTTTTAATTATAATTATATTATAACAAAGATAATTCTTGCGCGAATAAAAAAATGGCTCACAATATGCGAGAAAAGGCAGCCAAGAGCTCAAGGGTCTTTCTTGCGTCTTAGTCATGCAATCATGCTCCAAAATAAATACTGCTTACTGCAAATTGATTTGCAGTCCTACGTTGTCATCCTCCCATAGTCATTAAGGCTTCCTCTCCAAAGCAAATAATTGGATGCTCTTCTACAAAATTCTCCCATGGGAGGGAACGGCGACCTCAGGACTTACTTCCTGATTCCAGATTAAAAGGGCAAATTGCTAATGAATGGCAAGAAGTTAGAGGCAAGAGATCCCGAAGGGATATTAATGTGCAATCCAAGATCAAGCAAGTTGGCAAAATGGGAAACAATATCAGATAGAACCTTGGGGCCAGTATATGGATTTCTCCAATTATTTCTAGAACCCTTGGTTTTGCCTCAGGTGCCAACCTGATCCCTCTGGGTATGAAGAGAAATCCTGGGAGGGCCTCTGACCTCCCGCCCTCGAGGGCCCATCCAAGGCTAGAATCAAACCTAGGTTTTGGCCCTAAACCCTCCACATCTCACATATCTACGACCTACCATCCCTGAGGTGATCCTCTCAGGGGTAGGGCAAATCCTGAACTCTCAAGGAAACAAAAGGTTTTAGAGCCCAAATAAATCTGGGTCCATCGGGCGAATCAACATAATAGGGAACCTAGTCCTAAAGAATTTATTTGGAAAAATAGCTCTCAAAGTCGAAGGCCGATGAGTTGTGATAACCCTAATTTGGAGGTAAGAGAAGAAATTTTTTCCAAGAGATTAAGGGTTCATTGCAAAAAATTGGGTGTTTTTGCCAAGTGGTGCGGGGACGGGCAACCTATTGAGAAAATCACTAGCTGGTGGGAGTCAGAATATGCGGGCTAGGTAAGTATTATCTCTCTCAATAATAATTTTTTGTTCATTGACTACAAACAGGAAGCATTACAACATGAATTATTATTTCGGGATCATGTGTTTTATAAAGACTTCAATTTCATTTTCATTGATTGGCATCCAAATTTTAATCCCAGCTCATATAAATTTAATAAGATGTCGAAGTGGATTATCTTTAGAAATCTTCCTATTGAACTTATACACTCTCATGTCCTTTTCAAACTTGGAGAAAAATTAGGAGGTTTTGTAGGTTTGGAAGAGACTTGGACTCGCTCTGTTGATTTGAAAATGTTAGTGAACTTGGATATCAATCTAACTAAACTCGGTAACATAGATTTCATTACAGCTAATGTAAAATACTCCATTAAACCCAAATTTTATATAGGACCGGTGTTGGATAACATTGCCTTCATGCTCAGGAATCCCCGTGTTAAAAAGAACCCCCCACAGGCTCCTACCATTAGGAGTAAAGATATTGATAAACGCTTCAACAAAGATAGGGGTGACTTCATTGTTAGCACTTCCCATTCTGGACAGGTAGATGGTGATAAACAATATAATTCTTCTGCTCAGATTGAAGAAGGGGAGATTATAGAGAATAAAATGGATGGTTACCCCTTTGAGATGGCGACCCCTACGATAGGCAACAATCCAGGGGTGAATGTGGTGGTGGTACCTACCATAGTATTAATGAACTCCCCTTATGTTTCTTAGTATAATGGTGCCCCTAACAACCTCTGTCAAAACCAATCCCCTAAGTTGACTACCACCTCGCTCTTGAACCCCTAGGAGGAAAGGTCTCGAAGCCCTTCTTAGGGTTTTGATCTAGATCACAATGTTCTTGAGCCTATCCAAGCAGTATTAGGAAATGATAAGACTTAAAGAGTAGGTGGGATTGGTGAAGACAATCAGCATGTTCCTGTTGATGAAAGCAAAAGGGTGGATGAGGCAATTTTTCAAGGAATAACTCCAAGACCCCTTCCCTTAAAATCATTAGAGGAAGTCGGGCTGGATAATGTAGTAAGTATGGAACTGTCTGAAGAACATTTGGCAAAATACTGCCCTAGGTCACAGGATGACAAAACTAAAGTGCCTTCACCTGAAAAGGTCAAGGTATTTGAGAATGAGACTAGGGAATCTATCACCCAAGTTTGCAATGAGGTCATTAGCAATCTCATGGATAGGTTTGTAGAGGAGATTGCTGATGAGGATGAGTTAACCTTGCATAAAAAAGTTCTAATTGCAAAAAAATTGGATTTAGGAATTGAGGAAGAGGATTTGATGGAGGATGTTGAGTTGATGGCAGATCTGAACTGCAAAGATAATGTGGGTAGGGAGGATTCCCTTGGAATTTCTCAAAATGAACCGGGAAAGGAAACCTCGGACTATGAAAATAAGAGGTAGAAAATCTTTATCAGAAATTAGAAATTTGGATGGGTTGGTTGAAGGCCAGGTCAAATTGACTTCTATGTTTGATGCAAGGAAGGGGAAGTACCTTCCCAAGGAGCCATGAGACTCCTTTCATGAAATGTTAGGGGCATGAATACCCCTAACAAGTAGCAGATCATAAGACATTGTCTTTTAACATCTAACTCTGAAATAATAATGATTCAAGAAACTAAACTAAATGCAGAAGAATCGAAGATCTTAGGAGAAAACTAGGCATTAGAGAAATGAATAGTTCCTCGACTAATGGAGCCTCTGGTGGCATTACAATAATTTGGGATCCAAGAGCGGTAGTCTTTGAAATAGATAGGAGTCAGGAAAATTGGATGAGACGATGGGTGAAAGGCATTAAGAATGCATTTCCTTGTAATAAATGTTTATGGTCCAATACAAAATAGGGGCAAAAGAAGGATTCAGAATGAGATAGAATTATACCCGAGTGAAATCCCTAATCAGATTTGCATCATAGGAGGTGACTTTAATGCCATTTTGGGTCAAAATGAGAAAAGAGGAGGGAGGAGAATAATCTCACAATTTGAAAGGGATTTTTGTGATTGGGTCCACAAGACCAACCTCATGGAGATCAAAATGGCTGAGGATACTTATACATGGAACAACAGGAGGAGAGGCTTCAGCCACATTGCTGAAAAATTAGATAGGTTTTTCCTTAGAGGCGGTATGATTAACTTCCCTAATTCCTTATTAGGGGATATCCTTCCTATCTTAGGGTCAGATCATTACCTAGTTCATCTATCCTTTTAGTGAAGAAGTTAAACCCAAGAGATGTCCTTTTAAGTTCGAACACATGTGGCTAAAAGTTGATAAAGTGTTAGGGTTGATTAAGCAATGGTGGAAAAGTACAGAAGTCCCAAGATCCAAGCTATATAGAGTCGTCTGTAAATTAAAAGTGATAAAGAACAATTTGTTGAGGTGGAATAAAACTCATTTTGGCAACATTTTGAAAGCAAAGGTTAAACTAGAAGAAGAAATGAGTAAGGTTAACAATATGGTAATTGAAAAAGGAATGGATGAGGCTCTTTACCTAGAAGAAAAGAAGTTATTAGTGGATTACAAGGATCTTCTAGCTAAGGAAGAAGTCTTCTAGCACCAAAAATCTAGAGAATTGTGGTTGAGTGATGGTGACAAGAATACAAAATTCTTCCACAATAGTACTAGGCAAAGGAGATTAGTAAATAGAATTACCAAAATTAGAACTAGTGAGGGTTTGATTACTGAGGATCATAACCATATTGCATCGGAGGCAGTGAAGTATTATGAGGGAATCTTTAACAACTGGGCATGTCCCAACTTGGGCTCTAGGGATGAAATCCTTGCGAACATCCCTTAAATCATCATGGATGAGAGAAATAAGGGTTTGGGGGCTAGATTGTCAAAAGCAGAGGTAGAAACAACATTATTGCAGATGAATCCAGACAAGGCGTCGGGGCCTGATGGGTTCCTAGTAGCTTTCTTTCAGAAGTGTTGCCATTTTATTGGGGATGAAGTTATAGAGGCATTGGAAGGAGTAAGAAATTCAGGCAACATGCTTAAAGAAATCAACAACACTTTCATCACCCTTATACCCAAGAAAGATAAACTGGACAACTTTGGTGACTTTACGCCAATAGCACTGTGTAATACTATTTACAAACTATTCACCAAAACTATTGCAAAAAGAATGCAAAAACTTCTCCCCCTCTTAATTAGTGAAGATCAAATAGGTTTTGTCATGGGCGGGTCCATATATGATGGGATCGTCATTTCCCAAGAAGCTATTCATTCTATCCAAAAGAATAGGGAATGTAGCATGCTTATCAAGTTAGACATTAAAAAGGCTTATGATAAGGTGGAGTGGCACTTCCTTTGTAAGTTCTTGGAAGCCTTTGGCTTTGCCAAACCTTAGATTAACCTTATCTATGCATGCATCTCTTCCCCTAGAATCTTCGTCCTTGTAAATGGAACCCCATAAGGTTTTTTAGCATCTCTAGAGGGTTGAGGCAGAGGGGCCCCATATCCCCCTTCCTTTTTATTATCATGGCAGAATCTCTAGGTAGATCCATCTCCAAGGCCAGGGAAAGGGGTTCCCTTAATGGTATTCAAATAGCTAGCAGTTTGGACCCTATCACACATCATCAATTTATTGATGATACTATGTTATATAGCCAAGGTAATAGGCATGAAGCACGATCCTTTAAAGAGTTACTTAACTCCCATTCTAAAGCCTCGGGATGGGAAATTAGCAAGGAGAAGTCAGAAATCTTCTTCTTTAATACCAACAAAGATACGAAAAAGGCAATTTGTAATATTCTGAAATTCAAAGAGGGAGAGCTTCCATTCAAATACCTTGGATTACTCTTACACAAAGGCCTTAGATCTTTAAAACTCTAGGATCACTTGGTAGCCAAAATAAAGAAAAAAATAGAAACTTGGAAGGGTAAATGGCTCTCTTCTACAGGAAGAGAAACCATGATTAAATTAGTTCTCTCGGCTATGCTCATATACCAACATTCATGCATTGATCTCCTAGCTGCTAAAAAAGAGGAGGTGAACAAATACCTCATAAACTCATTTTGGCAAGGAACAGGGGAAAAAAAGAAGTTGGCCCTATTGGCTTGGGATAAAGTTTGTAGGCCTAAGGTGGAGGGGGGTAGGAATTAAAAACATTAGTGAACAGAGCAAGGCCTTAGGTGCAAAGTTAATCCAGAGAATGTTCAAATCCCCCAATCTAAAATGGGCCAAAATCTTTTACCATAAATATTTAAATAGCAATAACCCCAAAGGTGTTTTTAGGACTATCAATCCTCCTAGAGGATCGTGAATTTGGAACTTCATGTTAGATTGCAGAAGTATTATTACAAAGAAGATATCATGGATCTTGGGAGGGGGGATAAGGCCCTATTTTGGTCAGATTCTTGGGGGGGATACCTTGTGATTGATAGGGTTTCCTACCTTATAAATGCTAAGACCCTCTTGGAAGGAAGATGGGGAAAATATGTTTATAACTACATTGAAGTTGATAGGGGTGACTATGTTAATGGGTGGAAGTGAAAATCCTTAGACAACATCAATATCCCAACCAGAGAAAGGGAGGAGCTGATTAGAATCCTAGGTTCTAGAAATATCACTTTTCATCCCAGTCGAGATAGGTTGGTCTGGGATGGCTCGAAAACAAGGACCTATTTCTCTAAGGAAGGTTATAATCTCCTTATGGGAAAACAGCTAAGACCAAGAAGAAATATCCCATTGAGGTTGTGTTGGGATAAGAAATTCTTACCTAAGGTCGGGTTGTTTTCATGGTTGGCACTGCAGAATGGGATCCTCACTACCGATAGATTTAGAAAAATGGGGTTTGTTGGTCTGATTAGGTGTACTCTTTGTGAAAAGGATGAAGAAAGTGTGGATCACATACTATTATCCTATAATTACTCTCATCAATGTTGGAATTGGCTCCATAGTAAACTTGGGTGGATCTCAGCAATTCCAACTTCTATCCTGAGTATGTTCCAAGCTTGGCCTATCAGAAACATGAGTTGCTTGTATGAAGGTCTTTGGATTGTTGCTCTTTCTATTGTCATATGGGAACTGTGGAAAGAAAGAAATAGGTGAATATTTAAGGAGGAAAGGTTGGGTTGGGAATAACTTACCAATAAGATGGAAGCTACCATTATTGAAATTATCAATAATAGAATCATGAAGAGCTAGGGTGGGGAAGCAATCATGACCTTTTGGGATGAGAAGATGAAAGGTCGGTGGATTGGGTTGAAGATTCCTCCTTTTATTGGACCGGGGGTTGAGGTGGCAAGCGCAAATGGGAAGAGTGTGTGTGGCAGCCTCCAAAGAGAGGGTGGTTCAAGCTCAGCTTTGACGAGGCCTCCAGAGGCAACCCTAGTTAGGCAAGCATTGGATGTTGTCTCCACAACTCTAAAGGGATGGAGGTAGAAAGGCTAGAAAAACCAATAGGTACAAAAACTAACAACAAGGTAGAACTCATGGCTCTTATGGAAGGATTAGTAATGTGCATAGAGAAAGGGGTGGAAAAATTGGCTATTGAAGCAGATTCAGCCATTGTGATAAATGCTATGAGGAAAGGGTCCATCCCAAAATGGAGGTTGGATGCAATACTTAGGAGTGCGTTGAGCTTAGGTCGGTCCTTTAAGAAGATTGAATTTAATCACATCTTTAGAGAGGGAAATTCTAGAGTTGATGAATTAGAAAATATGGGAGCGGATGGAATATCTATAGGTTAAAATGAGGCTCTTGTGGAATGTTGTATGGTCACCCAGGGTTGGCAGACTTCTAAAAATACATTCACATTTTGGCTCTATTTCCGGAAGTATATGGTTCTCATGGTACATTCACATATTAGCTCTATGTATTTAGTAATTTGTGATGGAATATAGTCTTATATTCCTTGGATCTCTCAACCCTGGTTTCATTTGGTTCTCCTATATATATACATATATATTAATATGTATATTTATGTTATATATGTATATGTATATGTATATGTATATGTATATGTATATGTATATGTATATATGTATATATGTATATATGTGTGTATATATATGTATATATATGTATATATATGTGTGTATATATCTATATATATGTATATATATATATATGTATATATGTATATATCTATATATATATGTGTGTGTATATATATATATATGTGTGTGTGTATATATGTGTATATATGTGTATATATGTGTATATATGTGTATATATGTGTGTGTGTGTATGTGTGTGTGTGTGTGTACACACACACACATATATATATGTAAATATGTATATATACATATACATATATCTATACATATATGTATATGTAGATACATATATATATCTATACATATACATATATATATAGATATATATGTGTATATGGTGAAAATGGACAACAAATGACAACAATATTGAAAGACTAAAATGGATTCAACCACAAAACCCTAGCCTAACAATGAACAAAGATCCACCATAACATATGAAGATAACCTAAGACAATGCAAAATAACTCAAAATCACAAAGATTATACCATCACATGTCCAATAGGGTTTTGATCTCCATTCTTCCTATCTCCATTGATCTTGCTTGATATATTTGCTCTCAGATTTTTGTATGCACAAGAGCTCAACAAAGAACGGAATGTGGTTGCAAGTGGAATTGTAGTGTAGCCAAGTATTCCAAAATCAGTCATTAGGATGTGTCATTAGGGTTTGACAATGAAGAAAGCATCTCCTTAAATAGAAGACACAATATGAAATGGAGGGTTAAGATTGAGAGGTGTAAAAAGAGAGGTCGGCTAGGATTAGAGGGTAGGTAGAGGAAATAATAAAATAATAAAAGAGGTAGGTAGTGTATGAATTAAGGGATGAATGACATGTGTCATGTGTAGAAAAAGATAATGAATTAATTAAATAAATAAAGATTTATTTAATTAATAGAAGAAATAGGATAATTAAATAAATAAAATATTTATTTAATTTAGGAAAGGGATAATTTAAATAAATAAATGTATTTATTTAAATGAGAAATAAGGCTAGAAGAGGATAAATGAATTAATTAAATAAATAAAAATTTATTTAATTAATAGAAGAATTAGGCTTAGATAATTAAATAAATAAAATATTTATTTAATTAGACATGACAATTTTGGGTGTCTACAATATGTATATACATATATATATGTATATGTATATATACATATATATACATACATATATATGTATATACATATATACATATACATATACATACATATATGTATACATATACACACACACATATATATATTTATACACACACACACATATATATAGGCGGCAAACCCCTGACTAAAAATGTTAAAGAGTTGGCGGTGGCAATTAATAATGTTGAAGCCATTGAAAGCATGGTGAGTAAAATTATTTCAACTGAAAATAAGGTTAAGGAGATGGCATAAAATAAGGAGGTGAAAGGGATGGAAATTGCTATGAACAATCTGGGCAGCAAAATTGACAGGATGGAACTCACTGTAAAGAAAATAGCTAAATGAAACTTCCAAATTCTCAAAGCCTCAGTGGACAACATGAACATTTTGATTAACAGATTTGATAACATCAAAGAGAAAGAAGGCAACAAGGATCAGTTGGACAAAAAAGGTCATGAGAAGAGGACTAAAGCCAATACCAGGAATAAGGGTGACATCAAAGGTCGATAGCTGGATGATTTAAAGACCTCTATAGACAACATGAAGCAGATGGTGGTCCACACTGAAGATATCATGAAAAATATCTAGTTGTCTCAGTCTCAGTCTCGATCTTTGTCTTTGTGTTGTCTTTTTGCTTTCCTTTCGCTGTCTTTTTCTGGTTCTTCATGTTATGTGTGTTGAGATCCCTTTTTGTTCGGATGGGATCTGTTGAGCACTATTTTTAAAAAAAAATATATAAAAATAAAAAATAATAATATATGTTTCCATAAGCATGAAGACTAATGGATATTTCGGCCAGTAAACTGTATCGAGCACTGCAGGAGAAGTTTCATCGAAAGAGCGTTTTCATCGACACAGGGCATATAAAGCATTAAGCAAAGGTATTTCGGCAAAAAGTTACCTTCGATGAACACAAGAAACCGCTCATCGATACTCCAAGTTTCATCGAAAAGGTAAAAGCAAAAAGCGAAAAGGGCAAAAGGTGATTTCGAAGGAATGTCGTTACCGAAGAAACTCAAGATACATTCATCGAAATGCAAGTTTCATCGATGAACGTGGTGTCGAACAAAAGAAAAGCTTTTTCATCGATAAAAAAGGATATCGATGAAAAGGGGATATCGATGAACACTCATAAGCCTTCACCAAAGAAAGAAACTCATCAAAAGTATGGCATCGATGAAACTCACGAGCAACTTGTCGAAAAAGGGGACTATTGATGAAAAGGTGATTTCGATGAGTCTTAAAAGCGGCTACTCGACGTAAGTTTTTCACCGAAACAATATTATCGAAGAGAATGAGCTTTCGATGGAAGATTCAAACACTCGGCCGAAGACAAGGGTTTCATCGATAACTTGAAACGCGCGCACTTTGAGCGGACTGTACTTCCCGCGAAGGAGTTAAAGGCCCAGTTGTAAAGTGTCACATCTGCAATTAAGTTTAAAACACTTGAGTAGCCGTTACAGATACAGAACATTAACTGTACACAAGTTGCCCATTCAATTACAATTGAACTGAGTGAATTTTCGTAAGAATCAGATCGATGCTAAGAGATTGGAAGCTGTGAAGAACTTGCAGAGATTTGCAAACGATAACCAGAAGAGTTGAGCATTCTACCAAGTAAGTGTTGTCTCTCTTATTTACTGTTACTATGGAACCTTCGTCTTCTTCTTCTAAAAAGAGTAGGAAAGGAAAAGAGTTAAACCCTGAAGAGAAGCCCAAGAGACAGAAGAAAGAAGGGAGAGCTTTGACTCAGGACTTATTAGACCAGTGTCCATCATCTAGTGTAAGGTCCAAAAAGATTAAAAGTGAAGAGGAAGGATTAGAGGACAAATTTGAAAATCTAGGAGACATTTGGACTGAGATAAGAGGGCATGAGTTATTTTTGTTTGGATACAAAAGAAGGGATGCACCCGAACCCATTAGTAATCTATGGAAGAGGAACTTAGGCAAATTAGTAGTTCCAAATGTGTTTGTAGACGTAGAATTAATGAAAGCTCTGGTAAATTGCTACAACCCGAGAACTAAAACCATATGTGATTACAGAGGGAATACATTAGTAGTAATCAACAAGCAGACTATTGATATGGTTTTTGATCTAGACTGGGAAGTCGAGGAGAGCATCGATATGAAGAAACTTTCACAGGAATTCTTTAGTTTGGAAAATATCTACAGGACTTGGAGGCTACCTGTTCACAGGCCAAAAGTGGGTGGGTCATTTGTTCAGTTTGGCAAAAGTGACAAGGTGCCATTTGATGTCAACCACTTCCATCCATATTTCAAATATACGTATTATACTGCAGCCCAAGTACTAGGCATAGAGGCTCATCCACTCATGGATGTTGGGATTATGGTTCTGTGTGTTGATATTCAATCAAAAGACCCTAGGTCATTTGATTTTGCTACTTATGTTGCGGATGCCTTGAATCATGGGCTGGAAAAAATGAAAGGAGACCTTGTGAATGTTCACTTTTCATTATACTCCATGCTAATGCATATTCTTCTTTATTGTGGACAAGAAATTAACTTCTGGCCAGATGAGTTCAGCATCAGGTCTTATGATAAGAATGGTCTGAAGAAGCCGGTTCAGTTGTGGGTATCAGCATGGGACCAGAGGTTTATGAACAACCAATATTGGCATTTTCAAGAATACTTTGTGAAACCTCTCAGTGCAGCTTTTGGACAACGCAGGGATTATACTTTGTCCCCTGAAATTAAGAGGTTCCTCAGGCCAAAGGATTTCTCTCCAGAGTCACAGATTGAACATAATTGGGGTGATTGGTATTGCCATGATAATCACACAGAGATAAGGGTATTTGGATATGAAGGGCAACCGCACATGCTTCCAATTACGGTGCCAGACAGAGTGGCTAGCTTGGAGATTATAAGGCAATTGTCTATTGCCAGTGCTAAACATTTAACTGATTTTGGTAAACAATCTATTGTTCCAGGTTTATTAGTTTTCTCTGATTTCATTGTCAAAAGTTCAAAGAGTTATCATTTATTACAGAATAAATTAAATTACTATGGCATGACTCTGGGTGAGCCTAGGGAGAATTTTGATCCCGAAGGATATATAAGAGCTACCAGAGCCTCACAGAAACTCAAAGCTGGGATACATATGGCCAAAATGCCAGACAACCTAATTAAGAACCTTGAGCGAGAGGAGGCCAAGGCTTTAAAAGGAAAGAGTGAGTTAGTCTGGGAGGCCTACAAATGGAAAAGGGCAAGGGGAATGATAGATGGAGACCTAATTGGAAATCTCCAAGATCCTCTGGAGGTAGCTAAAAGGCTGCTTCAACATGAAGCTGAAATTATGCACAGAGTTCCTTCACAATTCCTTCGCTTCATTAATACTGAGAAGGACAGTCAGCCCCTAGCTCACATGTCACCGAAATCAACCGCCAGTAGTATCCCACCTGATTCTCCTAGAGAGGATTATCCTCCTGGTTTCGAAACAGAAATGAACATGGACACAGGAGAAATCAACATCAAAGATGTTGTTGACATAAGAATGACTGAGCATGAGGACTTCGTTGCTGATGATGGATTCGCCTCCTCTAGGGAATTCCTTTCATTTCTATATCAATACAAAGGGGCTCATGTCAAACGAAGCATGGCTGGAAAACCAGAGGAGGAACAGATGAAGAGATTACAGGATGAAATTGATGTCCTCATGAAAGACATGACTCCTGAAAAGGGGAGGAAATTATTAAAAGAGGTCGGTGTGATCATCTTCTCTTGTTGGGATATCAACTCAGCACTCTTATTTGATGGCTTTTTGAAAAAACAAGATTTGAATCAGCAGGTATTGCCCCAGGAGGTAGATAAACTGTTCCTAGGCTCTGGATATGATCCAGACAAAAAGGCTCTCCTGCAGTGGGCACTATATCCAAAAGGGAAGAGGCCAATCATTGTAGATATAGAAGAAACCTTTGGGCATCTTATGGTTCATCAGGTTGGAAAGACTGATCCTAGGGTCACTGCAAAGCTCAACCTGGATGTTGCAAGATTGAACTTGGACCAGACAGAGTTTTTGGTCAGAGAGAACATTACATACAAGGGATTATATGAAAAATCCAAGGAGGAAAATCAGAAGCTGCAAGCAAAGGTATTGCAATTAGAAACGGGGACTCCTATCAGCGAATACACCTCATACCCCACAGGACGCAGCTTGGATGACGTCTCTGATGCCCTGTACTAGAAATATCAGGCAGAGAAGGCCAATAAACGCGCAGACAATATCCAGCAAAAGATGGACAAATTGGTCAACGACATCATAGGACATCGGTTTAACACCATGCTCTTATAGGTCGAACCATATTGGATAGTTTACAATGGAACAATAAAAGCGCTAACAGAGCATGAACGGTTAAGAGCACGATTGCAGGGGGTGCTAAGCAATGATGATACCATGACGCCAGAAGAAAAGGCTGAGGGTAACGCGTATATGGATAATCATGTCAAACTCGAGGATATGCTGAGAAGAGATTTAAAAGAATTAGATGATGAAAAACCCATTGGAATGCCTTCCGTCTACAAGGAAGGAGAGGTAATAACCTTGGAGGATTTGCGAAAGGAACTTGTCAGCGTCAAGGATTGGGCCATGTCAGAAATTGATCGAAGTAAGGATATGGCCCCTACCGTCAACCAGATAATATTCAAGTACCTGACGCTAGGGGATGAATTAAAAAATCAAACGCCTCGAATCAGAACATTCAAAGACGATGATTACATTCATCATTTGGGGCTTTTGAATCTCTTTTTGCTTAAGTTTAGAAACACTCAAGTTAACGACTAATATTTTGAAAAGTCGTGTCTCTTCGTGAAAAACTTTCGTCCTCATATATATATGAGAATGATTTTTGTAATGTAAGGAGATAAGATAATTAGATAGGATTAAGAGCGAAACAGCAACAGCCTGTAAGTCTTCTGTGTACAAACTATAATGGAATACAAATCTTGATCTATTGTTTCCTTGCATATGTGTTGTGGATTATTTCATTTTCTTTTGGCAATCGTCTGTGATATTATCTGATAAAGATAAGGTTATTCATGTTCTTAAGATCATATTTATGCTTTATGTTATAATGTTGCAACAAAAGTTCTGCTTGCGGATTGTAATCGTTCCTTGCAAAGCTTAATTGACTGGTCCCTTAAGGGTAGGGTTAAATTCACTCAATCAGCACATAATATAAGCATTCATTTGGTTTTAAAAGAAATAGTAACTGACAGGTTCATAAGGGATGAATTAAAAAGTTGTCTCACAGATTCGCACTATAAGTCCTGAAGAAAATTGTGATGACTCTGTAACCCAAACAGTGAAGAAGGCACTGGCTAAAATCTCAAGTTATACTCATCATTTCTTTCATAATTAGTTATTTTGACAGCTATAGAAGTAATTAAGAAGCACAAAACAAACAATTATCATAACAACAATCTTGAACTCGTCTGCTATATCTCCATTCAAGGAACTCATGCCATTTCAAGATCAGGAGATATCAGATTAGGATAACATATCTGCTATAAAAAGCACTGTTTATTGGAGACATTCAGTGAATAGGTATACCCGCCTAGGTCCTGCAGAGCCTAAAGTGAGAGAGTAAGCAACCAAACAGGTTCACTCTACATGTTGGCCGAGTCAATTGGAGGGTTTGACCATAGGGACTGGCATTTCCTTAGAACCTATCCAATCTGTTGATTTGAGACCCAACAGGATCAATTTTTGTTTCTGAAGTGATCAGGCACGGTTCTTTCTAGTTCTTTGACTCTCCGGCTATGTAAAAGGTTCGGGTTCCTTTCAAAAACCAGTTTTTACTTAATCAAAACATACACACACACACACACACACACACATATATATATATGTATGTATATATACATATACATATATCTATACATATATGTATATGTAGATACATATATATACATATACATATACATATACATATACATATACATATACATATATATACATATACATACACATATACATACATATACATACATATATATATGTATGTATATGTATGTATATGTGTATGTATATGTATATATATGTATATGTATATGTATATGTATATATATGTATATACATATATATTTATTTATTTCTGTTTTATTCTTTGCATGCCTTTTATTCCATTTTTTTTATAGACACTTATTTATCCAGCTGAATGTAGATATTCTAACATTTCATATGGGAAATAATGTTAATATTTATATAGGTTTATATATATAGTTTTGTATATATATATATATAGATGTCTGTATTTATATGCTATTTTGGATATAAACATATATACATGCATATACATGCATATATATATATATATATATATATATATATATATATATATGCATGTATATATGTTTATATCCAAAATAGCATATAAATATAGACATCTATATATATATATATAAACATATATGTATATATATATTTCATTGGTAGTTTTTTTCTCACACCTATATGCAAACATAAGGTTGTATAGATATATTTCTTATAGATATATCTATATATAGAGATATTTTCGCATGACACTTATGTTTTATGCATTGTTATTCCCATAATTTATCGTATCTTGGTTAAGAAATTAACTAACCAAGGTTGCTAATGTCGATTTTCGGGGACATGCATTTTTTGTCTCTACGTGTTTGAGCATTTATTCCTCCAGTGAGATCTTATCGGCACTCATTTGATATATCTAATCATTAATTATCAAGAGACACTTTATGAAAGATCGAGGATAATCTTGCGATCTCTATTAGTGGCCTTGGGAGGGATTCATATCCATATGTGCAACGTCTGGGTTTTACAATTTACATGTCTTTTAGGCATACTATATGACATCACTATTTGTCGGCTTTCACTTTTTGAATGCTTGGGTGTTTAATGCACTCTATTTTATGATGTCAAATCATTATGAATATGACAGCCTTTCTCATGAATGTTTCTATAAGTGACTTGTGTGGCTTCCACCTCATTCAGTTTCAGTCATCATCGCAGCTATTTTCAGAATTAGCAGAAGCTCGACTTCAAATGGATACTCTGATAAAACTATCTTGTAGCAAGAGGCAAATGGCAATTTTAAATGTGATCACACAAGATCGCCTGGTAGGGATTGTCAAATTCCCTCATGATCTGGTAATTGGTGCCATTTTAAAAATGTTTTGGGATGAATACGTCTAGAATGAGGACATAACTAGGGCTAACTCTGGTATAGCATCTATGCTTTTATCATTAGCTATGTATTGTGAGAAAGATAGGGAGTTGGTTAAGGGTATCTGCAAGAGCATTTTCAAAGACTTCATTTTGGGTAATCTAAATAGAGTTCTGATTAATATATATGAAGACCTCACTATCCCCAAACCTAGGCATTATGATAGGTTAGTTTGGCAAGGTAAACCGGTTCCAAAGTATCCTCTATTGGATATTGAGGATTGGGACGGGTTTGAAATGAGGATACCTGAAATTGCCAAGAATTTGAATTTCCTGCTATGGCTATTTCGCATCAAGAGACCAAATTATCACTGATGGTTTGCTCAATGCCTCATGGAGGAGGGTATTTATGGGTATGATAAATTCTTGAGCATACCCAATGCTTCCTTCCTAATTGATGAGGAGAACACTGCGGAGGCGGCTAAAAATAATAGGATCACTTCCAAGCATGAGAGTGGGGGAGGCTGTAAAAGAAGGGCAGCAATTGATGGTTTTGAAATGAAAAATGTTGGCCATGTGAGCTTAGACTGTAAGGGTAAAAGTTATAGGTCATTTTAATCCTTGTAGAGGGTGGTCTTTTTGGATTTTAGATTCACTCGGAACTAAGTATCTAAGCTATTTTGGTTTCATACCTTTCGCTATGGTTGTTACAGTTATCTGGTCTTATCTATGACAGACTTGGAAATTTGGTTTTGTTGGTATCTATGGACTCTTTATCCTATGGACTATTTTTTGCTAATTTAATCATGAAATATCTATAAGCTTATGGGGTTTTGTTGATGGTTCCTCTTGTATGTGTCTTCTGGTTATGTTTTGTCTTTTCCTGGCTGGCATGTTGGTTTGAGAAGTTTGAGTTCCTTCTTTTCTATTTTTATATATCTACACACACACACACACACATATATATACTAAAATACATATATGTTTTTCTCTGTTTGGTAGATATTCTTTTATATATACATGTATGTATGCATACATGTATGTATGCATACATGTATGTATGTATATATACATACATGTCATATATATATACATGTATATGTATATGTATATACATATACATGTATATATATATGACATGTATGTATATATACATATATGTATCTACATATATATATATATGTATATACATATATATATATATATGTATATACATATATGTATACATGTATGTATATATACATTGTATCATGTATGTATATATACATTATGTATACATGTATGTATATATACATGTATGATACATGTATGTATACAGACATGTATGATACATGTATGTATACATACATGTATGCATAGATGTATATATGTATGTATACAATATATGTATGTATACATACATGTGTATATATATATACATATACATATACATATACACATACACATACACATACACATACACATACACACATACACATACACATACACATATACATATATATATGTATATATGTATATGTGTATGTGTATGTGTATGTGTGTATGTGTATGTGTATGTGTATGTGTATATATACACATACACATACACACATACACATACACATACACATACATATGTATGTATATGTATATATGTATATGTATATGTATATGTGTATGTGTATGTATATGTATATGTATATGTACATGTATATGTATATGTACATGTATATGTATATGTACATGTATATATGTATATATGTACATGTACATGTACATGTACATGTACATATACATGTACATATATATATACATATATATGTATATATATACATACATATATGTATACATATATGTATGTATACATGTATGTATGTATGTATATATATACATATATACATTGATTATATATGTATACATGTGTATATATATATATATATATATATATATATATGTATATGTATATGTATATGTATATATATGTATATGTATATATATACATATGTATATACGTATATACATATACATAAATGTACACACACACACACACACACACACACACACATATATATATATTGGTGTTATTTTTCCTTTTCTTTCTCTCTTCTGGTTTTTCAATTGGTATTCCCCCCTTTGCATTGATATGATGACAAACTCCAACATCTGTTTGATTTTTAAGCAATGGTAAAGTATGATCAATTTGAAAGTTTCTCTTTAGATTGAGATGGCTCTTTTTAGACACTTCTATTAGTTTGTTCATTATAATCCTATGTGTTGTTTATAAAGGGTTGTTAACAATGATGGTAATTTCATGAGCCTTCTGGTTCTTCGTTAATATGTGTTTGTAAAGACAGATTCCTTTCAAGTTATATTCTTATTTCTTGGGCATGGTGGATCTGTATGCCGACAATTTTCTATGATCTTAGAATGTTATAGCTTATCTCTAATAAGATTTCAGTTTATTGAATGAAGCCTGATATTTTATGATGGTTAAAATTTATTTTGGATGATTGAAAATTTCAGCTGAAGTATGGTCAACGGAGAACATGGATATGATGCACAATGATATCTATCTCGCCTAACCTCTTCTGTTGAGCGAAGTTTCTGCATTGTACAGGATTGTTCCTTACTAGGCTACATAGGACAGGATTGTTCCTGGCTGGTGGTCAGGGAACCGCTTTGAGTTGTGATTATTTTGAAATATTTGTTGATAGTTTATATGCTCACTGAATCTTATCTATATAATTCTAGTATATATCTAACAGATGGTTTAGCGGTTTGGAAAGCATGTGGTTTGTTGGCTTGAATTGTAGGGGATCTCTGTGGACACCAACTAGTGAACTTTGAACTAAGGATTGGAGGGATCGGTCTCCATAGGAAGGATAAAGCAATAATTTCTCAGTACCTTATTGAGGATAATTGGACAAGAGCTCTGTTTCACAAGTTAAGTGGATGAAAGTTCTTTGTTCACAAACATAAATTGTAACTTACCAGCCAATTGGGCTTGGCTTGAGGACTGTATATTGCTCGAAGTTGTAAGAAATTTGACTGTATATTCTTTTAAGGGGCAAGACTGGAGGTTTTCTCCACCCATCTCTTTCCTACCGGTGCCCCTAGTGAGCTAGGTTGTATTAGGTTTAAAAAAAAAAAATTTAATATGGCTTTGGCCTTTTACCGATCAAAAAATAAATAAATAATCATATTATAACATATATAATATAATTAAATGATTTTAGGATATATTGTATGAAATTTTTAAAAATGTCATTATTTAACTTTAAAATATATATATATAGGTGAATAATATAAATGTTGATTTTTTAAGTGTTGTTTATACTTATTTTAATAATTACTATATAACATGTATAATATTTAATTAAGTGATTTTAATATGTATATTATAATAAAATTTTAATACATATAATTAATTTTGAAATTATATATTTAATTTTTTTTTAAATTATTCTAATTTATTTTAATAATTATTACTATATTATAATTACTATATAATATATGTGTAGCGTCCTAAAATTGCGACACTTGCAATTTCGACTGCATTTCGGTCTTCACGATGGCGACGCAACACGGAACCTGAATGGAGACCCCGAAACTTGCTCATGACACTGAAAACTGCATTTTTCAAGCACCCTGGCCTGAACCTCCTTGCACCCTGCTGTCCCGGGAGGTGGGACCAGAGCGCCCAGCGCCCTGGTCCCCCAGGACCATGGCGCCCAGCGCCCTGGTCCCCGGGCCTATTTTGGGCCCGGTCTCCTAAGGGGTCTCGGGTCTTTTTGTTTGCAATTTGGAAATTAACTTTCCTGGTCGGCCTAAGGTCGGGAAAATCAGTCTATCAGCCCTAATTGACAAGTATATAAACTACATTTTCCTCTCTCATTTAGAGATATACATACATGACGGAAAAAGCGTGGAAAATATAGTCAAACATTCAAGCATTCAAGCATTCAAGCATTCATTCGAAATCTCCATTCAAGGCTAAGTGTTGCATTCAAGACAAGGATTCAACCATTGAAGAGGAGATCACATACTACATACAACATACTACAACAACATACAACATCTATACCTTCGCACATAAGGATACAAACATCCTTAGAACAAGGTATTAGTACTTGTTTTACATACATTTACATTTACAGCACTTGCTCATTTCTTGGTTAATTCCAAAACCGGGGTTTGACCTAAAGGCAAACCCCTAATCCCTAACCCCCCAATCATCTTCGCTTTTCTGTGTGCAGGTTGCAGGTACGCGGCTGAAATTGAAGATCTGGAATCCTTGTGCAGAGACGAATAGATCCCCCTTCGTTTCATGGATTTTTCGGAGGACCGTGGCGCCGGGCGCCATCATCTCGACAACTTTTGCTCAAATTTGCAGGACAGCACCGTATCGACATTTTACTGCTAATTCCAGGTCCGCAGCTTCATACTGTATCCCTATCTCAGTTTATAAGCGAATCTTTGTCACTTTCTATGCATTCCTAGCTTAATCATTCTATCTACATTCTTTACAAAAGAGGGTAGCCTTGCTGTCTTAACCCTTGAAACGCATTTAGCATCCAATCTTGCATTGCATGGGATTGGATCTTGTGGGTTTCAACCCCTCTTTTGAATGTAAAGTCTCTCCCCTAAGTGAAAACCATCAACCCTAGTGAATCTCCCTTCTCTCTCCTCGGAGTTGGAAGAGGGGAGAGCAACTAGGGTTCGATCACGATTTTCTGCTTTACATTTTGGTGAACCCAAAGTGAACATCCTTTCTGATTATTCATAGTTAGATCTGAAAATTGGATTCCTTGATTGCATTTCCATGTTTGATCTTTTGCAAAATTTTAGAGGTTAATTACATAAAAACCCTAAATTTTCTTTTTAGTAATTAAGCTTGTGAAATGTCTAAATGTTAATGCTTGTTTCAGATCTACCCTTCTATTACAAATTATCAATTCATATTTATGCTTTAATTCTGAAAATTAAGTGGTTAAGTGTCAAAACCCTAATTTTTGAAACCCTCTTGATTCAACCTTTGTCTGATAATTTCACTGATCAAAACATCTCCAAATCAGCTGTAACTTTGGATTCCGCAATAAAATCACAATATCTTTCATCCCTGAAAATTTGGAAAAAAGTTGCGAGGACCGTGTGCACTCCGAGCGCCATCGTCCCCAACATTTTTTCCGAAATTTCGGGAGCGAGATCTTACTGTATTTTCCTGCTAAAATCCAGAATTTTGGCTGATTTTATCAAATCTAACACCTTCAAAATTACAGTCAAAGTTGGTCTAGGGATTGCTTGGATTAACGCTTCTAATCATTCAAAAATCATCGAAATTGAAATTTTGTGTCAAAATTGTGTTCTTACTGTCCTAAATCTGAAAAGTGTGTTTGCATTCATTTGGAATTTCAGTGTTTTATTCAAATTCTTACAATTTGTGACTTTTGAAATTAAGTGCTTAATTACAACAACTTTAATTTCCGCTTTCAAAATTGAATTTTGCGTGAAATTGAGTCAATTTTTAAATTTCAAAATTTACATTGCTCTTGACATTCCCTCTAAAATCATAACATTCAAAATTTCAGTTTCCCTCTCTTTTTCAAAATTCAAATTTTTGCATTTTTCGACAATCTTAGTAGGGTTCAATTTTGAGATTTGCAACTTTAATTTGGCCTATCTACAGATCGTAAAATCACTCAATTTTTTCAGATTAGCTTTAAAATCATCATACCTTTCATCCCTGCAAATTTCGAAAAAAGTTGCAAGGACCGTGTTGCACTCCGAGCGCCACGGTCCCGGACATTTTTTCCGAAATTTCGGGAGACTGTCGTGATTGCATTTAACAGCTTAAATCCAGAAGATTGGCTGATTTTACTAAAAATTGCTACCTCTAAATTCAAAATCTTCTCTCTCTTCTAGTGCATGAGTTTTACAACAATAAGCCCTACTTACACTATTCCCGTTAGACGAAGCCGTAGAATTAAGTCTTTCCGAGGTTTAACTACTGAGGAGATGGAACCTAATTTGAATAGCCTTTTTAACGAGGACATGGGTAATTCCTCTAATCCTCCTAATGATGAAGAAGCTCTCCATGAGGTTTCTGTAGAACAACTTTCGAAATTGGATAACCAATTTGATGATTTTCACCAATGGATGTCTCATGAGTATCCTGATAGTCAAGCTCTTCCTTTAATTGAGGGTCTAAAACATATGCTTCAAAGTGATAAGAATGGAATTGATATTTTGCGTGGTATTTCACACATTGTGAATTCGAACGTGATGCCTATAAAGAGTTGTGCCGAATCTTTAGGTTATTGTAAAGCGGAAAATCGCGATCGAACCCTAGTTGTTCTCCCCTCTTCCAACTCCGAGGAGAGAGAAGGGAGGTTCGCTAGGATTCGATGGTTTTCACTTAGGGGAGAGACTTTACATTCAAAAGAGGGGTTGAAACCCACTAGATCCAATCCCACACAATGCAAGATTGGATGCTAAATGCGTTTCAAGGGTTAAGACAGCAAGGCTACCCTCTTTTGTAAAGAATGTTGATAGGAGAATTAAGCTAAGCATGCATAGAAAGTGATAAAGATTCGCTTATAAACTGAGATAGGAATACAGTATGAAGCTGCGGACCTGGAATTAGCAGTAAAATGTTGATACGGCGCTGTCCTGCAAATTTGAGCAAAAGTTGTCAGGACGATGGCGCCCGGCGCCACGGTCCTCCAAAAAATCCGCGAAACGAAGGGGGATCTGTTCGTCTCTGCACAAGGATTCCAGATCTTCAATTTCAACCGCGTACCTGCAACCTACACACAGAAAAGTGAAGACGATTGGGGGGTTAGGGATTAGGGGTTTGCCTTTAGGTCAAACCCCGGTTTTGGAATTAACCAAGAAATGAGCAAGAGCTGTAAATGTAAATGACTATAAAACAAGTACTAATACCTTGTTCTAAGGATGTTTGTATCCTTATGTGCGAAGGTTTAGATGTTGTATGTTGTATGTTGTATGTAGCATGTAATATGTGATCTCCTCTTCAATGGTTGAATCCTTGTCTTGAATGCAACACTTAGCCTTGAATGGAGACTTGAAATGATCAATTGCTTGAAGGAATGCTTGAATGCTTGAATGCTTGAGTATAGTTTCCACGCCTTTTTCCACATATCCTCCTCATGCCAAATGAGAGAGAAAAATGTAGTTTATATACTTGTCATTTAGGGCTAATAGACTGATTTTCCCGACCTTAGGCCGACCAGGAAAGTTAATTTCCAAATTGCAAACAAAAAGACCCGAGCCCCTTAGGAGACCGGGCCCAAAATAGGACCCAGGGACCAGGGCGCTGGGCGCCATGGTCCTGGGGACCAGGGCGCTGGGCGCTGGGCGCCCTAGTCCTGAAGGACCAGGGCGTTGGGCGCTCTGGTCCCACCTCCCGGGACAGCAGGGTGCAAGGAGGTTCAGGCCAGGGTGCTTGAAAAATGCAGTTTTCAGTGTCGTGAGCAAGTTTCAGGGTCTCCATTCAAGTTGCGTGTTGCGTCGCCATCGTGAAGACCAAAATGCAGTCGAAATTGCAAGTGTCAAAATTTTAGGATGCTACAGTTATACACAACCTCCTACACAAGTCAATCATTCTATTCCTTTGACAACTTCTATTGCTAGCATACCTACTTTTACATCAAACATAATGGCTACTTCTATACAAGACATTCCTCCCGTGATTACTAGTCATGGGGGCAATCCTTCTTCTTCAATTAACCCTCTTCCTTCATTTAATCCGACTTCTTCATTCATTCCTTCAATGAGTGTTCCTATTACATCTCCACAAATGAACATGACGCAAGGGGGCAATTCATTCAATCATTCCATTCCTCCTTGTAGTATTCCTCCTGTCCAATCATCTCCTATGACTAACTATCATAGAGTCCCACCACCTTACTCTTTACCTTCTTTCAATAACATAACACCTCCATCTCAATCTAACACATCTAATATGAATTCTTCGACTGAAGCGACCATTAACAATCTTGCACAAACTGTCTCCTCTTTACAGCAACAAATTGCCTCTATGAATCAATCTAAGTTTAGTGTGCCCACATTTGATGTTGCGAGCCCACTTTCTCTTGACATTGTTCGAGCTATCCCTCCTAAACATGTTGAAATCCCACATTGGGAGCTTTATAATGGTAAAGGTGATCCTCTAACACATGTTAAGACATTTCAAACCATATGTACCGATTTTGCTTATGACCAAAGGTTGCTTGCAAAATTGTTTACTAGAACATTAAGAGACAAAGCCCTATAATGGTATTGCTCGTTGCCTTCCTATTCTATTACTTCTTTTGAACAACTTGCAAATGCTTTCATTCAACAATTTCAAAACAATATAAGTCCTAAAGTTACTTTGATTGATTTAATGCATTGTAAACAAGGTGTTAAAGAAAAAGTGACTGATTTCATTGGTAGATATAAGCATTTGTATGCTCAAATTTCTTTTCCAGTGCCTGACAATGATATTCAAAGAATCTTTATTTCTAATCTACAAAAAGATATTCGAGACAAACTTTTGTTTTCTGAGTTTACTTCTTTCCAACAGTTGTGTGCAACTCTTCACAATTATCAACTGACTGTGAGTCAAATGGAACAATCACATCCTATGGCTCCGAGTGATAAGGGTGATAGCAGTCAACAACCATTTGGGAAGTTTAAACCGAACAGAGATTCCATCAAATTCAATGAAAACATCATCAACAACAATGTGAATGCAGCATCAGGTGTGCCTCCTATTTCTAAATTTTTCAAGAAAGAAAGAAAGTATACTCCTTTGAATGAATCATTGCATAGTATTATGAATAAGTTATTGGAACAAAATGTGCTTACTCTTCCTCCTATAAGACAAATTGATCCTGCAAAGATTACTTCACCTTATTTTGATAACAAAGCTTTTTGTCAATTTCATCGTCAGCCTGGGCATGATACTGAAAAATGTTTTTCTTTAAAGGGTAAAATTCAAGATTTGATTGATAATAATACTATTTCTGTTTCTGGAGTGAATGATAAAGGCAATACATCTGTAGCTCCTCCTAATCAAAATCTTCAGATTTTCACTGATCCATTACCTTCTCATACCTCTAATGCAATTGAGGCTAATGACTCTTCTCTCTCATCTGATGGTCTTGTGTCTATGACTCCGAATGTGATTAACTTTGTAGAGCAGCAAGAAAACCCTAAAGAACCTTCCATCACATTTGATTCTAGTGAAACCATTAGGGCACCTGATGGTCCTTTATACATAGTTGCAAAAGTCAAGAATACACCTTGTCGTGGAGTGCTTATTGATCCTTCGTGCATGGTTAATGTTATTACTGAAGAATTCCTTTTTACTTTGCAATTGAATCAAGTGATATATGATGAAACAAATGTGGTTGTGAAATTATTTGATGCATTTTCTTCTCCTGCAATTGGTTCTATTACATTACCTATTGAGATCCATAACAAATCCCTTGATGTGAACTTTGCTATTATTCCTTCATCCGAACAATTTCGTGTGAAGCTTGGCTATCCTTGGCTATCTTCCATGAAAGATATTGCTTCTCCTATTCATAAGTGTTTGAAATTTCCCCATAATGGTGAAGTTGTTACTGTCAATCATAGTCTCTTTAAACCAGCTGAAAGAACTTCTAGCGTTCCTATTGATTACTTTTGGCCTAAACAATTCCAATCTCTTCCTCCGTGAAGTGATCATCTTTTCAAATCTTATCAAAAGTGGAAAACAGATATGATCCTATCTCTAAGTGAACCTAGAACACCTAAACTTGACATTCCTATCATTCTTGAGAAGGAAGTTCTTCCTTTGAAAGATAAAACTAATGTCTTTCCTCAAGAAGATTCCCAACCCATTCCTATGGATGTGACTATGCCTATATCTAATAAACTTCCTAAGAGTAGACCTATACCTCCTCGTCATGATGGACTTGGTCTTCTTCCTAAACCAAATATTCCTCCTTTATATGGAGCAGTTCCTCCTCCTTCCTTTTATAGAGAGAAGAGACCTTCTTCTTCTCCTATTATCCAGCCTAAGAGACCACAACCTAAACACCCAAGTGATAAGGATGAGAACATTCCTCCTCCTCAATCTTCTCAACTTCCTACTAAGACTAGACGAAATCGTTCGGCACGTGAACGCTGACAAAAGCATCGTCTTAGAGCTCAAGCAGCTGCTTCTCAAACTTTGCAATCTCCAAAAACACCTTCAACAAGCATTATTCCATTTTCTCCTCAGCCGGACATTGAGCCTAAATCTCCTAAACATAAGATGCATGATGGTCTTGATCCTGTGCGAGTTAAAGATCCTATTTTTATAAATCTTGATGATGCTATAGATGAAAATGTTATTCATGATGAAAATGTTACTTCTCTTGCTTCTGATAGTGAATATGAACTTGTTGATATTGATAACCATTTATCTAATGAATTTTCTAAAGCACTTATCCTAGCTCCTAGACAAGAACAACGTGGCTTGGAACATGAACATAGCCCTTGTTTGGATCTTGTGATAGCTCCATCTGCTGTGTTGGATGTTCCTCCTCTAGCGTGTTCCCTGCCTTCCCGAAACATTGATCAGCAAGATCGGGGGGTAGATGACGTGCTAGACTAGTTACATTAGCATAGCAGATTCTCTTCTCCTCTCTTGTGTTACTTCTTCTATATGTTATTCTCATTCTTCTATTTGTTGTCCTTAGTGTTGTCTACTTGAGGACGATGCAAAGCATTGAGATCTCTTTTGGTCTCTCTCATGTTGACTCAAAAGACACATGTGTTCCCTTCTTCTAGGTGACCTTCCTTGATTGGGGAATGAAGAAAAATTATGCATACATACATATGATATACATGAATTATCATACAGCATACTGACCCCGAGGAAAGCGAAGTCACCTCGTGCTTTGTGTTTTGTGTCTATTATCCTTGGGTTTATCTCACACTTGGGGGCTAAATCTTTGTGATAACGTGCTCCTTTCCTTTCTCATTTCTTATGTGTATCACTACGTTAAAACAATCACCCTCGTTGAGGCGTGTGCGATCGCTTTAACGTAGGGGGGCATACACCCCGTCTATCCCTTCAGGATACTTGAAAATTTCTTGGCGAACGTAGCTTTGCCTTGAAAATTTTTGGTATTTCTTTTGCATGACTCATAGTGAGGGAACCTTACTACTGACAGTCATGGTTCTCCCTCGTGATCTTCCCTTTTACTTTGTCAATCAAAGTCGTAAGATCCTTAGTCCACTGGGGGCTTGGTGTATCTTGCCTCCTTGACGTGGTGAAAGTCTTTCAATGTTGTTTCCTTGTACTTTACCGGAAGTATGAGCATACATACTCCCGCTAAAGTGGGGGCTAAATGTAGCGTCCTAAAATTGCGACACTTGCAATTTTGACTGCATTTCGGTCTTCACGATGGCGACGCAACACGGAACCTGAATGGAGACCCCGAAACTTGCTCACGACACTGAAAACTGCATTTTTCAAGCACCCTGGCCTGAACCTCCTTGCACCCTGCTGTCCCGGGAGGTGGGACCAGAGCGCCCAGTGCCCTGGTCCTTCAGGACCAGGGCGCCCAGTGCCCTGGTCCTTCAGGACCAGGGCGCCCAGTGCCCTGGTCCTCGGGCCTATTTTGGGCCTGGTCTCCTAAGGGGTCTCGGGTCTTTTTGTTTGCAATTTGGAAATTAACTTTCCTGGTCGGCCTAAGGTCGGGAAAATCAGTCTATCAGCCCTAATTGACAAGTATATAAACTACATTTTCCTCTCTCATTTAGAGATATACATACATGACGGAAAAAGCATGGAAAATATACTCAAACATTCAAGCATTCAAGCATTCAAGCATTCAAGCATTCATTCGAAATCTCCATTCAAGGCTAAGTGTTGCATTCAAGACAAGGATTCAACCATTGAAGAGGAGATCACATACTACATACAACATACTACAACAACATACAACATCTATACCTTCGCACATAAGGATACAAACATCCTTAGAACAAGGTATTAGTACTTGTTTTACATACATTTACATTTACAGCACTTGCTCATTTCTTGGTTAATTCCAAAACCGGGGTTTGACCTAAAGGCAAACCCCTAATCCCTAACCCCCCAATCGTCTTCACTTTTCTATGTGTAGGTTGCAGGTATGCGGCTGAAATTGAAGATCTGGAATCCTTGTGCAGAGACGAACAGATCCCCCTTCGTTTCGCGGATTTTTCGGAGGACCGTGGCGCCAGGCACCATCGTCCCGACAACTTTTGCTCAAATTTGCAGGACAGCGCCGTATCGACATTTTACTACTAATTCCAGGTCCGCGGCTTCATACTGTATCCCTATCTCAGTTTATAAGTGAATCTTTGTCACTTTCTATGCATTCCTAGCTTAATCATTCTATCTACATTCTTTACAAAATAGGGTAGCCTTGCTGTCTTAACCCTTGAAATGCATTTAGCATCCAATCTTGCATTGCGTGGGATTGGATCTTGTGGGTTTCAACCCCTCTTTTGAATGTAAAGTCTCTCCCCTAAGTGAAAACCATCAACCCTAGTGAATCTCCCTTCTCTCTCCTCGGAGTTGGAAGAGGGGAGAGCAACTAGGGTTCGATCGCGATTTTCCGCTTTACAATATGTTATATGGAAATTTTAGTAATGTGATTATTTAACTTTTCAAAATACATATATAGGTAATGTTATTAAAATTTCCATATAATATCTCATAATATCACTTCAAATATTATATATTATAACATAATAATTATTAAAATAAATAAAAATTTTAAAAAATTAAACATATAATCTTTTAGTAAAATGAATTAAATATATAATTTAAATATGTAATTTCAAAACTTGCATGATATTTCTTTTTTTTATCGATAATTTTTGTATTGTATTACTTGGAAATAATATATTACAAATATGCAAGTATAGGTGGTATAATGACTCTCGACAACAGATATCTCGGCTCTCGCCATGATGAAGAATGTAGTGAAATGTGATACTTAGTGTGAATTGCAAAATCTCATGAATCATCGAGTCTTTGAATGCAAGTTGCGCTCGAGGCCTTGGCTGAGGGCATGTCTGCTTGGGCGTCGCTTTTTTTATTGCAAGGTCTCCCCTTCCAAAGATTTGCGGTCAAACAGGTGGAGCTCTGCAACCAAGGACAAATACGAACGGACCTTGGCGGCAGGTCGGCTCTCCATCTGGGGCTCCCAAACCTAGTGGGAGGCCCCCGCATTTACTCTTGCTCATGCCTCCATTAATGGAGAAGAATAGTGATGGGGTTGGAATTAATACCAACCAAAGCAATAACGGTGGGAAAAAAACTTTCCGCCAAGCCGTTCAAGGGCTCTGCACAACTTTCCCAGACGAGGCGAAGTTCGAACCAGAGGTCCTCCATGATGCAATAGCAAGCCAAGCCCGCGAAGAAGGTGAGGTTGCCTCGGCTCCAAGATTTGTCATTAAACCTAATTCTTCCATGGTTGATTGCATTTCTAAGGAAATTTCTAGGCTTAGGGATTTTGCAAATTTTTTAGCAGCCCTTGATGTAGATAGGTCCCATCCAGACAGTATTTGAATAGATGGTTTCAAGATATTTGGTGTACAAAACTTGGCATTCATTTTTCTTTCTGTAGAATGTTACAAAAAGGGTTATTCCTTATTTTTTTCAATGATAAAGAAACATAGAAGAAAGTTATCGATAAGCAATTTTGGAATGTAGGAAATGCTTGTTTTAGGGTCGTTCCTTGGACCCCTCTTGCATGTAACGAGGAAATCATGGCACTCTCTAACCCTAAATGGGTAGTTATTAAAAATGTTCCCCCATTCTTATGGAACTGTATCTCAAAAATTACTGAACCTCTAGGCAAAGTAATTAAAATTGACTCTTTTGCTGCCTTATTACCCCATATGGATGCGAGGGTACTCATTGCTTTCAATCCTGGATCAATTTTCCCCTCTAGAATAGATATATGTATTGAAAACTAGTTATTTTCATGTCCCTTAGAGTATTTGGGGGGAATTAATGCATGTCATAAATGCAGAAGAAGTGGGAATTTCCTAAAAAATTGCCCTCTGATAGGAGGGAAAAATGTTGCCCCTTCCAAGAGGATCTCTATTCGAAACTAGTTACACTCAGCCTTGTAAGACTCCTCGAACCCTAAGAAGACTGGCCCTACTCCCCTCCTAACTCACCCTGAATCTTCATCTCTCAGCCCCTCCATCAATACACAGCCTAACTCTACCGACCCGCCACCTCCACCCAAACCTGATCCCCCACCCTCTCACCCACAAGATTGCCCTAATCCTTCCAGTGCTCCTCCCTCGATTGTTGAGTCTTTACTCAAGTATCAGATGGCCCTGAAAGAGGCCAATTTGGCTTCCAGTGTCTCTATCCCACTAGAATCTGATGTAGTTGGAGTCTCCACTAATAAAGGTGGACCCAAAACTCAAAATGCACAACAAATTGTCCTTGAAAAATTGAAAATGGTTGCAGAACACAGAAACAACTTGAATTATCAATAAGTAACCAAAAAAAGGAGATTGAGTCCTATACCATGCCCTTCCTCCAAGAGTTGATCGAAGGGGAGGATGGTGGTGCTCATGATACCACCAATGCTACCGGTTTTGTAAGTCAATCCCCCAGGGACCTGAATGTAGGGTCAATTACAACCTTCCTGGGGAGATGAACATTCCTCCAATATCAAATACTCCCTTGGGGACCAAAGTTGAGGGTGAGGAAGAACCACACCCCACCAAACCCCTTCAACTAACATCTAGTGACATTGATGGGGAAATGGGGCTTACCATCCCCCCTTCCGACCAACCTTTAGAGAAAGATCATGGTACTGGACCTGGTATGAAGTCTGATGAATTAGAGATTATCAACAATGATGGGGATAATCGATTTTCCCCAGATCTTAGAGATTTTGATTTTGGAACTAATAATGGGGGAGAAGACCTAGCTAGAAATAAATCTAAGAAAAAAAGGAGGAAAGGATCTCCTAAGGCCGCTAAAGAGATATCATTTAGGAAGGACTCATTGGGGCCCGAGCAGCTCTCTAAGCTTAGGAAGAAAAGAGGTAGACCACTTACAACAGTGGCCTTTGATGCCAGTCACCTCTCTAAGCCTGAGGAATGACCTAAGTGCTTTGAGGGGTTTAAGTCCCTGGTGGACACTCCTGAATTAACCTCCTAATGTTGAAAGCCATCTCATGGAACATCAGGGGACTTGAGGCCCTTGATAGGAAATATGTGGTCAAAAGATTTCTAAATATGCACAAGGACATTGATTTCCTTATGCTCCAGGAGCTAAAATCAGTGGGATTTACCTTAGAAGTTGATCTAAAATCCATCTGGAGGGAGGCCACTCCCTTCTACACCAATCACCCTAAAGGAAAAGGTGGAGCTGCAATTTTATTAAACCCTAAATGGGCGAATAAGGTCATTAAATGGGGACAATCCCCTATGAAAGGGCAGTATGGGCTATCATACAGAATGACAATTCCACCTTTGGCATCTGTTCAATCTATGCCTCCAATGACTACCGAGAAAGAGGGGCTTTGTGGGAATGGCTTACAAACTTGGAAGACATCCCCTAGCTCTTGGGAGGAGACTTCAACATGCTAATTAATGCACAAGATAAACAGGGAGGAAACAAGGTGGAGTGGAAAGGTGTTAAGAGAGTACAGTGGGAAATGATGGTTAAAAAGATGAGACTGATTGATCCTTTAGGAGGAAAGAAGGGAGAGTATAAATCAATATGGTACACCTGGTGTAATCACCAACAGTATAATAAGAGAGTCTATTGCATGCTCGATAGATTTTATTTCAACAAAGACTTCTTCGAAACTGTTAAAAATGAGGAAGGTATTCAATATGTTGTCATACCATATACACTATCATATCATCATCCTATTATGGTTGGATTAAAGATAACTGATAGTAGGGTGACCCCTCCAAACCCTAGCTCTAACTTTAGAATGAACACTATTCTACTAATGGATGAGGACCTGAAGTGTGCCATGTGTCTTGTCAGAATGTTTAATAAATACGGCAATAGCCAGTTGTCCAACATTGACAGATGGAACCAAAATGTTAAAACCTAGACCTCACTTTGCCAGGCTATGGGTCAAAAGAAGGCTAAGGATGCCAAAGCCTCTGAGTTACAACTACATAGTGCCCTCCAAGTGGCTGAGCTAGATCTTCAAAGGGATCCTGAGAATGTATCACTCACCAATCAGCTTATTAGGGCCAAGACTGATCTTAGAAGATTGCAAAATCAGAAAATTAAAGGATGGAGAACTAGGGCTAAATTAAATTGGTTGGATACTGGAGATAGAGGTTCTAAATTCTTCTTCCAGCTTCTTAAGATGAAACAAGCAAGAGATAAAATAGACACCATATGGGAGAAGAATAAGAACCTCTCAGAACCAACTGAAATTCTTGAGTGCTTTGCTCAGTTCTACAAGGATCTATTCTTTGTTGAACCAGTTAGGGAGGAACAGGAAAATGCCAGAAAGATAGTCTTGTCTTTGGTCCCCAAACTTATTGATAAGGAGGATAGTAGGATGCTTGAAATGGCTATTTCAAAAGAAGAAATCAGGAAAGCTATTTTTGCCCTCAATAATGATAAATCCCTTGGTCCTGATGGGTTTCTAGTAGAATTTTATAAAGAAAATATTGAATGGATTATTGATGACCTTCATTCTCTATACACTAAGGCTATACACATTGGATCCTTGGGAAAAAACATTAATCAAGGTCTAATCAAGCTTATTCCTAAAGAAGGTGACAGAACCCTACTTAAAAACTGGAGGCCTATTACACTGTTGAATGTGTCATATAAAATCTTAGCTAAGTTGACTGCATGCAGATTGGAGAAAATCATGCCTAAGATTATCAATGCTACTCAAACAGGGTTTGTTAAAGGATGTTATATATTGGAAAACCTAATTATCTGTTGGGAATCACTCCACTGGGTGAAGGAATCAGGACAAAATGGAGCCATGCTACTCATAGACTTTGAGAAAGCCTATGATAGGATAAAATGGGATTATATCATTCAGATGCTTCAATCATTAGGCTTCCCCCCTAGATTTTGTAATATGGTCAGAACTCTATTATGTGATGCCAATGCGTCTGTTGAAGTAAATGGGATAAGGTCCTCCAATTTTACACTAACTAAATCCATCAGACAAGGATGTCCTCTAGCCCTATCCCTATTTGTCCTAGCTTCTGATGCAATGTTCTACTTACTTAAGGACTCATCTATCACTCCTCCTGTTAGGGGTATATCTTTACCTAACAAAAAGGAAATCTGTAATGTCCAATTTGCTGACGACACTGCAATATTAATTAAGCTCGAGGAAGAAAACCTTGTTGCTCTACTGAAAAATATTTATCTATTTTGTCTGGCTTCTGGCAATAAGATTGCTATGCACAAATCGAATCTCCTTAGTTGGGATGACAACCCCCCAAGGTGGTTTTCAAAACTCTCTCTCAATTGGTTGGGCCCTACTTAGATTGTAAAATACCTAGGCATCCGTTTCTTTGTTCTTCCAAATCTAAAAAAAATGTGGGAATGGGTAAGGAATAAGATTGATAAGAAGCTCTCGAAATGGAACAGGAACTTTCTCTCCTTGGCTGGAATATTTTAGGTGTGTCAAAAAATATGGGCCTCATATAATATTTATTTCTCATCAACTTGGCTCTTTAAAAATTACTAATTCAATCATGTTCAAAAGCAGATTAGGGAATTCCTATGGTCAGATGGAAAGGGTACTAGGAAGTAGCATGCAGTGAAATGGGAGTGGTGCACTATGCATAAACTATTTGGTGGGATGGGGTTGAAAGACCTGAAATTACAGGGCATTGCCCTTGCCTCCAAGTGGATTCTTAAGGCCATGGAATGTAATGAGCCATGGAAAGTTCTTATAAGAAATAATATAGTATCCTCAGTCCCTAAGAAAGCCAAGAAATGGAAAGATCTCCTCATTCTTGACCTTCTTCTTGGATAGATTGAGGTATCCCCGGCTGGTTCTGATGTCTTTATGTCCTTATGGAAAGCTTGGGAACAGGTGAAGCACATGGTACATATCAAAGTGAATGGCACTATATAGGGACATATTGCCGATAACAGATCAATATGGTGGAATCTATTCCATAATGGAAAGCCATTAGCCGCTCTCCAAGGCTGCTCTGCACTGAAATGGCACAATATGGGTATTAAATATTTTGAGCAGCTATTTGAGAATGGCCAATTGAGATCATGGGAGGAGCTGAAACTTACCTTCTCTATCCCAACATCCCAGAGCAGGACCTATAACATACTTAAAATGGCTTTATCATCTACTCTCCCCCCCTCTCACCCCCCTCTCCTCCACCCCCCCTTCTCTGCACTTTGTTGGACTGATGGCACACCTCTCTCCTCCCTTAAAGCTAAATGCATCTATTCTTGACTTACCGAGGCTGATACCATTTTTCTGCACCTTAATAGATGTTGGGGTCTAAATTGGGAACCAAAGGACTGGAAAGATAGGTTGTGTAAATTTTGGATGGCTCATAATGAACCAAAAAAATAATTCTTTGGCTAGCATCTACTGTTAAATAAACTCCCCATAAAAGATAAGGAGGGTAATTTCCTAAATTGTAACATATGCAGAGTACCTGAAACTGTGAAACATATATTTTTTGAATGCCATTTTGCAAAAGAAATATGGAGATTGTTTGGCTTTAATTTGGAATCTAACTCTATTGAATACATAGATGTTATTCTAGGCTATATCAAGGGCTGTAGGAAAATTGCAAATATCTTTTGGTCTTGTTTTTCTTTGGAGGTTCTTTGGCTCATATGGAAGTATTGTAATGATGACATCTTTAATAACAATACCAGGCACCTCACTGACTCTCTTAGGAGACTCATTATTTACTCTATCTCTATGCAGGTCACTATTGTACTTAATCTGGACTCGAACAAATTTGACAGATGGATCAAGGAAGGGGCTACTACTGTTTACATCTGAGAGTTATCTCACGGATTCTCTTGGGAGAGGGATGAACCGGGCAAGGCCACATTTGAGCAAGCACTAATGGCCTTTATGAGGCACATGGAGCGTAGACAGATACACATGGAGATCACTCAGGAGGAAGCTGACCTGATTCATGAACGCACCTCTCATCCCCATAAACATGTCATACTTGATGGTTGAGTGGAAGTGTGGCAGGATGGAAACTTGGGGTGGGTGGCTTGGATCCCCCCACTGGGAAACAACTCTTCATCAGATTCTGAAATCTTAGTTACCTAGTTCTCTAAAATTTTTGGTTGCAAATATGTATATCTAATGTAATCATCCTTCTTATAGTGGAGGTTCCCATTGACTGTATATTTTTGTGCATGCACCTTCCCTTGGTGCCTTGATACTGCTGAACTCAAATTTTTCCTGATGCTATGTAATGATTATATGATATCTAATCCAAAAGTATAGGTGGTATAGTAAAACCAGCAGAGTTCTGCCACTGCAAAAAACACCCCCAAAACCAGCATTCCCAACAAAAAACAAAACCCTACTACATGAAGAAACCCCATGATTCCAATTCAGCCTACCAAAATTGTTAGCTGACATCCCCTCGTACATACAAAGTTGGGGAGAAAACGGACATGAAACAAAAATATACAAACAGACAACACCAAACACCATCGGCCGTAGCAGGATTAACCCAGAAGCGGCTTGTACTCTAGGTCATCATAGAATTATGAAAGACACTTCATTGCTTGA
This sequence comes from Cryptomeria japonica, assembly GCF_030272615.1. NCBI lineage: Eukaryota > Viridiplantae > Streptophyta > Pinopsida > Cupressales > Cupressaceae > Cryptomeria > Cryptomeria japonica. The sequence continues at coordinate 473,375,900 of NC_081407.1, read as the reverse complement.
GTATTCTTGGGTCTCGGTCACAACTCTCGACCCACCTCTTCTCGTGCCACTTCATGAAGGACCCTTAAAACCTCATCAAACTGCATCAACCTTGTGAACATTTTGAAGGCCTGCCACCCACGCCAAGCAAGAGCTCTGCATCTTGCCTTCAAATCATCATCCACCCATCGAATGAGTGGTAGCGGTGCCATCGGACCAGCCACCCCTGCCTCAGGAACAATGCCCACCTTTGGGAACACACGAGCACACACACTATCCAGATTTAACAAGTAGTTTGAATCAATTACAATTCTCAGGGCATTTTTTACCTTTTTCACCTCGTCCTCAAACTAGAAACCCCAAGCAGCAATCAATGAATATGCCTCCATGTTCATCCTATAAAGATGATCTACATGGACAATTTCCTCTCCCATCAGCATTTTCACAATCTTGTACAACCGCTCATCCTTAAATAATAACAAACCTTTTAGCCTCCTGTCTGTAAATCGTCCAAGAAATGGGACTAATTTCTTATCAATATGGAAGGAGAAATTGGCTTCCATGTTGCTTAAGAAACCCAAGACAATGTTGCAAGTGCAGATAGTATGATACCAAGGAAATGGCAATCCAACTACACTTTGTGACCCGTCCAATCCACCCAAGATTTAACACCTCACACTCAATCCTGACATCCAACAATGGTGGTCGTCGGCATTAATCACAAACTCTACCATTATTCCTCTACATGTACTAGTTCAGCTGCATAATTCATCTACACAAGTCGGCATTAAAGCTGCCTAAATGTTAACCATTCAATGGCGTGCGTACGATAAGGCAATGTCACTGCATATCCATTGTCAGTTGTCGTGGCTCCCATTATACATAGGATTTTTGCCACCTAAACACCACATCACCTAACACTTCATTGTCCCATGGGTCATAGCCTTAATTTCGTGTCAGTGTTCAATGACACGTGTTTCCGGTAGAACTTTGCAAAAAAAATTATCATTCCCACATTAGACCCGAAATACACCTTACGTCGTTGATCTATGCTCATCCAACGGATGACGGTATTTGTGCCTGAAATTATATATGAAGAATAATAGTTGAAATAACATAGCTCATAGACATTGTGATCCTTATTGAATGCTATCACTCGCAACCAATCCCTAACATTATGCTTTTTCAAATACTTCTTTGTCAAGCACTTCAAATATCTTTTAGAAAAGATCATCTCAGAAGTGACACTGAGTTTGTTCTTTAACTTTAGATAAGAAATTAGAATAGACTTGCTATGTTTGACACTATCTTACCTCCTTTAATTACTATCTCATATATGGAATCTTCTAATTCCAATTTGTGTTCAAAATGAAATTTCCCTTTCTCTCTGCTCGAGATTTAATTTAATGAGATTTGACATTTGTTTAAAATTTTATATTGTTTAATGCTGGAAATTAAATTTTATATCTACACAAATTAATAACTATTTAAGCTATTTCAGAACATAATGATTATGCTCAGTATCCTGTCATGGTAGGAACTAATAATACAATGAAATAGAAAGCATTTTTAAACCCATAAAAGACAAACTGAAATGAACTAGAATTTGCAAAATTTTCATTAATATGTTGCACAAATTTACAATTTTTTACTGTCATAGTCCATGTCCCTCCAAAACTTTAAATCCAAAATGAGGGAGGTCACAAGGAAATATCCAAAAAAATAAAACTACTAGGGGCTAGGGCACTACAGTGGATGTTGGACCAATGGTATCCAAAAAATAAGACAAAAAACTGAAACCCTTCATGTGTAACCCTAAGGATCTTGCCCTCCATCTAGGTAGAATTATTTAGACATGAGAAGCTCTGAGAATTCTTGGAGCCATCTGTAGTCTTGAATTTCATCTAGGAGAAACCATTTCTAGAGTAGATCCCTACCAATCTGTGCCCATTTTCTATGTCGTGTCAACTGCTCAGCATTCAGGTTCAAAAGGAAAGGTTGTCTGGCCATATTTTGGTTAGGGAGGAGAAGCTTGTGTAAATCACTCACCTAAGGGATCCCCACCCCTACTTTTGTAAAGACGACAATAGTAACATCATCCCCAAGGAATTCTTCTTTGAACACTCTCCTTAACAGCATCAACATATCCACCTTTTATCCTCTGAGGTCCGAAAGAGACGCCAAGAACCAGGACGTAATGTTCATGTTAACACTATTATCATTTATCAAAAACTCTCAGCCCAACACCATCCTCACAACCTCATTAGTGAACATCCTGGCCTCCTTACAAACTAATTGGAGGGTTGGGTCTTTCACATAGCCCAAAAAGGCCCTCTGGTCCTCCTCAAATGTGCTTCTCAACCGGATAGGAGTTTCCATCTTCAGAAATCTACATACCAAATTATATAGCCTAAAGACCTAAACCAAAGGCAGAATTTCAACTACCGCCAACTCTGACAATATATCTACCAAAGGCGAATTGAAGAAGAAAGAAGCAAAGATCTTCTATAAATAACTCTTGATAATAGCAATTCCTTCACCAATCGTATTAATTCCTTTGTCCTTTAAATTTTTGTAAATATTTCGTATCTCTCAGTAAATCTTTCTCATAAATGCACGAGTATGCAAAATTGGAAACAACCGTAAACCACTACCAATTACCAGATTGGAAGTCGTGCGTGCTGAGTGGATCGCAGTTAGAGAATGTCAATGACAACACATTAATAAATGTCGATACTCAATTAGGATAAGATTTGATACGTGTCTACTATCTCCAATTCCATTCTTGGGACTTTTTGGAGAACAACGTTCTCTTCAAAAATTTGGGCCGAAATAAAACTTCAACCATTGATCTACGATCATTGAACAGTTTTAAATCATTGATGAATTTTAGGTACGTGTGACGTGTCGATGAGGTCATGCTTATCATGCAGAGTTCAGACTCGATGTGATGTTGCATTAATTAGATAACGAAAATGGCTATTAATAGATAATGAAAAATGGCAATGAATTTATGAAATCGCCAATAAAATATTTATTTTTCCATAAATAACGAAATATTAGCCAATAAAATTAAATAATTTTTAAATGGTAAATAAAAATCACCAATACACTTAAATAATTTTTTCTTCGAAGTATAACTTTTCACCCATACATATATATTTTTTCCTTTAAATGAAAAAGATTTGCCTCCTACATTATGTATTTTCCCCACACAATAATGAATTATTCGCCAAGATTTTATGGAATTTTCATACCCTAAAAAAAATCGCCAATACAAATTAATTTTTTTTCCAAATTTGAAAAAAAAATCGTCATCAATATGAAATTTTCCCCCAAAAAAATAATGTCTGATTCACCAAGATTTTACACTTTTGCCAAGGGGGTGGTTTCTTAAAGTTATCCCTGCTCCACACTCTCTCTATTGTGTTGAGGGTTTGGTGTACTTTCCACTATATTTGACTCAACTGTACCAACATACACTATGTCATGTTTCCTCTTAATGTCTATAAGTGTTGTTGTAGCTTTCCTTTTTTGTTCTTTATTCATATTTAAAGGATGCCCAAGCACACTGATAAAATCGAAAGGATATTCAATGAGTTTAGCATACACAATTCCATGATGGATGTCAGCAAGTGTACAACCTTTTAGACAAATGACTGTGCCAACAACAAAAAAAAATTCACCATTAATAATTACATATTCCATATCTACAATTGGACCCATCTGCATTATTTTTGACATATACCTATCAGTTGGTTAAGTAATGGATAAAATTATAATAAAAAATTTAGAAGTTTGGTTATAATATTGCTATGAAACTATGTGTATTTTCATCCTTGTGCATCCATAACTAAATGAAAAAAGAAATTCAAATTTACACATGAAGGGGTTAATTTGGAAATGGGAAAATTAAGAGTCAATGAAGGTGTTTGTTTTCCTTAGAAGTTGCCCCGAGGAACTCTTTCTTTTCCTTGCTATTCCAATCGGGCTTACCGAAGCATGATTTATGAGATCTTTAGTTTCAAATAAGTTTAAATCAACATTTGTTACTTGTACAGAATGACGTGTCTTCACATGGAACTTCAATTGCATTCTGTAAGATTGCAAATCTCCATTTTGGCAGCAAAATCTGCCATTCGTGAGGCCATAGAAAGGATAAAATAAAGATTACATTGGAACTTGATGAATTGATTTTCTACCAAAACTGAAAAGTAATTGATCGAATTATCCAATTGTATCTATTTTTGCAGTTAAAGGTACACTATGTAGGTTTGAACATAACAGGTGGCAGATGGATGAAAGGGTCTTATCCTTTTCAACAAAATGACGGTGATCTGCAGAAAACTCAAAATTTGGGCAATAATTTCTTATTTACAAATCCCAAAAATCTTTGTTTTGAGATTTGTTTCTATTGTTAAGATATGAAACCTATGAAGGCTATAAAGTAGTGATTCCTTCATCAAACTTGTGTACAGAAAATGGTGAATTCCTTTGGTGTTGTGTTTGTGTGAGAGTACGAACAATCTTAGAGAATCCTCGAAGGAGTAGATTGACCACCTATTCAACAAAGGGAACGATGATGAGAAGATGTATGTGATAAACATCTTAGGGACAAATTTATGAGCTAACGGGCATGTACATGATGGAATTGTTTATGAGAACTTGTTGTCCCCCATCGTCCATATTTTGGGATATGCCCTTGATGCTTATGGTATTGTGCATCACACAATGAAGGAGGAGAATGCTTAAGGTGTGAAGACTGCACTGGGGACCCTTGAGATTGTGCCATAGTCAAAGATTATGCTTGGTTTTTTTTTTCTTAATGCAAAAGGCAAAAAGACCAAAATGGCTAAAACATGGAAGTTATTCAAAGTTGGGGTAGGCCAGAAATACAACTTGGATGAGTTTGAGGCCTTCATGAATGATAATGGTATCTCTGTTCCCTACAGAGATCATAGAAAGGTTGAAAGTGATTGGAAAGGGTTATCGGTATCATTGATCACCCTTGTGTCCCCTCTCTTATCAATGATCCCCCTTGTATCCCTATGGTGTCTCCTCTCTTAATATCTATGCTCTTGTTTTCAGTTTTTGAACATATGGGAGCTGCCCCCTTATGGCAGTACTTATGTAAAAATAACTTTATAGTTTTCTAATATATTATGTTGTTGTGACAGTTTCTTTTTCTCTATTTGAGATCTCCATACTCATTCATGGGCAATTTTTTCTAGTGTTTTTCTATTGGTATTGTTAGATATTGTATACTATAATCAGTATTCACTAGCTCTTACTTACAAATCAAATGATGGTTCGTCATGTGTTTTTCACCCTAGATTACTAATTTTTTCACAGATGTAATAGTGATTTTCATGTTTGGCATTAATAAATTAAAACAGATGAATGAGAACAATAGTTAAAAGGAGGGGACTGGATTTTTTCTAAATACTTGATTAAGTATTGTTCCTCGCTCCTCTTTGACTATAAATCTTGATAAGGGGTTGAAGTTGTAGGTTTCCGTGAGGTTTACTTCCTTCCTTCTAAATGAATATTGTTTGACTCAAAATGAATATGATTTAAATTCAAAAACAATCTACTGCATCCAACTTGTCCTTCGTAGCGCCAATGTGTGCCTATGTTCAAATTGTTCTCACTTTTTGGTGGCGTCTAACAAGCTAACAAAAATATACAGAGGCTAGTATATTTAACACTAGCTGTAGTATATTTCTATTGACTAGTTAGTCATTTCATCTTAGTGAAATATACTCAGCAAAATGAAACTCGCCGATGAAATTTTGAGTTTCGACAAAGTTCAAATCTCATCTTGCTAACTTGACGATGTATATGTGGAGGCACACATCAGAAGGAATGACCATCAGAAAAATAGTGTTATAGCTAATGCTTTTGAATTTTTTAATCTCATGATCCACCAATGATGAATAAAAAATACCTTCCAATATTCATATTCGGGATAGCTATTTATAAAACCACTACATCCTTAATATATCAGCATTATATTGCTTTGGATTTTGGGGATATTAAACCCCCCAATATGAATGCACATGATATCATATTGCCTAGCGGTGAGGCCCCCGTGGTGGGTATTTTATTTATGATACATGTGAAGCTATTTGTTCACTGGCATTATCACCTCCATGTTCCAATTCTTTCTTCTTTCACTTCCTATGGTTTTGGGTAGGTGAGGAAAGAGATGGTATATTACTCTCATTAACTCCCGATGTTTCTCCTATGAGGGTTTTAGTTTCTTCTACTCTTCTTTTCTATTTTCATTCTCTCTCAACTTAACCAAACCCTTCAACCCTATCATTTACATTTACTAGAACATTTCTTAAAATCCCATCATAAATATCGTCCCATTCTTTTAATTCTTGCTAGCTAACATTCAAAAATTGCGAAAAGAAACTCCTTTTAATCAGAAGAACAATTAGACAATGATGGGACAAGGAAGAGGGTTTCCTCTTCTTTCTATATTCAATGGCCATTGTTGTCAACATGTGATGGAAATGATTTGGCACATTGACTAACCTATTACGACGGAGATGACTCGTCAACTTAAAAAGCATAGTGTAGAAAAAATACTGGCTTCCATCACAAATAAAATATCTGATAATTTGGGATGCTACTTGAATCCATGGCCATGACAGAGAAAGACTTTGCGTACCTCAAGTGTTGAGTTAAAAGTTTCATGAGGGTAGGTAAATGTTACCCTTACTAACACTGTATTTAGTGAGGTTAAGAATTCCTCTCTAGTTCATCGAAGACCACTCACTTCTTAAATGGTGGCCTTCTGATGCATCAACCCTTAGTCCCTTGATAATAGCTTAATTATTTCAAAAGGTTGCTGTAAATTCTCTTATAATATCATAATTATACTCTAGATCAACTGTAAATAATAATGTACCCAACTTTCTCTTTCAAAAAATGATTAATATTCTACATCTATAATCAACAGGGTATGCAAAGTCAGCTCTCTTTTGATAGGGTCACCACCCATGTCGACCTTTCACTTCTCTCCTTGTTCTACTTTGTCATTTACGAACTTCTGTAATTGAGTTATCTTCTCTAATAACACTTGCTATTTTCACCTTTTTAGCTCAATTTTCAGCTCAATTCCTTCATTAAGTCCTCAACTCACTTGGTTCCTTCTATCACTTTCAAATGCTCTAGTCAACTCAAGTTCTTCTGCTCAACAATGCATGGGTAATTTGCCGATAGGCAATTCCCTGTGGGGTTGCATCCCCACCAGAATTGTCTCGCACCGGATTTTTGGGGTTTATCGGTACGTATTTCCCCATTTTAAAAGGTCAAATAAATGTATGGCGGTCATTTTCAAGGCATTTTCATGGAAATTGCATCTCTAACATGATAATGCTATTGTAGTCACGGTCCAACTGTAAACTGCAAATAGATTATGTTATTCTCGACTGACATTATAGGAAGTGCACATGTTCTTCTTGTGGGCTTTTTCCTTCAAAAATGCCAAAATTTTCTTGCAATTATGTACAGTTGAAATGAGAAGCTGGGTTATAATAAAATAATAATAGCAAACCCATCTAAATTTGGGGAAAATGAAACTAAGTTATCGAATCTTGCCAGGAGTATCACTATGGCACTTCCATCTCTTTTTCTCGTTGTTATTTCATTCTTTCCTTAGCATGGCAGCAAGAGACAAATGATTTAAAGTTTGTATAAATACATACATTACAAATTGATATTTATTCTTTAACAAATTTCAAATCAATTTAGTTTATTTTAATTTTTTTATATTTTATTTGAAAAAATGTTTAAATTTTTAAAATTTAATCTATTAGAAAATTTAACAATATTTTTTAATTTGTTAATATTAAATTTATCTTCCATTGAATTAATGTTGACGTTGTTCAAAATAAATAAATCATATTTTTTAATTATTTATTTTATTACTATTTTAATTCTAATAAATTAATCCATTCGTTGTAAGTGGACAATGCTATTCCTTCCCACGTGGTACTTGCTACATCCCACAGGCGTTTATATCGTGTCATAACTTCTTTGCATACCGTTCAGCGGCACCGCCAAAAATACTACGTAAAAACTGACAAAATGAAGACAAGAGAAAAACAAAAAACAATATCAAGCTCTTCCTGGTTGTCTGGAACTTTTTGTGATTTACAAATTTGCAATGTGTGTGTGCATTACAAATGCACGGGAAAAAGAAAAACAAAATCAGGCCTCCAAGTATGATGCTTAATGAATGCCTAAACTTCATTCTGCTTGTTTGTGAATTGGCTTTTTAAAATTAATTGTAAGAATCTATGATTTGAAAAACTACTATTTTTTATATTGGTAGATATTGGTGACAAGAAAATCCAACTACCCTGCAATGTGTTTGGCATGGTCAGAAACTTACCTTACATTATTGTAGAACTGTGATGAAATCAAGACAGAAAAAATAAAATTCAAGCTCTTCCAGGCTTGGCTTTAATTTATTTCGTTGTGGTTTCTGCATTTGGTTTTTTGTGATTGGAATTATTGGGCAATTTTTTTACAAGTTCCTAATGCAGGGTGTCCATTACAGACAAAAGCTAACATTAACGGGATAGATGACTGCAGAGAACAACAAAATCAGGGCATTCCAAGTATGAGATCCCTCCTGCACAGACCTATGGTTTTTATTTCATTCGATATGAAATTTTTTATGATGTAAAATTTGTCTTGATTTGTATTATGATTCGATTTTCATGGTGCTGCAGTTAGTTTTCCGGTTCCATAGATGATAGAACTATTGATTAATTTACAAAACTACCAGGACAAAATTTTCAATCTGAGACAAACAAAACCCAATGCCCGTACAGCTGATGATACAATCCTTTCATAGTAAATAACTAAGCGTAATCTTATTGATGGAAACAAAATGAAAGATGAAATTAAAATTCTTCTAGCAATAATTTACAGAACAATAATTTGTATTCATACTGAAAGCAACACCATGGCAATCCAAAATTTCTTTCATTGCCCTTGCTAGGTGTCCATGGAGAAAACAACAAAGTAGCAATATCTTTCATGTCATCAATCTACCAAAGTTATGAAATTTAGCCAGGATTAATTGAAAGGAATCAACCCCAGGGCTACAAAAATAAAATTTAAAAAAAAAAGAATAAAGTTAGGGTTTTCATATTATTTAGGGTTCAGAGAATGAAATTAAAAAAACGAATAAAGTTAGGGTAATCTTAGAGTTATATTAGTGTTATAAATATAGTTTGAGTTAGGCTTCGGGTTATTAGTAGTATTGTGAAATTTTAATTTTGTCTTACATTTTTCTAATACTGTAATTATGTTGTTATATCTAATAATCACTATAAAAGGGAAAACTTAAAACTGGATCCATCTACTAGCTTCCTGTAGTGAAAAAATGATGAAAAAACCAAAAAAGCCAAACAAATTAAGCTCCCCGTAAAGATTCCTTTGTTAGTTAGAATATTTTTTAAATTTATTCAACTTTGGAAAATAAATTAGTGTGGTTGTCCATCTACAATAGATAACAACCCATCCAACGAGGGAGAATCCACATATTGCACATATTTCAAACCATACTAGCATATTAGCTTTGAAAAAGTCTAGAATATTATCATGATACTTTTGAAGCAATATGGCTTTGACAAAGAAGAATACGACACAGAGAATGACTCCCAGGCAACTTTCCATGGCCCAAGTTCATAACATTGTTCTAAAATTCCTTCAAAGCTTTGAAAATATATTCTAATATTTGGCTACGATGAACACAAAAATTTTCCATGGCCTAAGTTCATAAATATTGCCAATCATGCTTGAACAATTGGGTCCTCCTTGTAACCATAAGATTATTGGTGTATGTGCAAGGGATGTAGTGGGTTGTGTGGCTTCATAAAATGCATAGAACATTTTTTTCTTTGGAAGATGCATTAACTGTTAGACATCTCTTGACTGCAAGGAATGAGGAAAAACCAATACTATCATTAAGATGCATGGTATTATTGAGGCCTTCCTTGTTACTGATACACTTTCTATCATCCGCATTTTTGTTCCCATCCTCCTCCTTTGTGTTTCCATGGGCAATTGGCAACCGAATTTGACAAACTAATAGAGAAGCTAGCTTCAAATGTGTTGGGTGAATATTTTGTCACCAGCGTACTAATGACAAAACATAAAATTCACACAACGCTATGCTAAGAAATTAATCTCTCCTCTCATCAAGGGGAGGTTCCCTATGAAATTTCTCCTCTAATTAATAAGAAATTAAATTTGTGGGTTGGTGTTGGGCATATAACTCTTTTTTTAGAGTTTATGTATTCTCCCTTCACATAGTTACAATTTCTCTACCTCTTCAGATACTTAAAGAAAAGAACTATTAATCTAACAAACTACACCAAGAGTTACTATTAAGCAGCACAAAGTCTCCTTTATGGTAATACTAATTCACACTGATCATTACAAATTAAACAATTAGAAACTTAGCTTAAAGCTCAAAGTCTTCAAGTATGGATTTCTAATCCATTAAACTACAAATAACCACAGCAATACAAAGCTTACCACAAGTTACTTAATTTATCAGCAGATTTCTCAAGTATGCTAAGAGCACAAAGTCTTCTTTGCAAGATTTGAGAGCTCTCTAACCACGTAGCAATATCTTAAAGATCAAAGAAGTAAAGATAATATAGATTCAATGGACATAGGAACATCAAATTATATAAATGAGTTTCTTGATACAACACAAAGTTTGTAATCAACAAAACTATTTTCTTTATTCATTTGATAGGATTTTCACCACAAAAAGCCCAAAGTCTTAGTTGGGATAAAAAAATCAGCAGAGTTTTGCTAAGCATAAAAAAGATAAAATATTTACAAAAAGGTCCTCCTTATATAGGAAAAGAAGTTGAGAAAAAGGTGGGCACAGTTGACTTATTCAACTGCACAGTCCCATTTTACTACAACTACTACATAAAGAAAATGTGCAGCTGCACAAAAATTGACAACATTTATCGGTGCGGCTGCATGAAGAAAGGATGTCGGGGGGGGGGGGGGGTTGAGGAACTTCATTCTTGATTCCCTTCTTCATTAGATTTCTGGAAATCTTCATATTTAATAAGGATGGCTTTCATTTCTTCTTCGTTCGGCATCAAGGCAGAACTTGTGATGATTTGGACGCGGGACATTGCATCTTGAATCTTCACCTGTTTCTTTTTTACATCCTTCAACATGGATGCGAGGACTTCGAAGCTAGCCTAGATTTCTAACAGTTTATCAAATGTATCAAGAGAAAAATCTTGTCCTGTGCATTGATCCATCAAAGAAAGGAATTATTGCATTACAACTTCAGCATTGACGAGATTTTGATCACTATCATATAAATAGCAAGGGAGATCACCAATTTTAGAAAAAAATAAGGTCAACCTCGTCGTCACCTTCTTTCTTCTCCCGGTCTAGCTCTGCAATCATTAAATTCATTGTCTCTTGTTTATGAGACAATAGAAAGAAGATTCGAATGTACTTTTCCCTTGTGGGAATTACCTTATTTTCAACCAGGACATCTATCATGAAGTCCTCCATTTTGCTCCACAAGGTAGTACTTTTCACAACCTCCTCAATCTCCTGTGATAAAGAGGTTTTCAATCCTTGCATCCGACTCTGGATTACTTCATAATTAGATAATAGTTCCACTCTTGAGCTCAGAAGATGAGAGCCTTCTGACCTTAGCCTTGAAATCCACTCATCCATTACTCGGCCTTTAGCTCCCACCTGTTCAATCTTCTTGACAGCTTCGGTATCTATTGAAGATCTTATAGGCTCTATCTCTTGAGAAGATTGTGTGACCTTTAGAAGAACGTTGGTCAGTTGTTCACACTTCTGCTTCAAGACATTTTTCTCATCCCTCTCTTGATCCAATCTTCTCAATAAAGAATTAAGGGTTGTCTGAGAATCTAATTTCACACTCTCATGTGTTTCCTCCCCAAGCTCTATGACCTGGATGGTATAGTCTTCAGATTGTATGTTTCCTTTGTCCTTGTCTGATGATGGCACCATAACTTCAGCGTATTTTCTCTTGGAAGATGGGTCTATTACCACCCAAGATACCATCTTTGGCTTTTTTGTTCCCTTAGGCTTTGGGGGAACTAAAGTTCAAAGTCAAACTCATCTGGGGATATCACCTGTTTTTTCCTTTTAGGGGCCACTACTTCCATCTAGGGGGGTAGTTCTGGATTAGCTGATGGAGTAGTAGCTCCTTGCTGACTTGGAGTTGAAACTTCAGAAGCAGGGAGACTAGAACTTGGAACAGTTGTGAGTGTTACTGATGGTGCTGATATTGAGGCATCTAGTGGAACATTTGTTGATGCTACCTCTTTAGTTAAAGATGGAAGAGTAGAGGATGTTGTGAATGTAACTTCAACACTTACCAATGGAGGAATTTCCGTGGTGGTGGTAGTAGTGACGGGTAAATCTATTGAAACCTGTTCTGTAAGTGCATCTTCCAAGGTCTCATTAAAATCCATCATGGTGGATTCAAAAGTAGATGAAGGGATATCATCTAAATTAGAGAAGTTGGTTATTGTAAAAAACTGACCAACGGTCTCTGATTAAGTCATATGCATACTTAGATCTCCATCTTCTTGAAAATTTTCAACTTCTTGGTCAGAGTCAGAGTCAGAGTCAATAGAATGGACGATTACCTATGAGGTAATTGAGGCATCAACTTCCGCTGGATGTGATACTTCTTATGCCTGTACTTCCTCTTGTTAAGGAATTTCACCTTCTTCAACCTCCTTTCCTTTTCCAACTTCACTGGCAGGCGGTTGTTCTAGCTCCTTCGCCACTGCTTCCTGTGATGCGGATGATGATTCACCCTCCTTCGACCCTTTAATTGTAAATTTGATTTTGGGTCCTTTACCTTTCGATTGTATCACGAAAGCTGAGGATAGTGCTTGTGAGTCTGTCCTGCTCTTTGTTCTTGTTTCAGCCGTTGTTGTCTTGCCCAATGGGCCATCACTATTTTCATCATCTCCTGAACTAGTGGGAAGCTATTTCATCCTAAGGTTCTATTTTAGTAACCAAGCATTGGTGTTTGCTAAGATAGGAGAGATCCTATGTGTAATAGATTTGCTTTCTTTCTTTGACCATTGCAATTTTCTTCTCGTAATAAACAGGGTCCACTACGTCATCTGTGTCTTCCATGGTCATTGGGATCTTAGCTAGATCCAAATTTTCAATTTGTTCCAGAGTAAGGCGGCTGAAATTCATCCTTCTTATATCCTCCTCATTGTGACAATCTGCCCAAACATCCTCAAACCTATAAACATGAGTATAAGTCCTTTTGAGTTTGTTCTTTATACCCCGAAAATCAAAATCGGTTCGGGCCTTGAATCTTCTCATGGTATTCCACTGCATTTCCTCCTCCATATTTTTGGCCTTGGGATTGGTTAGCATTGAATACCTGCCAATTGACTCTGGGAATTTCAGCCCAGTCTTATGTGCTTGTGATTGTTTCTCATGCACACTAATCAGTTGTCTGCACAGCTCCATAAGAATGATTCTTTTTTAGGGGAACCTTGGAAGAATGAAGGGCTCACCTAAGAAACATCCAATTTGGATATAGGTGAATGTGGGAAACTGTAGAAATACACACCCAAAATGAGACACCCTGCTTTAAGTGGCCTCTGATATTCTTCTCTTCTGCAGGCCTTTATCAAAAATGCACTTCCATACAACAAAGAAGGCGCCATTAACCCTTCTGTAATGATTACCTTGATTCTTCATTGTCAGTTGGTCATAGTACTCCCAAACGGGCACCACTCTTCTGTCACCCTTGGTAGACAAGCCTGGATATTGCCTCATTGAAGCAGCTGCATAAACCAGGTAGGAAGTCATGTAAAACTTAAGTGTTACCTTGACCTCCTTCAATTGAGCACAAAGCGCATCACTGATCTGTTCTCCCCAATCAATTCTTGTGGCCACCTTTCTGATTATATTTATATAATAAGACATCCAGCTTTGAAAATAATGAGAGTCCTTTAATCCTCTCACTCTGGATAACATGGTGATCATGTCATTATATTCCTCATTAAAATCACTCCTATGGAAGGATTTAGGCCATCATGTGGTGAGGGAAATTCTTGCAGCAGAGAGATAAATAGTATTGATCACCTTTTTGCATTTATCCTCATGTTTCTCGTAGTACTCTTGAGCACTCTCTTGAGAAATATAAGCTACTTCTTCAATTGTTGAACCTTTGAAGACACTATTGAAGAATACATTGTCTAGGGTCATGATGACATTCTGATCTTCATCTTTCACTTGCCTTGTTCTTGGATCAAAGTGATCAGCTACTGCCAGTACAAATTTAGGATCATGAGTCGCAACTGGGAAAGATGCATATTTATGCAACTCAGATTTGATTAAACTACTTAGATGTGCAGGAGCCTTTTGAGCCCGGTGAACAAATTCTTGCATATCAACATGCCCAATTTCAGTGTCTCTGATCTCCTTAATATTTGAGTCCACTAAACTCTCCGGGTACAAATTCAAGTACCTGTCATACTTGTATTTCATCTTTTTTGATGATGCTTTACTTGGAAAAGGTTGTCCTGAGGAAGACTCGGGTTTGTTGTGAGAGAGCTTTGACATTTGTACACAATGACTGCATTCAATACTAATGATTAGCTATTCATCATTATCAAAATCAATTTTTCTCAAACGAAACGAAAAACGGGACTCAAAACAGGCTTAGGAGTAAAACTGCCAAAAACAGCAGGTCGGGGAAAAAAGTCTGACCTGTTCTTTTGAAAAGAAAAATTGCACATCGGACTTTAAAGTCCGAAGTGCAATAAAAACACCTTGATCTGCACATCAAACTTTAAAGTCCGATGTGCTTTCTAAAAAAGGTTTAAAGGCACATCGGACTTTAAAGTCTGATGTGCTTTCAAAGGGGAAGGACAACCAGTCGGCATTTCGGGTTTTAAAACCCAACATGCCATCCTACTCCCCTCCGCATATCGGATTTTAAAGTCCAATATACGAAGGTAAAGATACCGCATATCAGACTTTAAAATCCGATATGCGGAGATACATTTATCCAGCTGCACACCGGACTTTAAAGTCCGGTATGCAGCTTTAGAAAGGGGGGGGGCTCCGAAGGACGATCGGGTTTTGAAGTCCGATTGTCCTCCGAAACAAGGGAGACAATCGGACTACAAAATCCGTTTGCCCTTCAGAAAGAAGGCCGAGAAAGGCAAACAAAAATAAAGAGAAAACAAACAAGAACAAAAAACCCGAAAAGAAAACAAAACCCTACCTTTTCCGCTTTACTGATCGAAAAATCCGACAATGGAGCGATCTGATCGAGCCATAGAGAAGAAAAACCGAGTTGAGATTGAGAAACTGAGGAGGATGCGTGCAAGACAAATAAAAATGAAAACCAAAAACGCAAAAATTAACTTTAAAAAGCTTTTTAACAAACCCTAATTAGCAATTAATGTAGCAATAAAGCCAACACGCAGTTGCATGTCGGGCTTTAAAGTCCGACATGCAAGCTAGGAACACTTGCACATCGGACTTTACAGTCCGACATGCAAGCCATGGACAATACACATGCAGTTCGGACTTTAAAATCCGAAAGTCTGAACTGCAAACTGAACAACATGCAGTTCGGACTTTAAAGTCTAAATTGCAGGTTAAACAACATACAAATACATATCGGACTTTAAAGTCCGAAGTGTATTTGGCAACAAAGAACCCTGTAGTTCGAACTTTAAAGTCCGAACTACAGGTAAAACTACAAATTTAAGAAATAAGGAAAACAATAAAAACGGAAAGCAAAGAACAAAACGAACTAACCGACCAAGTCGATTAAGCAAAGAACAAAGCGAATTACAAACAAAAACAATCATGACAACTACCCAAATAAAAATAATCATGACGATACCCTTACAAAATAGTAATCATGACGGTACCCTTACAAAAATATTAATCATGATGATATTCCCCCAGCTTAAAATATTAATTTGTCCTCAAATTAAAGTTGAGGAAGGTAGGTATGATCGGTCGGAATTGAGATTTAATAACATACAAATGACATGTAAATATAAATATACGCATGTGAGTCGTCAAATTGATTATAAAATCAATACTGTCATAAATGAATTTTAATGTGAAGCATACTTTTATAAGGTTCGTCAAATGATAGAAAGTATGTGCATGTGCATGAGAAATTTGTAGTTTTTGCATGCGTTCCTGTAATGTGTAAAGTCCCAACTGTACATCCTAGAATATTATTGAAGCAAAGAAAAAGAACAGAAATAAAGATATGTGCAATGTGTGTGTTGTAGACACATGAAAAAAAATCATCAAATGTCCTCCTACATTAATCATGATTCCTTTATGGATATTATTGTCTATTTAATTAAACTCATTAATTATTTCTTCTATTAAATCATTTCATTGTCTTAAATCATTAAAATTCTTTATGTCATAAATCTATTTTAATATCCATCCCTAATCTCCATTATTCATCCTATTTATCATCTTCTTTTCTCATCCATCATGCTCAGTCAACGAATATGGGATAATATTTTCCTCCAAACTATCTTCCTTTTGTCCCACATTCTTCACACAATGGATTTTTCTTCATGAGAATATCTATAAATGCATTCACTTTCTCACATTTGCCTCTCTCTTGCTTCTTGAAGTTCAGCCATTATCATGTTCTTTTGATTTCTTTGACATAATTATCTTTTACTTTCGAATCATTTATCATTTTCTTCCGTTCTTTCGTAGCCTCTTCTGCATGGTGGTAAAATCTGAGAGCAAAATCATTATTGTGCAAGACCTTGATTGATAGAAAAGCAATGGAGTCAAGCGTCCATTGAATGAATAGTTCAAATTGTTTATTTGTTTGTTGTTTTGCATTTGATAGGGAAGAGCTCCAATGATTAATGTTGGATTTCAGTTCTTCAAATTCGTATCCCTCATCTACATTGGCACGCCCGGTTGTACTTTAAATTGGTAGGAGATAGTTATTTGAGTTTGCAGGCAATAACCTATTCAATGCTTAATTCATGCATTTGAATGATTTTGTTGGGCAATAAAAATTCATCGTTTGCTTACATTGCTTGAAAGTTTTTAGAGCCTCTTCAAGGAATCTGTCTCATACATTTTCTGTAGTCATTGGGTTTTAAGATGTAACATCTCTTTGAAGTGTACTGGTAAACACGTTTTTCAGCACTACACTTTGCAATCATTATTGGCTGAAACTAATACATATCTCTCTTATTTGTTTTGCAGTCTGCATAAGCTAAAAATAACAGCTGTTCTACATTCATGGGATACCGTGAGACTACATTTCTTTGAAGCATTATTTTAAAAACTTCACATGCCTTGTCCACATCACCACGCCTTATCATATTTGCATTTTCTCAGAGGTTTTTGAAATGATTTTAAACAAACATATTGCTGGAAATTTCTAAAACTTGTGTCAAACAAATCTATTTTGCAATGCATTAGCTTGAAAGTTTTTTAAAACCGTTTCAATCAAAAACGTAATATGGCTGGCAGTTTCAAAAACCGTTTTGACAAATCTGTTTTGTACATTTTTTTTTCGCAATCATGATAACCATGAGACCACATTTCTTGTATGCATTATGTTAACAGGTTTGTAAGATCTGTTTTGACAAACACATTTGTGCATTACATCAAACAGTTCACATACCTTTTGTGCCTGCCATTTGCATTTGTTTGAAAATTTCCATTCCCTTTTCAACAAACTGTTGAACAGATCCAGTGAAAAAAAAAACAGCTCACATCTCTTCTGTACGTAGCACATTTTGTAGATTTCAAAAAAGTTTTCCACGCCTTGTCTGTGCTACTTAACCTTGCATTCAAACCGTTTCAAACTTTATCCTCAATCATTTTTGTTTCTGGTCTGAGTGTAACCCTTGCTGGTATGATGTGTGACGTGAGTTTTTAGTTTTTTCTAAAGTGTAGTTTTTAGTTTTTATTAGGTTTAGTTTTAGTTTTTATTAAGTTTAGTTTTTAGTTTTAATAAATTTAAGTTAAGTTTTTTTTTTTTAATTTTAGTTATTAGGTTTTTATTAGTTAATTTAGACTTTTAATTTGGTTAATTAGATTTAATTAATTAGAATTAGATTGTTTGTTATTTAGATTGTTTTTAATTTTATTATTTAGTAAATTAGATTTATTTTGTTAATTAGATTTAGATTTTTTTTTTAATTTTTGTTAGTTCGTATTTTTGTTTTTGTTTTGTTAGTTAGTTTTGTTTTAGTTTGCGTTGTATTGTTTTTTTTTTTGTTTTGGGTGTTTTTTAGTTTGTTTAGTGTGTTTTAGTTTGTTTTTTATATTGTTTGTGTTAGTGTTTTGTTAGAATTTGTTAGTTGTGTCTTTGGTCTTAGTTAGTGTCTTTGTTTAGTCTTAGTGTGTCTTTAGTTTGTCTAGTGTCTTTGTTGGTCTTGTTGTTGTTAGTGTGTTCTAGTGTTAGTAGTCTTGTCAGTTGGTTTTTTTTGTTTTTTTTTTTTGGGGGGGGGGGACTAATCTTGTAGGGCTAACGATTTGTGCACCTTGTTCCTTGTATGTCGAAGGCTTGAAAGAAAAAGTATTAATGCTTTGTGGATGCAGATTTTGGCTTGGTTATCATAAAATTAATCATACTTAATGGTTAATGAACCTTGCCTAATTTAGATTAGACCACATTTTGTTTGGTGCAAAAAAGAACAAGTGTTTGATGTGTTTGGTGCATTTGCACACATTTTTGTTTTAGTAGATCCCGTCAAGATAATAACAAAAGTATCCTCTCCCCTTGCCTTTAAGATCCTGGGTGTAAGAGAAATTATTATTATCCTTAGAGTGTTTGCCTACCGAGAAGCCATTAGGGCCGAGTGAGAGTGAACGACCCAAGCAGTGCTTTCAATTCGGTCTGTTATATAAATTACTCAAAGGGTGAAAGCCTTCCGCTTCTTGGTCTTTAGTCATTTTGATAGCTCCCTACATATCCACACTTGTGTGAGATATATTAGACCTTACGATGATGAGGGGAGCCCTCTTCGAGGGTGGGGAGACCTGACGCTCGAATGGATATCAAGTCCCCAATTTTTTGTAACTAGACACCTTACTTAGAAGCCTACCCTTATTTTCCTTGGTGTGGCAATTTTAGTGCAAGAGGATAGTGGGTTTCCCTCCAAGATACTCACCATATGTATTTCCTTAAGATGAGATAGAACTTTTCGGCTTTGTATAGGCTATTTATAGCTTTCTGGAAAAAGGGTGATTGGGTTATGCCTCCAGGCTTAGGGCCCCCTACCTATCCTCTCTCGCAAAGCCAAGATTGTTAGACACTCCTTAAGGTGTTGAGCATTAAAGGTGAAGAAATATCAAGTTGTGGGTTGAATTGTTCACATTGTAATCCAATTGACCATAGGCTTTTGTCTTCAAGTGTTTTGACTGGTATCATCTTTCCAATTCTGATCTTGTAGGATTTGATTCATTAGTCCTTGCATATCCGAGTCTCTCAGTTGGTCATGCTCATCTGCATATCCATTATTCTTAAACAACATTTTTAGCTTGCATCTAGGTTAACATTTTTAGCTTGCATCTAGGTTACTCTCTTTGGTCTTAAATCAAACATTTGTTGATCTATCATACTTGAGTTGGGAAACATAACAATATCTTAGGACAAGTAACTTGCTTGGAGTCCATCATCTCCTACCTTAGTATAACCTGCTTTGATCCTTGTCCTTGTGTCTATCCATCATAACACAAGTTAATCTTGCCTACATAATCATTTTTCAGACCTAGAGTTACCTTTGTCTCACTTTAGAGTTGTTGTCATCTAAGTCAATCTAAACCTCTTATTGGTATTCATAATCCATTTGGAGTCTCATCACATTACACTTTTTAGCTTGTCCTTAAATATCCCTTGGATAGAAAATTCACATCTTTAGGAAAATCTATTGAGTTAGCTTTAGAAGAGCTTCTTGAGAACAATCTTATCACATTATCTAAAAAGACTACAAGGGGATGTCAATTTTTTAGTAACTATTGTACAAGTATCATAGACACAAAGAATTCAAGACCTCCTTGATAATTGTGGCAACTAGATATTATTCCCAAGCATGATCAAAATTATACACCTATGTCTAGCAAGGCTCCACATATAGCCTCTGATGTCATGGAAATGGGGACAAGGCAACAATAAAGTTCAATGTTAATAAGTTAGTTTCAACCATAAAAACAAAACAAAGAACTAAAAACCATTCCAAACATATCAAGAGAGATTTCAAAAAGCATGAAAGAAGTTTAACAAAATAAAAGAAAGGAGAAGAGCCTCCCTAAGATGCTTCCATGATGCCTTTTGATGCTTCTCCCTTGTTTCTCTCCTCTCCAAGTCCCAAATGAGTGTAGCTCTCAGCTTTTAGCACTAGCCATGGATGCCATATGGAGATTCAAGATGGTTGAATATGATAAGCAAATATTATGCAAGAGTAGATAGTGATGCTATGAAAAAGCTCTATGCTAATGCCAGTATAACAACAATACTCTAAAATGCTTCTCCTTTTGCTTGAGAAGAAGGGTTCTATTTATAGAAGAAATGGGGAAATGAAGGGTTAAGATTGAATGGTTTAATCAAGGGCCAAGTTTGAAAGTTGGGGATCCATGTGCACAATTGGCACCAATAAAATGGTGACAAGTGTCAACATAGGATTGGGTTGAGAGAAGAGGTTGGAGGCATTAAAGGCCTGAGAAGACCTCATGGTTATCTAGAAGGTAAGGGTCAAGCCTAAATTAGGATTACCCATTGGATTAAGAGTTAATCCAAGGATAAACCTTTGTGCAAATGTTTAAGAGATAATCATGGTCAAAGCATTAATGGCTTGATGAGACCTTTGGGTTGGGTAGAGGTTGAGTCAAAACAAATGTTTTAACCATGTGGGAGGGTTTGAGGTAACCATTAATGGTTATTGGAGACTTTGGGGATTAAGTGGTTGAAGGTTGAAAGCCTTCAATGGTTATCAAAGACTTTGAGGGTTAATTTGTTGAACACACAAAGCATTAATTGCTTTTCAAAGACTTTGGAGTCTTTGAGAAGTGACTCCAATTTGCTTAGGAATGTGACAATATTTAGGGGATGGATTAGGCTAATTAGGAAGGGTTTAGAAGAATCTAGAAGGGGTTTAGGCATACAAGTGGATTTTGTAGGAAAATGCAAGTGGGAGAAATTTTGGTATTTTCAATTAAAATAAAATCATTTATTTCAATTAAATGGTGTAATTTGCATTTGGATAAATATTCAAATAAATATTAATTTATTTAAATGAGAAAAATGAAGATAAAGCATTAAAATGCTTGAAGACTTTGAGGGAAACCATTAAAGGCTTGAAGACTTTAAGGAAAACCATTAAAGTCTTAAGAAGATTATAGAAGGAAGCCATCAAGTTTGAAGACTTTAAGGGAAACCATTAAAGGCTTAAGAAGACTATAGAAGGAAGCCATCAAGTTTGAAGACTTTAAAGCCATCAAGTTTGAAGACTTTAAAGCCATCAAGTTTGAATACTTTAAGGGAAACCATTAAAGGTTTCAAGTGGGTGAGGATAAATAGGATTTTAAATAAATAATTTATTTAAAATAGTTGTGCAACTTGCTTTTGTAGGAAAATACAAGTGGGTGGAGGATAAAGGTGATTTAAATAAATTATTTATTTAAAATAATTGTGCAACTTGCTTTTGTAGGAAAATACAAGTGGGTGGAGGATAAAGGTGATTTAAATAAATGATTTATTTATTTAAATGTGAGAGGTGGGATTTTGGGGGATTTAAATAAATATTACTTTATTTAAATGTGAGAGAAGATTTAATTAAATAAATATGATTTATTTATTTAATTAATGGTATGAATTTGGTTAAGTGAATTAAATCAAATAAATTGAATAATTTATTTAATTAATAGGAGAAGAGGGTTAAGATGAATTAATTAAATATTAATTTAATTAATTATTAATTGATGGTTAAATAATCAAATAAATACTAAGTATTCATTTAATTAAGTGGACAGATTTATGTGACTACATTTGCCCCTCTTTGAGACGGTGCAATTTATTGCGTCGTTTCAAAGAAAGAAAAATAGGTGTGAAGAAATGCCCCATAAAATGTAAATTTAATGGGTGGTATGCCCCCTCGAGGGATGGGCCGATTTTTTTTGAAAAATCGGGCGATCTCTCGAAAAAAAATGAAAAGTGGAGGGGAGGTAGAATAGAAGAAATTAGAACTAATGATGAAAGAATGGGAGAAAATGGAGTGAATATGAAGAAACAACAAGCCAACGAGTACCCTGAGGTCATGCAAGAGATACATAGCAGATGTAGTGTGGGGTTTTGATTTATGCTAAACAATTGATCAAAATTGGTTGGACAATCTGGTGCAATCGGTTGAATTGCCCCGGTCAAGTCAAAGCGTGACAGTTGATGTCAGTTGGTCGCTTGGACATGATAAAGTCTGAGTAAGTGAATCAAAGTGACCTGATGTGACTTAGACAATTGATGTAATTGCCCGATGAAGTCAAGGTATATGAAGCAAAATACTCGTTGAGACGTAGACAATTGATGTAATTGTCTGTTGGATTGTGTTTGATTGGTTGATCAATTGATAGTATGTGCGTGTGATGGATGGTTGTGGGGAATCATGGCAACCCCGTTGAGACTAGGTCATTATGATAAATGCCTGATGTAGTCTAGGATTACCATAATCGATTACCTGTTGAGACCCGAAGATACTTGATCAGAGTATCTGTTGATAGTCTAGGTGTGTGGGAGTCGATGTATCTATGCAAATAGAGTAACTTTCTTGACTTATTGGATGACTTAGGATAGGAAACACAATCCCTCCTATTAGAGATGGATGGTGATGAACGTTCCTTGATTGGGTTGATGGGGACACGATGAAGGATATGTGATGTTGATTATTGAGATGGGGAGGGTTGGGGGGGTTCGATGTTAGAAGAAATGGAGGACCTATGACTCATTCCTATGGAAGAAGAGGAAAATAGAGTATGCATTATTATGACTATGTATGCATGATATGCAGCTATTATGAATGTATGGATGGTTGGAATGCAACGAAATGCAGTATATATAGATGAGATGGAATGACGATCCATAGTGCTCTATTTTCATCATTGAGCTTTAAAATGTTGGAAGAGAATACAAGCATCTTGACATAATGATTCAAGATGACCAGAGTATTTCTTACATGGATTTTATATAGCAAGTTAATACAAGCAACTTGATATAATGGATCAAGTTGACCTGAGTATTGCTTGCATGGATTTGATATAGCAAGTTAATACAAGCAACTTGATATAATGGATCAAGTTGACCTGAGTATTGCTTGCAGAACAGACGAGGATTATCTCCTTTCATGCATGACTTGGATCGTCCTCCTTGATCTTAGGCTGATCATATCCTGAGACAAGTTCATACCGTACTAAGAGATAAAAAACCTTTATCCAATTTGGATGAGGTAGGAGGAACCAAAGGAAGAGCATTGCACCTGCAAACAAACAATATATACATAAAGAATAAAGAATAAGGATCCTTGGTAATGGTTCATGCTCATATGTTCGAGGTATACGCTGTAGTCAGCAAGCCGTAGTGATCTATGATTGCATTTGGCATAAGATTACGTAGCTTAGTGAACTTCCCACGTAGACACCATTAGTACATGCCCCAGAACTTCATCGGAAATAATGCGCAAACGATACAAAACAATGCTGAAAGATCCCGATACAGATAAACAAATGAATTACTCACGAATCAACCAAGCATTTGATAGCTTAACATAATTTTCTTGTCAAAGAAAACGTCATCTTGTCTTTGTTTTGATAAGGAAGGATGCATCCTTGTTTAAAGACAGGTTTGGATTTGTTAATGTCGATTGTGTGGTTTGATTGGTAAATGGTCATTGTGTGAGTATTTTGTCAATGTTTATTTTGTATCTGATCAGATGAATATGTACAAGGTGTTGTCATGTTTTTGGGTGATTTTCGATGGTTTTTCCGATGTTTTTGGATTTTGTGTAATAGTTTTTGAATATTTGTGGATTTTGTGAGTCATTTTTGAATGTTTTTGATATTTTGCGAGACATTTTTGAATGTTTTTGTATTTTGCGAGACATTTTTGAATGTTTTTGTATTTTGCGAGACATTTTTGAATGTTTTTGCCAATGAATCACCAGTAATGTAGAATCCACTTCCATCATCTAGATTGTAAGGGCATTGCCCCCAAGTTGGACATGATTTATGAAAAAGCGGGATGCTAGACGCATGAAGTACTTTCTTGGATGACAGATCAAATAACAAGCCATGGTTAAATGGATGGATGTGTGTGTGCATGAATGTGATCGCAATGAGCCTGAAAGATACTGGAGCCATTGCCTTTACGAGTGGCGCCTGTTTGCCAGGTTTTCGCCATCGTACTTACCCAAGGTGCCACTGAAGTGGTTGTTCACCGTTTGGATGCATGATTTTTAGTTACTTTTTTGAATGTTTTTGTATTTTCTTTAGGACATTTTTCTGAATGTTTTTGGTATTTTCTGATATGCAGGGGAGCCTGATGCCTTGTACACCTTAGGTATAAAACCGTTTGAGGTGCATGCTATTGATTGGATCTGCGAGCGGTTCTCCTTCTGATGTAGCCAACTGATATGCCCCGGACCCAAATACAGCAGTGACAACATATGGGCCCAACCAGTTTGATTCAAACTTGCCTTGATGTTCTCTGTTTGGTTGGTTGCGAGGATTTTCTCGAAGAACAAGATCACCTACCTCAAATGTACGAGATCTAACTCGGTGATTGTAGCTTCTACTCATGCGCTGCTGATAGGCTTTGAGGTGATTGTATGCAACTTGTCGCTTCTCATCTAGTAACTCTAAGTCCTGAAGACGAGATACTCTGTATGCTTCATCATCGATGAGATTGTGCAATGAAACTCGTAAGGATGGTATCTCGACCTCAATAGGTAAGATAGCTTCAGCACCATAGACCAATGAATAAGGAGTTGCACCTGTAGGGGTCCGAATGCTAGTTCGATATGCCCATAGCGCTGGATTCAATTGAACATGCCAATCACGGCCGACATCATTGACTGTCTTCTTTAGGATCCTCAATATGTTTTTATTGGATGCTTCGGCCTGACCATTGCCTTGTGGGTAATAGGGAGTGGAAAAGCGGTGTTGGATATGAAATTTCTCACAAAGTTCACGGACATCCTGATTTTTAAAAGGAAGACCGTTATCTGTGACGATGGACATGGGTACACCATACCGGCAGATGATGTAGTTGAGGATGAATGAGGCGATCTGCTTGCCGGTGACTTGGGTAAGTGGAACAGCTTCGATCCACTTGGTGAAATATTCGGTGGCGGTAATAATGAATTTATGGTCATTGGATGAAGATGGATGGATTTTACCCACAAGATCAAGACCCCATTGACAAAAAGGCCATGGTGTTGTGATTGGTTGCAGTTCTTGAGCTGGTGCATGTATTAGGTCACCATGAACTTGACATTTTTTGCACTTCCTAACAAAGTAGTAGGAATCCTTTTCCATAGATGGCCAATAGTATCCAGCTCGCATGATCTTCTTGGCTAGTGATGGACCACTTGAGTGAGTCCCGCAAATTCCTTCATGTACCTCTTCCAAAGCCTTTGTTATCTCATCTTGTTCCAGACATCGAAGGAGAGTACCATCAAGACTACGTCGGTATAGGGTTTCAGCAATAATGGTATATCGAGCAGTTTGGCGAATGAAGGTTTTTCGTTGGTTATTTGATTGGTCGGGAGGAAGGGTGTGATCGCGGAGATAGGTGTAGAACTCACCATACCATGGGGATTCAGAACCGACAAGGTGACATATCATTTCAGATTCCGGGATATCATAAGCGGGAATCCAAAGCTGTTCTACCAAGAACTCGTAGCGTGTTGAATTCTGTGGAAGATCTAGTAAAGATGCGATGGTAGCCATGGCGTCAGCAGCTCGATTCTGCTCTCTTGGTATCTGCTCAAAAGTGATAGTAGTAAATGATGTCTTTAGATTGTCCACCATTTGCTTGTATGGCATGAGTTTATCATCTTTGGTCTGATACTCATCTGTTGCTTGTCGAATGACTAGTTGGGAATCGCCATATACTTGCAGTTCTTTTAATTTCCATTGTATGGCTAATATGAGTCCTGTGATCAAGGCCTCATACTCTGCTATGTTGTTTGTGCATGGAAATGTGAGCCTGTAAGACTTCGGGATGCTATCGCCTTGAGGTGTGATAAACAGAATGCCTGCCCCCGAGCCGTGCCTAGTGTATGAACCATCAAAGTATAATTTCCATGACTGTGCTTCTGTAATCATGAATATCTCTTCATCTGGAAAATTGGAAATGAGAGGATGACCACCTATGAGAGGTGCATCGGCCAACTGATCTGCAATAACCTGACCTTTGATAGCTTTACGGTCCACATACTCAATGTCAAATTCACTTAGAATCATTACCCATTTGGCCAAGCGACCTGTCAATGCTGCTTTGCTGAGTAAATACTTGAGTGGATCAATCTTTGCAATGAGTTGTACCTTGTGTGTTAATAGATAGTGCCGCAATTTAGTGGCTGCCAGGATTACTGCTAGGCAAGCTCGCTCAATAGGTGTGTAATTGAGTTCATAGCCAACCAGTGTACGAGAGATGTAGTATACAGCACACTCTTTGCCTTCTGCATTATGTTGTGCCAGTAATACACCTAATGCTGTACTTGTCGCTGAGATATAAAGTAACAACGGTCTACTTGGATCTGGTGGCATCAACAATGGTGGATTCATGAGATAGTCTTTAAGGGCCTGAAATGCTTGCTGGCATCGGGCATCCCACTGAAAGCGGATGTTCTTGTGTAGCAGGTGTGTGAATGGGTGACACTTATCAGCCAATTGTGCAATGAATCTGCGGATGGATTGAAGCCGTCCTTGTAGTGTCCTTAGCTGACTGATATTCCTTGGAGGTGGCATGTCCATGATTGCCTTAACCTTTGCTGGATCGACCTCAATACCTTTGCTTGAGACAATGTATCCTAGAAGCTTCCCGGAGGTCACTCCGAAGACACATTTCTTTGGGTTGAGTCGAACATGGTATTGTTCCAGTCTATCAAAGATTTTATCTAAGATGTGAAGATGTCCTTCTCTAGTAAGTGATTTTGCTAGTAAATCATCCACATAATCTTCCATTATAGTATGCATCATGTCATGGAAGATGGTGGTCATTGCTCTTTGATAGGTCGCTCCTGCATTCTTTAGACCAAAAGGCATTACATTCCAGCAGTATGTGCCCCATGGACATGTGAAGGCTGTCTTATGTTGGTCCTCTGGTGCGATCTTTATTTGATTGTATCCTGAAAAGCCATCCATGAGTGAAAGCATGGCATGTCCTGCTGTCAAATCTACTATGATGTCGATATTTGGTAGAGGGAAGTCATCCTTAGGACATGCCTTATTCAGATCTCTGAAGTCTGTACAAATGCGGATGCCCCCTTTTGGTTTGCCGACTGGCACAATGTTGGAGATCCATTCTGCATAATCAATTGGTCTAATGAAACCAACATCCAGGAGTTTCTTGAGTTCTGTTTTGACTAGCACGGCAATCTGAGGATGCATCTTACGAAGCTTCTGCTTGACAGGTTTGGCTCCTTTTGCTACTGTGAGATGATGCATGACTAAATCAGGATCAAGCCCAGGCATGTCTGCATATGACCATGCAAAGTTGATCTGACGCTTCTGGAAGAACTCTATGAATTGAGGCTGTTCCTCTGGAGTGAGAAGAGATGCCAGATGTATGATATGAGGATTTTCAGGAGTCCCCACATTGTATTCTTTGGTTTCTTCGATAAGAATCGTTGATCGTTCCTGTTGTGTACTAGCAGGGAGAATGTCAAACCCTTCATCCTCAGGCGCCTCAGAGAGGTTTTCACCATTGGATACGCTCTTTCTTTTTACTTTTGTCGGATCAAACAGTGCCACAGTGTGGTTTTCACTGGAAGATCCATGTTTTATCGTTATATTTTTGCAGCTGAAGGGTTTGGCATCCGCCCCGAAGTATGCTGCGCTATTAAGTTGAATAGCGAATCCAGCTTTGTGATCCCCGCTTGGTAGATTATCCCTTAATTCCAAAAAGTCAATGATAGCCTCATCGTTCTGGAAGAGGTCAAGACATGGGGGATTTGGTTGGTTCCATTCAATGAGTTCAGGGTGGATAATGGGCATTACTTCATCGATTAAGTTAAGTGCGGGAGATGTATCAGTGAGGGTTAAGACAGTGTGGTGAAGGTCGTTGATGGTACTCTCCCTGTCAGAATCAGGCGTAGGATGAGACGTAGGGTCTGTGGAAGATGTTTCCAGCTCAGGTACCCAAGTGGTCTTTATCTGTGCTTCTCCGTAAACAGGGATGTCTTTGCGTGGCGGAGGTGGTGACGTGTCTTCCTCATCTGAAGTGTTAAGCTGTACAGAATCAAATTCCCACTCATGTGAGTCGGTCTCTGAATCACTTTCCAGCATCCGATTGCTATACCATACTGGGATGTCGCTGGAGTTGAATACTGCAGGTGTGATTGGTTTATGTACCTTTGAGGTGATCGGTGCTGCAGGAACTGTGATGGGGTTTAAAGGTTTTGTCACTGGAAGTATCGACAGTGTTGATTTAGTGGCTTCTATTGGAACGGCTGGTGCCATAGATGCTGCTACGGGTTCCAATATAGTTGCTGCTATGAATGGTTTTATTGATGTGATGACTGCTGTGGATGGGATTACTAGTTCGATTGGTGGGATTTTTGGCACTGATGACGGTTGCGGTGGGTTTGTGAGCCTCGATGGGGCAGTGACAATATTGCTTGATGGTGCTTTGATTATGAAAGGTGTCCTCTTTACAGTAGGTGGGCAAAATGGTTTGCTAGGTTTTCCTTTAAATCTGAGTTTAGGAAGGATCTCTTTTTCAAAGCCTAGGCCTGTATTACCTTTGGGCTTGAATTCTGGTAGTAGAGGTTCGTGTCGTCCTTGTTGGCAGGATCCCAAAGCACTCTGACCATCATACCCCATTCTCTGCATAATGAGGAGGCCTTTACCATACTGTTCCGTAGGAAGTGTAACTTGCGGTTTGTCAGTGGTGATGGGATCTTTATAGATCCAATCCGCTAGGTCCTCATCTTGGGTTTCTTCCTCTTGACTCTTTCCAAGGACGAAAGGCGTCAAAGCACATGCGGGCGTGACTATGGGTTTTTGGAGTAACTGCTGTGGTTTACCATGTGTTCTAGGAGAAGTGGGCATTTGTCCCACACAAAAGAGCTGACTCAAGTTGTATTCTCCAGGACCTTCCTCTGCTACTTTCATCTTAAGCTTCTCTTGCTTGGGTATAGGGATGTTTGAACTGGCAAGAGAGGCAGGATTTACATATGATGTGGAAGAAATAGCTTCCCTATTATTAGGAACAGTAATCTCCGGTTGATGGCTGATATTATGGCAAAATGCAAAGGGATTTGCATCGCCCAGGATTGTGATCTCTGTACCGTTATGTGGGAACTTGATACATTGATGGTAGGTAGATGGAACAGCTTGCATGGCATGTATCCAAGGTCTCCCTAATAATAGATTATATGGCAGAGGAAGGTCCAGAACCTGACAAATTATGTGCTTTACCACAGGGCCAACCCGGATTGGTAGTACCACAGCTCCTTTGGATGAACGCTCTGCATCATCATAGGCCTTGATGGTGATCTTCTTGCGAGGATCCACTGATTCTATTGCATATCCCAATGCTATGACCAACTGTAGTGTACAAATGTTTAGGCCTGCTCCATTATCTATCAAGACTCGCTTGATCCTGTGTTGGTTGATAAAGCCTTCAATGTGGAGTGAGGCGTTATGCGGTTGTTGGAAGGAGGAGTTGTCACTTTCGGAAAAAGTGAGACAAGGTGATGACTTTAGATTTCCAACCATGGCTTGAAACTGGTCCGTATTCAGGTTTGCAGGGACTGACGCCTCTTGGAGTGCTTGATCCAAGATTGTTTTATGAGATGGTGATAAGCGTAATAGTTCTAAAATGGATATGAGCGCAGGGGTTTTGTCTAATTGTTCCACAAGGTTATATTGCTTTGGGACAGAGGTGGTGCCTTGTGGAGCTGCCTTGATGGTGACTTTGCCGCGATGCGTAACAACATTGCAATTTGAGGTGGGATTTTTGAAGGTTATAGTTGCAATTTGTTCACTGGCATCATACAGGTGATTTACAGTGTAGTTATACGCAGCCTGTGTATAATCAGTGGTATCAGTGCCTCGCCGGGAAGTGGAAGGACCCCTTTGATCTTGTGATGGAAGTGGATTCTTAAACATTAAATGATCATTATTTGTCATTTTTGGATCATGTCCTTCAATCTCAATTTCTCCTCGATCAATAAGATCTTGAATGAGATCTTTCAATCGGTGACAATTACTTGTCTTGTGTCCTCGTCCTTGATGGAACTCACAATGTTCAGTATCTCTCCACCATGCTGGTTTGACTTGAGGCTCATAGTTGGATAGCTTAGGTAGAGTGATCAAATTCTGAGAAAGGAGTTGTCGCAACACTGTTTCAATGGGTTCCCCTAAGGGAGTGTATGTACGTTTTTGTTTTTGTGGACGAGGTCTTGGTTCATCCTGAGATGTGATGCGACCTTGATTAGGAGGAACATTTGTGTTATTTTGAGGTGGAGGATTTTGTCCTGCAAATCGAACCACAGGTTATGCATTTTGGATAGTTCGAGCATCCACAACCCCATCATTGACGATATTCTTATTCTTGTTCCAGAAGTTTGGTTTATCACTATTGAAGCGCGGGCGAGGACCATCCTTTGGTTCATTAAAGATTTTGATGAGTCCTTTCTTGATGAGTGCCCTTTCACATTTTATACCTTTGGTGATCATATCGTTAAAGGAGTCTGTGTCTTTGACATCCAGGTGAAATTCCATTTCTTCGTTTAAGTTGGAAATGAAAATTTCCACTAGTTCTCGTTCAGGTAACTGAAGAGAACGTCTGCTAGACATTTGGCGCCATCGTTGCAGGAATACTGAGAATAGTTCACCTAGTTTTTGTTTGGTATTGCATAGATCAGCCATGGTGATGTCACGTTCAATGTTATAAGAGTAATGAGATAGGAACTTCTGGATGAGTTCCTCAAATGTTCTAATGCCTCCTGGAAGTCGAGAAAACCATGATGTGGTTGTTCCTCCCAAGCTTTGGGGAAAGAGGCGCATTAGGTATGTGTCTTCATATGCCACTTCGAGACAAGCGGAATGAAATTCTCTGACATGATCACGGGGATCTCCCTTTCCTCTATATTTTTCGAATTTTGGTGTTTCGAACCCGCGTGGAAAGGGTGGCATATAAAGATTCCTATCAAACGGATAGGGACAGATGTCGTTAAGTGAGAATTGATTGGTCTTAACACCACTATGAAGTTGTTGGGCGAGATTCGCGACTTGTTGCCGCAACATCTCCATTTCATTTGGAGGAGGAGGTGGTGGGTTACCTCGAGGGATGTTATATCTGATGGGATCTCTACGTCTTTCCTCCTCATGGCGACTTTGTCTTTCTGATGCTTGTCTTAATTGGGCAAGATCAAAGTCTGAGGGGAGTTTGGCTCCTTCTTGAGCAAGTCTTAAGAAGTGAGCATCCGCATTGCTCCTAAGAATTTCATCAAATAATCTGTTAAAGTGAGGGTTATGTTGAACCCTTTCAATTGTTGAAGGAGTGGGACTACTTGGGTTTTCATCATTTACATTTCCTCCAAGTGCTTCTTGAAATTCATTGAGGTTGTCCTCTTCTTCCTCAATTTCTATTTCTCGTTGCCTTGATCGCGATCGGGTTTGAGCCATTTTGTTTGCAAGTTTGTGTTGAAGTTGATTGAAGATGATGATGAGTTGTTCGATGAAAGATGGATGATTAGTGGATTGTAGATCTCTAGCACTCTAAAGGTAAATGTAACCAGAATTCTTTCTTTGAATTGCTTGTTTGTTTTGATGAGTTTGGATGTGATAAGGTGTAGAGAAATCTGAGATGTGTTACAGATTTTGACTACCTAGCAATGAGAGGATTCACTCATGAACTAGTTTTAACCTGCGTAGATGTGTCTCTTAGGATGAGATTATCCTAGATGTAGAAACAATCTAAAAGTGATGTGATGTGTTTGATTTCAAGCAATATCTAAAAAAGGAATCTTGGGACAAGAACCTCTTAATGTTTTGAGAGTTTTGGGATGAATTGATGATGGAAAAATGATGTATGAATGAGATGATGGATGTTTTGTTTTCAACTTTAATAAAAACTTTGTGTTACAAATGGAACAAACTCTACTTCTTCCCTTTCAGGCGTTGGTGGCATTTCTCGAGCTGTGTTGTAGGTGATACAGATGTTTGGGAAGAAGTTGGGATTAATCTTTCCTCCTTGATTTTTGTGATAACTCAGAGCTCTATATTGCATAAAAGCTCTGCGGTTCAATGATTCGGAATCAAACTCGTTTGTTTTACCTTGAAGATAGAGACGCATGCGATGTAGAAAGACTCTATGTGAGACAAAGATTTGTCTATTGAGATAGAAGAATTTCCTCCTTTTGATCAAAGCCTTTGAGCTTAATGGTCTTCTTTTCAAGGTAATATTCTGATGACACTTCTTCTTTCGCAAGATGTGAAGAATGGTCATAAATTTTTGACTCTTTGTTTGTTTGCACTTTGTTTTTGGTATTTTTGGTTGTGTTGACAGATGTTGGATGAATACTTTGTTTTTGGGATTGATTTTCTGATTTTTCTTTGACAAGAAAACAAAGCAAGCACACAAACACAAGAATGTTGCCTCAGAAGGCACAAATGAGTATGGGTCTAGATCAACCCAATCCTTGGACTTGTTTTTGACCCTTCCTTTAGATTTATTTTAAGGTGTAATTCCAAAGCCTGAAGTCGGCTCAATTTGCACTAGGTCTGTAAAACGAACACACTTCAAACACTCTTTATCCCTAAGGTCAAATGGCCAGTTGTGATAAATTTAGCCCACATCTTGATATTTCTTCGACTTTGGTACTACATACCTTATGAATCCCGCCGTGGCAGGTAAGGATGTGATATACTAAGTCTTGCACGAGCATAACAAATAGATGATCCCTATGATGGGGGAGTCACCACTTTTATCAAGCCACAAGTGACCTTTCAAAAAGCTATGTTTCTACTCAAGGAAATATGTATGGTGAGTATCTTGGGAGCAAAACCATCTATGCTCTTGCACTAAATTATACCTCAAATATCCTCAATCAATAGAACGGGTGGGCTACTACTTAAAGGTGTTTAGTCATGTTCGATGTTTTTGGACATAAGTTCATTCTGCAGTGACTCACTTAAGAGCCTTGTAACTGGTGGTGGGGCCCATTTGTCCTTTCGGCCAGTTACACTGTAGGAACAGCTATACCCAAGGCTACAGCTTTCGCTCACACCTGATTTCTATAGCGGCTCGAAGGATTTACCGCTCAAGGTCGTTCCCAAGAGTGATGTGTCTCTTGGCAGGCCTCTCTTAAAAAGATAAAATTTTGAGTGTTACTAACACTTTTCTCTTGCACCTAGGACCACGAAAGCCAAGGGAGAGGATAGTGTGTGTTAGAAGTAGGACCACTCGACCAACTCTTTGCACAAGTGTGCCAAGCACAAAAAACACTTGTTCTTTTTAATCTGTCATTGCAATGTGATCTAACTATTTGGAGATGTTGCTCCAACAATCATGGTGTTCTTTTTAATTTTCAAAGGCAATTGTTTGAGTAAACTAGAATTTGAAAATCCTGGTCAACTTAATGAAAAACATGTTTGCATGAAGTAAAATTGCTTTGAAAATGAGACAAGTTGATTGTGAATTTTATTTGCACCAAAAATGGAAGTGTGGATTGTGAGTTTTATCTTGATGCAAGAAATAAAATTTGCCTTGTTGATTTTAAGCACCAAAACGAAGTTTGTTTCCTAACTTGCAAAAAAAATAAAGTTGTTTTTGTATAAGTTTGTGGTTCTTTTTACCTTTGAACAATGAAATTCTTTTTAAGAGCCCCAAACAAATGTGTGATTCTTTTTTAAAAGCCCAAATTTGAAATGTGAAGTTAATTTTAAACCAAAATAAAAAGTGAATTCATTTTTAAAACCAACTTCAAAAAAACAAGTTAGTAAAAAATATAAATCTACTTTTTAATCTAATTTAAATCTGCACAAAAGAGAAAAATAGTTAGTAAAATCCGCCTATTTGGTGGGCTTCTACAAGCCTAATTTTTTTTTTTTTTAATTTTTACAAGGTGATTTGTACAACGTTTTGTTACAATAGCGCTAGTCTGCGTTTGAACAGAGGCACTATTTAACACAAACGCACTAAAAGAAAGGGAAAGACAGAGAAGGGAAAAGCACTGAAACAGAGTGAATAGCGCCAAAATAATGTCAAACGCACCAAAACAGTGTCAAAAGCGCAACCTGTGTGACATTTTCAACATTCAAACATGTTATTGGTTAAAAAAAAAAGTTGATCTTTTTGGTGTTTGGATTCACGTCGGGTTCACCAAATGATGTCATGGAAATGGGGACAAGGCAACAATAAAGTTCAATGTTAATAAGTTAGTTTCAACCATAAAAACAAAACAAAGAACTAAAAACCATTCCAAACATATCAAGAGAGATTTCAAAAAGCATGAAAGAAGTTTAACAAAATAAAAGAAAGGAGAAGAGCCTCCCTAAGATGCTTCCATGATGCCTTTTGATGCTTCTCCCTTGTTTCTCTCCTCTCCAAGTCCCAAATGAGTGTAGCTCTCAGCTTTTAGCACTAGCCATGGATGCCATATGGAGATTCAAGATGGTTGAATATGATAAGCAAATACTATGCAAGAGTAGATAGTGATGCTATGAAAAAGCTCTATGCTAATGCCAGTATAACAACAATGCTCTAAAATGCTTCCCTTTTTGCTTGAGGAGAAGGGTTCTATTTATAGAAGAAATAGGGAAATGAAGGGTTAAGATTGAGCAATCTTAACAAGGGTTAGGATTGAAAGTTGGGGATCCATGTGCACAATTGGCACCAATAAAATGGTGACAAGTTTCAACATAGGATTGGGTTGAGAGAAGAGGTTGGAGGCATTAAAGGCCTGAGAAGACCTCATGGTTATCTAGAAGGTAAGGGTCAAGTCTAAATTAAGATTACCCACTGGATTAAGAGTTAATCCAAGGATAAACCTTTGTGCAAATGTTTAAGAGATAATCATGGTCAAAGCATTAAAGGCTTGATGAGACCTTTGGGTTGGGTAGAGGTTGAGTCAAAACAAATGTTTTAACCATGTGGGAGGGTTTGAGGTAACCATTAATGGTTATTGGAGACTTTGGGGATTAAGTGGTTGAAGGTTGAAAGCCTTCAATGGTTATCAAAGACTTTGAGCCATTTAGTGGTTGAAGGTTGGAAGCTTTCAAAGGTTATCCAAGACTTTGAGGGTTAATTTGTTGAACACACAAAGCATTAATTGCTTTTCAAAGACTTTGGAGTCTTTGAGAAGTGACTCCAATTTGCTTAGGAATGTGACAATATTTAGGGGATGGATTAGGCTAATTAGGAAGGGTTTAGAAGAATCTAGAAGGGGTTTAGGCATACAAGTGGATTTTGTAGGAAAATGTAAGTGGGAGAAATTTTGGTATTTTCAATTAAAATAAAATCATTTATTTCAATTAAATGGTGTAATTTGCATTTGGATAAATATTCAAATAAATATTAATTTATTTAAATGAGAAAAATGAAGATAAAGCATTAAAATGCTTGAAGACTTTGAGGGAAACCATTAAAGGCTTGAAGACTTTAAGGAAAACCATTAAAGTCTTAAGAAGACTATAGAAGGAAGCCATCAAGTTTGAAGACTTTAAAGCCATCAAGTTTGACTACTTTAAGGGAAACCATTAAAGGTTTCAAGTGGGTGAGGATAAATAGGATTTTAAATAAATAATTTATTTAAAATAGTTGTGCAACTTGCTTTTGTAGGAAAATACAAGTGGGTGGAGGATAAAGGTGATTTAAATAAATTATTTATTTAAAATAATTGTGCAACTTGCATTTGTAGGAAAATGCAAGTGGGTGGAGGATAAAGGTGATTTAAATAAATTATTTATTTAAAATAATTGTGCAACTTGCATTTGTAGGAAAATGCAAGTGGGTGGAGGATAAAGGTGATTTAAATAAATGATTTATTTATTTAAATGTGAGAGGTGGGATTTTGGGGGTTTTAAATAAATATTAATTTATTTAAATGTGAGAGAAGATTTAATTAAATAAATATGATTTATTTATTTAATTAATGGTCTGAATTTGGTTAAGTGAATTAAATCAAATAAATTGAATAATTTATTTAATTAATAGGAGAATAGGGTTAAGATGAATTAATTAAATATTAATTTAATTAATTATTAATTGATGGTTAAATAATCAAATAAATACTAAGTATTCATTTAATTAAGTGGACAGATTTATGTGACTACAGCCTCCATCTCTTCCACCATTCCTTCATCTCCTCAATCTTTTCAACAAAAATCCATCCCATCTCCTTCAAGTAATGAACCTAATTATGACACTTTTCATGCTAACCCTCAAGGTCTATCTCCTATGAAAATACAAGCTAATCCTAATCTTGATACAAGTTCCTCTAATGCTTTAAAAATCCTAGATCCTACGCTATCATGCATTCCAATTCCAATCATACCCACTCTAGGGAGTCCCATTCAAAATACTTCCCCATCATGCCAAACCATGAACACCTTCCAAGGACTCCCAATGCGTATCCAAAATCCTACCCTTTCCTTAGAATTGGCTCCATGTCAAGAGGATAATCCGAAGAATGAAGAAACAATTCCTATGATAAATCAAGATCAAGACACCAAAACTCTTCAATCCCATAGAATGGTTGACCAAGATCCTATCTCCCTAGAATCCCATGATGACCCTCTTATACCTTTCCATTTATTTCAAGATGATCCCCTTCCATCCCAAGAGCTAAGCATCCTTCAAAATTATATTCCTAATCCACTTCCTAAGCAAGACCAGGTTGCATTTTCCACCTTATCCCTTCATTTCCTTGTCATAATCCTCCATTCCCTCCACAAGATTTTATCTCTCGAGATGAACCTATCATTCCTCCTATTCCACCTAAAGATCCCATTATTTCTCTAAGTCTCCTTCATGACCCTAACATCTTTGTGCAAGTTGTTAATGAGCCTCTTATTGGTCAAATGGGTTCCTCCACTTCCATTGGGTTCAATCTACTTTGTGAACCTATCATTTCTTCCACTCCAGACTCACGTCTTCTTCTCAAAGAAATGGGTATCCCATTAGTCAAAATATTAGTCTTCTTCTCAAAGAAACAGGTATCCCATTAATCAAAATATTGATCAAGGCAAGCAACCAGGCCTCCATGAACAAGGTACATCAAAAACCCTCCATATCAAGGTTTACTTTCAAGACGTTGGTATCCCTACTAAATCCTGCATTCATTCATCTAAGTCAAAATATACGCCTAGCCCTTCATTCCTTCCATCCATTTTAGGTCCTTATACCCCTCCAACCCTTATTCAGGATCAACAAAGGCACACATTCTTGAGAACCTTCTAGTCACCTACCTACATGAACTCCTCCAAAAGACCCCCATATCATTCATATCCATCCACGAATCCAAATTCTCTTGGAAGCAGTTTGGATGCCAAGCATAAAATTAATGAGTTAAAAAATCCACATGCATTTAAGGATCAACATGTCTCATCTAATCGACTTGCAAAAAAAAAAAAAATTGATCCAAAAAGAAAAAGAAACATCCAAAAGGCCACAAAGCCACAAAGGAAAAAGAAAATTCAAAATGTGTATGGCTTCCTAAGTCTTACATCAAAGCAATGTGTTCTAAAGAATCATAATGAAATTAAAAATCAAGAATCATGTGAATTCCCAAGTCGCTCATACAGGACTTGCACACTAAAGAAAAATCAAAACTGGCATTCAAGTTTTCTATTCCAAGAGTTTCACTCAAATCCGCTATCTTAAACACCTCACCACCTCTTTCATCCATTTGTATCTTTAAATCCACATCCTTTTCCCTATCAAAATCACAACCTCCAAAATCCACTTTTCCTCCATCATTCCACAACCCTTTAAGGTGTGTGCCAATTTTGATCTTAACAACGTTTATATCAAATCATACATAAGTCTTCCAACATCCCATCCATTATCCAATGCATATTTTCCATCCTTCTTTCCCTCCTATCCAATCCTTTGTATAAATACTTACCCTAGTTCCATCCAATCATCCATCTCATTCATTACCCTACCAACATCTTTGAGTATACTTCCAATGGCCATGGTCCATTGCAGCACTGCATATTTCAAGGGTACCATCCAATCAACAAGATATTTGAGTCCTTCAACTCCTATCTTCCAAAAGATTCAAAAAAACAAAATAAAATAAAACTGAAAAAAATATATTGCCTTGATGAAAACCTGGCAAATAGGCGTCTTGTGAGAAAAAAAGAAAAAAAAAGAGAGAAAAAGAAAGAAATAAAAAGTAAAGAGAAATTATTCATCCACTGGTGAAAACCTGGAAAACAGGCACCTTGGGCAAGTACCATGATGAAAACTTGGCAAACAGGTGTCATGTGTAATCCATGATCTTCGTGCATTTCATACTTGGGGGCAAGTTTCATCCATGTTATCTTATCATTTCATACCCCTGTCATATCCACCACATCCATCTATTATCCATCATCCTCCATTATCCTTCATTCATTTCATATCCATACATATCCCTTTTTCACCTTTTATGTTGACAAGGTTAAGGATCTTTGCGGGCTTCATGTGTCCTATCTATTACACCCGATCCACACCCTTTAGCTCCTATCCATTATTTATCCATTTCTTGCTTCCATCTTTCAATTTCACCTTTGATCTTGCTTATCATATCTGCCTCCTATCCAAATATATCCCTTGATCTTGATCAAACCTAAGGGAACAAAATGCAAAAACATGTTTTGAAAACCATCTTGGCATGGCCATTTATTTGGACCATATGATATTCATTACACCGTATCATTGCCTTCTATTGCTATATCCTATCCCTTTGCTAGGATTGACATGTTATCCCATTGTGAGATATTCCTTGAACATCACATAAGACTCCCCCATCATTCACTTATCCATTTATATCCCATTTTTTCATTCATCCACTCAAAATCCCTTTTTCCTTGCTAGACACTAGGGGCAAACATTAAAAAAATCATAAAAGATCCTGTAAAAATCTTAAAAATCATAAAAGGTCTTGAAAAATCTAAAAATTATAAAAAGTTCTGAAAAAATCTTAAAAATCATTAAAATTTCTAAAAACCTTTAAAATAATATATCAAAACATTTAAAAACCCTAAAAATCATAAAAACTTTTCGTGAACTTTTCAACAAAATCTAAAAACATTTAATAAGCATTGTGAAGACACAAATAGTTTGTACAAGCACAATCAAACCATCGAGCAGACATAACAAAATCCTATCAACATATCAGATCAAATGCATCATTTATGACAAGATCATTTTGGTGTGAGCATGATGTCTATTTGTTTGATTTGGTCTTTGATTGTTTTTGCTTTATCTTTTGGTGACATGTCTTTTAGCTTTTTCGAGATGTCTTTGATTAGAGATTTTATCTAGAGGATATCTTTGACTTGAAAGGCGAGGATGGGGCATGTTCACTTGTTTTATGCATGTGGATTTTTCATTAGTAATATGATGACTTGTCTTAGGACATGATTGTCTAAGATCATCGAGGACGTATGGGTCTCATGTGAATTGGGACATTCCTTCACTGTCTGATGTGTCTTCCTATCTACAACTGGTATGATTCATTTGGGTCTAATCCATACCCAAAAGAGTCCATCATTTTGCCATAATAAGCTCAATGATGATATAAGCACAAGAATTTTCATCACTTCCTTTTCATCTTCATTTCATTAAACATCTTCCTCTTTCATTATCTTCATTATTTTCATCACTTCATCTCTCTCATCAATTGTACATTTGGACTTCATCACTTATTTATTTCTTTCATCACTTCTTCTATTCTTTCATCACTTTCTTTCTTCTATCATTTCATTTCCTTATATAATTATTAGGTGGTTCTCTTCTTCTATGGGTGATTGTGGAATGGTTGCATCAGATGAATTGGATGGAGTGGAAGGTGATGAAGAAGTGGGTGAAGTGGATGGATATGATGGTCTAAATTGTTGGTGCATATTACGTAAAAACTCATCTTTATTTATAGGCTTCTTATACAACTTTAGCTTATGCCCATTGACCATCAATTTGAAACAAGTTGGGTTGATAGTTGTGAGCTAAACAAATCCATTAGGAAACACTTGTTGAATTCAATAGGGCCCTAACTAGCATTTTTGAAGTTTTCCCTTGTGGTCCTTGTACCTAAAATCATATCACAATGCCCAATCCCCCTCTTTAAACTCTTTTGTTTTGAAACATTGATCATGCTATTTACTCCTTTAGTTTTGGATAATTTGAGTATGTTGCATTGCTTCCACTCAAATCTCATCAAGTGCATTCAACCGATGCAATTGATCCTTTTGATACTGGTCAAGATTCATATATAACTCAATTGTTATCCTTAATATCTTATATTCAAGCTCAATTGGGAGGTTTGCCTTCTTCCCATAGAAAAGCTCATAGGGTTTAAACCATGTTGTTATATATGCCCAAACTACTTCAAGTAGTTTGACAACCCAATTTTCCTATGTATTTGGACAATCCTAGTTAAAATACCCTCCAATTCTATGTTGGTAACTTCTAGCTGGCCAATGATAGGGGGTGGATCTCGTATGTCTAATTTCAAATTGTTTGACCAATTGTGCTATTAGATCAGAAGTAAATTATGGACCTTGATCAATTACTATTTCATGAGGGACATAATACATGGTAAATATTTCTGTGTCAGTGAAAATGTATGCAAATAAAATGAAAGATATCTAACAATCTAACTACACAAAATCCATTCAAACACTCAAAATTAGGACAATTGAGAAGGAAAACTAGATAAACAACATAATAGAAATTAAAATGAAAACTCTAGATTTATCCTTCAATTTGATAGTCCCCTGATTTGAAGTGTTCTTGTTGAATGATAGATGCCTTATTATGCTCCATGATAGTGAATGGAAGGTGGATATTTAAGCAAGATGTGATACAAAATTCTATGTTAAATGGATGTGGATGAGTAAAAGATGAGTAAATATTTGGGAATTATGAGGTTATAAAAATGGAAATGGATTAACAATTCTACATTATGAGGTTAATGAAAGTGGGTCAGTAAGGAAGGAAAATGGGGGGGTTTAAATAGGCTAGAGGGAGAGATGGAGAGGGATGACAGGAAGACACGTGTCCCTGAGAAAGGCATGTGTCATGGAAGCAAATGACATGTGTCATTTAAAGGAATAACATGTGTCCCTGAGGACACATGCCCATGTGGGAGTGAAAAACCTAATTTGGAAGGTTTTATTCCAAAAGAGATTACAAAATCTGATATTCTAATGGTTTAGGAAATTTGGGATATTTTCCCAAATTTTAGGCAATTTGGTTCCCTTCCAAAATGAGGATATTTCCATGGCTTGGGATATTCGGGATATTTTCTCAAAATTTAAGAAATTGTTTCCCAAAAAAGAGGATATTTTCATGGTTTGGATATTTTCCCCAAATTTCAGGAAATGGTTCCTCCAAAAATGAGGATCTTTCTATGGCTTAAGATATTTGGGATATTTTTGTTAATGCATAATAGCTTCGGTAAGATAAATGATTGAATGAGAGATAAATGAAGTCTCTCATTCAATCATTTATCATATCGATAACTATGATAAAACCATCAAGCAATTAATTCATCCTTGATAGCCATTCTATATTTGCATATGGACAAACTATTGATTAATCATACTATGTATCTTCCTCATGTTCATCTATCTAATGAATCTTGTATTTAGATGAATATCGATTAAACATAATTAATGATGACACTGATTAATATATTATCGAATTGCATATTATATTAGATCGGGTTGCATATTATATCGGGGTACATGTAATATATATCAGAATGCATATCGGGTGGTATTATAGTCACCGATAGTTATCGGTGTGTTAGTCTACACCGATAGTTATCGGTTGTCAAGGCTAACGCACCGATAACTATCGGTTGTTAGCATTGACAGTCACTGATATACTATCGGGTGTTAGCGCTTGGTAAACACTGATTATCTTCGATCATACTCCACACCGATTGGCATTTACGTAACATGTTGTTTGTTAGTATAAACAAAAAGGCACGATCAAGTAATGTCTTGATCGGTCATGACCGATCAAGGAATTGCTTGACCGTGCCTCATTTGTCATGTACTTATAGTAAGTGGCATTCTTGAGATAGGACATAGAAAATATTAAATGTTCCTCTCATCGGCCATAAGCAAGAAGATAGTTAGATATATACAATAAGAAAGTAATAATACCAAATTAGATAATAGAATATAACTTGCATATTGAATGTAAATTGAACATCATTTACATGGTATCAGAGCTATAGTTAAATCGAACCTGAGGCTGTTCAATTTTACATAAAATTCAAATCAAGTATATATTCAACATCACAATCCTATCAACGGGCAGCACTATCAGATTTGAAGACAGACTTGCAGGAGGTGACAATTTCTCCACATGGAAATTCAGAATTCAAATGATACTAAAAGATAACAAAGTTGAATCATTCGTAAAGACTGAATCCAAAGAACCTGAGACTGAACCTGATCAAGCAATTTGGAGAGAAGGAAATGATAAGGCTATCAAAATAATAGTTGATGGGGTAAGGAACAATATTATGCCCATTATAAAGAAACACAAATCAGCCTTCAACATATTCAAAGCACTTGAAGATGCTTTTGAGATATCCAATGCCAGTAGAACCTTGGCTCTAAAAAGAGAGATAAATCATATAACCATGATGAAAGGAGAATCAATCAACACCTACTTCATGTGGATATCAAACTTAAAGGATGAACTAGCAACCCTTGGATATGAGATCCAAAGCAAAGAATTAACCCTCATTGCTTTAGATGGGTTACCTAGTATCTGGGAAACGTTCGTCCAAGGCATCAGTGCAAGGCACAACTTTCCAAAATTTGATAGACTAAAGGTTGATTGTCTCCAAGAGGAATCAAGGAAAAATAAGAAAGGAATCAAACAAAAGAATATAGATGAAGATCTTCAAGTTCTAACTATGAACTCAAATAGAAAGGGCAAGAAGAA
The DNA here is from genome assembly GCF_030272615.1 of Cryptomeria japonica. NCBI lineage: Eukaryota > Viridiplantae > Streptophyta > Pinopsida > Cupressales > Cupressaceae > Cryptomeria > Cryptomeria japonica. The sequence goes on along the minus strand of NC_081407.1, from coordinate 473,332,474 downwards.
GCAATTCAAGAAGAGAAAGAGTCGTCATGGCAAGAACTCTTTCAAAAAGGACCTCTCTCAAATTCAATGTTACAGATGTGACAAATTTGGGCACTATGTTGCCAAATATCCAGAAAGAACTAAACAAGCCACATTTTCCAAATTAGGAAAATCGAAAAGGGAAGAGGACTCTGAGAAGTATGTGCTCTATTTAGTACTCACATATCAAACATCAAACAAAGTGAACTCCTGGGTAATCGACAGTGGCTCATCCAGACACATCACAAGATTTAGAGAAGTACTAGACTTTATGAGAGAGGAAAAAGATGAAGAGGTAACCATCGGAGATGACTCCACACACCCTGTCAAAGGAGTTGGAAACTGCACCATCAAACCGAAGTCAGGTGTATCATTACAACTTGAAGGAGTACTATATGTTCCAGGCATTAAGAGGAATCTTGTCTCAATATCAGCATTGGAGGACAATGGATATAGAGTGACATTCATGGACAACAAAGTGTTGGCTTGGCCAAAGAACTCATCTATCAAGAAAGCTAGTACAATTGGTCAAAGACAAGGCTACCTATATGAGCTATAGAGCCCAATTTAGCCCTAATTCATGAAACTACATATGCCAATGAAATCTGGCATAGAAGACTAGGCCACCTAAATTTTTGAGCTTTATCATCAATGGGAGACCTTGTCACAGGTCTACCTAAGCTAAAGCAATATCATTCAGGGGCATGCATAGGATGTGCCCTAGGCAAAAATACTAAGGGTGCTTTTCAAAGTAGTACTAGGAAAACAAGTAAAGTCTTAGAATTAATTCATTCTGATGTATGTGGACCTATGTCTGTAAATTCATTGGGGGGATTTTTGTATTATGTGATATTTGTCGATGACTACTCTAGGAAAACCTGTATCTACTTTCTGAAATGCAAAGAATCAGAAGAGATCCTTAATAGGTTTAAAGAATTCAAATCATTAACAAAAAACTTCTCAGGAAACAAAATTAAAACCCTTAGAACAGATAATGGGGGGGAATACACATCGGAATTATTTAAAGAGTTTTGTAAAAATTCAGGGATTAAGAGGGAGTTAACAATGCCTTGAAACCCTCAACAAAATGGGATAGCAGAAAGGAAAAATAGGACAATCGTTGAAGCTGCCAAAGCTATGATTCTTGATCAGAATCTAAATATCAATCTTTGGGCAGAAGCAACCAGCACTGCAGTATACATTCAAAACAGATGTCCTCACTCTCATCTTGAAGACAAGACCCCTGAAGAAGTCTTTACAAAATCAAAACCAGATATAAGCCACCTTAGGATTTTTCGATGTCCAGTGTATATTCATGTACCTAAGGAAAAAAGATTAAAATTAGAACCCTCTGGAAAGAGAGGAATCTTTGTAGGATACAGTGAAACCTCCAAAGCCTACAGAATATATATACCTGGCCAAAAGAACATTGAACTAAGTAGGGATGTGATCTTTGAGGAAAACTTGGCCTTCAAAAGAGCCCAAAGCTCTCTAGATCCTGAAGTCCATATTCCTAACCCCAGCTTAGATAGAGATCCTACTCCCGAGCTTCAGAGGGAGAATCTTGAGGAAACTATGAGTGAAACTTTAAGTCCATCTAGAGAAAACCTCAAGAAAAGACCACTATGGGCCACCAAAACTATAGAAGAAGCTCAGAAGTTTGTTGCTCCCTTAGGAACCTTCAGAGAAAGCAGAAGGCCTAATAAATTTGCTAGCTATGTTGCCCTTATGAATGACCTCTCTAAAGCTGAACCAAGCAATGTATCAAATGCACTTCAACATCAAGTATGGAAGGATTCCATGTCTGAAGAGTATCAATCCATTATGAAGAATGATGTTTGGGAGATTGTTCCTAGACCAACCAAGAAATCTGTGGTTTCATCTAAATGGTTGTTCAAAATCAAACATGCTACAGACGACAGTATTGAAAAACACAAGGCCAGATTTGTAGCTAGAGGCTTCTCAAAAAGGGAAGGAATAGATTATGAAGAAACATTTGCACCAGTTGCTAGGTATACCTCAGTAAGAGTTGTATTAGCCATTGCAACAGCAAAGGGATGGAAGGTACACCAAATGGACGTTAAGACAACTTTCCTAAATGGTGAGATCTCAGAAGAAGTCTACCTAGAGCAACCTGAAGGCTTTGAAATTCATGACACAGAGTCTCATGTGTGTAGACTCAAGAAATCTCTCTATGGGCTCAAACAGGCTCCCAGGGCATGGTATGAAAGAATAGACACCTATCTCTCAGGACTAGGTTTTTCCAAAAATGATGCAGACCCTAATCTCTACTACAAAAGAAATAGAGATGATATGCTAATATTGATCTTATATGTTGATGACTTATTAATCACATGAAGTGATCAACTTATAAAATAATGCAAGAATGATCTATCTAAAGAATTTGATATGAAGGACTTAGGATTCCTTCATTACTTCCTAGGATTAGAAGTATGGCAGAATTCTTACAACATGATACTAAACCAAGGAAAGTACACTTTGGATATTTTGAAGAGATTCAAAATTTTAAATTGTAGACCCATGACCTCTCCTATGGAAACCAACTTACATAAACTTAAAGAAGCAGCAGCAGAGTCACAACCCACTGATTCTACTCAATACAGACATATGATTGGGTCCCTGATGTATCTGGTAAATACAAGACCAGATATCTGTTATGCAGTTAATGCTCTAAGTCAGCTTATGTGTGAACCAAAGGAGATACACCTGGTTGCAGTGAAGCACATTATGAGGTACCTACAAGGTACTCTAAACCTTGGTCTCAAATACAAGAAGGTTGAGATAGACTTACATGGATTTACAGATTCAGATTGGGCTGGAAGTGTAACAGACAAGAAAAGCACTTCAGGGTGTTGCTTCAATCTAGGTTCAGCTATGATATCTTGAATCAACGGGAAGCAGTCTTCTGTAGCTCAAAGTTCCACCGAGGCAGAATACATTGCAGCTTCTATGGCTTCCCGAGAGGCAATATGGCTCAGGAAGTTGCTTGTAGGATTGTTTGGAGAACCTATAAAACCCACTGTTATACACTGTGACAATCAGAGTTGCATAAAACTTTCAGTAAACCCAATGTTTCATGACAGATCCAAACATATTGAGATTCCATACCACTATGTGCGAGATATGGTAGATAGGAATGCAATCCAACTAGAATATGTTTGTACAGGAGATCAAACTACAGACATTTTGACCAAACCCCTTTCCAGAGTGAAGGTTGATCACTTCATAAAAGGTTTAGGTATGACAGAAAGGTAAATTTCTTTGCAATCTATATTTGAATACCCATAAGATGTTTAATGTGTAAACCTCTTTGTCATGTTAGGACAAATTTTTGGATTCTATCTGGGTTCACATCTAAGAGGTGATGATCTCTCAAGATAGTGAACGCTTGTATGGGGACATTACAAGGTGACGATCTTATAGTGTCCAAACCAATTATCATGTTGGATCTCTAGTATGTCATGGATGTGCCATGATTGTGTTGTGATAAAACATTTGTATAAAAGTGTTAGTGCACTTATCACAACTAGGATAAGGTGAGAAATCAATCTTTCTCATATGATTATCCTCAAGTATTGTGTGTAGGCAATACTGATATTACATGCTTAGGTGATATCCTGTCAATTGCAAGATTGATATAATGAACTCCAGTATCACATGTTTAGGTGATACTTCATACCAAATGATTAGGTGGTATGATTCCCATGGATGACTAAAATGATCACTATCAATTAAATTATGATGCTTGAATATATTGTCTACATTCATCTTACCTAGCTAAGAGGGAGTGCTAATGCATAATAGCTTCGGTAAGATAAATGATTGAATGAGAGATAAATGAAGTCTCTCATTCAATCATTTATCATATCAATAACTATGATAAAATCATCAAACAATTAATTCATCCTTGATAGCGATTCTATATTTGCATATGGACAAACTATTGATTAATCATACTATGTATCTTCCTCATGTTCATCTATCTAATGAATCTTGTATTTAGATGAATATCGATTAAACATAATTAATGATGACACCGATTAATATATTATCGGATTGCATATTATATTAGATTGGGTTCCATATTATATCGGGGTGCATGTAATATATATCGGAATGCATATCGGGTGGTATTATAGTCACCGATAGTTATCGGTGTGTTAGTCTACACCGATAGTTATCGGTTGTCAAGGCTAACACACTGATAACTATCAGCTGTTAGCATTGACAGTCACCGATATACTATCAGGTGTTAGTGCTTGGTAAACACCGATAATCTTCGGTCATACTCCACACTGATTGGCATTTACGTAACATGTTGTTTGTTAGTATAAACAAAAAGGCACGATCAAGTACTGTCTTGATTGGTCATGACTGATCAAGGCATTACTTGACTGTGCCTCATTTGTCATATACTTATAGTAAGTGGCATTCTTGAGATAGGACATAGAAAATATTAAATGTTCCTCTCATCTGCCATAAGCAAGAAGATAGTTAGATATATACAATAAGAAAGTAATAATACCAAATTAGATAATAGAATATAACTTGCATATTGAATGTAAATTGAACATCATTTACAATTTTCCCCAAATTTTAGGAAATGGTTCCTCCAAAAACAATGATATTTCCATGGTTGGAGATATTTAGGATATTTTCCCCAAATTTTAGGAAATGGGTTCTAAATTCAAAGGCATTTCCCAAATTTTAGAAAATTTGGGATATTTGGGGTATACACACATATGATGAGGGATAAGGGATAGGGTTGACTAAACCCTTGTTTAGTTCATGTGAGTTAGGCTAGAGGAAGGCTTAGATAAGAGTTAGAGTTAGGAGACATGTGGGGAAATACAATTAATTAATTTAATTAATTAATTATATGAAAGAATATTAGGAGGAAAGGACGAGAGTGAATTAAATAATCAAATTATGCATTTGGTTTATTTAATAGAAGAAAAGGGTCAAATTTAATTAATTAAATAATTTATGATTGTCAAATTATCAATTAAAGGAGGACTATAGTATAATTAATAAGATTAATTAGCTAGAAGGGGGGAACACTAATTAATTAAATAATATGTAATTATTTAATTAAAGGAACACTCAGGATAGCTAAATTCAATTAATTAATTTTAGGTGTCTACATTTTATCCCTCTTCACGATGACGCTAGAATAGCGTCAGTGCGAAGACAATAAGACACCACTGACTCGAATAGAGAGCAAGAAAATGTCTCAGGTGGAGGGAGGAATAGAGGAGTGAATGCAAATGCAACAAATAATATGTATGAAATGATCATGGAGTGTGAGCACCCTTGGAAACCGATTAGTATGCAGCAAGAACTTATTTTTTATTTAGTATTATATATGATGCACCAGGGTACAAGGAACCAAGGTGATTTTCACAGCCAATGTATGGGTTGACTCAAATAAATAGACACAAAAGGTTAATCTAGCACCACACAAAGTTATAGAGAACTTTGTAGAAAATGATGCTATAAAAAACTATAAGCAAAGAGATATGCCCCAGTGTAACATGAAATAACCAAGACCTCATGAGGGAACAACATGGGACACGTCATTTTTTCAAATTGAGTAACAGATCAAATGAACAACTTCTAAATTATTTTTTGTTGTACTGAAAATAAACTTCTAGTTCTAATCTCATGGGTGCGGAGTGGCAAGGAGAGCGGCGAGCGAGAATCCCAAATTTCAAACCTGGGAATAAAGGATTCCTTGGGGATGGCAGTCTTTATGGGGATGGAACTGGCAATCAGGTTGGCTTCCAGGCATCCCAATGTACAGAAGAGGACAAGGAGACAGTCAAATCGATGGAAGACAAAGATTCCAAAACCGGGGACCCACACGATAGAGGTAAGGAAAAAAAAATGGTCTTCACTTTTTGGAGTGAAGCCACTGGTAAAAACAGGGCTACCGGAAGTTAAAAATATTTTTGATCCAATAATAGGGGTTGTTAGGAATTTTTTTAAGGAGGAAATGGGTTCTCAAGGGTCAAGTGGATGTGGTGGCGTTGCCTAGGGGTTTTTTTTCCTTTGCTTTTAACTCTGAAGAAGACATGAATAAAGCTCTATGTGAAGGCCCATGGATGTTCGGCAAGTCAACTTTGGCTCTACAGAAATGGGCTCCAAACCTTTCTCTTGACGAGTCATTTTTTGTGTCGACGCCTGTGTGGACACGCCTCCCGGGCCTTCCACTGGAGTTCTGGAATGAGGAAGTCTTCAAGGGGATAGCGAGTTCTTTTGGAGAACTTCTCTCGATTGACCCAATGACTGCAGCTAAATCAAGGTTAGTTTTTGCCCGCATCTGTGTTAATGTTAATCAAATGATGGACATGCCCCAATCTATTGAGATTGTATCTAAATTAGGGAAATGGACCCAAGCGATTGAATATGAATCACTCCTGTTTGCTTGCTTTCATTGCAAAAAATCGGGCCATTGGGCAAAATCTTGTTCGCTTAAGAAGGGTAAGAACAGCAAGAATGATAGCAGTGTGAAGCAGAAATGGCAAACGAAAGAGAAAAGAGAAGACCCATCAGTAGAGTGTGATCCAAATAAAAAAGTGATTGAGTTAGAAAATGAGGTCAAGAAGGATGTGAATAGTAATAATGAAAAACCTGCTTGTGTCTGTTCAAATAATCAAATAGAAAGTACTAAAGAAGATGAGCAAAGGATAGACGCGGAAAAAAAAATGATCTAGAGGACCAGGAGGGAGGGCCAGTCAACCAGGAGAAAGCAAAGGAAAGTTCCAATGACGATGTGTCTGCATCATCTTATACAAAAGCAATTGAGGAAGACTTCAATGAAGTGCAGGATTTTAACATTTTTGATCTTGAGCCTCTTTTTCTATTAACCAATGGAAGCCCAAAGCCGTTTCAATGCAAAACCCCATCACATAGTGTAGAAATGGAAGCCCTGGAAGGAAATCTTAGGATTCTTGGTACAAAAGAGGGAAAATTGAATAAGGAGGGACCTAATGGAGGTATCGTAACTAGAAGCAAGAATAAGAAAAAGGCAGATGTTGGAAGCCAAAACAAAAAGTAGGGGAGACCTTCTCTAAAACATTAGAGGGAACAGGAAAGTTGGAAGAACCATGTTGATGGAACACAAAGCTCCATCGAGTCAGCTCTATCCCCGGTTAAAGTATGAAGACAATTTCCTGGAATATAAGAGGGTTGAATGCCCCTCATAAGCAGGATGTGTTACGTAATATTATAAGAGATCATAAACTGGATGTGGTCCTTGTTCAGGAAACTAAGATGTGTAAAGATAAAGTGGAAAGGATTAGAATGTTTAAAAATAATGCAGTTATAAGATCTAGTTCGGAGGGAGCCTCTGGAGGAACAGCAATTCTTCGGAACCAAAAAACTATTAAAGGTAAGGAAATTATTTCTGAATTTAATAGGAACTCTGTGCAGCTTGAGCATATCAAGGATAACTTTGTCTGGGTTATCACTAATATATATGCGCCTAATACCAAAACTGGGAGAGCTAAATATTGGAGAAGCCTTGCAGAAGATAGAATAAATTTTGCTGATAAAAGTTGGATAATAATGGGAGATTTCAATACTCTGCTTAAAGAGGAAGAGAAGATGGGAGGCCTCCCCTTGCAACTTGATGGTAAACAAGATCTTATGGATTTCATAAATGATCAAGCTCTTATGGATGTGGATCTCCAAGGGATTAACTATACCTGGACTAATAGAAGAATTGGAGTTGATCTTATTCAAGTTAAGTTAGACAGAACCTTAATTACTCCTGAGTGGTTATCTAAGTATAGTTGTTCTTTGGCATCTGTTATCAAGATTGGTTCTGATTATTACCCTATCTCTTTTACTACCAATTCTTTATCTGCAAAGAGAAATTTCCCTTTTAGATTTGAAAAAGTGTGGTTATCCCATTCATCTCTAGAAGCTTGTGTTGTAGATTGGTGGAGTTCTGAGGTTGAGGGAACGGCTCTATTCAGAATAGCTAAAAAGCTCAATATTATAAAGGCTAAAATAAAAATTTGGAACAAAGATATTTTTGGGGATATCTTCAAGAGTAAAATTCAAATTAAAACTGAAATAAAAGAAGTTCAAGATAAAATCCAAGACGATGGACTTTCAGAAGAGTTGAGGTCTGTGGAAAATGGTTTGCTGTCTAAATACCACACCATTATTTCCAACGAAGAGACATTTTGGAGACAAAGATCAAGAGCCTTGTATTTGAAGGAAGGTGATAAAAATACCCGGTTTTTTCACTTAACTACTCTTAAGCACAGGGCGGTTAACAAGATATCCAAGTTATCCTGTAATAGAGGGATTTTAACCGATGATAATGATATAAGAAAGGAAGCTCTGGACTATTTTAGCACCTTGTTGGGCGAAGTGGATAACCTTGATGACAGTAACCAAAACCTCTTGCTGCAAGCTATTCCTTCTACATTGACTGAGGAAGACAACAAACAATTGTCCCGAATACCTTCTAGTCAGGAAATCAAAAAGGCGGTGTTCTCTTTTCAGGGAGATAAGTCTCCTGGACCAGATGGTTTTCCAATGTTCTTTTTCCAATGTTTTTGGCATATTATGGAGACTGATATCTGTAAAGGCATTAAGGAATTCTTTGGTTCTAGAAGGCTTCTAAAAGAATTGAATGTGACCTTCATTGTCCTAATTCTGAAGATCTCTAGAGCTGATTCTCTTAATAAGTTTAGACCTATTAGTCTCTGTAACTCTGTTTATAAGATTTTGTCTAAGGTTCTTACCTCAAGATTGTTGGATATTCTTCCTAGAATTATCTCTGCCCAGCAAAATAGTTTTGTCTCCAGAAGACAGATTCTGGATTCCATTATTTCAGTTCATGAAAATATTCATTCTCTTATGATGGCTAAAAATCAGGGCTTTTTTCTTAAGTTAGATATGGCTAAAGCTTATGATAGAGTGAATTGGCAGTTTCTCTTAAGGATTATGAAATCCTTTGGATTTGGAGAAAAAGTTATTCAGCTTTGCTCTCAATGGATTGAAACTTCCTCTTCTATTGTTATTATCAATGGATCCCCTTCAAGTTTCTTCAAAAGCACTAGAGGTCTAAGACAGGGGGACCCCATCTCCCCAATCTTTTTTACTATTTTAGCTGAAAGTTTAGGTAGATTTATTTTTTTTAATGTGGAAGAAGGTAATCTCAAAGGACTAAAACCTTCTTCATCCAATATTACTTGTACTCATGAACAGTTTGTTGATGACTCAATCACTATGGGGGAAGCTACTATTAGGGAAGCTAAAAATATGAAGAATGTTATGAATATTTATGAATATGCTTCTGGTCAAAAAATCAATTGGGATAAGAGCTCTTTGTTCTTCATCAATACCCCTGTTCAAAGACAATTAAGGATTGAAAGAATTCTTGGTTGCAAAATAGCTAAGCTTCCCTCCACTTTTTGGGGGCTTCCCCTTTGTATTAAGCCTGAGGATAATTTTTGGAATAAGTTGGTTGACAAATTCAACTCCAAACTACCAGGTTGGAAAGGGGCAGTCCTTAGTCAAGCAAGCAAGGTTACGCTGCTCAAAGCCACTCTCCAAAACTTGCATGTTTATGCTCTCAGTTTGTTTAAATTCCCTAGAAATTTTGTGGAAGCGATTGAAAGAATCCAAAAAAAGTTTCTTCGGTCGGGACTGGAAGTCAAGAATAGAATTCCCCTTATAGCCTGGAATAAAATTTGCTCTCCCAAGGCCTCTGGGGGTTTGGGTTTAAGGAATATAAGCTCTATGAATAATGCCTTATTAGAAAAACAAATTTGGAGAATGAAAGGGGAGGAAAGAGAGTGGAATTTAATATGGAGAAATAAATATCTTCACATGCAACCTTCTGAGGAAGAATTTTTGGATAAATCTTTTATTGTTGAAGGTTCTGCAATTTAGAATGTAGTTCAATCAGCTAAAAGTTGGGCTGCAGCTGGAACAATGTGGAAACTGGGGAATAGTAGAAGTATAATATTTTGGGAATACAGATGGATTATGGATAAACCTTTGGAGGAAATTCCAATCCTTTATGATTGGAAAGATTGGTTCAAAAAGAGGCATGGGGGTTTGGTCAGAGATTACTGGAGAAATGGGAAATGGATTGAATTTAGCCAGCATTGTCTGGGGTTAAAGTTTCTTGAGATTGTGCTTTCTTCTAAATTTCTGAGAGACAACAAAGAGGATAGTTTGATATGGAGGGAAACCCCAGATGGGAAGTATTCTGTGTCCTTGGTTGTGGCTATCCAAAATAAAGTTATGGAAGAAACTCCTATTTGGGCTAAAGTGTGGAATAAGAAGTTAATTCCTAAAAATATATTTTTTTGGATCTTTATCCAAAACAAGGTATTAACTCTGGACAACCTTCAAAAGTGAGGATTTGTTTTTCCTAATAGGTGTTCTCTTTGTTGCAGGGAAGAAGAGTCTGTCTGCCATATTCTCCATCAATGTACTTTCAGCCAGGAAATTTGGAAAATTATTTTAAGTAGGTGGAAGCTGAGTTGGGTTTTTCCGAACTCTTTAGGGGTTTCCTGGCAGCAATGGTACTGCCCTAATTCCAACCCAAAGATAGTGGAGCTTTGGAATCTAACCTTCCCTAATGTTATCTGGAACATCTGGAAAGAGCACAAAAACAAGATTTTTAGGGATAAATGTGCCAACCCTGAAGTGGTGGTGGATAAAATATATAGGAGTATCTTTGAATGCCTCAATGGCATTGATTATGGTCCAGTTGCTAAAGAAGACTTCAATGACAGGTGGAACCTTTCTACTACCAAATCTAGTAAGGAGAAGGGTAGAGAAGGTCTTGCTTGGAGTTTTCCAACTCAAGGATGGATAAAGGCCAACTTTGATGGGGCTTCTAAGGGGAATCCAGGTAAAGCTGGTTAAGGGGGCATTGTCAGGAATTTTGCTGGAAGTTGCCTAGTGGCAGTTGCTGGCCCTTTGGGGAGTCAAACCAGTCATTATGTTGAAGCCTCGGCTGCGTTGAATACTCTAATTATTGCTAAGAACCTAAATCATGATAAATTATGGCTGGAGGGAGACTCACTTAATAGTATTAAGTGCTTGAAGGGGGAAACCGAGCCATCGTGGTTTATAGAAAACATAATTTTGAAAGCTAGGGAAATTATTGCTAGTTTTAAAGTTATAATAATAGAACATGCCTTTAGAGAGAAAAATCTGGTGGCGGATTGTCTGGCGAACCTAGGTGTTAATTCTGAATCTCAAATAATTTGGCATGGGGAAGATATTAATATGAGTATTAAAGAGCTCCTCAAAAAGGATAGATTTACGGGGAAAGAAGGACCACATAATTATGAGAGCTGATATGAGTAATTTATGCATTGATAGAAAGGTAATGATTACTTGGCAAAGTGGCAAAATCCTAATCAAATATAATAACACTCCGCACACTTTGTGGGTCATCTTTTTCAAAATTTTGAGAGACAACGGGAAGAAAGCTTTGAGTTTGCAGAAGAACAGAGGTGAAAGTTTGAAATTGAATATGGGAGGTGATTTAAGGAGGGAGGAACCAGACAACACTTCCAGATGAAAGGATATGCCAAAAGTTTGGGCGAAGCTGGAAAAAGGGTCCCTAACGAGTTTCATGGAGAAGCTGGTTGATTATGACAAAGGTAGGGTAAATCTCACAGTCTCCAAAATAACTGAAAATTGGAGTAATGGGTCTTTTAAAATCTATGGTGTGAGGTTCAAATTGGACGTGGGCCTCATCGCGACTGTGATAGGTATGCCCCACTCAGGGCTCAATTTTTTTAGAGATCTTAAAGTTTCCAATAATACGGTAAATCTTTTCCCGCGTAAGGAAAAGGAGAGGGCTAAATTTGGAAAAGCCACTGGGGGTTATTATGAAGCCTCCAACATCAAGAAAATTCGGGGCTGGGTTTTAAATGCCATCATGGAATACATAACTATTGAAGGTCGCTTTTCCAGGGCCCACACTTATCACTTTGTGTTATTAAACCACTTCAGGCATGAGAAAAGGGTTTCCCTACCCTACTATTTCTTCAGGTCCCTGTCTAGGTCTCTCAATAAACACAACAAGAATCCCTCGAACTCGGTTCTCCATTGTGGGCTCATTTTGCTCATATATGAGCACTGTTAAATCCTTGCCATGCAGGAAAATAAGAGGTTGTCCATTTCTCTAGGGAAAGGCAAGAGAAAGTTGGAGGAAGGTGAACCCAACAAGAAGGAGGCTACTCCGAGCAAAAAAAGAAGGAGCGCCACTGGGATGAAAGCCCATGATGAAAAGAATGATACAGAGGAAACTAGAAAAGAGGGCAGTGAAATGGAAATAGACAAGTCAGAGGGTGAGGAAAGTTGGAAAGATAAGGATGTGGGTGCAGAGGAAGAAGAAGGTGAGAACGAGTCCGACAATGATAGTCCAATTCACAGTGCTAGCTTAGGCAACAACAATAGCCAGCCTGTGGTGGATAAGGATGATAACAATATTGAGGAAAAAGATATGAATTCTAAGAGGGATAAGAACAAGGAACCGGAGAAGGAAACAGCTAAGGATAGTTTGAGTGAGGATAAGGAGAGCGTTGGAGAAGGGTTATTCCTGGATAATCTTAAAAAACTCATTGAGGCTAGATTGGGTTATGACAGATGGACATATGAACTATTGAAGAACCTGGAAAAAAATAGGAAACAAATGGATGAGAAAAGGAAGGAAGATGATAGGAAATGGAAGTAATGGAAGCAGGACATGGAGGAAAAAGTTAAAAAAATGGCAACTCAGATTGACTATCTGGAAGAAGGGAAAGTGGCGATGAAAAACCTATTGGGTATGATCCCGAATATCTTGTATGTTGTTACAAAGAACCTAGAGGATATCTCAAAGGTCCTCAATAACTCCAACTCTCCCAAACCAGCCCTGGACCTCGACATGGATGAAGATGCAATCGAGATTGGAAGCGGGGAAGCTACACCTGGTGGAGCTGCAAAGAGAACTAGAGCGAGTGTTAAGAAAGTTGTTGCTGTGTCTGCTAAGGAAATCCCTAATCTTAGGGATAATATCAAAGACCTGTATGGGATTAGCAGTAACTTAGCTAATGCCCTGAAAAACATAAATTAGTTCCTTTTGTCTGGTCTGGCTAGTTTATGCTAGTTTTTTCTAGTAATTTTGTTGGTTTTCCTAAAGTATGTTCCTCCTGGTTTCTTAATGCTTTTATCTTGTAAGGTCATTTTGTAAAGGGTTTCGGGGCCCCTTCAAAACCTACTTTTACTTTAATCAAAAACATGGGACACGTCAAAATTACATCAGAAAAAAACAAAAAACAACAAGATCAAACCCCTAGATTTGCCATTCTTAGCACACCATGATATGAAAGATCATGGTGACTAAGAAGACACAAAAAATAGGTTCTCAAAAGATAAACAAAGATAAAAAAGAATCAAAGCTAACACAAGTGTCTCGGATGTCTTTTGCCAAAGGATGACGAATGGATGAAGATTGGATAACGTCTGACCAGAGGAAGGATGCATCCTACATAGACTAATGATTGGATTATGGATGAACGAGATAGATTTGACAAAAAGGGAACTTGATATGATCATTCCCAAGGCGCCACCAAAGGTATTTTATTTGTTGCTTTTGAATGGTACATTGTCATGGATTATGAATAGAATCCCTTCAAATGAAGGATATTTAGGGGTTAATTGAGAGGCTCCCCTTCTGGAATGGATAGTTGATAGGCTCTTGAACCATATTTTGTTGTGACTACATACGGGCCCAACCAATTGACTTCAAACTTTCCTTTCTTTTCTCTATCATGTTGATTCCGTGGGTTTTCTCTGAGCACTAGATCACCAACCTCAAACTCATGAGGATGAACTTTATTTTGACATTATTTCTTGAGTTTGGTTTGATATATTTGTAAGTGATCATATGCTTTATGACGTTGTTCATCAAAAAGATCCAGTTGAACTAACCTTGCCACCCTATAATCTTCATTAGACATAAATCACTTTAGGGATATGCGCAAGGATGGTAACTCAACCTCAAGTGGCAAGACTTCTTCTGCACCATATAAAAGGGAGTATGGAGTGGCTCCAATAGGAGTTTGAATACTAGTGCGATATTCCTAAAGGGCGGGATTGAGATGGAGATGCCAATCATGACCAGTTTCATTGACAACCTTTGTGAGGATACGTAACAAGGTTTTATTGGTTGCCTCAGCCTGGCCATTACCTTGTGGATAATATGGGGTGGACCAATAGTATTGGATATGAAATGTGGAATAAAGACCATGCATGTGTTGGTTTTTAAATGGGGTTCCATTATCGGTAATGATGGTAGAGTAAACTCCACAACAAAAAAGAATGTGATATAGGATAAATTTGGACACTTGAACACCAGTAGTGAGTGTGACAGGGATAGCTTCAACCCACTTGGTAAAATATTCAGTAGCTACAATGATAAACTTATGCCCATCTGAAGATGGAGGATGAATTTTACCAACTAAACCAATGCCCCAAGTAGAAAAAGGCCATGGTGTTGTGATAGGATGCAAATCTTGTTTTGGAACATGAATTAAGTCACTATGGTGCTGACAAGGTAAGCATTTCTTAACAAACTCACAACAATCATGCTCCATTATGGACCAATAATATCCCACTTTCAAAAGCTGTTTGGCACAAACATATCCACTCGTATGAGTACCACAAGTTCCGGTGTGCACTTCTTTCATCGCAAGATTAGCTTTGTTTGAATCTAAACATCTAGAAAGGACATCATGATAGCCCCGATGATATAGATTATCTCCTATAATGTAAACTGGTCACATTGGCGAATGAGGTTGCGATGATCATTTTAGAATATGTTGGGTGGAAGGGTGTTATCTTTAAGATAGGCATAAATATCATGATACCAAGGTGATTGGGGATAAACAATGTTGTACACCATATCTGAATATGATGTCTCAAAATCTAACTGGAGAAGTTGTTCGACCAAAAACTTATATTTTGGACTATTTGACTCCATTGCAATTAATGAACCAATAGTGGCCATTGCATCAGTTGCCTCATTTTGTGCTCTAGGGATTTGATCAAAGGTAATGTGTTGAAAGATCTTGTTGAGGACATCAACCATTATTTTATATGGTAATAATTGTGAATCCCCATAAGCAAGAATATCTACAATATTTTATTATAAGTCATTTTAAGACCAGCGATAAGACCTTCATACTAGACATGTTATTAGTACATGGGAAAGACAACTTGAAAGATTTAGGAATAAGATCCCTTATGGCATGACAAATAAGAACCCTACCCCTGATCCATTCTATGTGTGTGATCCATCAAAATAAAGTTTCCCGGTAGTTTGTGTGATGATTGTACAAACATACTCATCTGGAAATTTTGTAATTAAAAGATGAGTATTTGTCAGGGGTGTTTATGCTAATTGATCTGCAATTACCTATCCTTTCATGGCCTTTCTATCTACATATTGAATATCAAATTCATTGACCAACATGACCCATTTAGCCATATGACCAATAAGAGTTGTCTTTGATAACAGGTACTTCAAAGGATCAATCTTACATATGATATTAACAATATGACTTAGCATGTAATTTCAAAGTTTTTGTCAATATAAGACGACAACTAGACATGCCTTTTCCATAGGTCAGTAATTGAGCTCATCCTACCAAGGTTTGGCTAATGTAGTAACTTGTATGTTCTTTCCCTTGATCATCATGTTGGGCAAGGAATGCCCCCACTGTAACTAGAGTAATTAAGATATACAAAAGGAATGGTCTTCCTAGAATTGGTGGCATCAATACTAGAGAATGAGCTAGGTATTCTTTTATTCTATCAAATTCTTGCTAACACTAAGCATCCCACTTGAACTATGTACCTTTTTTGAGAAGATGTATGAATGGATGACATTTATCTGCCAGTTGAGCGATAATGTATCTGACATATTGTAGCTTTTCTTGGAGACTACACAGATTCTTCAATGTTTTAGGAGGAGGCATTTCTAGGATTGCCTTGACTTTCTTAGGATCAACTTCTATACAATGCCTAGAAACTATGAAACCTGGGAGTTTACCTTATGTAACTCCAAACACGCACTTTCTAGGATTGAGGCACAACTTGTACTTAGCCAGATGTTCAAAAATTTGTTCAAGGATAGCTGGATGTTTTGCCCTAGTTCTTTATTTTCCTAAGATGTCATCTACATAATCCTCCAATATTTGTATACGTGAGATCATGGAATATTATTTTCATAGCACGCTAGTATGTAGCACTAGCATTCTTGAGACCAAAAGACATGACTTGATAAAAAAAAGTGCCCCAAGGAGTAATAAAGGTTGTTTTATGCTGATCATCCTCTACAATTTTTATCTGGTTATAACCTGAAAAGCCATCCATAAAGGAAAGCATTTCATTTCTTGTTGTCAAATCTACTAGGATATCAATGTTAGGAAGTGGAAAATTATCTCTGGGGTATGCTTTGTTGAGGTCTCTAAAATCTGCACAAACCTAGATAGCTCCATTAGGTTTAGAAATAGGCACCATGTTAGAAATCCATTCTGAATAATCAATTGGTCAAATAAACTTGACCTCTAACAACTTTTCCAGTTTTGATTTGACTAATAATTCAATCCGAAGATGCATCTTCTGAAGCTTTTGTTTAATAGGTTTAACATTTGGATCAATAGTCAAATGATGTACAACAAGCTCAAGGTCAATCCCAAGCATGTCTGCATAAGACCACGCAAAGTTAACAGGTCATTTGTGAACAATCTGAAAGAAAACTTGGAACTCTTCATCAGATAAAGATGTTGGGCCACATAAGTGATTCGGGGATTTTCTATAGTTCCCAAATTAACTTCTCTTGTCTCATCAATGAGAATTTGGGATTTATCAAGAACATGTATGTCAATGAATGGAAGAGAGGAATCCTCATCTGGTAGCGCCTCAGAGAGTTTTTCACTAGAAGATACACCCTTTGTTTTTACTTTTTTGAAATCTATAGGTACCTCAAAAAGGTTTTCACCTATAGATAATTTATTTTTCAATTCTTTTTCACTTTTGCAATTAAGGATCCCCTCTTTCCCAAAATAGCCTTGAGAATCCAATTGGTATATTGTATCCAGGACTAGATGATAATATAGTGCACACTCAGTCTCTCCCAAGAATTGCAAGAGCATGCCATCACTATAGAATGTATCAAGGTGTGCAACAGTTTGACCCCAATCAATCAGTTTAGGATGGCGAGGGGAAAGCCTAACTACTGTTACCAAAATTTCACTACAGCTAAATTTGATGGCCTATTGTAGGCCTTATATATTGCAGTTGAAGAAAGGTACACAATTTTTTTTCACAAAATCTTCATTTTTGCACATTATGATTTAAAAGTTGAAGTTTATTTCATTATGCAAGAAAAGATACCAAATAACAACAAAAGATTGCATAGAAATAACTTTTCATTACAAGAAATGTGTAAGGTATCCCGCATAAGTTGTGGGAATAGTTGAAACTGAACTATAAACGTAGGGTTTCAGTGGCTTCTTAGCATCCCTTTTCACTCTTTGTGCCTTTAATGTTGGTTTTATCTCTTATAAAGATGGAGATATTCTTTGTGGTTAGAGTTGGATGTTCCTTTTCTGAGGCGATTATGTTTGACAGAGGTTGTTCGGATCTTGGGTGGCAAATGGTGTGGCTTCTCTTTCTAATGGACATTTTTCCCCTATTGAGGTGGGGGTTGTTCCTTTGGAGATGGAGTTTTACACCTGCGACAGACCTATCTCTTCTGTGTGTACCCTCGATGCTTCCCCTGCTAGTTTCTTTCTGGGGGTTTGTTCTCTTACTGCTCGCTCCCATGGTTATCCTCTTGAGTTGTTGTGCCCTCTTATTGAGGTGGAGTGGTTGCATGGTGATTGGGTGGTTAAGGGGTTTCTTGGTCAAGTGGCCAGTTATGTTGTTGATGGTTTGGACTAGCGAAGGGATGTTGATGCCCTGTTTTGTTTTTGCGGGAGAACAGAGGATGGTCGACTTTCTACTTTTCTTTCTCTTTTCCCTATTGAGGTTGTGGGTGCCTCTCCAAAACCTAGTTGGCCAACAAAGATTCACTGTGCCTTCCTTTGGTCGCTCAATTTTGGTTTGTGGCCTGCAGATTGGGTCTCTTTGTGGATGATTTCCCTCTTTTCAACCCCTATGTAGGTGGGTCACTATCCTATTGAGGTGGATGGGTGTTTTGCTATTAACGGTGTGATTTGTTACTTTAGGACTGTTGGTTGTTTCTTGGTGGTTTTGGGAGCCATTTTAAAACCCAAATCGAAGGTTAGGGGAGCCTTTCAAAACCCCCTTGCTTATGTCTGGCTGGATGTTGACAGTTTTGAAGGGCCCAACTTAGATTGTGTTAGTTTTTGGTTAAGGGTCGGGATAACCTTTTGCTGCCCGAATTTTTTGTATATGGGTTGGGGAACCCGAAAAATCCCCAATGTTTGGTTGATGGATTCTATCAACCTCAACTCAAGGCTTAGGTTGTGTTGTCAACAGGTTTTGTATTAATTTTCTCTTAGTTTGGTTGGCTTATTTCTGATTATGGTTGTACTCACTTTTGGTTGGCACTAACCAAATTTGTTGTTGTAGTCTGCTGATTTTATTTGCCTATCTTTTTGGCAAAAGTCTCATTGTACGTTCTAGATCCTGGTAAAATCTAAGGGTTTCAGGTCCCTTCAAAACCTATTGTATGGGGTTTTGGGTCCCCCTCAAAACCTATTTTTCCCTTAATCAAAAACATATATTTTCAGACAATTATGAAAATAAACTATACAATAGAATGTAAGAATAAGTATGAGAGTCAGGTGACCTGTCATTGCTAGGAATGACGAGCCTAAGCTTGAAGAAATTGTTGAATCTTCATCTTCTCATCCACCTCTAGCTTCTTTCGCTCCCATTTCAAGAGTATCTGCAAGATAATAGTTGAGTTAGAGAAATAAGGATAACCATACTTTCATATTCAAACTCAATGGAAAATATAGTCCATCTGCATAAAGATATCAAAATATATGCCTACAGCTATTAGTGTATCAGATTAAGGAGCAAGGAGTTAATACAGAGAGAATGCCATGAGACAACAACATATATCATGTTTTATCTATCATTTTTGTTTCATGTGCAGATACATGTACAGATACATAGTTCATTATTGATTCATCATAAAGCATGTGGAGTTAAATGAGGTTCCCACAAGGGTTGAGCCCAGAGTGCTAATATTACAACATCGCTCCAATGAGCAGTGACCCTTCATTCACAACAGTGAAACTTTCAGGATCATTGTTATGGATGGCATGCCTGTGACCAATGTAGCCATATTGGCATATCAACATCCAAGAAACCCTGATGGGGTCTCACAGTATTATTATAGTCATGAGGAATATGATAACTCACGAGAAGAATTCATTAGTATAACTATAATAGATTCACTATCAAGAAGACAAAGCTATTCAATCAAAGGAAGGACAATGATATGATTAAAAGAATAATGAGAAATACACAATCCTTAAATGAAAGCAATAAGTTGTATGTTTTCACAACTCTCAGACCGCATAAGAACAAAAAAGATTCACAAGGGTCATGAGATGGCAGTCATGAGAAGAGCAATGATTATCCATATTTCTCAATCAAAACTCATGACAGTGACAACAGTCACAGAGACATAAGGGTAAATCAGAGCACAAACATAGTCATGGAACACAAGGCTACCAAATGACAATCCAATGATATGAATACTGGTAAGGATTATAGCCATACTCATCCATAGGCATGCTAAAAATAGACAAAAACCCTTTATAGGGAAATCATCAAGCATTTGACAGTAGGAGCAGTGAATAGAGAGTTATAAAGGCCTAATAACAGCTTGTTAAGACAGGTAATGAATAAGGAGTTTCTGACTTTAGATGAACAAAGGATAGATCAAGCTTAAACTGCAGTCCTGAACCAAGGGATATTCCTAGCTAATACAATGAGCAGTTTAGAGCACCAAAGATACAATAATTGTATATAAGGTTTTGTCATAGTATAATTATCAACATGCAGTGACAAAGGCAAATATAACAGTCTCTAATAGCAGACTCTTTAGAGCAAATACCTGACCAAGCATATGACCATGAAGTGTTTGAGAAAGACCCTAGAGGTGCATGGATAATATAATACAAAGAGCAGGGGTGAATGGATTTTTCATGAGCATTCATAGAGACAAATGGGAGGAGACAACCCAAGAATTTAGGAAGTGTACTCAGAGCAATCATGGAAATGAGATTACAAAGAAAGCAGAGAATCACAATAAGCATCATACAAAGATTCAAAATAGTGATATCAAGCTTCACAGTTAAAAGAAGATATAGAAGTCATCATGAAAATATTATCTCTCAACCTAGCCAAAAGATAATATTGTCTTAGTATTATAACAGCCCAGTAAGGACTAAGAAAAGATAATGAGTAAGACATAAAGCAATAAATAGTATAACAAGATACAAAATAATGCAGGGTAATGATGTACACAAAAGGTTTTAGACCTTCAGACCTTGTCACCATTGACAAAAGATTAATCTTGTATTAGTTATCATAGTAAGGCTTAGTGCTAACATGGTCACAAGAAGAGATAAGAATAGCTACAGTCATAAGGTTAAATTTTCAGTCACAACCAACCCATGCAAGCACAACAGATATTTTGTTCAAATCACTGTCAAAAAGTATTTGCAAACCCTCAAGATAGATGGTTACAGTATTTACAGAAATCACAACAAAGAATGAAGCGTCCAGTATAAGTTTTAACAGAGCAGTAAGACATAGTCACAAAGCAAGATACCAAAAGACAGTGATTGTTAGATTAGTCTAAAAGATAGTTATAGAATTGAAAGAATAGGGCTTGTTATATGCTTTGACAACCCTCCAAGTATGAGTACAATCCAAGAAGTCATTTGGACAGTCTAACTCAAGAATATAGTAGTGATTAGGGTAGTGACAGTCATCTCATGATGCAAGAAATATATAAGTACATTCATATATATTCTCAGTCATAAAGATAATAAATGAAAAAAGCAATCATAATGTTGAAGACAGCCTTCAAATCTTAGCCTTGCACAATCACCATGTAGGACACAACCACCAAAGACCAATAACAACCAATGAAAAAGTATATGGAAAGATATTTTCAAGGGCAGCCACAAAGGGACATGAAGACACCACAACGTTAAAGGTTAAAATGACATGAACCTAATATAACAATAGTGATCTTTGCATTGGTTGACAATCGGAGCATGTTGCATGAGCTATGATATATATAACATTGTATGAATGTAAGATGTGAGTCTTATTTACAACAAAAGTCACAACCTTCAAGCACAAAGAGATAATAAAGTAAGCCACAAAGGGCAGCCCAAGCTTAGGACAATCCATTCATTGGACAAAGATCATGAATCAAAGGACATTGAATCACAGTCATTAACACTCAGCCTACAATATAGTCACAACACTTAAACAGAGAATAAGATTGGAGTCATGGTGCAGTCACAAGGGAGTAATATACAGAAAAAGAAGCTATAGGCTTGGTCATAGCCAATAAAGTCTTGTTTGCAGACATAAACAGTGAATTATTATTATAGCCAACAAGAATGATAGTGATATCACCATGAATGATACAATAGATCACAGAGCATAGCAAAGATAAACTTATAATCAAAGTGCATAGCTCTAGGTAATAGAGCTTCGTGAAGGCTTGAATATCATTCTACAACTATATGAGCAGTCCAATCCCGGTAGCAACATTGAAAATATTCTTCCAATTATAATTATCTCAAAGAGATAAAGACAGAGTATAATCACAACATTGAAGATCTTAAGAAAGATAGTACATCACCAATCAATCATTGTTAATAGGGCACAAAGCAATCTTCACACTGCCACACAAACAATGACAGAGAACACAGTGAATCAAAGGGGTTATCATCAAGATGATAAATCCTTGAACAGTCATAATAGAAAATGATGAATAATCATGAGAAGATCATAACACGTGTTAGACAGTCATTTCCATGAAGTCACAAAGCACAATAATAACAACATAAATACTCAAAAAATATAGTCATGAAGGCATGCTTTTGTAGAGACAGTTAAAAGATCAATGTGTATGACTGGTTAATGCATTGGAAGAATGACAAGTTTAGTGAAAAAATCATTGTATATATGGAAATGATATCCATTAAAGTACCTAAAGAATATCAGTAAGGATAGTGATGAGTGTCCTGATAACAAAGAGCAAATATGACCATCAATGCCACATGAGTAACAATGGTGTTTTTGGCTACAACAAGTATAAAGCACAGAAAAGAACAAGGCATAATATTCTTGAATAAACCATCATAAACAATGAGGTCATTAAGCCTTCATAGGTCAACAATGACTGAGTTAGAAGATAAGTGTAGTCCATTGAAGATGTTATGAGCAATAATGACAAAACTCTAGTCAAATATGAAAAGAAAGCAAATATAATTAGGACAATATAGATTTAGAGCACAAAAACCTATGTCAAATGGTTTCCAGGAAAAGAGAAATATCTTTATAGTAATGGGTAGTCAAATGCACTAGACAAAGTCAGCAAGGATACCCTCACACAGTCATTAGCAGCAAAGGTCTAAGACACTCAAGAGCAGGCCATAATAGTAAATGGACAAAGCATGATAGAGACACAAAGTATATCACAGCCTGAGCATCGAGAACATTCATGGCATTCAATGACAACACACGGTAAGCTACAGTTTTTAGAATAGTCAAAACCTTATGAGAGAAGAGACACACATATCAAGAGCTGCAGCGGCATATACAATCATTATAAAGCGAACCACAGTCATCCTATGCACATAAGTAAAAAATTCAGAAGAGAGAGGTATCAAAGATTATATGGAAAAGTCAACACCACAGAAAACACATAATGAAGGAGCAATGAGTAGAAGTTATTTTGACTATCATAGAGAAATACACAGTGCACCCAATATTAGGGTTTTTATTTCTCTTTATTCATACAACAGGAAAGCAAAACAAAGATAAATAACAAGATTCCATGATAAATAAGGAAAGAAATAAGCCACATACCGCACAAAATCATGCAAAATTCTCAGTGAAAGCATGTTCAAACCCTAGTCACACTAGGAAAGTGCATGCATGCCAGCAAATAGAGTTTTCTTTGTGAAAACAAATGAAAATAATGAAATATTACTAGGGTTCAAACTTTTTGTTTTATGCCCTAATCCGCTAGGAATGGCTTTTCTTTTTATCTATTTTTAAAGAAAACAAATGCCTCCATTATTTCCAGAGAGTCAAGACTTCGTATCTTACTTTTGGCTATGTGTGACCTTCATGCAAGGAGGGGGTCAAAAGGATTTTAAAAGCTTTTTGTTATTTATTTATTTTTATTTAAATTTTTTTTTTATCGGTAACAGGTATTACAATTTCAGCTGCTCTCCAGCATATCACTAAGTACCACTAACTTAAGACAATACGAGGTCTCGCCCCTCCAATCTAGATGCTTTTGACTGGAGCTATGAACTAGTGGGGTCACAAAGGGGGACCCCATCCCCGAGGTGAACAAGTTGAGGCATTAACGCATCCAATGTAAGTCTCATGCAGCTTAACAATCCATCAGATCTATTTACTCCTTATAACTCATGTCTCCTTATCTCTCCATAATACTCCTTATATCTCCCTTCTCCTTATCTCTCCATATGCCTTATATCTCCCTCTCCTTATCTCTCCACACTCCACCTTATCGCTCCATATCAACTAGTTATCCCTCCACTAGAACACCTTATCACTCCATCTGGCAGTAGGTTCACACAACAGTTGCACCGAGGAAGAATCACACCACACCAACAGTCACAGGGTCTTGGACAACTTGGAAGAAATCACCAAAGGCACCAGCGAGCATATAGGGGCATTAATGCCAACACAAGGGAAGCATCGATCGCAGGGGGAGGAGGTAGAACGACGATCCAAGCACGCACCAAGGCACAAACAGGGGGAAACCAACATGGGGACATCACTCAGGCAGAGATTCGAACCTATGACCCACTATTAACAGTGGGGTGCAACTTGTCATTGCACTGTAGGGTTAACCCCTATTTTTATTTAGATTTAATATAACGTAGTTAAGGGTTTTTACTATTATTTAAAAAACCTTAATTAAATTATAAATAAATAAGAAGAGAATTATTCAAAAAAAAGATTAATAATTTTATTTTAGCATTTAATTAAAATAAATTTTTTTAATTAAGTGTTAAAATAAAATCATTTTAAAGATAAAAGCCAAAAGTAATATACCTCAACATGCAGTTTTTCAGAAGAAGTTTTTTGTTTTTGAGCTATATTTGGCATCGGTGCAACATGTAGACTTCAGAAATGAGAATGCTTTTTTAGTGGATATTTTGGGCTTCTCATACATCAGTCAAAGTTACACATACATACTTTTTCAGGTGAGGAGCTATTTTTATCATTAGATAGAGTTTTTGACAGATTTTTGCATGTGCTTGGCATGCTTTTTAGGCAAATTCACCCAGTGTTTCTTCATGTAGATTTTTGGAGCTTGCCTTCTATATATCCCTCTCTCCTCTTCTTTATTTTCTAGTTCTTTCTCTCCTCATCATGATTGTGGATTGTTTTAGGCCCTTTCATGCTCAAGGATAGCATGGTAGCTCATATTTCTGAGTTTGTAGTAGCAGCAGCTCTTTCATTTTTTAATAAAATAGCAATATATTTCCTTCTTGATATTTCTTGTTTTGGTGTTGAGTGAAAGATATTGATGATTTTTCTATGATTCATTCTTCGAATCCTTTAACATTATCTCTTTCAAGCAATATTATTTTAGGAGGATGCATGGTTAATGCAGGTTATAGATTGTGTAATCTAATTTTGATGGGTTTGTAGTTGTGAAGATAGTTTTTTTTCCTTCAAGCAAGCTTTATAATCAGGCCCTTTCTATGAAATATTTATTTATTCACATTTTCAATTGAGTTGTGAAGTATTCAAGGCTATTTGTTAAAGGTTTTGTGAGCTAAGTAGTTGTAGGTCTCAGAAAGAATATTTGGTGCATCACCTCGTAGGATCTAGGTTTAATTTCAATATTCCTTTTATCCCTTTTCTCAGTAGAAATTAGTTTGCAGGAGATTCATCACATAGGAAGCTGACCTATAATCCAGAGGTCTACTTTCAATATAGGCATACCCACAGGCCTGAAAGTATTCCCATGTTTCATAGGATTGTTGAGCTCCTAGCTTAGCATCAAGGCGCAATCCTTCGTGACAACAATCACAAGAATGGATGTGTCAAAAAAGGTGGATGTGTCAAAAGATGAAGAAATATCTATATCTGCGTACGCTTTTTGATAACCTCCTCGTGTATGTCTTCGATATCAATTGAACCATTTTCATTGTTTGCAAAAGTGTCTACTAAAGTTGAGGCTTCATGAGAAGAATATCCAAAACCAAGCCCTTGATGATGAACATTTGGAATTGGGTCAATGGGTCTTATAATTACATGTTCCTCTTGTCCTAACCCTCCACCTTGGTAATCCCATTTCTTGGTAGCCAATTTGTGCGCTACTGGGTATTTCTCTTTGAAGTGATTAAGGCAGGTATCATTGTCTTCAACAACATCTTTGAAAAGCCATTGATTAATATCTCCTTCTATAACTTCATGATTAAGTTTATCATGAGATTGGAATGTAGTAGAACCGCACATTTTGACCACAA
Organism: Cryptomeria japonica; assembly: GCF_030272615.1. Taxonomy (NCBI): domain Eukaryota; kingdom Viridiplantae; phylum Streptophyta; class Pinopsida; order Cupressales; family Cupressaceae; genus Cryptomeria; species Cryptomeria japonica. The sequence continues at coordinate 473,306,645 of NC_081407.1, read as the reverse complement.
GTTCTTTCTTTTTCTTCTCTTTGGTAGGTTTCCCATGGGTATGAGGATGTAAAGGCAATGCACCCGCTGCCAGGGTTCCTTGTAGAGCATATTTACCACAACCAACGTCGTTGATCTTGAGCTGGGAAAAGGTAGATGAAATGGAATATTTTTCCTTAGGAGCAATGAGTATGGATTCAAGGTCAACATATGAGGATGATGGAGTAGTTTGAGGAATTACAACATTAATACCTAGGCAGTGATGGGAATATGGGGAAGATGCTTCAAGAGAATGACAATACTCGAATGGTTGAGTGTCACCTCGAATAGTAATTTCACAGCCTTAGTATGGAGACTTTAAACAATGATGATAAGTGGATGACATGCGTTGCATGGCATGAATCCATGGGTGACCAAGGAGGATATTGAACGAAAGGTCAATATCAACAACATGGCAAAGAGTATCATGTGTTACTAGGCCCACCTGAATTGGAATATTGATCACCCCCACTGAGCTTCTCTCTGCATTATCACATGCTTTGATAGTGATGTATTAGTTATGCAAATCCATGATAGTATACCCTACTTGTGTGACAAATTTCAATGTACAAAGATTTAGGGCAGAACCATTATCAATCAGAACTTGCTTTTACTTTGTATTGCATAATAATAGCCTCAATATTAAGCAAACAAATATGATTGGGATCAAGAACCATGGCATCAGATTGGGTGAAGTTGAGATGGTAGGTGGTTGATAAATGTGCCACCAAATCTTGGAATTGTGTTGCATCTATATTTATGGGCACATGAGTTTCTTGCAATGCATGGTTAAGAATCTCCTGATGAGTAGGTGAAGCTTTTTACAAGTCTAAAATTGAAATCTATGCAGGGGTCTTCCCTAAGTTCTTAAGAATGTTGTATTGTGTTGACACAAGCACTTAAGGTGGAGTAGGACATGGAGCTCCAAGAACGGTCATGCGAGCTCTTCTGGTCATTACAGCCATTGAGTATCCACTCCTTTGACACGAATCATATTGACATGCTCTTCTACCTGAGTAATGCAACCTACTATAGGACCATAATTGAATGGTACCTTATTGTAATTGATGTTATAGTGGTACGACTCTAACTAACATTGGACACGCTTGCTTCTCCTTGATGTTTGGGAAGAGCATCTTTATACATACCTAAATTCGCATTGGGTGAATTTCATGTGGTAGGGTCAACATCAGTTTTTCCTTCATCAATAAGATCTTGGACTAGATGCTTAAGCTTCATGCACTTGTTCGTTGCATGACCCTTGACATGATGATAAGCACGGTATTCATTTTCCTTATACCAATCAGGCTTGGGTTTAGACTCATCAAAGGGTATTGTTTGTGGATACACAACCATATTATGATGCTCCATACACTTGAAGATCGCATCCAAGGGTTCTCCCATAGGTGTAAACTGACATCTTTGATTGTTATAATATGTCCATCGAAGAGGAGCTTGAGAAACAGTGATGGCATTGGTGTGATTAGTTTGCACATGTGATGTCAGCATTTGAGGATTATGATAAGCTTGAGGCAACGGATTGACATGTATCATTGGTGATGGATTGACATATGATTGTTGATTAAAATATGTTTGTGCAAGTGGTGGTTTGGTAGCCATAACCATTTGAACTATCTTAGAATCAGTGATGCCATCTCCTACAACATTTTTGTTTTTGTTCCAATATCTTTTTCTATCACCACTTGGCTTATCAAAAGATTCTTTGTAAAGCTTGATGATTCCCTCATCAATTAAAGCTTGTTCAACTGATGGTCCTTTGGTCATCATATCTTTAAATGTAGCTGCACAATTTAAGCAAATATGATATGCTAGCTTTGGGTGTAGATTATTGATGAATATTGGAACCAGTTGAGTGTTAGGTACTATACAAGGGAGATGACCAACAAGGGCCCTCCATCTTTGAATATAGTCCAAAAGACTCTCACCTCCTTTCTGTTTAGCCTGACAAAGATCAAGCATGGAAATATCCTTTTCCACATTGTAATGAGAATGGGCCACAAATCTCTCTGATAAGTTTGCAAATGTGGTGATGACACCAAATGGTAACTTGGAAAAACATTCTAGAGATGAGCCGCAAAGACTCTTAGGGAAGAGTTGTAGGAGATAATTATCATAATACGCAACTTCTTGACAAGCCATGTAGAATTCCTTGATGTGATGATGTGGATCACCTTTCCCCTGATACTTAGTAAATTTTGGCATTTCAAAATGTTTGGGGAATGACATCGATGTTATTGACTTATCAAACAGATATGGACAAAGCTCATCAAATTTGAAAACCTTCTCAAAATTGTTGTCTTGTAAAATTTTGAGAGATGCCTTCATTTCTTCTCATTCAGTGTTAATTGGGAATGGTTCATAAGATGGTGTTGCTAGTTGATAAAGTGGTGTTTGATATGCCATTTAAGATGGACGCATATTGTTCTATTATTGTTGTTGATATTGATAGCCTAGTATATTCTGATAAACTAGAACATTTTGTTGAATGAAAGGCATTTGTTGTTGGTAATATTGTGGTAGTTGTTGATATTGAAATGGTTGTTGTTGTTGAATTTGAGGTGGTTGTGAATGAGTAGCTACATTTTGTTGTGAAGTTATGCATTATTGTTGATACTACACATTTCGAGGTTGTTGAGTTTGGGGCACACTAACTTGTAGATAACTACCTCCAACATAGCTTGGATGAGATATATTGAGTTGTGGTGTACTATATGATGGAAGATTCAGAGGAATACCACTAGTCAATTGTTGCACATTTGGAAGAATATTTGATGAAGATGGTGCTTGCAAGTAACTGAATCATGGTTGTGAGACAATAGGTGATACAATCACTTGAGGTTGATGTTGAGGTGCGCTAATAATCTGTGGCATAGACTGTGTAGGCAGAGACACAAATGATGTTGGTGCTACACAAATCATGCTTCCAGTCATGACCTATGTACCAGATGGTAGAGGATAACCTGGCATACCTATGGTATAAGGTGGTGTTTGTGTAGAAGGTAAATTTATTGGTCTCACGACTGGATTGATAAAAGGAGCAATATGCACTATGCTATAAGTCATAGGCATTTGAACAACCATGGGTATTGAAGTGACAAGTTGCGTGTATGGTACATTAGTGGGTGCATTGTAGATGACTCCCCCTAAGGCTAGAGATGGCATAAGGCCTGATGAAGCATCATAAAAAGGTTGATAATGTCTTGCCATTGTGTCAAAAGGTGGCAATTCTATAGATACAGGTAGGATATTTTGTTATGGTGATGTTACCAAAGCTTTAACTAGAAGTTGTAGTAGCAAGGGTTGTTGTAAAGGTATCTATTGTTGAGGTGACCCTTTGAGTATTAACAATTACAGGTGTATCAAGTGATGCAATGGTCAAGCCTTGGGAAACCATATTAGCAAAGATTAGATGTTTACATTTTTCAATGACTTCATTGACCATTTGAGCATTGTTTGGATTTGAAAGAAATTGATTGACATCATTAGTTGGAACGTCACTTTCATCTGGTTGATTAACTATGGTTTCTTCAGTGACTACTGGATTAAGTGGATCAAAAGTGATAGGGATACTTTCTGATATAGCAGGGTTAACACCCAGATCAGGATTCAGTTGTGGATCAGATATCCCTATTCTTAATTGAGAATATTGTTGTTCCATCACTTGTATAGATCGGGATCAAGTGGTGATGGGGATGAACTAAGCTAAAGTAAGTGATTTAAATTAACTGATTGATCATCAAAAGGATGGACAAGATGGTTGATTAAGATAATTTTGGTACTCGAATTATAAATGGCTAAATCTAATTTGAACGATGCGACTTTAAAGCTACTCAAGAGGATACACTCAAGCAACAAGATGAACTATGGACTAGACCTCTGGCTCAAAGTAACAAGAACACAATGATTGTAAAACTAGACTCCAAACTCGATATAGTCAAAAGAGCTAGTGATAATAGTTGTTGGAGATGAGATGTAGATTTGCAATTTTGGATGTGAGACCAAAGATGATTAAAATATTTGATTTGATGACCTTAGAAAATTTTTATGATTGGATTAAAGACTTGCTTTTGACTGAAAGATCAATCTATGGCTTTAGGAACAAAGTGTGATAATGATGAGGTAGTGATGACACAAACTAACAAAGGATATAAACTAAAGATAGTAACGCAAAATCGAAGTGATGACCAAGATAATGACTTGAAACTGGGGTGATAAAAGTGACAATGCAAATTGATACTCTGGTAGATGATAATGACAACACTAAAAAGAGATGACACCAATCTTGGGCAACAATAAGCCCAATTGAAGATAGAGTTTCAGCAGCACAACAAGACAATAAGGAACAAAACATGACAGAGGACAGTAATGACTAAGACCAGGTGAAATGAGATGTTTGACAACTTAGATTGATTTTGGCAAAAGATTATTTGTGACACAAACACAACAAGCACACAAGTATGATAAATGCATAAACAATCATGTACTTCCTAGGTTGGTCAAATGACAGTACTTGTTGAATCCCCTTGCCCAAAATGCCACATTCAGTTGGATAGATAGAAGCTTGGTAGTACTGGATCCACTCCATGACACATACTTCTCAGGCATGCCAAGCTTAGAATTTCTAAGGACCTAAAGATCCTAAGAAATTCAGTATCTCAAGTTGAGGGGTACATGAGGGGTTTCTTTAGTATGCGCGTATCACAACACTTGAGTCAACAAGTAGAATATTTTTGGTAACTAAAACAATTTGGTTCATAGTGGAGGAAATTTTGAGGTAATCTAGTGGTTATACATGCGGTGGATAGCTCATTTAAGAGATATCTCAACCTATAGAACACAGTTTTTTACGCATCTGCCACACAAGCACCAGGGGATTTTGACTTTCGTCAAGATCACAAAGGTATTTGCATGTAGATACTGAGGGAAACCATTGGTATAACATAGCGGCACCAGTTGATTATGGATTTTTCCAAAGCCCCAAATATTTATATAGCGGATCGAAAGAGTATCGCTTGGGTTGTTCCCTCTCACACAAGCTTATAGGCTACTTGGGAGGTAGACCCTTCTATCTAAAGAGTAAAAAACAAGAGTCGCTAACACTTTCCTCTTGCACCCAGGAGCATGAAAGCCAAGGGAGAGGATAGTGTGTGTTAGAAGTAGGTTTGCTCAAACCTAAGACGCACAAGTGTGCCAAACACCAAAGACACTGATTCATTTTAAGCCCAATTCAAAGATTGTTTACTCTAAAAAAAAGAAAACACTCTCCTAATCTACCTCTGCAAATAAGTGGTTAGTAGTTTGAGGTATTATTTATGTCTTTGACTGATCGAAACACCTTTTTTGCACTCCACTCTGCCACATGCTACAATCAAATTATTATAACACAGAAAAACCCCAAGAACAAAGACATATTCAAAATATAATAGCATTAGAATAACTATTTGAATGTGAAACAATATCTAAACTCATGCGAAATACTATCTATACTTATGCGAAACATTGTATGTACTAATGCAAAATTTTGCATATACAAATGTGAAACATTGTTTATACTTATGTGAAACATTGTCTATACTTATGCGAAATACTTATCTATGGACAATCAAAACGACAAATCTAACCTTGCGAACATAGGTTAGTTTTCCACATATTATAACTAGAAATATAAACGCGATCTTGGGAGCATGCTGTATTTTTGGATGTATGGTAGGACTCGTTGTTGGTATTGAAAATATTTGATTTTTTTTTTCTAGTTGGTTAATCAGTCGATCTGCTTGCAAGGCCTTAACATGTTGTTTCCATAACCATTTGTGTTATGCTAGTTGTTGAGATCCTGCACGCTTAATCTTAACACGACAAGCCATAAGGTTAAAACATTGCAAACTTATCTACCTGCTTCATTTAGCAAAAAAATCTTTAAATTGGAAGCAAATTAGCATTGGAAATTGATAGGTGACCCCAAAAATAACAAAACCAACTTATAAAGCTTATGCGAAATACTAAACAGGCTTATGCGAAACTCCAACTAGACGTATAAAAAATTATGACAAGGCTTATGCGAAATTCTGATCATACAAATACGAAATTATTAGTATACATATGCGAAAAATTGTTAAAACTTATGCGAAAATCCTTATTTGATCCTACAAATGAAATGTTTCATGTCTCCAAGCACCAAAACCTGCAATTCAAAAGCACTAAAACAACAAGAAAATATTAACTCAACCCATGAAGTGGGTCCCACCGCGCGTGCCAGAAATGTGTGAGTGAAAATGTGTGCAAATAAAATGAAAACTATTTAACAATCTAACTACACAAAATTAATTCAAACACTCAAGATTAGGACGATTGAGAAGGAAAACTAGATAAACAACATAATAGCAATTAAAATGCAAACTCTAGATTTGTCCTTCAATTGGATAGTCCCCTGATTTGATGTGTGCTTGTTGTATGATAAATACTCGATTATGCTCCATGATAGTGAATGGAAGGTGGATATTTAATAAATATGTGATACAAAATGCTATGCTAAATGGATGTGGATAAGTAAATATTTGGGCATTATGAGGTTATGAAAATGGAAATGGATGAACAATTCTACATTTTAAGGCTACAAAAAATGAAAGTGGATCAGTAAGGAAGGAAAATGGGGGGTTTAAATAGGCTAGAGGGAGAGATGGAGAGGGATGAGAGGAAAACATGTGTCCCTGAGAAAGGCATGTTTCATGGAAGCAAATGACATGTGTCCTTAAGAAGGACATGTGTCATTTGAAGGAATAACACGTGTCCTTGAGGACACATGCCCATTTGAGAGTGAAGCACCCAATTTGGAAGGTTCTATTCCAAAAGAGATTACAAAATCTGATATTCTCATGGTTTAGGAAATTTGGGATATTTTCCCAAATTTTAGGCAATTTGGTTCCCTTCCAAAGTGAGGATATTTCCATGACTTAGGCTATTTGGGATATTTTTCCAAAATTTAGGAAATTGGTTCCCCCAAAAATGAGGATATTTCCATGGTTTGGATATTTTTTCCAAATTTTAGGAAATGGTTCTTCCAAAGGATATTTCCGTGGCTTAAGATATTTGAGATATTTTCCCCAAATTTTTGGAAATGATTCCTCCAAAAATGAGGATATTTTCATGGTTGAAGATATTTGATATATTTTCCCCAAATTTTAGGAAATGAATTCCAAATTCAAAGGCATTTCCCAAATTTTAAAAAAATTGGGATATATTGGGAATACACACATATGATGAGGGATAAGGGATAGGGTTGACTAAACCCTTGGTTAGTTTAGGTGGGTTAATCTAGAGGAGGGTTTAGATAAGGGTTAGAGTTAGGAGACGTGGGGAAATAGAATTAATTAATTTTTCTATGAGGGAGTATTAGGAGGAAAGGACAAAAGTGAATTAAATAATCAAATTATGCATTTGATTTATTTAATAGAATAAAAGGGTCAAATTTAATTAATTAAATGATTTATGATTGTCACGTAATTAATTAAAGGAGGACTATAGTGTAATTAATAAGATGAACTAGCTAGAAGGAGGGAACATTAATTGATTAAATAATACGTAATTATTTAATTAAAGGCACACTCAGGATAGCTAAATTTAATTAATTAAATTAATCAAATTTAGGTGTCTACAATTTCAATATATATGAATTGAGCAACTTTGGTATCCCTTGCAGACTTCAAGGCCTTGACTTCCACCCATTTGATTAGGTAATTAGTGTAAACTAGGATGTAAGCTTTGTTATTATACGTATGTTCAATCGGTCCAACAAAATCTATCCCCCACTTGTCAAATGGTGCAAGTTCTAGTTGATGTTGAAGTGAAATTTCATCACTTCTTGTAGGTTTTCCCATTCTTTGACATCAATCATATCTCTATGTATGTTGAACACCATCCTTATGTATAGTACGTCAATAATAGCATGCATTGAGTATCTTGATAGTTGTTCTCTTGGCTAGAAAATGACCTTCACATAGTTCATCATGACATGCTTTAAGGTCATCAAATGTCTCATCATCTCTAAAGAATTTATGCATGACATTGTCAAGCACTGTATAAAAGAGTTACCCAACTATCCAAGAATAGGAAGAGTTGTGGTACACCAATTTCTTTCTCTCCTAGGGTGACAGATGTGGAGGTGTTTATCTTGCAACTAAGTAGCAATGTCAATGTACCATGAAGTATATATTGACAAGGCAAAGAGATGTTTGTTTGGAAAAGAGACATCAACCACTGGATCATCCATTGAGGCTGTCAATCTAAAAATACAATTTGTTGCCACATTAGCCTTGCCAGGCTTATCAACAATGGTGATGTCAAACTCTTGTAGCAAGAGTAGCCATCTAACAAGTCATCTACTTGCCACTAGTTTACTCTTCCAATAACGTATGGTTGCATGATGAATGTGGATAATAATAGGGTATCTAGAGATGTAGTGTCTAAATTTATTTATGGCATAAATGACAACAAGAATCTCTTTCTCTGTAACTATATACTTTACCTCAACTCCTTGCAAATTCTTACTAATGTAGTAAATTGTATATTCAAGCTTACCTTCCTTTGACCTAAGATTGATCCAATCACAAAGTTAGATGCATCAATGTAGGTATAAAAAGGAAGAGTCCAATAAAGTCCTTTGAATATTGGGGCTTTTGTAAGAGTAGACTTGAGTGATTCAAATACTTGTTGGCAGCTTACAATATAGTCAAATTCCACCTCTTTTGTAATTATTATGAATATAGGTGCAATAAATTTACTAAAATCCTTAATGAGGTACCTACAATATCTAGCATGTCCAAGGAAGCTTCAAACATCTCTTTATTGTGGCATTGGAAGCTCTGAGATAATTGCAATCTTTGTTGGATCAAACTGGATTCCATTAGTTGATACAAATTGGCCAATAACAACTCCTTCTTCCATCATCATAAAGCACTTTTCATTTCTAAGAGAGAGGTTGTTATCTTGACACCTCTAAAATACCTTCTCTATATTTTCCCATACTTCCTCATGATTATTACCATAGGTTGTGAAATCGTCCATATAGATCTCCATGGTGTTATGAGAAAAGTCTGAGAAGATGCTCAAGACAACTCTTTGAAATGTAACTAGTGCATTACATAATCCAAATAGAAGCACCGAATACGAATATGTCCCCTAGGGAGATGTAAAAGTGGTCTTGTCTTGATCTTCAGGGGATATTTTGATCTAGTTATACCAACTAAATCCATCCAGAAAAGAAAAATACCTTTTACCATCTAATGAACCCAAGACTTGATTAATGAATGGTAATTGAAAGTGATATTTTGTTGTGGCCGCATTTAGTTCCCTATAGTCTACATACACTCGCCACTTGCCTTCTTTCTTTTGCATAATCACCAGGGTTGATACGCATTCACTATCTAATATAGGGTATATAAATCTTGCATCAAGAAGCATTTGTAGTTAAGAATTCATTGTCTCTAAGTGTAGGATTCATTCATCTTTGTGGCTTCTTCATTGGTCTACAACCCTCATTAATATATATTATATGCATTCGTAAGCTTGAATCAATGCCCTTCATATCATGAAAATCCCATGCAAATGTTGAAGTGTAGGCTTGCAACATCTGCAAAAATTTAGCACTCTCTGTAGTTGTCAATTCATTGTTGATATTAAGTGTCTTACTTGGGGACACTTCTATTGGATTGGCGACTATCAAGACCGAGGCAATGCCCAACCTAGAAAAATTAAGACTATAATCATGAGGCAGACTATCATGAAATATGCATGAAGTAGGTGGATCTTCTCTACCTATCAAACTATGGAGTGAACAAGTTAAAAAGGATAGTTGTGGGTCTAGACTGTAGGAATTCTGTATTATTTGAGCAAGATCAACATCATAGGGGTTCTTTCTATTGTTATGAGATTCTGCAAGGAGTGTTGTTCTTCTTCCTCTAGGGTAGGCCAAATGGACTATTCTAAATCAAAATGAGGTTGAGCTGGAGGATAGAGTAACAATTTCTTGGTCACATCCCCATTAGAGATTATCATATTTACTGACTTATAGCCAATAAATGCATCAATAGTGGCCAACCATGGCCTACCAAGAATAAATGGCTACCCACCTAGTTTGGCCTTAGATTGTAGAACCACAAAGTCAGTAGGGTACTCCCATGAATAGATAGTTATCACAAAATCTTCAATGGTTTCTTTTGGTTTTACAGTGGATCGGTCTGCCAATCGTAGAACTACTAGATTTGGCTTGATGTTGACTAGTTGTAGGCTAGGCATTGTCTCCTTTGTCATGATATTAATTGCTGATCCAATATCTATTAATGTATTCCCATTGATGTTTACATTCACCTCATGATTGCTCGGGTATAAGTATTTAGGAACTACTAGAGTTCCTAACATGATATCAATAGGTTATCTAATGACATGTGACTGATCTTCTCAATGGCTCAACAACTAGACCTTGAAGTCATAGCTTAGGGATTGTACATCCAACTAAGTAGTTATATTTCATCATGAGGGTTCATTTAGTTATCAACCCGGGGTGTATACTTGAAATGGGTCTACAAAGTGTATGCACTAGAAAGACTAAAACAATCACTTTTCCTATTGCTGGAAATGAAATGTTGTTGAAGGAAAATGCTGAAAGCAAATAACTAAAATGTTTGAAAGGAAAACTAACCATCTTCTAAGAAACAACTAGGAAAGATAGGACTTTAACCATGATCAACAAACATGGTTCTACTCAGTTTGCAGTGGTTGCAAGAACAATCACAGGAGATATTCCAGTAGTTGCAGGAACAGTCCATGATCAAGATAATGCTAAGTACAGAATGAAAAGTAACTGATAAAAGAAATCAAGGGAATACTTACTAAGTAGGCCCTGTAATACCCTAAAATTGGTCATCTAAACCATGGGCCCCTAATCTCGACAACATCACCAAGGTCCTAACCAAAGGCAATTAAATTAATCTTGAGCACATTATTAATTCTTTAATGATCAAAAATCACATGGCAAATCAGCTACTCAATATTAATTAAATATTTATTTAATTAATTGAATCATTTCCAATAATATCATTTTGATCAATTATCCCATTTTAATTTATTAAATATCCCTGCATATTTAATTAATTAATAAATTTGCCATTCAATCATGCAAAAAGGATTAATTTATTACAAAAGATGAATTAATTTATTACAAAGAGTTGAATTGAAAATAAAACAAAAAAAAGAATTGAATTGAGAGAGAAATCAAACTTGAGATATTATTTCTTTTTCTAAATTTAGAACTTGAAATCAGAAAAGCAATTTAATTGAATTATTGAATTATTCTCTAAAATCGGAACTCAAAGCTTTTCAAAACAAAAAAAGAAGTTCAGTTGCATTGAAAAGACCTTTTTCTTGAATAAATTAAAGAATTATCTATTTTTATCCTATATGCATGGAATTAATTTATTATTATTTCCCAATGCAACTTGGACTTCTAATTTGAATGCATTTCAATTAAATTATAATTGGAATCTATCTCAAGGTTAACTAAACATGATTTCTCAATTATTTTCAATTAATCCTAAATTGAGCTTTTTCTCTTGTGATTCTCTATAAATTCAGTCTTCAACTCTCATTCCAATTCACCCTAGAGATTTTTGAGAACACGCTTGGAGATTATTATCACGCTAATTTCACTCTGGATTCATTGAAGTTTATTGTGCTTTTTAGATTATTTGCATCCATTTTCCATTCATTATTGCTTCCATCCATTGTTGCTTGAATTGATTATTATTGTTTGAATTATTCATCCATCTTGCATCCATATAGCTTAATATCAAACAGATTAAATCTTTCATCTTGGTGTAGTCTAGTCACTAGTATTGCTTATAAAAATCTGAGAGCAATCTTATACTCGCATCTTTTAGAAGGCAATTGGTCGCTTTGCTATGGTTTATTTCTTATTGATTATTGATTACTAACCATGCATATAATGACTTAATTGAAGTGTTGTGCTTGCAGCTACAGGTTCACTTTTTCATACACACATCTCTGGCGCCCACCGTGGGGCCCGAAAGACTATATTTTTTCGGCCTCCAAGACTGACTGCTTTATTTTTTGTTATTTTCCAAGTTTTAGATTTTTCGGTTTTTCATCCGTACATCTCGTACGACAATTTTTACAAGCTGAAATGACAAACTGCAGGTGTCGCACAAATTACAAATATCTTATCGTACAAGCAAATCCTCTATCGTACGAGCAGACCCTCTGTCGTACGAACAAAAATCCTCTGTCGTACGAGTAGAAATCATCAGCAATCTTATTTCGTACGATACTGCATCCTGTCTCGTACGAGTCAGGTGTCTGTCGTACGATTTTGTATTTTCTGGTAAAAGAGGCAAATTTCATAATTTTCTCATTTCTGATTAATTATTCTGACGACTAGCCCTGACTGTTTATATGTCTATCTCAGAATTTTTCACAGCCTAACTAATTTTTGCAGAACGCTTGTTGAAGAATATGTTTGTCGCACAAAGACAATATGACTACTGATTCGTTGTCTTTGCAGGTTGCCTAAGGAGAATCGACTAAACATCGTGTATTCTTTAAATTCATTTTTAGGAACCTAACTTGCTATTTGGTTAAAGAACAAATTTGTCTTTCGTGCTTTTAGAATATTTTGAGAGGTAGGAGAGTATGCTCTTGTCTTTTTCTAGACAATCAGAAATCCAGATCCTTGAAGCTTTTTCTTTGTTTGAGATTTGTACATCTTTAGCAAGCCTTCCCTCCCGAGGGGTTGTAAAACTCTTAAAGTCGTTATGGTCGGTGTGAGGGGAACGACCTAAGTGGGAACAGCTAGGTGCCAAGTACTCCAACCCACTATAAAATAAACGTGGTTTGATGAAAATCAAGTCAACGGCAGTGCTCAGGAATAGCTCTCCTTCGTACCTTTGGGTATATTAAACCTTGGTTTTCAAGGCTGGGAGACCTCTTAATTGAGTTTATACCTCAACGTGTCAAACGGATCCCTGACTAAATCCAATTTAAAATTAGAAGCTACCCGGTTCATCTCCGAAAGGGGGATAATCTTTGTGCAAGAGAGATAGTAACTCTCCCAAGATACTTGTCATTTTGTGCCCCCATTAGCGTTTGGAGTCAGATAATACGGCGTTGAGAATCCATTGCGTGAGACTTAGTGGTCGTATTCTAATTAGCTATTGGGTGTGTACCTGAGTCTACAAGCAAAGGTTTTCTTTCCTCACCAAATTCCTTAGGGTTTGTATGTTGTGATTGGAGTCACTTTACATACTACTTGTTTTTTGTGTTTTCATCCCTGAAACAAAAACTGAAATACCAAAAATTAGTGAAGACCAGAAACAAACTCAGTGAGTCAAAACTTTGTCCATGTCAGAAACTAGTCCATTCCTAAGTCGAAACTCTGTCCGTGTCAGAAACTAGTCCATCCTAAGTCAAAGCTCTGTCCGTGTCAAAAAACTAGTCCATTTTAAGTCGAAACTCTGTCCAAGTCGGAAACTAGTCTATCCTAGTAAAAAATCAGTCCATCTCAGAATTGGTCATACTCAGTTATCATACTTAGCAATTGGAAAAACTCAAAATTCCTAGGCTCTGTCCTGTGAATAATCGTACGAGTCTGATAATTCATCGTCCTATAACACATCTTGTGTCATACAAGTTTTCTGGTTTGTCATCCTAGATATAATCCTGTGTTGTACGAGTTATTTTATTCTGTCGTCTGGCTCTGTATCCTGTCTCGTATGAGATAGAATTGCCCTTAGTCTTTTGTCGTCCTACACATACCCATTTGTCATACGGTACGAGGCAGTAACTCGTATGAAACTGAACTATTGTCGTCCTGTAGCTGCTAAATTTTCGTTCGGTCCAGAAAATACTGTCGTACGAGTCTCTGGTTTTGTCAGAACAGAACAGTCAAACTTGCCCAAAAATAGCTTACAGCAAACATAATACTAGTTATCATTTTCCTGAGCATAAACAGATCAAGACAGTGTACCTCTACCATTTGCGTTGCACGATTTAGTCGATCACCTTTCAGCTAGTCCAATCAAACTACCTATCAAATTTTAGTCACTTAGATAACGTCTTATATAGTATAGATCGTTCTTGAAACCAGACTGAATCTTACACTACGCTTAGAATCAACTTAGATAATGTCTTAGACAGGATAGATCGTTCCTGAAATCAAACTAAATCTTGGTTGTTTCTCCTAAACAATACTCTAAACAGAACAACTAGCTTTGAAATTGATCTTGACCTCTACATCACAAAACTACTTTAGGTCACACTAATCCATAAAAATGCCTATTCAAACCAGGAGTTTTGTAAGAAACAAGCCAAAGGCAAAGAACAAACCTTCACCTATCAAGATAATCCATTCTACGTGAAGGATCCACTCACCGACATGCCGTCGCCATCAAGCGGACCAATTTTTGATGAACCGAAATCTCCCACTATACATGAGATAGAATACAATGATGGAAACAAAAATGATCGTAGTATTCCCGAAAATCATAATGACTCCTCATCATCAAGTGAGATTGACAAAGACACTGAACCTCCAGAAACAAAAATCCTTGACTGTCAGAAAGACAAAGACTTTAGAAAAATGATGAAAACAATCATGACCTGAGAGAAGGAAGACTATTTCTTAGAACTAGCAAAACAAGGTGCCAAACTTCCTATTGGATATGATGTTCAGACACTTGTTACTAAAAGGAAAGATTCACCTATAATCATGGTACACAAATAGTTACTAGCTTTGCGGATGGAGGTCACAGAACTAAAGAATAAGGACAAGTCCCTGAAACAATATTCTCTGGAAACAATATGTCCCTTTCCATTTGACAAGAATCTACACATGCCTCCATTTCCTTCACGAGTGGAAATCCCAAAATTTGACAAATATGACGGTACTTCAGATCCTCAAGATCATGTTAGGGAATTTAGTGCTGCTTGTATGGAATTCATGTACGATCAAACGTACCTCATGCGTCTCTTCCCAAGGAGTTTAGGGGGTCAAGCAATGGAATGGTTCTCAGGTCTACCTAAAGGAATAAAAACATTCGAAGAACTAATCCAACTATTTTTACAACAATACTCATACAACATTCGACATCATATAAATATGATCGATCTTTGTAATACTCAACAGAAAATAGGGGAACCTCTTCTTACTTTTCTCCAACGTTGGAGAAAGATGTTCTCTAGGTACCCACGACCTATTCCAAACTCTGAGAAAGTGGATATATTTGTCAATAACTTAGTCCCTGAACTGAAATATAGCGTACAAATGCAATTACACCCATCATTTAACAAAATGGTAGATAATGCCAATCAAATGGAGGATGTGCTCATAAAGAAGGGAGATATCACACCTTGGAAAGAAACACAAACAGGATCTAGCTCTAAAGAGAAGAACAAGTATTGAAAATTTGCCAAAGATAACAATAAGAATGTTGTTAATGATGGAGTAGTAGACACTGTCAAAACCAACTCAAAATCCACAATATTCAACTTGGCTAGTGGTACACAAGCACTTAAAGCTGTTGAGATTGCAGCAAAGAATCCGCCAAAGAAAACAAAGGAATGGTTCAAAGAAAAGCCTTGGCTTTCCAAACCTAAGCGTGATTTTACTCCTCTTGAAGAATCATATGAATCTGCTTTCAAAACTCTATTGGCAAACAACTTGATAACACTACCAGATAACTCTAGACCATATGATCCAGATGTCAAACCAAGATGGTGGAGAGAAAATGAATACTGTGACTTCCATCGGAATAAGGGTCATAACATAAACAATTTCATGAAGCTAAAACATGAGATTCAGGATCTCATAGATGCTGATAAAGTTGTTGTTGGGAATCATCCAACCAATGTTGATCATAAAGCACTTAAATACCCTTTGCCTGCTTATGAACAAGGTGATTCCTCAAAGACCAAAGGAGGTGCCAAGGTAAATTATACTTATGCCAGCCAAGACAACGTTATCAGCATGATTGAACCTTCACACTTGGAATATTGCAATGTGATTATAGTTCAAGATAAACCAAATGAATCACGATATGCAAGAGCTTTGACCCGATCTCAAAAGAAAGTTACCCTCCAAGGAGCTAGTTCTTCCAACCCGGCTCAAGAAACATCAAATCCAACAACCTTGCCAAACAAACAAAAGGAATCAACCTTGGACAAATTTAAAAGATTAACCTCATCATCATCCTCTGGATACAGCGTGGTTGAACAGTTAAAAAGGACAAATGCTCAAATTTCAATTTTTGAATTGATACAACTCTCATCTACTCACAAGGAAATCCTAGACAAAGCATTTCTCACTACCAACGTTCCAAAAGATTTAGACATTGATCGGTTTCAGTCTATGGTGGGTCATCTGACTTCACCTTACTATTTGACCTTCTCTAAAGAAGATGACAATTCATTAAATCATCCACATAACCAGCCATTGCATATTGAAGCCATGATCCACAAACACAGAGTTAAACATGTTTTGATAGATGGAAGCGCGGGGTTGAATATATGTACTTATCATCTGCTTACACAACTAGGATTCTCTGAAAATGTCATTGATCCAAGCAAGAAAATAACAATTAAAGCCTATGATGAAGAAGAGAAGACCTCTAAAGGTCTGGTATCATTACCAATCAAAGTGGGACCGATAGAGAGAGATGTCCTTTTCCAGGTTCTCAATATTCCATTGTCATACAATATATTATTGGGTAGGCCGTGGATTCATGAAATGAAGGCAGTACCGTCAACATATCACCAATGCTTAAAGTTTCCTTATAATGGAGTTGAAGTCAGTATTCCTACTGATCCAAATGTCATCTGTAATGCATTGACAAAAGGTCCAGATACTTTTGTGCCTCATAATAGGGCAGCCTCTCCAAATAAAGATCCAGAAACATTGATGAAAGACTTAGAAAAGATATTGAAGATTACAGATACCAGCATGGATGGCTACAAGATAGAACTAGTACTATCATTAGTTTCTCTCCCTCGATCACCAAAATAGTTGGGCAAGCCATCAGAGGCTATGAGAACACAAACTTCAGCTCCGAATACTATATATGATGGTTTCTTTATACAGTCTTCTACCTCCTTGGCGGATGAAATAGAAGAGGATGTTGTGCTTAACTAGCTTTTTAAGGAAGATAGTCCAAATGAGGAGGTACGACATTGTGAGGTTTCCTCAAACCAATATGGTCATGGTTACAAAATGATTCAGCACATGGGGTACTCAGGTACTGGTCCTTTGGGCAAACAAAAAGAAGGTATTACCGAACCAATTCAGCTACAAACCAAATCCACAATGATAAGGCTGGACTGGGATATAATCCGAAAAAGACATCAGACCAAAAACATGTTTCTAAGTCTAAGTGCTCGAAAAAGATATTGCCTTTAACATTACATGAAGCAGACACTAAACAAACAAAAGTAGAGTGTAGACAAGAGAAAGAGGAATCAACAGTCAAGAAAGAAGAAATAGTCAGTGCTCAAGCTTCGACAATATCAGCTACGATAATACAAGAAGTTGAGGTTCTTAAGGATATAAGAGATGAAGTCGTAAGAATCAGAGAATTGTTTGCACCATTAAAAGTTCCAGTCACATATACTGGCAGGCAACAAGTAGATGATTCAGAGACTGATTCAAACGAGTATGAATGGGGTCCTGACTATCTTTCAGACACATCCACGACAGAAACTCCAGAAGAATCTAGTGGTGTCATAGATGATACTCAAGAGTTGATGCGCATAAAACTAGAGAGGGAAATACAAGAAATTAGACAAAAGAGGCAAGCAATTTATGAACAAGGATTGAAAGAAGGAACAATACCAGAAAGCTTCTCATCTATGTGTCCTTATCCTAAAACAGAACAAATCAGTTATGGAACTACACAGGAAGAGTTAGAAGCTACAGAACAAGAACCAGTCATCAGTCCAGAAGAAGCTGAATGGAGTAGACGACAAAAAATCACAGAAACAATGAGATCATGTCAACAGGTGTGTCAGATACAAATGACAAATGAACCACAACATGAAGGAACTTGTAGCATTAAAGATGTTAGTATTGATACCATACATATGCTTACTAAATCACCTGCAAGAGACTTGGAAACTTCATTCGATGACTCTGATGATTCTGATGACTCTGATGACAGTCTTGTTCATGATGATACCCACTAGCCTCAAATTCTGAATCATCTGATACAAACAATGAAAAGTTGTCTACTAGTCTTATTGTTGTTAAACCATGATATGATGTCCAGTCCGGCGTAGTAAATGACGTTACAAGTATGTCTATTGGATTAGATCGATTAAATATTAACGTGAACTTTAATAATCATGATTTGACTCTTCCTGGTCTCGAGACACTTACGCAAGGTATTATTCTGGAACTCGACTTTTCAATCCGCAGCTGTGATAACAATACCGTGAACGCTCTTGAACCTATCCAAAATTTGTCCTTAGTACATCCCGAATTGATTGACTGTACTTTACAGAATCAACCCATGGATATACCTACTTTTGCCAATGACTATACATTATCCTATTATCTCAATGCAGTCGAACCTATAAACTCTTCCACCAGTGAACAGAGTGAAATATGATTGAAGCGGATATCAAGTATCTTAGTCGCAAAAACAAGAAAAATAAAAATAAAAGATCTGATGGCAAAAACCATATTGTGGTGGTGTCAGAATCTAAAAAAGAGAAAATAAAGGACATACCTAAAGGTGAAAACCTCTTTGAGGTGCCTGAAGGTGAGATACTTGGTATACTGCCTAGTCATTTTCAGGAGCGGTCTTCCATATTGATCGAGCCAACTCAACTAGTGAATATCGGGAATCAAGAGACACCACAAATCATTCACGTAGCTCAATCACTATCAACAGAAGAATTGAAGGAGTTCACTCAGCTATTCCTAGAAAAGAAAATAAACTTTGCATGGACATACTCTGATATGCCAGGCTTGGATCCTGATCTCATTATGCGCCATCTCTCAATCACACCAGGAGTAAAACCAGTTAAACAAAAACCCCGTAAGATGCACCCGCATGTCGCACTATTGGTCAAAGTTGAACTAGAGAAACTGCTCAAAGCTGGATTTATCAGAGCAATAGATTATGCTGAATGGATTTCCAACATAGTGCATGTGTCGAATGCAGATAAATCTATCAGAGTTTGTACAGATTTTAGAGATCTCAACAAAGCATGTCCAAAGACGACTTTCCATTGCCAAATATTGATATGATAGTCGACATGACGGCTGGGTATGAGAAGTACTCACTAATGGACGGATTTTCCGGTTACAATCAGATTAAAATCGCTCCTAGAGATCAAGAAAAGACAGCTTTCACTTGTGCATGGGGAACCTTTTGCTGGAACGTTATGCCATTTGGGTTAAAGAACGCAGGGGCAACCTATCAAAGAGCAGTTACAACTATCTTTCATGACATGATGCACAAGAATATGGAATATTATGTTGATGACACCTTAGTGAAGACTATGAAAAGATCAACGCATATTCAAGAGTTAGGTCCTATACTTGACAGAATGGAAAAGTTTAAGCTCCAATTAAATCCAAAGAAATGTGCATTCGGAGTGACATCTGGTAAACTACTTGGCTACATCATTTCAAAGAAGGGAATCGAGGTTGATCCTGAGAAGGTCCAAGCTATAATGGAAATGCCACCTCCAAAGAACATTAGTCAAATGAGAAGTCTACAGGGACATCTCCAATCCATTAGAAGATTCATTTCTCAACTGGCAGACAAAGCTCAACCTTTTACAAAAGTATTGAGAAAAGGAATAATATACAACTAGGATCAGCAGTGTGAACAACATCTTCAACAGATAAAAGAGTACCTGTCTAATCCACCGATATTGATGCCACCTATTCAGGGTGAGCCACTAATCTTATATATATCAACAACTGATTCATCACTGGGGGCACTTCTGGCACAACAAGATGACAACAAAAAGGAAAGAGCTATTTATTACATCAGCAGGACATTAGTGTCTTATAAAATGAGCTACAGTATAATAGAAAAAACATGCTTGGCATTAGTCTTTACATCACAGAAACTGAGGCACTATATGCTAGCGCATTCAGTCAAGTTGGTGGCCAAAATCGATCCACTCAAGTATCTTCTTAATAAAGAAACACTCACCGAAAGATTGACAAAGTGGGTAATGATCCTTACAGAGTTTGACATTGAATATGTGGAACACAAAGCCATAAAAGGATAGGTAATTGCTAATCAACTTGCTGAAGCTCCACTTGAGGATACTCAACCACTACACATCGAGTTCCCAGATGAATCAATAATGCATCTTACTCAACAACCTTGGAAGATGTTCTTCGATGGTTCCTTTACTCAAAATGGTTTAGGTGTTGGCATACTATTCATTAATCCTCAGAAGTATTCAATTCCAAAGTCTTATAAGATTTTGTTTCCCTGCACAAACAACATTGTAGAATATGAAGCTTTGGTGAATGGAATAAAACTAGCCATTGAATGGAAGGTTGTTGAATTACATGTCTATGGATTTTCTCAGCTGGTCATCAATCAGATCAACGATACATATCAGACTCGAGATGAGAAATTGATGCCTTACAAGAGGATGGTGGACGATATCAAGAAGTACTTTGCTTTTGTATCATTCCAACAGATTCCTAGATCAGCGAATAGAGCAGTAGATGCTATGGCTACCTTGGCATCTATACCTGAGCTACAGGAGTCCAATTTTCGCTTTGATTTCCTAGTGGAAGAGTTATATTACCCTGCTTATGATTCTCCTGAGACCCAAATAGTCCGTTCTATTATTGGACATGACTCATCCCGATACAGTCACATCTATTCCTATCTATGCGATCAAATTATCCCTGAAAACCTTACTCATAATGAGAAAAGAAACCTAACTTGAAACGCTTCGCGGTATGTTATCATAGCTAACGATTTATTTAGACGAGGTTTGGACGGTACATTGCTTAGATGTCTAGAAACTGAAGAATCTAAACGTGCATTATTAGAAGTCCATGAAGGTATTTGTGGATCTCATTCAAATGGTTTTACTTTAGCTCAGAAACTATTACGGGTTGGCTACTACTAGCCAGACATGGAAAAAGACGCCATAAAATTTGCTAAGACTTGTGAGAAATGTTAGCTTCATGGAAATCTCATACATGCCCCAGCAAGGGACCTCATACCATTTATAACACACTGGCCTTTTCAGCAATGGGCCTTTCATCTCATTGGTCAGATATATCCGGCTTCATCCAATGGACATGAATTCATTATAACTGCCACTGAGTATTTCACCAAGTGGGTAGAGGTAGTTCCGCTCATCAAAGCAACTGGTAAACAAGTCGCCTTGTTCATCCTAAACTATATAATTTGCAGGTATGGGATACCTTCGTCCATCATGACTGATAATGGAGGACAATTCAAGAATAAAGATCTAGATGAGCTTTGTGAGAAATTCAAAATAAAGCAACACTGGTCATCAATATATTACCCTCAAGGTAATGGACAAGCTGAGGCGTCTAACAAAAACCTACTGACTATCTTGCATAGAACAGTGAACAAGTCTGGGAAGGATTGGCATCTGCAGCTCAATCCTACACTATGGGCTTACAAAACCAGTATCAGAACACCTACTGGGGCTACACCTTTTTCTTTGGTGTACGAGTCCGAAGCAGTATTACCTATTGAAGTAGAAATACCATCTCTAAGAGTTTCGTTGCGAGGTCTTGTTACTGATGAAGATCATAGAATATCTAGATTGCAAAAACTCAGATTGTTGGATGAGCGTGGGCAAGTGGCATTTGATCATCTCAGAGTGTATCAGAAGAGAATGTCCAGAGGGTATAAGAAGAAAGTTCAACAAAGAGAATTTCAAGTTGGTGACCTAGTTCTAAGAGAGAATCCAAAAAATCAACAATTTCGCGACAATAAAGGGAAGTTTGAACCCAACTGGCTGGGTCCCTACATTGTTACTGTAGTATTCGGCTCTGGTGCCTATTAACTCTCAAATTCGAAAGGAGAACAGCTCCGTGAACCGATTAACACCATCTACTTGAAGAAATTCTTCACTTAGCACTCTCTGCTCCAACAAACTTGTACAGTTGGAAAAAGTCCTGAAAAAAATTAAAAAAATGGAAAAATTCTTGAAAAAAATCCTAAAAATCAAAAAAAGTGCCAAAAAAAAAGAAAAAAGAGAAAAGAAAGAAAAAAATATAAAAAAGAGAGAAATTGCCCTGGTGAAAACCTGGTAAACAGGCACCTTGGTAAAAAACATAAAAGTGAATCTCTGCCAAGCAGGTGAAAACCTGGCAAATAGGTGCGCCTCTTGTACTCAAGCGCTCCATCTATCAACGCAACGTTGGCATTTCCCACTTTCAAGCATCTTTTGCTTTCGCTTGTACATATTTTTAGTCACTTTTGTGACATCCTGGTTCATTGGAACCCTCATGACTTGAAATGGATCAACGTCCTAGTCTTAGGTTACTCAACAGAGCACATTACATATCCTAAGCAGTGTCAACCAAGTCATTCTTCTATCAGTGAAACCTGGTCGTCCACTCTGAGTCAGTTACCTGTCTCCTAACTACCAAAGAGTTTATCACTGAGTTCACAAGCAAAACAACATAATGGAAAACAATCACTAAACAGTTTGAGCTATGAATGAAAATTTTCTTTGTATGTTGTCTTTTATATTGATTTTCGATTATTGTCCCTCTCAGTAACTCGAGGAAGTCTATTGTGACTAAGAGAAGCAAGGATTGGGGGCATAATATTTTCTTTGTTTTCTGCTTGTAGGAATGATCCCGATGATCTGGAAACATATAAATTAGCTGGGTGTCTGTGATAAGAGCCTTCACATTAAGGTGAAATCACCTCACATACCTCGACTCCGCTTATTTGTATTCTACAGGGAGGTCCATATCATTTCTTTGTTTGTTTTGAGGGAATTTCTTTATGATGCAATTCAGGTCCCTGCGAAATTTGTCTAAGGATATGAATGAAAAAAGGGTCATTGCGGACAAGATAATTAAAATTGCACATTGAAAAAGAAAGGAACTCTAACCTGCCTGTTGTGTTCATTATGCTCAGTGTTGAATCTTAAGTATTTTAAATCCAGTGACTAGGTTTAGGTTTTATTTCACATATCATTTTGCATTTTTGTGAATCTAGAGTGATTTCCGTATGGTAATAATCTCTTTATTTTCTGAATGAGAGCTGAAAGCATCATCATTTCTTTCGCTAAGTGGTCTATTTATCATTATTTCTTCGATTGAGTACTTGTGTTTTGAGATGTTTAGCTGCATACATAACATTCATATAGATTCATTCATTTCATTATTATTCATTTACATTGATCTTATTGCATAGAAAAACGAAAAATTGCATTACTCATTACTCATTTTTCATTCATTTATTTGCATATAAAAAGAAACCAAAACATAGACATCCATATTCATTTGCATTACATACATTCATGTTGAAATAAATGCATACATATAGAATAAAGCATATAGAAACATCTCATAGTCGATTGACACAAGTACAATGAAGTCAAAACAGATCTCGTATATATATCATATCAAGTATAAGGGTACAAAATGATGTCCAATGACATGTACAAACTCCCATCGGAGCAAGAATCATATCGGCTACAAAAAATGGGTGTGTCTAGAAAAAATATCCCAGCTACAAAAAGAATCATCTAGCCGACGCCCTCTCCCTCATCGCCTGGTGGAGGAGGAGGAGCCTGATGCCCTGGATCCTGTCGAGGTGCTCGTGCTCCCTTTGATCTAGCCATATACTGTGAATAGGGTTGCACCTGTCGTGCAACAAGAACTGCGACACTATATGCCACCATATAATATGCAGCCCTACTACTCTGGAGAAGCACCTCCTGTTGTAGAGACTCTATCTCTACTCTCGACTCGGCTCTCAATGCTGTGATTTGGCAATCACGCTCAGCCCTAACCTCGACTAGCTATTGGTCTCGCTCCGCCAGCTAAGTTTGAGCCACTATCAACTGTGACTGTAGCTCTGCAGGGCGTGCTCTCATCGACCGTCCCGTGTCAGCCCCCTGCTCTCTCGCAGGCTCTCCACCGCCATCTCCACCTGTGGCTCCACTCTGCTCATCCTGCCACTGCCAGACCTGCCTCAAAGTTGCTCGCTCCTCCTCTCCACCACCCAACCTCACACCTAGTCTCCCAAGGGATCCACCCTCACCCCTCGGCTATCCAACATTAGCTCGCACTCCGCTGCTGCTAGCACCAGGATCACCACCAGTCCGTCGTGGAGCATCTGGTCTCTAGCCCTATCCCTGCCTATGGCCCTGTCTCTGTGCTTGTCCCTATGCCGGTACGGGGGCATCATCCTCCACATCCTCAATATGAGGAGCATGCTCTCCTGGATCTGTAAATCGAGGGAATGGATGCTGCTGAAAGTAATCCCTATACTAGGGCAATACCCCCGCATCTGCTATATCATCCAGGTAATCCCACCTCAGACGGTGTAAACCTGTCAGCTCCTGCATCGCTAAAGCATAGGATAGCCTAGGTGACCATCCTTGTCTCTCCTCATCGGTGTATCGAGCATACGTTGTATACTCCTAAGAGATCCCCTGAGGCCGGCCGTACTGCCTCATCACTCGTGAAACGACGAATCACTCCACAACAGTCTGTGATCTCCCAATCAATGGGTATGTAACAAACAGGTCTCTCCGAACCACTTGCCAGTCATCCCATGAATCCAAGCCTCTGTACGGTCTCCATATGATAGCTATCAGATCATCGAGCTGTCGTCGCCAGAAGTTTGTCTTGCCCAGATGGGG
This sequence comes from Cryptomeria japonica, assembly GCF_030272615.1. Classification (NCBI taxonomy): domain Eukaryota; kingdom Viridiplantae; phylum Streptophyta; class Pinopsida; order Cupressales; family Cupressaceae; genus Cryptomeria; species Cryptomeria japonica. The sequence continues at coordinate 473,281,700 of NC_081407.1, read as the reverse complement.
CTGTGTAATATATCCGACATACTTGTAAATAATTGGCTGCCCTGGCTCTCTACTGTCATCAACTATCAATTGACAAACGGGAAGGTGCTCCCAAGCCCACACCTATAAAATGTACACCCCTGCAGCCATGCTCCACCCATCTCTGTAGACAATCTCATGCATCTCTTGATACATGTGGGCCAACAAACAAGAGCCCCAGCCAAGTCTCTGAGGGGTCTCTATCAACCTCTCCAACATCCGTCCCCATCCGCTCTGGAAACCCTATTGCCTTCTGTCTGGCATCAAAAAGCAACCAATGAAACCTGCTAGGACACATGCCAGTGGATACTCCTCACTGTACCTACCCATCAATATATCCCAACTCATGGAACGAGTCAAGATATCAAGATCCCTGAATACGTTCCTAAGAGCCTGTAGTCCAGGTAACAATGCAGTATCATAATCCACCTTATCCCTAGCAAAAGGGATATGAAGGATCCTATACACATCCTCGAGAGTGATAGTCAACTCCCCAACTGGCAAATGAAAGGTATTATGCTTTTAATGAAACCGCTCTACCAACGCTGTGAGCATCCCGTGGTTCACACAGATATCAAGTAACCTCATCAGATGAGTCAAGCCACACATATCAACATGAGCCTACTCAACCTCAGACAAATCACGAACTAAAGCCATAGTGGGAGGATATACGCATCTAAAGAGCACAGGAGGTAAGCACACTTGCAAAAAAACCCAACAACGATCATCAGAAAACATTCCAAATGAGCCTACAAGAGAAGTTAAACATCACGCAAATCCAAATAAGTCAAATGCAAAAGCAAAATTTCATGTTTACATTTTTAAAAATGATCATTGTCTTTCGAACGACAAAACACAGTCAAGCAACATATCGTACGAGCCAGGAATGGCTCTCGTACGAGAAAACAACTTCGAATGACAAACTTTTACACATCGCACGACAAAATGGTCTTTTAACAGACCTGTCGTACGACACGAGGGTGAATCCCGTACGACAAATCTAATGGCTTCAAATGATAAAAGAAAATTTGCCAGTTTCTCGTACGAGACAGGCTCCTGTCTCGCACGATAAACCAAGACACCCGACCCAAAACCCGTGAAAAATAAACAAAAAAATTCAAAATTGGAAACACAAAGAGGCTAAAGATCGATCACTTACCGTTGGCTCGTAGTTTCGGGGTCAATTGTGACGTCTCTGGCACTCAAATTGATGTTGACGAGTAGGGACCACCATTTTTCTTCGCAGAAGGCTTTTTGAATTTTCAAACTTGGAGGGTTAAAATGATTTGAAAATGACACTTTCGTCCTATATATAGCCTAAAACCTAATTTTTCAACTTGCTCCGATGGTTATGAAAATTGTACCCTTAGCTAATGTGCCTACTCTGATTCCATTTTCTGGATCGAAATCGAAATTCGAGATCATCTTGCTAGTCAATTTCAGAATTTGGACCACTTAACACTCTTTTCATCAAATGCTCATTTTTTCTTCGATTTGCGCTCAATTTCTCAATTTCAACATTGAATCTCAATTTCAAATTTATGAATCAATTTCGCAATCAATTCAATCTTCAAAATTATTCAAAATCAATTTGTGCTCACATTACTTATCATTGCTCAGAATTGCCTAAAATCAAACACTCTCGCTATCTTTCGATTTCGCTCCCGAGGGGGCATACAAGTGACCTTATGACCTTACATCTTTAAATGTCGAGATAATTTTTCAAATCTTCATCAAAAGTCGAGCAAAATATTTTCAATTAAAGAAAATTAATTCTTATTGCTAAGGGGCATCTCAGCTTCATCGCTTCACATCAAGTTGAGATCTCTCGATCATCTGAATCGAATCAATCGCTAGGGGCATATCAGTTTCATCGCTTCAAATCAAGCTGATATTTGTCTTTCATCTGAATTAATCTCTTAACATCAATCAGTTTCATCGCTTCAAATCAAATTGATTATTCGTTTAAACTCAATCAAAAGTTTAAAGAGTTTCTTTGATCACACTCAATCTAAGCAGGTGTTCAGTATTCGTTTCTTGATCAAGCTGAATGGTTCATTCTTCACTCATCGTGTCTTGATCAATCAAGTTCAAGATCGATTTTTATCATCACTCACTGCATCTAAGATCAATCAAGTTCTAGATCAGTAAGATCCGCTTCTTGATCAATCAAGTTCAAGTTCGGTATCTTTGTTTTCTATCGTTCCTTAGTTCAATCAAGTTCGGGATTGGTATCACTTTAAGCAAACTTCATTCAACTTTGTCGCTTCGAGTTAAGCTAAACACCTTGCTTTTCATCTAGTTCGTGATCAATCAAGTTCAGAACTGGCATCTCCTAGACATCACACATTCTTTGAATTAACGTGTTGTTTGCACATTAATTCAAAGAGGGGCAAATGTAATACCCTAAAATTGGTCATCTAAACCATGGGCCCCTAATCTCGACAACATCACCAAGGTCCTAACCAAAGGCAATTAAATTAATCTTGAGCACATTATTAATTCTTTAATTATCAAAAATCACATGGCAAATCAACTACTCAATATTAATTAAATATTTATTTAATTAATTGAATCATTTCCAATAATATCATTTTGATCAATTATCCCATTTTAATTTATTAAATATCCCTGCATATTTAAATAATTAATAAATTTGCCATTCAATCATGCAAAAAGGATTAATTTATTACAAAAGATGAATTAATTTATTACAAAGAGTTGAATTGAAAATAAAACAAAAAAAAAAGAATTGAATTGAGAGAGAAATCAAACTTGAGATATTATTTCTTTTTCTAAATTTAGAACTTGAAATCAGAAAAGCAATTTAATTGAATTATTGAATTATTCTCTAAAATCGGAACTCAAAGCTTTTCAAAACAAAAAAAGAAGTTCAGTTGCATTGAAAAGACCTTTTTCTTGAATAAATTAAAGAATTATCTATTTTTATCCTATATGCATGGAATTAATTTATTATTATTTCCCAATGCAACTTGGACTTCTAATTTGAATGCATTTCAATTAAATTATAATTGGAATCTATCTCAAGGTTAACTAAACATGATTTCTCAATTATTTTCAATTAATCCTAAATTGAGCTTTTTCTTTTGTGATTCTCTATAAATTCAGTCTTCAACTCTCATTCCAATTCACCCCAGAGATTTTTGAGAACACGCTTGGAGATTATTATCATGCTAATTCCGCTCTGGAGTCATTGAAGATTATTGTGCTTTTTAGATTATTTGCATCCATTTTCCATTCATTATTGCTTGCATCCATTGTTTCTTGAATTGATTATTATTGCTTGAATTATTCATCCATCTTGCATCCATATAGCTTAATATCATATAGATTAAATCCTTCATCTTGGTGTAGTCTAGTCACTGGTATTGCTTATAAAAATCTGAGAGCAATCTTATACTCGCATATTTTAGAAGGCAATTGGTCGCTTTGCTATGGTTTATTTCTTATTGATTATTGATTACTAACCATGCATATAATGACTTAATTGAAGTGTTGTGCTTGCAGCTACAGGTTCACTTTTTCACACACACAGGCCCCCTTAGTAAGCATCCAAACAACTTAATCAAATGCCTGGAACTTAAGGTATCATCTTTATTAATCCAAAAGTACTTGATAACATAACAACATATTGTTGGAAGTCTATCTCTCAACTAAACTAGAACTGTATTACAAACTCTGAAACTATTCTTCTCTTCAACCATTGTACAAGAGAAGGTGGAAGATTATTTAAAGAATGAAATTCCTAACTACCTATCATACCACTCTCATAGTTCAAGGAGGATGCTTTTATTGAACAAGGAGAAAAAGAAGGTGAATTTACAAGCGCTAAGAATCAGTTAAAGTCTGCTGGAACAACAAAGAGAGAATCTAGCATAACCTCTATTCTAAATTTACTCCTACAACAAAGGAAATCATTAAGTCTTCAGATAAGTCATAATGAACCATCTTCAACCACTAGTTGATTCTTTCAATGACAATCCTTGATGTCTCTTTTACCAGCCAGCAGCTCCATGATCTTTATTGCTGAGCATCTTAGATTGATTCAACATTCTTTTTTAGTCTTGCATAAAATTGTTAACTTGCACAAATATAGGCCTATTTATCCCTATTAGAGTAACATTCAAAATCTACATTCAACATTACCATGGATATTCCTCATAGCATAATTACCTATTATATTGCATAAAAAAGGAACATATATCAAATGAGTTCATGTCATATGACTATATCATCAAAATATATAAAGTATTGTCACTTAGAAAAGGTTCTAAACTCAAAAGACATATCTAGACTCCTAATGTACCAGTAATGACACATAAACATGGATAAAATAGAGCCATTCTTTTGTCTCATCAACATGGATGGTTTGGAAGTCCTTCCACTTTCTTCTCGAGTGTTTGAGACATAGTTCTCTAATGATCTTGGTGTAAATAGGAACATCTTCGATCGATGAGAGGTATTTTCACACACGCATTCTTTGATTATCATAGGAGGTCAAACTCGGGCTCAGGGTGATATTTTTGTGTGGCTAATGTCTCTAAAAAGGGTGGTTCTTTATTTGAAATTTCAATAGGTAGTGGAACCTATTCAATGGTTCATTGTCAATGACGTCTACCACTAGTTCCTCAGTAGATAATTTTGTGATCTATAGAGATATAGGACCAACTAGAGTCTTGCCTGAATGGAGGTGGACATCACTAATTTCAACCATATAGGTTGAATATTGTGTTGTCTCATTAGAGTAAGCCAAGTGGATATGCTTATTGTTAGGATTTGGTGCAGGTTGAGCAAGAAATTTTGGTGCTTATGGTTGGGCAGAGGCAGTTGTATTCTAATTGGGCACAATAGTTGGCTATTGAGGAAGTGTGTTAGGCATAAGCATAGGTTACTGGGGTAAAGGTTGTTGTTGTTGTGGGGCATTGGGATGTTGCCATTGTTGGTTTCCACGCCATGGTTGAGACAATGGGTTATGAGGATTTTCCCATTGATTAAATCTTGGATATTGATACTAAGATTATGGTGGCCATGATTATTGTTGTGGCATCCATATTGATGCATTACCTTGCCATTGTTGGTTTGGTATGGTATATCAGGGATGGCAATTCTAATTTACAATATTTTGAGTAACCCAAGTAAATGAAGGGTGGTAAGACAATGGGTCTAGTGGAATACCTTATTTTTGCTACCATGCTTTTCATTGGGCTATGTAGAATACTTGTCCATCTTCATTTTCTAGTGCATGGGGTTCAGAACGGATTGGTTTCTCTTCAAAAATTGTAACAATCTTTTTACATTTACAGCTGGACCTCTTATGTCTACAATGAGGGCAACATTTTTTGAGAGAAGCCTCTGCCTCTTCTTGTTTCTTTTTTATGTGAAGAGTGTTTAGCTGAGTTGCCAAGTGATTAATTATATCTTCCTTCATGTTAGAGATAAGGTTGCTCAATTCCACCCTTGAGACACTGGTGGATGTCTTAGTGGTGGGAGGCAGCTTAGGACTTTTGTTCTTCCTCAAAGTGGATCTCAAGTAATTCCTAGCCAATTTACAAATGCCATCAAATGTCACTTGGGTATTGTCACTTCCACCCATCAGATTCAATGCATCAATGCAATTTTCATTAATTCCCCTTAGGATGACCAGTTTGAGGGACTCACGAGTGAGCCTATTTTGTCTGTATTTCTTCAAGTAGAATTATAATCAATCCAAGAAATCCTCAAGGGGTTCATATTCCCTTTGTGACATTCTGGAGATGTCCTCTTTTCCAGTATCTCCGACCTTGGAATAGTCTTGATACATTTGTAGGAATTTTTCTTTTATTGCAGTTGAACTAGTGATTGCATTTCTTCTTAAAACCACCTTAGTGAAGAGTCCTTTAGAGTTGTTAGAAAAAGCTTAAGTATATGGACATTAGTAACATAATCTTGACTTTGGCACAGTACATCAAATTCAAACATAAAAGTATTAGGGTCTTTAGTGATTATACCATAAAAAATTGGCAAAGCAGATGGGGTATATTCTTTAGTTGTGTTGCTCTCTCTTGGTCAAAGATGGTAAATTCAAATGTAATAGGTACTTCAGGATTCTCTACTTCTTCTTTAGTCATTTATATTGGTACTTCTTGATCGTACTCTTGCATAGGTTCTTCTTGTAGTTGAATGTCATCAGAAGATGTTGGCTTTATAGGTGTACTAAATGGATCTTCTAGCTCTTCAGTTGGTTCTAATGAGTCCTTTGGCTCCCTACTTGAAGGTAGGATGTCCTCTACACTCTATGTGGAGGGAAGAAACCTTCCTCTTGAGTCTCTCTACTAGTGCACACAATGAAAACATCAAGATTATGGGTTGTCTTCTTGCACTTGTTAGTAAATTGGTTGATACTAGTGTCAAAGTCTATTGTTCTTGATACAAAAAGTAAACAACTATCCTATTGGAAAGAAAATAACAAAAAGTAAATGACAGTAAACAAATAATTGAAAGTAAATAATACAAATCAAATGTAGACACAAGATTATAAACCTTATTACCATCCTCGACAACAACGCCAAAAAATGATTGGTCTCCACTGTATACATAAGGCACATCACGCACTCAGCCTAGTTGGAGTGCCCAACTGGATAATTTAATGTCCTAAGAGGAGACTCACTTAATTATTGACCAAGGACGTAACTCTATGATGATGCTGGCACTATATGTGGAATAAAGTATTTTCAAGCTTCTTATTGTTGCATAAAATAAATACTAGCTAAGGAAAGCATAACAATGTTGGAAATCGAAATCATATTATACAACAGTTGTTGTAGGTTACTTAAAAAGTTTCTCAGTAGTGGTTGCGGGTAATGCTATACTGAATTAGTTGCAACCAGGACTCTATCTAAACGATTGTATTAACATAACTAATAAACTAACTAACTGTAATTAAGAGGATAACAATAATCTATTTAATGAACGTATAAATAAAACTAATCTAACATAAAGAAAGAAGAGGAGAGTCACACTATCTCAAGTGACCTGCTTTAGGAATGCAATCTCCATAAAGTAATAGTACGCTAACTAAAAGTATAATCATTTCCAATCATATTCATATGTTCAACAACAATATTGATACTCACATATATTCAGAGAATCTAGTCTACATCATTAACTATTAACTAATTTGAATAAAACTATATATTATAACAACATAAGTAACTAAACAAAACTCTCCCTTTTACAACAATTTGAGAGAGTGGAACATTAACTCCTTCAAACTAATCCTAAAACATGTGTCATTCCTCCCTATTGCTAAGGATGACTTATTCAATAAGGAAACTATAACAACAACTACATCTATGTTCAAGAGTCCTTTTCTAAAAGAATCTTTTATTCGACAATAGCACAAGAACAAAATGTGCACAAGTACATTAAAATTGAATTTATGAAGCACAACCTCATCATTTCCTATAATGCTACAAATTTTGTAGTGCCCCTCCCTAATTCATCTTGCCATTGTGTACATCAATAGACCATATTGATATAGCTTAGTCTACTTTATGATGATTTGATGGTATCATACTATGTACTAACCCTATTTCATGATTATATTGGATATGATGATGATTATGATAGTGCTTGGTTGTTGTGATTGTCTTCTACAACGTTTGTGATAGGGACGATGTCATACCACTCATTCATGAACACGATATGACATTGCGATTCCTCTTCACTTGTCTGTCTATTTCATGATATATGTTATGGTATATGTTGTTGTACGTGTATTGGTGGTGGCAGGTTTGCAGGTACTAGACATCGACTCCACCTAGCTTCACAGGTCTGAGTGTGTCTTCATCCCAATGGCAAGTTGATCGAAGATGACATGAAATCCCATTCTACACTCTAGGTTTAAGTTGGTACCCTATTAGTCTTAGTTTTGTGGTTAGAGTGAACTCTTGTGGTATTTTATGTTACCCTATGATGGGTTGTCTTGAGGAGTTGCGATTATTGGTTAATTAAATTATTAATTAATTAATTGGATTATATAGTTTATTAATAACAAATTAAATTATTGGATGACATTGGTATTTAAATATAATTGTGTAATTAATTATTGAGGGTTATTATTGATTAATTTTTTTTTGTGGATCATAATATTTGGCATTTATAATTATGCATGAAAGATTATTTATTTATTTATTATATTTTATACATGTATGTGGTAAATAGTAATGGTATTGAGTTTAAATTATAGTGGCTGGAGTATTTTTATATCTATCTATACATTTAATTATTTGTTTATTATTTATTTATTTATTATTGGCTTATCTATTTATTGGTTATTTATTTGTTTATTATTTATTTATTTATTTATTTACTTAACCCTTGTTATGATTGACCTTTTTGGGAGTTATGTTTGTGGGATAATATTATTTATTGTTTATTTATTTATTTATATTATTTTTGTGGTTTAACATTTATTAGACTTTTGATTTATTTATTTTATTTATTAGCCCTTTCTATTTTGTTTATTGGTTAATGGGTTTATTTATTATTTATTATTGTTTATTCTTCCTACCCATTATTTATTTATTATTTATCTTACCCACCCTCTCTCATTATTGGTTGTGAGGTGGCAAATTGTAATGATATCATTTTATATCATTGTTGTCTTAATTTTCAAGATGGTTGACGAGAAATATATTATTTTGGATTATTTTGATTGGGCCTTTGATTTATTGGGTTTATTTTACTAAGCCTTTATATTTTATTTATTGGTTATTATTATTTAATTTTCATTTTGCCCAATGGTTTAATTATTTATCTATTATTTAATTATTTACCCTACCTACCCTATTTTATTATTCGTTGAGATATTTGGGTAAGTTAAGTAATATTATTTTATATTTTTCTTACCCCGATTTGGGTAGGGGTTGGTATGAAATATTGTGTTTCTAATTATTTTTGATTGACCGACATGTTCCATGAATTTTGAATGGAATTCTATTTATTTAGTTTTCTGAGATTGTCGTGGTGTGGGCTTGGTTGGATAAATTTTGCATTGTTTGAAGATTTTTGGATTTTTGGTTTTGGAGCTTGAATTTGGGATTGTGCTTGATTAGATTGTTGTCTTTCCATAACTTCTAATACCAAGTTTATAATACTAAGTTGGAGATCTACTTCTTTTGTTATTGAAATGGACTGTTTGTAAAAGATTGTCTGTGGGGATAAGAAATTGATGTTGTTGTTAAATTAATTATATGGTTTAATAATATATTATGAGGACTATTGTATTTTGTGATTATCTTTTCTAGAAATGCTTGCTGTGAATTTTGGATGGATGGATTGCTGGTGTTGTTTTGGTCACTTCAATTTATTTCATGTTGTGACTTATTTATGCCTCGTGTTTTTGTTAAGTCCGACTTTGGCTTAGGTACATTTAATTTATTTTTCGGACTTGGTCGAATGTTTCTGGGCCATTTTGAGACCTTTTTATGCTTTGTCTTATTTGCGCTATTGTATTACTTTTATGTGCTAGTCTATGTTGTATAGGTGTTGCCTTGTCTGGTATTTGCGTTATTTAAATTAGTATATGCACCGCAGAGCCTTGTGTATGTGTTGTAGAAGTTTGTGAATGTGTTGTAATGTTGTTCGTATGCGCTAAATTGTTAAACAAAATCACTGTTTTTATTGGCATAAGCGTTGCACTATTTTTTTAATATGCACCGAGACAGTTTGTGTAGGCACTCGACTGTTGTGTTTGATGTTTCGAGTCATCTTGGCTTTACGTTCTTTTGGTTTTGCCAGTCCAAAGGCTGTTCTTTTGGCTTTTTTGAGTTTCCTGATATTTTTCTAGGAATGATTTATTGATTTGAGATGATTAATTGCACTAATTGATTGAGCAAGATGAGAAATGCCTTGCTATTATTCTTTGGGCTCATATTAGATGCTTTTGATAATGAGATTCTTGATGTTTGGTGATTCTTGGTTGCCTATGTAAGGTTGTGATTTTGGCATATGTTGTCCATGTTCTTGGAGATTATTATTTGATGTATAACCTTGGTTATTCGGTTATGATGTATTGAGAGCCCATGTTTTATGTGATTTGCATTGTTGTCACCCTAAGGTCTAGGTGCATGCTATGGGGAGTGGACTTCCAAGTGAGTGACTAGGGTCGTGTGGAGTATACAGCTAGGTTGCCCGGGGTCTAGACCGTTATAATATCTCATTGCGAGTTTGTCTTGTAATCAAGTGATAATTTAAATTAATTGAATATAGGAGGGTTGGGTAATAGTAATTCAGCATAATAAGATAAGAAATGAGTTTGTGACCTCAACGCATGTCCTTGGGGTATTTATAGTGATCCAGGAATGGTTGAGAACACCTTGGTGACCTAGGTAAGATAATCTCCCTTACTCCTTCGAGGTTGAGATGGCTCCGCATGGGCATTATGGATGTTAGGATGGGTTCCCAGGTTCCCATTATGTTTACATGCAATGACACTCTTCTCCTACATGTAGGTCCTAGTACCTTGAGTCTTGATTTGTTGAGTAGCCTCTGGAGGTCTTATGTTTTTATTGAGCTTTGATTTAGCCGCATGATGTGTGGAATGTTATCCTTTGGTTGTTAGGTGCCAGCATAGATTTAGAGTGTGTGTGGGATCTTGTGTCATCTCCTAGCACGGGGGTAGTTACTTTGGTTCCACATGGTCTGGTGGTTTGATGCCTTCTTCCATTGGGATGTTCTTCGTTGGATGCTCTTGTGCGTGGATGTGGATTATTATCTCTTCAACTATGGATGGATACTTGTAGCAAATTGGTGTATGTGTAGAATTCATGATGTAATTATATTTTTAGTTGAGAGATATGCTCCTTGATGTAAAATGATGTTTCTTGTTGTATCTTGGATATTGCTCATTAATGGAATTGGATCTATGGATATGCATCTAGTGTTATGAACTTATGTGAATGTCTATGATGATTAAGGAAATGGATTAGTAATGTGGTAATTAGTATTGGAAATGAAATAATGATGCTAGGATGTTGAATAAGTAATTGGGATTAGGAACATTTGGAATTGGTGCTTTAAAATGAATCTAAGGGGTTATTTGCATTTGCATTATTAGGAATGGAACCATGACAGATGGTCTAGCAAAGAATCTTATGTATGCATGAAAAGAGATAATGATAAATGAGTTAAAATGCATTAAATGATGGTAGTAATCATGATGATGTTATGCTTATGATGATATATTCTTGATGTGATTATGCTTTATGAATAGGTTAGGTAATGGCGTTGAGATACCCTAGGGAAGATTAATTGTAGAGTTGTATTTATTTTCACTTGCATATAGTACTTTGGTGAATATGTTCATGATAGTTAATTGTTTATCTTGTTAATGGATGTTATATGCATATGAGTAGTTAGTTGCATCTGTTGCATTAGTAGATGTTTTAAATTTTTTTTTATCTCTATTTGCATATTAGATAATTAGTTTCTCTAGGGTATTTTGGCATGCATTACAAATTCTCTCCATGTTTTCTGGGTAGACAGTGTCAACAAAGACTTATCACAACCACACTTCTCCTTGTAATCATTAACTGCTTCCACATGAACCATCAAAGTGAATCTTCCTTAGGCTATGGGTAAACAATGGTCTCTTGAGATGCGACTGGCTATAGTTTCTTCAAGTTGCATGTTAGTCCCTAAAAAAAAAATTCACCCACATAAATCATCACCTACAATATATTGAGAGTATATCAATTATAAAAGCACATAACACATTTATATATTAATATGTCATGTATATACCATAAACTAGATGATAATATGGTTCATGAGATAGTTAAAACATATGATAAGTCTAATAAAAGTAGCAGGAAATAAGTAAAACTAGGGCAATCCCAAGACTCATCACCCTACATATCATGCTATTCTCTATAGTTGAACCTATCTAAATTCTAAACCCTACATATCCATAGTTTCAAAAGAGAAAGATACATGACTTTTTCTATAGTTAAATTTATCTAATCTCTAAACCTTGTATATCCATAGGTTCAAAGGAGAAAGCTACATATCAATAGGTAGTTTTAATAATATATGTTGATTTAAGCTTGGAATTTGATGTCTCCCGTGGCCACATAGTTGTAATCCTAGACAACAAATGTTTATAACTACAATCCACTTCCATCCACATGTTTAAAAATTCAAGTTTTAGTCTCAATAACATAAGTGATTGTAATGTTAGAATATTATCATCCTCAGGTTCATGAGAGTAAGTGATTGTAACTTAGCTAGAGAGTGTAGATAGTAAACTTTCTTAAATACATATGTAAGAAAATATGACTGATTTATATAAATCACCAGTTCAAAGAACTAAAGCCCTAATTTGTTAAAATATAAATTACTAGTTGAAGGAATCGAAAACCCATTTAAATTTTTTTCATAACCAATTTAACATTTGATTATCCATTTTCACAAAATATGTTAAACTTAAATTACTAATTGAAAGAACCCAAAATTTAAAATTATAACATAAATTGGAGAGATCATAGTGACACTCAAGCAAAAGATTAGAGCTTCCTAAAGTAATAAATGTGTTCACAAGCACAAGAAATTTGAAGCAACAATGCTTGAAAGTAATTTCATAATCGAAAGCACGAATTGTTAGAACAAACTCCCTTCAACATTAGTTTTGAAATTTAATAAATTTTTGCATCTTTTGAAAGTTAGAGAAACAAATATTATAATAATCACAAAGAACCAAAATAAAGTAGGCATATGATAGTTTGATAACAAATATACAAAAGCCAAAAAGATAGATATGATGCAATTTGTGATGACCTCACCTTCCATTTACAAGCATACAAGGGATTAAAGTGAAGACATGCCTAAAGAATTGAACACGATATTCTATGAATAGATAGGGTGCCTTTGAAGATTATTACAATCACAAAGAACCAAAATAAACTTGGTCTACAATAGATGAGTAATGAATACACAAAACCCCCAAAACTAGAGAGCAAGTAGTGTATAACAATCTTACCTTCCATTTCCCTTTTGAAAACTAAATTCAAAGATACAAAAGTTAATTAAAAATATTGGTTCATTGCCTTAGTTAGGTTTAATAATCTCACCTCTAGATGTAGATCCATTCCCTTGCATCGACACCCATACATCCCCTAGAAGCCATGGCTGAAAAAGATTAGAAGTGAACAACTTCTATTGTGAAACCAAATGATGTTTCACAAAAAAGAGGGTTGGTAATGAAGTGGTGGTGGAAAATTAATGCTGTAATACATAGTATTGAAGGCTCCATGGTTTTAAGATCTGACATCATCTCAAAGGCTAAAAGAGACCAAGCCTGTGGTAGTTGAATAACATAAATATATAACCCAAAACAACAAAGATGAAGTAATATATGATAATCTCACCTTCTATTTATAGCCTTACGAAGGACTTAAGTGATGAAATGCATGAACATTGACTAAGCATTCCACGGACATACCTTATGCTTTTAAAGATGATAATAATAATAATAATAAAAAATGGACCTAATAAAATAAACATAGAGTAATCTATGACATCCCCACCTTCCATTTATAGTCATACGAAGGACTGAAGTGAAGAAATGTGCATGTAACATTGAACTAGACATTCAATGAATAGAAAAGGTGTCTTTATAAATTATAATAATCATAGAAAATAGAGAACCCATAAGAAAAGCATGAGAATCTCACATTCCATTTAAAACCATATAGAGGACTAAAGTTGATTAACAATATATAGAACCCAAAAAGATAAACCTCATCTTTTAATTAAAGTCATACATAGGAGTGAAGTGAACAAATGTTTTTTCAAATTCATATCGCAACATATGAAGAACTATCTTCCAATTGCAACTCGATCTACAATTAATAGGAAGGGATTATCCTGGACCCCTATAGTTGTAATTGGTGTGTGTGTGCGAGTAGTCGACTCAGGCCCATTTATGGTATTATGCACTTGATTGCATGCAAATGCCTAACACAAACAAGTTGGGAATCAATGCTTCGTATGACCATGATGCACCCTATATATCCATATATGAGAAGGGCTCCAACCCAATCCCCATCTATCTAGATAAGCAATGTAGACTATCTAATGCCATATATCTAGATAGGGTCTACTCCATCTTATAAAGTTGGTTCATTGCCATAGTGAGGTTAAATAACCTCACTTCCAAATGCAAATCCATTCTCCTCACGCTAGCACCAAAAAATCACTTGGAAGCAATGACCAAAGGTGATTGGTCTATGTCTATCAGGCATCCATGTGGCCTAGTTTAGTTAACATTGAATCTGGTAAGAAATTATAAAACATTCTCTTCTCATTATCCTCCATGTGATAGTTGATTCATACACCTTTGAAAATAAGTCTTTTGAGTTCACCACCTCATTACACTTATGACATGTAAAACAAAAGGTTTTCATCTCGTATAATGCTCTATGTGAACCCCACAAGATAGGATGCCCTACTATCAAACCTCTTTCCCCTAAATACTTAAAACTTCCACATATCATGAAATTATAAAAGAACAATGAATGAATGAATGTTTTTAATAACGTTCAAACAACCTATGGGATCCACAAATAGTCAACAAAGCAAAGCATGTAGATTCCAAAACATTATGCCCGCTAAACCTCCCTTTCTTTTGCATCTTAGATCTTCTATGAATATCTTGATATGCACTTTTATCTATTATATATTTCAATTTTATACATTTCAATGCTGCTAAATAACATGACAACAATTTGAAAATAAAATTAACAAGCTAAAAGGATATTTTTCTCATTTGATTTTACTGTGAGTTTTTAAAAAAAAAGCTAAAAGGATATTTTTCTCAGTTGATTTTACTAAAAGGAAATTATCCAACACTTCAGATGACACCTAATCACATTTCGACATCCATGGTGAAGATAAAACTTTGGCAAATATGTGGACTGATTTTCGAACAATGGAGTGGAGCAAAGTAAGAAATGGAGGTCGTCCACTTGGGTCGCACCTGTCCTCATTACAGAGGGAGTTTTTCTACCTTGGCCGCATTTAAAAGGTTGAATGAGAGTGTGAGGGTAAGGGTGAAGTCCTATGCCAATGTTGAGCGGGCTATGTGCGAAGTTCACTCGGTAATCCATTTCAATTGGAACACACAAACCTTAAACCAACTTCCCATTTCAAAGAAGCGGGACTTCATAATTGGGTATAAGCAGGAACATCATTCTTCTCCTTCCCACCAGGAGGAGGAGGAGGAGGAGGATGACGACGACGACGACGATGTGGATGAAGACTGGCCTGTTGACGAAGATATTGACGAGCGGTGGAGGGTGAGTGCCTCCGATTATTTTAAGGAGCCCCGTATTCGGAATGTGGTTGCGGAAGATGGCACTGTAATTGATTGGGAAGGGGACTCCAACAGGGGAATCATTCAGGAGATTTCCTGCATGGAGTGGGAGAGGACTGTTTTCCACCCAAGTCCCTTGATTGTGCTACTGTTTGAGAGATACGCCAGGTATGCACACACTTGTTTTCTTACTTAAAATCATATTAACTTTTAACCTTGCTTGAGGGTTTCCAAAACTTTGTCCTTCTAATTGTGCTATTATGTTAGGTTCAACATTAGTTATGATACACAACAGCAGACCTGAAATGCTCAAATATTATGTTGTTATACCCTTTTCAGCAAGCATTACATACAAGCAGGGCCTCTGGGGATGAGCATTCATAAATATAATTGTATGCAATAAGAAAAGGAAATACAAAATAAAAACTTGAAGTCACAAATAATCTTAAGATCCTAATACCAAATCGGATTGCCATTCTCAGGTTTGAACACAGTGAAACTGCATCTTCATAAAAGGAGGTAGATGCAACTCAGGAGTATAATATTACAATATTTTGATAATAAAAGCAGCAGAGTAATCTTACATAAAAGATTTGATAAATGAAAGTGATAAGATAAATGATGAATTTATAGACTTGCAAAAGATCAGAGAATGGTGAGGATTTGATAAGGATCAAGAGATAACCAAAGTGGTCGTGGAATCAACTTGGAGAGGTAAAGGAGATAACTGGAATTGATGAGGGGCATTTTCATTTCAAACTCAACGAGAGGATAATAATAAATTTCATTAATTTATTAATTAGGAAAAATCGACAAGGAAGTTATTGATATGAAGAATGAGTTAATTATCGAGGAGATAATAATGAATTATTGATTAGCCCGCATGCGTTGTAGAGTTGGCTTGGGTTGTGGGTTTGACTCCAAGGCCTACGCTTACTTGATGCACATGGTTTGTGGGCAATTGTGTGCATCACTAGGGGATTAGTCTCGCTCTAGCTTGCCCGTTTTGGGCCCAACTTGGCAGTAAGTAAGACCAAAGCAAGGTGGGTTGGGTGTTGGGCTGGGTCGTGAGGATAATTAGATGAGAAAGTTGCTACCTTGAACAATGAGTCAACTAATGGAGAAGATATGTGTTGATGTGTGTTTTGTGACACCATGCAACACAAAATAAAATACTAAGTATTCTATCCTTTCTTGAACAAAGACCTCTCGAATGCTAAACTGTGTGATCAAACAAGGTGACTCCAAGGTTCTGATAGTTAGGTCTTGACTTAATATGTTGTGGATAGACTCAGTGTGTGATGTGATTTTGCTGGAATCACAAGGGGACTTATGTTTTTACTTGAACTTTGTTGGAACTTGGATTGTAATTGATTTGAAAAAAAGATAAAAAGTATAAGGATTTAGAAAGACTACGCTACTCCTAAGATCAATGATGATGATAGATGTTACTTGGATAGACAAATTCCCTCAAATCAAGCCTTGCTTCATCATGATGACAACAACTACACAAGACCAATGCAATCTTCTAAGGAAGTGGAAGATTTTCACATCGCAAACACATCCCTCAAATACTCAATGTAACTTGAAAAAGTATTCACAATCAAACTTAGCGCAATAACGAGATTCAGGCTAACTTTACAATGTAGCTTATAATCAGCAAACTACAAAAAGTATGAACCAAGGAATTCATCACAATATCTTCATAAGCATCCACCATGATCAATGAACTTTAATTAATCTAATTTGAGGATATAACAAGAAACCATGCAATATGTAGAAGAAACACCACTATCCACCATAAATTCAATGAAAAGGATGTTTATTTATAAGCCTTGGCAACAATTTCTGCCTTCTCCTCCTCTACTTCTAACTACTTGCTATCTAATGTATATTGATCATCTATTATCTATTAACCTCTACAAATGAGAGAGTAGAGCCTTTTATAGTGCTTTCAATATAATTTAATGGTCTAGATCAAATCCAAATCAATGGCCGAGATTGAAAGATAGAAATCCTAATTAGGGTTTGTTACACATTGCATAGCATTTAATGCTTGACCAATGATAAAATTACAATAAATAGGACACGTCCTTCTTTGAACATTGACCAATAAATGTGAGGTTAGGTACATTGAACTTTGTGCCTCCACATGTGGTAGTTATCCTCCTCGTTGGATGAGTCAAGTGCATTGAATCCAGACACCCTCACTTGGGATGATGCGATTGGAGAGGTGATGACTAAGCGCCACCTCAGCTTACTCCTTGTAACTTATCACAAAGTGGAGTTTGTGATTGAGGCAATCTCTTGATACTCAACATTTTCCAAGCGCCTGAGATGATGATGGGAGCATATTCTCAAATTGCGTCATCTTTTGTGATTTGATCACTTTCTCTTATCCTTCTTCATACTTGGGAATTCGCCCTTGTGATGCATCTGATGTAGACCTTGTGATGTCTATGCTGGATGTCATGATGTCTCTTTCACATGTTGAAGTCTTTCTTCATCTTGTAAAGTTCTTCTCCCTTTAAGGTATTGATCTTGATCTTGTGATGATGAATCTTCACTCTTCCATTGCAATGTTGATGAGTATTGGAGTGTTCATCATGTGGAGTAATCCACTTCCTTGCTTTGCTGATCTCTCTCATTGTGAAATCTTCTCTCTTGCATTGTTCAATCTTCTTTGCCTTGCTGAAGTATTGTGCAGAGCTTTTCTTCTTTGTTGCAATGTTTTCTTGAGATGCTTGCAACCTGCTTCTCCACCCTCTTCCTCAGTTTCCTGCAAAACAAACAAGGATGGCATCAAACGCATATGATATAGACAGATTTGACCAGCCGCTAATCTAATATGGATCCTAAATGATGGTGAAATGGTGACTTGATCTCTGATTTCATGTCTGATTTTTTATGTTTTAGGCCTGATCTGCCAAAGTTGTGGATTTCCTTTGGGCGTGGATTTTTGCTGGTCATGGATTTTTGTAAGCCAAGGACAAATGTTGCTCTCCACCTTCTAGTTGTTGATTGCATTGATCACTTCATCTCATCATGAACTTACCTCACTTGGTGCTCATTTACTCAAACATATTGCTGTTGCACTTACCTTCACTAGGTCATGGATTCTCTCAACCCATGGACAACTTACTACCATCCACCTCCAAGTCATGGACTTCTCATGTTTGTGGATTTTGGAGGGCCGTGGATTTTGGTGAGCATGGATTTTGGAGACCCATGGATAGTCATCATCATCGTTCAAGCTTGCCAATTCCAACACTTAGTCAATTACTTCGCCTTCATCATGTTGTTGATCTTCACTCTCCAAGTCAAGGATTAAGTTCGTTCATCATTTCTCCGTCACTTCATGGATCGATCTTGCTATTTTCAAGCTTGAGGCATGGATTTTAGCACCTCATCGATGTGCTCAAGTCATGGATTGATCATCATCACTCACCTTCATCATCAAGATTTCTTCATTTAACCTACCTCAAGACAAGCTTAGCATCACTCATCAAGACTTCGGGATAGCACAACTCCTACTCATCACTATTGCCTTGAAAGATCTTCAAGTCATGGACTTAGCCTGGGTGTGGATTTTGCTTGGGCGTGGCTTCTTTGAGGTCGTGGATTTTGAGCACTCATGGGCAAATCGCTCTCTACCTCAAGATCATTTCCTCTCCAACCCACTAATTTCGCCAAGTGAAAAAGTTGTTGCAAGGTTGATTGAAGGTGATCTCTCCTTGTTGAAACCATTCTAAGCATTAAGTCACCGAATTTATGTATTTTGCCCATGTTGGATTATTTGTCATTGATGTCAAAGGCTTGATGGTCTTGTTAAGACTTTGGTTATGAATTTTAGTTGAGCTGCCTACTTGTGTGCTTGGTTGAGCAGCTTGAGTTGCTTGTGTGCTTGGTTGAGTTGGCTGGCTGGTTGTGTGCTTCAGCTGTCTACTTGCTAGCTTTGTTAAGCTACCTGGTTGCCTGCCAGTTTGAGCTGTGTGCTTGCCTGTCTCCTGTCAGCAGCCAAATCAGATATTTCTGCCATGTCATGGGTTGAACATTTCCCATGCCACATCAGTATGTCCTTGTGGGGCCCATTTTTTAGTGAGTCGATTTTTTCTTTATATAATAACAACAAATGGAAGTGGAGACTCCAAAATTATTATGACAACTTACATGAATAACTTTCTCACGTTCTATCCATTCTTGGTGACTTTTTAACGCCTTTTTCATATTTGGTCAAGGATTTTAATTATGGAGTCGGCATAATTCGTGGGATAGAAGCTATTTTTGATATCCACGATTTTTTTAAAATCGTTTTTACTTGGTGGATGTAGCATTTTTTTTTTTCAAGTCTTGGTCTTATGCGTTATAACTTTTTCGGATGATGCCTTGAGTTGGAACGTGGTGTGAGGAATTTTTTTTTTGGGGACGTATCAGCTAAATTCTTGGGGATGTGTGTGTGTGGTGCTATGTTTGGCATTGCCCTCTTTTTTAGGAAAATCAAAAAGCCGTGAATTTTGAATATGCGTAGAAATACGTTGAAAGGTTCTATGCCTCTTTAATTTTCTGGAAACATCATACTCGGGCATATGATATATTTTGTGGTTGTTCGAACCTTTTAGGTGATCTGGTTTGAAGAAACGTAGAGGGTTGATGATTAAAAAAAATCAAAAAGGGAAAATCGTGGTCAGCTATGGTAAACATGATGCGCTTAGTGGATATGGCAGCTTGTAATCATGATTCGATATGGGAAGTTTTTTTTTCTGGAGGTGTTAAAATTGTTTTGATTGATGTCGAGATTTTTTTTTTAATTTTTTAAATAAATGAACTCAGCTGCAGTTTATGACGGCAATAATCAACATGCCCTGTGAGCTTTTTAAAAAGGGTTGGAGGCAACATGTTTTTTTTTTGGATAGGGAATTGGTCTAAAAAAAAAAATTTCGGCTATTTTCATGTCACACAGCCAATTGGTCTATTATTGAGACTGTTACATATTAGGCTGGGCAAAAGTTTGAAGTATATATTATATAGTGGATGAGTCTTTTGTGGTCCAAGCACATACGATTGAAGTTTTTTGAGTTAGCTTTTGACATTGATGAACACATATCCTTTTGACATAAAAGAACAACATTTGAAATTTCAGTATTTGTAATCCAGAGTTCTCTAAGTTTGTGTATTGGAGAGTGTTGGTGCACTATTCTGTATAGGGGTTGGAGCCTCTTCTATTCATAGTTGGTGCTGTGAAGAGAGTTGGAGCTCTCTTTTGTATATTACTTTGTAATCTGGGTTGGTGCCCATTTTGAGTTATTAGAGAAACTTTTTGCCATGGTTTTTTACCCAAAAGGGTTTTCCACAAGAAAAATTATGTGTTCTTGCTTTGTGTTATGCTTTCATTTTCATATCTCTGTGTTCAATGGTTTTTGAGTTTGCAGAAGTTCTGAAAAATCTGAAACATTGATTCACCCCCCCCTCTCAGTGTTTCTTGTGTGCTTCTCAATTGTTATCAGAGCGGGTACCTTCAATTAATGCTTAAAAGCTCGAGGGTTGATCCTTTTGATATACGAAGATGAATGCTCTCGAAGGTCTTGCAACGAATGGATCAAACTATGCCTTTTGGCGTGTTAGAATGCGAGCTTATTTGATGTCACATGGTTTTGATGTCTGAAATTGTGTTTCAACTGGTCATACACCTCAAAATCCTCCTTCTACTGTTGATGAAAAGAAAGCATTTGAGAGCAATGCTAAGGCTATGAATGCTATATTTTGTGGGTTGTTTGAATCTGAGTTTGTTAAAATCATGCACTATGATACTGCTCAAGCCATGTGGGATATACTCAAGAATGCCTATGATGGAGATGAAAAGGTGAAGAAAGCTAAGCTTCAAACTCATAGGATGCAATTTGAAAGTCTGAAACTGAAAGAAGATGAGAATGTTGCAGCATACTTTTTGAGAGTAGATGAAGTTGTGAATTCTCTTAAAGGTCTTGGTGAGAAGGTTGAAGATAGTTTGGTTATTCAAAAAATCTTAAGGTCTTTACCTTTAAGATTTGATGCAAAGATCTCAGCCATAGAGGAGATGGTTGATCTTGATAAACTTCATGGTATATTGACTGCATATGAGATGAGAACAAACATAGAATCATCAAAAAGGGAGACCGCTTTCAAAGCTTCAAAGAAAGGCAAACAAAAGGAACCTGTTTTGAGTGACAGTTCAGATGATGATTTAGACTCGGAAGAAGCTTTGTTTATGAAAAGGATGAAGAAGGAATTCAGCAAACAAAAGAAGAAGATGCCTCTTAAATGCTTTAACTGCGGAAAAGCTGGACGTTTTGCAGCAAAATGTCCGTATCAGAACAATGAAGACAACAGCCATGAAAAGAAGCCTAAGTTCAACAAAAAGAAGTTCAAAGGAAAGGATAAGAAGACATGGAAATCCAAAAAGAGTCTATATTCAAAGAAGGAAAGTAATTCTTCTGAAGGAAGTGATGAAGAATCTCTGAGTGATGAGATTTTGTTCACGGCTCTAGAAGAATGTCACACAGAGAATCAAGAAGATGAAGCTGTCTTTGATGAAGAAGATGGAGAAGTGGACCTTGAACAAGAGTTGTTAAGCGCACTTAGTGAAATTATAAGTCTTAAAAAGAAAAATCTATATCTGAAGCTGTTGCTCAAAGAAGAGACTGAAGAAAAAGGCAAAAAGTCACAAACTCTTGAGGATGCAGAGAAACAAATAAATGATCTTAAAATTCAGATTGTTGAGGCTATGAAACTTGAAGAGGAATTGAAAAATCAGATTAAGGCAAAGGCTGAAATGTTATTTTTCTGGTATGCTCAATTAACCATGGGCAATAACTCTTATTGTCCTCCCAACCATAGACGATATATTCGTTTCCCCCGAGCACTTTCATTTTATATTGATTTGCATATTTTGTTATATTGTTATATTCTCCTTTGAATGAGATCACACATCTCATTATGTATATGTGAGAGATGTCTATACACCAAGGGTCGCCACTCTTCCAAGTGGCACCAATTATTACATTATTAATATAATATGATAATTATTGTATTATCATATAATATATAATAATTATACATTATAATTATAATTTAATTATATTATCATATAATAATATAATTATATTATCATAATAATAATAATAATATAATCACAACCTTTGTGATATCAATGTCGGCCTGTGGATTCCGACCACAGCTACAATAAAATCAACACTCCCTCTTAGCTAGGGAGGAATCCTATTCGATATTTATATTTAATGAAACACTTCTTCATT
Organism: Cryptomeria japonica; assembly: GCF_030272615.1. Classification (NCBI taxonomy): domain Eukaryota; kingdom Viridiplantae; phylum Streptophyta; class Pinopsida; order Cupressales; family Cupressaceae; genus Cryptomeria; species Cryptomeria japonica. The sequence goes on along the minus strand of NC_081407.1, from coordinate 473,259,017 downwards.
AGGTCAACCCAAACAAGGATCCGACTTTAGCTATAAACATCAACACTCCCTCTTGGCTAGGGAGGACTCCTTGCTCATATCTGAGACATGGAATGACATCCACCATAGCTACTCCCAAAGGGCGGAATAGAGTTCATCACGAATGCACATAACATGATGACATCCATCATGGCTACACTCATGAATGAAAAGAATATAAACACAAGTGCCCATCACGGAGTCACTCAACGTGATGTCGTCATCTCATCATGACGGTTAGAAGATGTTGTCATGGACTCTCTCACATGACATCCATCGTGGCTACTCTTAGAGGGTGGGTCCATCATGGCTACTCCCATGAATGGAAATACAAATGAACACAACCACCATAGCTACTCCCATGAATGGTGAAAGAATAAATATCACCTCACCGTGACATCAACCATTATGGCTTATCCATAGATATCACCTCACGTGATATCCACCATTATGGCTTATATATAGATATCTCCTCACGTAATATCCACCATTATGGCTTATCCATAGATATCACCTCACGTGATATCCTTCATTATGGCTTATTCATAGATATCACCTCACGAGATATCAACCATTATTGTGAGATCGTCACCTCACAATGATGGTAAGATGCACAAGTGTTCATCATTGTGAGGTCGTCACCTCACAATGATATTCACCATGGCTCATCCAGAGGGTAAACACACAAGTACAAGAAAATCACCACGAACTCTCTCACATGGTGTTGTCATGGCGTCACACACATGACATCCACCATGAACCATATCAGAGGGTGGAGATAAGGGCTTACACCTCAAGTCTCTCTCAAGGAGAAATGCATTCACAAGAGTTTACACTTTAAACTTCTCTTTCAAAGAGAAGAATGCATTAGTATAAAATATAAATATATATCAATGATGCTGAGACTCAATCTCAGCTAGGGCTTCATTCTTCACCATACCAAGTTTATCTCGAAAGTACACAAACTTTATCCTGGAGAGAGGCTTGGTGAGAATGTCTGTCGTCTGCTCATCAGTGCTAATGTATCTCAGTTGAATAGCATTCCTTTGCACCATATCTCTAATATAGTGATATTGGATTTCCACATGCTTTGTCCTATTATGAAATACAAGGTTGGAGTTTGCATCACACTTGGTGAGTCCCAAGCTCACCAAGTATCATGAAACTCCATCCCATGAATCATAGTCCTCTGATTACTATAATTTCCTGATCACTAGAGAAACCATCTTGACATGGTCTACTCCCTCTAAACCAATATGACCAAGATCCTCAGATGTCAACTGAAGCAGATCCTCTAGCTGCTCCCTTCATCACAGAAGCATGCCCTACTCACATGGTCCCAATCATGGAAGATATCTTGTTCCAAGAGACTCTCATCGTCTGGCACATGATTATTTGTTCAATGATCACAACATTGTTCATAGGAGCAGTTTCCTGTACACAAATGTACTTGTCTGATTCCATAGTAACATGAGTGAATGTAATAAACTGTGGATTTATCCCTAGGCTCCATATGTTGGTGATCTTGCCCTTTCTTTTGTAGCACTATCCGGCTTTATAAGATTCCTGGTAGCCAAAATTGCTTCAGGGACCAGCTCAAGAGATACTCTGGCAAACAATATTCAGGTGGCAATGGAGGCAGTATCCCTCACTTCTTTGATGAGTATTCAGTATCAGATTCAGGCATGGAAATTCATTATATATGGTGCAGGTGAACAACAACAGAGAATGCTTTGTAACAACCACGTTGTATGTAGCTTTGGAATGCTGGTCCATGGTACTGTTATCACAAAAGCTTGCACCACAACCTTGTGAAACATGGAAACAACCCCGAAGTGTGGGACCTTGCGCAAGGGGGTTGAATCTCTGGAGAAGGTCGGCTTCCTTTTCAATCCAAGTGTAGGTGTTGAACCAACTCAACACTTCAAATCTTACTTCTAAACCTATCCTAACAACTTATAGAGGAAAAGGGAAGAGAGAAATGCTTAAAATGAAAGGAGGTGATGCACCAAGATAAGAGATTGTTCCTCTCCCCACCCGAAATGGCACAAGGAATCAACTGAAATACCCAAGAGATGCACAAACTTCAGTTGCATGAGAGACCCAAACGCATGTATGGAGGTTAGAATTTGCTAAGTGTCAAGAGGGGAGAAGGATTCCCACAAGTCACACTTAGAAAACAAGTTAACACAACATATATGGACAGAACAACCACAAAACATACACCCATGATGAAGGTAAGGAAACATACACAACATGCATAAGTTGAAGGAAGGCAAGAATATAATTTCAGTTCATTTAAAGGCCAAAGGCCAAACTTACAGTTGCAGAAATGCAAAAATAATTACAAGTCTTCAAGAGAAAAGAAAGAGCATAGGAAAGTTAAAGGCCAAACTTACAGTTGCAGAAATGCAAAAATAATTGCAAGTCTTCAAGAGAAAAGAAAGAGCATAGGAAAGTTCAAGGCAATAGGGAGAGAACCCTTTACAATGAGGCTTAACAATCTTTATATAGAAAAATGGTTACAAGAGTGATCATGACCCTTGTATGTCAGTTTGGGAGTGCAGGGAAGTGCATGCACTTGACTTGTACATGCAAGCAACCTAGCCATACCCACAAAAGGCAATTCTGAGAAGGGTGGATTGACTGACCTTCCAAAGTCAGAGTATGTAGACATGACATAAGTCACCACAACAAGCATGGCCCCGTACCTCCCTTGATGGAAATCCTGCCAAAAACATTAAATTCACCCCTGTGGCTCCACCAAAGAAGGTGCATAAGTCACCAAAGCTATTGAAGCATTTAAAGCTTTGAGTGTCGATCATGCCATCCAGAAGTGTTGCAAGCCGGAAGTAGTTTGGAAGACTTCGGAGACCTGGGTCACCGAAGTTGGGAAGCCTTAGCAATTTGGGAACTTTGGGGTTGCGGAGTTCTGGGGTAGAAGACTTAGGAACTTGGGAACCTGGGGGTTCCGGGGTTGAAGAACTAGGAACTTGGGAACCTGGGGGTTTCGGAGTTCCGGGGTTGAGAACTAGGAACTTGGGAACCTGGGGGTTTCGGAGTTTTGGGGTAGAAGACTTAGGAACTTGGGAACGTGGGGGTTCCAGAGTTCCAGGGTAGAAGAACTAGGAACTTGGGAACCTGGGGGTTCCAGAGTTCCGGGGTTGAAGAACTAGGAACTTGGGAACCTGGGGGTTTTGGAGTTTCGGGGTAGAAGACTTAGGAACTTGGGAACCTGGGGGTTCCAGAGTTTCGGGGCTGAAGAACTAGGAACTTGGGAACCTGAGGGTTTCGGAGTTCCGGGGTTGAAGACTTGGGAACTTGGGAACCTTGTGGTTTCGGAGTTCTGGGGTAGAAGACTAGGAACTTTGGAACCTGGGGGTTCTGGAGTTCCGGGGTTGAAGAACTAGGAACTTGGGAACCTGGGGGTTCTAGACTTCCAGGGTTGAAGACTTGGGAACCTAGGGGTTCCGGAGTTCCGGGGTAGAAGAACTAGGAACTTGGGAACCTGGGGGTTCTGGAGTTCTGGGGTTGAAGAACTAGGAACTTGGGAACCTGGGGTTTCTGGAGTTTGGGGGTAGAAGACTTAGGAACTTGGGAACCTGGGGGTTCCGGGGTAGAAGACTTAGGAACTTCCTTCTGACAAGACAACACTTCACACTTCATAATTCCATTGCTTTTCTCCTTGGTCAATTGGGGCAGCGCTGGTCCATGGAACATATCTCTGATCGGTTCTCACTGATGGACCAAGGGTGTCAAAATATGACAACATTTTTGGCGATTGCGGGATGCTTGCCTACTAAGCATAAAGTCCAGAAGCCTTAAGCATCCATTGGGCACTGAGTCATTGAAAAGACCCAAAATATGTGTGCGCCATCACTTGGAGGAAAACTGAAAACTAGAGCGCACACCCTCTTAAGGAGAATGCGACATGTACATAAGCACTTATGAAAGCAAAACAACCTCTAGTCTAATATTTACATAGTCATCAACACCCTCTTTAGAACCAGGGCTTGAGATGAATCCCATTCACTAGGATTGGAAGAACTTCGCCATCAAGCTTGGAGAGATGAAATGCATTGGCCTCCTTGCAACTAGTGATGACATATGGACCACTCCAGATAGCATCAAATTTGGAGTGTCGCCCAACTTTGGCTCTGTCTGCATCCCACTTGAGAACTAGATCTCCCTCTTTGAAGACCCTATTAGTGGCCCTTTTGTCAAAAACCTTCTTGACCTGCTCTTGATGAGTCTAAGTGTATGCATAGCCTGACTTCTAACCTCCTCCAGCTCCATCAGCTCAGCTAGTCTTACTATCATGGCATCATTCTCTATCAATTCCAGCTGATGTGCTAGTTCAAGAGAGGGTAACTCTAGGGAAGCTGAGAGTCTTGCTTCCTTCCCATATACTAGCATGAAAGGGGAGTTACCAATCGCTCTCTTGGGTGTGATCCTGTCAGCCCATAAGGCTGTCCTCAACTTAGTGTGCCATGCCCTTTGATTGTCTTCAATTGTCCTTTTAATTATCCTTATGAGGTTCTTGTTGGAAGATTCAGCTAAGCCGTTACCCTGAGGGTAATAGTTGGATGATGTCTTCAAGTATACACCATGCTTAACTGCCCAAGAACTGATTTGGGTTCCAACAAATGCCCTGGCATTGTCTGATATGATGGTGGAGGGGACACCGAATCTTGTTATAATTCCATCAAGGAATTCCAACACTAAGGCCTCTGTGGCATCCCTCAATGTAACTGCCTCTGTCGACCTAGTGAAGCAATCTATTGCGGCTAAGATCCACTTATGGCGAGCACTAGATTGTGGATTTATCATGCCAATGAAGTCTAAACCCCATTGGGCGAACGGTTGATCTGCTTGGATGGGGTGAAGAGGTAGGGCAGCTAGTCTTTGCTTCCCAAAGAAGAGAGCACATTTCTTGCAATTCTTCACCCATTTATGTGAGTCACTGAATAAGGATGGCCAGTAATAACCAACCCTCATTATTTTGATAGCCGTAGTCCTTGCAGAGAAGTGGCCCCCTGAAGAGCCATCATGAAATTCCTCTAACAATCTGCTAACTTGGTTTTGCTCGATACATCTTAGTAAGACTCCATTAGCATCTTTTCGAAATAGAGTGCCATTCACTAAGACATAGGGAATGGACTGCAACCTGAAATGCCTTCTTTTGGTCTTGTCTAGACCTTGGGGGTATCTACCTTCTATTAAGAAGGTGGTCATGTCACTTACTTAACTGAATTGAGTGTTGTTGCTAGTTGGTTGATCCTCTTGTAACACAAGGGAGACCTCTGAAGTAGTCTCAGATGATGAGACAAGCTGTTCACATAGGCCCCTGCCTCTTACAAGCTTGGTGATCTTGATGTTGATGTCATATTCCATGACCTTGGTTATCCACCCAGCCCTCTTCTCACTGATATCTTTGTTTAGAAGGAAATCTTTGACACTTGCATGCAGAACTAAGAGCTGGATCCTGTTGTTGGACAACATGTGTATGAACTTTTTTAATGCCCTTACAACAGTGGGGACCTGCTTCTCTACATAGCTATATTCAAGCTCATAGTCCTTTAGCCCCTCACTAAAGAAAGCAATAGCTTGCTCCAAATTGTCATCGTTCAGTTGTGTTAGGACAACTAAGATTTTGGATTCTCCTCCGAAGGTATAGAGGATAAAATCCCTTTCGTAATTAGGATTGACAAGGGTAGGGGCCTGAGCAATTGCTTGTTTGATCTCTTCGAAACCGACCCTTCCCTCATTGGTCCAACTGAAAGCCAATTTTTTCTTCAACATGGAAGTGAGGGGTTTTACCATGGTGGCAAGGTTGGGAATGAACCTCCTCACAAAGTTGATCCTACCAAGAAAACTTTGCAATCCTTTCTTGTGACTGGGGAGTGGAAGAGAAAGAATAGCCTCCACTCGCTCTGGATCAATGGTCAAACCCTCCTTGGATATGATGTGTCCTAGCAATCTTCCTTGATCAGTAGCAAATACACACTTGCTAGGGTTCAAGGACACACCATACTCCCTGCATTTCATGAAAACCTGCTCAAGATGACCAAGATGGTCAGCTGCATGCTTCGAATAAACAGTTATGTCATCAAGGTATACAAGCACAAACTTTGTTAATACACCCTTGAAAGCCATGTCCATTGCTCTTTGGAACGTGGCACCTGCATTGGTTAGCGCAAAGGGCATTTTACAATAAGCATAGGTACCCCACTTAGTAGTAAATGCAGTCTTGTATTGGTCTGATTCTTGGACCAAGATCTGATTGTAGCTTGAATACCCATCCAAGAATGAAAATCTTTCCGAGCCACTGACCTTTTGGAGAATCTGCTCCATAGAGGGAAGGGGATAGTGATCCTTGAGGGAGGCTCTATTGAGATCCCTAAAGTCTACACATAGCCTGATTTCTCCATTCTTCTTCCTTAGAGGGACAAGGTTGGCCACCCAGGAGGAGTGCTTGATAGGGAAGATGATATTGGCTTCTATCAGCTTGGTCAACTCCTTCCTCATTAGTGGCTCAATCTTGGGGTTTATTAGCCTTTGCTTTTGTCTAACTGGCTTTGCATCCGAGTTTAGCTCTATAGCATGTTGGGCTAAGCTAGGGTCAAAACCTTTCAAGTCTTCATAGGTCCAAGCAACTATGTCATCATATTTTTGGCAAAGCTCAACAAAGGCGTCTTGCTCGGTGGAGGAACACACCTTGCCCAAGTTTAAGGACCTACCTTCGACGACAACAACTGGCTTGTAATCACCCCTCTTTGCAGCCAAGTTCATCTTCTTCTTCAACTGATCATCTGAGTTGAAAATGCCTTCCAAGGTAACTAGACCTTTAGGCAACTTGTTGGAGTTGAGCTGCATGATTTGATCTCCATACTGGTCTTGCAGCTTAGGCTGATTTTTAGCAGAAAACTCTGCTTCATTTTGCAAGAAGTTGACGATCTGTTGATCGCTTTTGAACACTTGCCAATTTACCCGATTGTCTCGGACAACATGCCTCACAACAAGCCTGATGTGTTGCTCCTTCTCACTTGCAACATGCGCTGGTATGTTGAATTGAGCACCAACTGCTGCAAGCCTATCATCATGCTTGTTCTGACTTCTAGGAATGCTCTGGATATTGAAGGCCCCGAATCCTTCAATCAAATCCCAAACCCTGTGTTTGTATGATTTGAGTAGGTTGTTTTTTGCTACACTTTGGGCTTGGATGTGGTTAACAACCAACTCACTATCTCCAAATACTTGCAAAGATCTGATCTTTCTACTTAGTGCAAGTTGGAGACCTTGGATCAAAGCTTCATACTCAACGACATTATTGGTGCAACCAAATTGAAGCCTAAAAGAGAAGAAATATTTCTCCTGCACAGGAGAAACAAGCATCACACCGACACCTGCACCATTCTTGTTTCTTGAACCATCCAAAAACATGTTCCATAACCCCTCTGAGTCTCCTTATGTCTTGATGAGGTTAGGGATAGGAGTATCCTCTTCATGGATACAATAGGTGCCAAGCCCAATCTCTTTAGTCTCAGGTAATGGATCAAACTGAAAAGCATTGGCCCATTCGTCCAGCAAGCAATCAGGGACCTCTTGCAAAAGAATAGCAGGCTCACGGACAATACACTCCTCCCCCTCTTCATGCAAAGTGTAATTCATGTTTATAGGGCTGGGGGTGTAGGGTTCAATGTGGTTTTGGGCAATGGGCTCTGCCCTTATGGTAACCTTGGTACCATACCTTGTTCGAAATAGCATGTGGGACCAATCAGAAGACAGGTACCCACCTATCTTGGCGGTGAAGTCTCTAGACAGGCAGATGGCAAAGAATGCAGGGAGGTCGATAATTGATACGTCTTGCAAGACAGTGCAACCAGGGCATGCATGCAAGGTTAACTTCAAATTTTTTACCATCCCTATTGTCTTAATAGAAGTGCCATCTAATTGGACCACCCCTTTGGTCACAGGTTCATATTCTATGCCAAGAAGATCAGCTACCTTCTTAGGCATGACTGAGCTACTAGCTCCTGAATCTATCATGCAATTGTGAACCAAGTTATCTCCTACGATTAAGGAGAGATAGAAGGGGGGAGGCTTGCTGACCTTGCTTGAATCCTCTTTCTCCTTGGGTTGCACTAAATTGGTGGAGACGGCCTTTTTGTTGACTGCTGCCTCATCACTTGACTGATCGACGTCCTTCAGTGCCTCCTTAAGCAAATCCCTTTGAGATGGGATGAAAGGGCCTCCCACATAGTGACATTGAGGTTGGCCTTCTTCATCTGATCTACTATGTTGAAAGGAACACCAACTGACTTTAGAGGCCCCTTTGAGGCTACAAGATCTACCTTTGCTCTTTGGATGACTTGCGCCTCCTCCTGCCTCTTGCTCCCTTGCATGGTACTCTGGCTTGTATCATGGGCAGCTACATTGGGTGTTGGAGCTTGGGCTGATGTTGAAGGTGAGGTAGCCTCCATGGCTCTCTTCTTTCACCTTGTATACTGTAGCATAGACTCACCATTTGTTTGGTTCAAACCACAGAATTCTGCCTCTTGCCAATTGACAAAGGTAGAATCCCCTTGTAAGTAAGCCTGAGTGCCAACACTAGGCTGATTTGGGTCATATTGCTAGCCAGAAGTGGTCGGCTCATCCTGCACCACTAAGGTTTGGACAAACCCTCCATTTTGGCATGCACCTTGGTTGTGTGGCTGATTGCATGGTTGACACCAATCTTGCTCTTGGGCGAGGTTATTTTGCATTGGAACTATCGCCTTTGAGTTGCTTGCAGCTGTGGGGTTCACACTATTCAAAGGCCTGACGTTGCTCCATTGGTTTTGCCCTTGAAAGGGTGACCTATTCTGCTGATAGTTCTGATTTTGTGCCTGATAAGGTCTGCTATGTTGGGCTTGCTGCCTCTTTAGTGTCACCAACTCATTGCTAAAGTTTTGCAATAGAGTCTTGACCTCATGGAGCTCATTGGAGGATGTGGAGGGTTGACCTGCGGGTGCCATGGGATAGGAGCCAAGGTGGGTTGTTGAGTAGGAGCTTCTGGGAAGAGAGGCATTGGAGGCCTTGGAGCTATCTTCCCAGCCCAAATCAAACAATTTTCTGCCCTTATGGCTATGTCATATGCACCTGGTAAAGAGGCTCCACCCATTGATTGTACCATGACAGCTATATCGCTGTTGAGAGCTCTAAGGTAATACAAGAAGGCATGATTTGGAAATGGCTTCACTAGAGCAGGAATTCTATTCCATGTCTTATGAAATCTGAAATTGAAATCTCCGATGAACTCGTGGGGTACCCTCTTGATTGTAGTCAACTGCTCCACAAGTGATAGGTGATCACTTTTGTCTTCGAAATGGTTGCACAACCTCTCCCCCAATTCGTCCCAATTGTGAATGGAGCTAGATGACAACCCTCTATACCACCGCAAAGCTTTGCCTTTCAAAGATGTGGCTAAGAGTCTGACAACAACATCATCCTGAGTGATATTATGGACGGAGCAGATGTTTGCAATGTCTTGAATTTGCTCAATAGGCGTAGTAGCTATTTCACCAGTGAAGTATGGTATACTCTTCAATGCAGCCACTGGTATGTCATTCCATTGAGTCAAAATAAGGGGACTCCTCCCATTGAAGGTAACAAAAACTTGATTTCAAACAATGGTCTATTGATATGAGTGGTGGGAGCCCTTGATAGTAATGGTCTTGTAAATGGAGGGGTAGAATGAGACTTGGGAGTGTTTACTACCCTAACCTCTTTAACTGGTGATAATGAAGGTCTACCTCTCCGCTTTCTAGAGCCTAAAGATGAGAGCTCTTCGAACTGGAAACTACCTCTAGAAGATGCCCTTGTATGAATTCTGGGCATGAAATCAGCAACTTGCTTGAGCGAGAGACTAAACTGGTGAGCAGAGACTTCGGAACCTGGGGGTTCCAGAGTTGAGCACTTCGAAACTTTGGAATCTGGGGGGTCCAGACTTCCGGAGTTGTGATAGCTGCGATGACTTGGGAACCTGGGGCTTCCGAAGTAGCGGACCTAGGAACTTCGGAACCTGGGAGTTCCGGGGTTGAGATGGCTTAGTGAATTCAAAACCTGGAGACCTCGGGGCTCTGGAGTTAGCAACAAGTCATTTACAAGAGACTGGTCTTGTGAGCAGAGTCGCCAAGTGCTTGAAGATGACTGCCTCTAAAGGTTGAGATGCCAAGAACAACACTGAATCCTTAGCATGTAAATCGAATGAAGTCCCACCGAGCGTGCCAAAAATTGTTATCACAAAAGCTTGCACCCTTGCTGAGCTATCAACTCAGCAATCTTGTGAAACATGGAAACAACCCCGAAGTGTGGGACCTTGCGCAAGGGGGTTGAATCTCCGGAGAAGGCCGACTTCCTTCTCAATCCTAGTGTAGGTGTTGAACCAACTCAACACTTCAAATCTTACTTCTAAACCTATCCTAATAGCTTACAGAGGAAAAGGGAAGAGAGAAATGCTTAAAATGAAAGGAGGTGATGCACCAAGATAAGAGATTGTTCCTCTCCCCACCCGAAATGGCACAAGGAATCAACTTGAAATACCCAAGAGATGCACAAACTTCAGTTGCATGAGTGACCCAAACGCATGTATGGAGGTTAGAATTTGCTAAGTGTCAAGAGGGGAGAAGGATTCCCACAAGTCACACTCAGAAAACAAGTTAACACAGCATATATGGAGAGAAGAGCCACAAAACATACACCCATGATGAAGGTAAGGAAACATACACAACATGCATAATTTGAAGGAAGGCAAGAATGTGATTTCAGTTCATTCAAAGGCCAAAGGCCAAACTTAAAGTTGCAGAAATGCAAAAATAATTACAAGTCTTCAAGAGAAGAGAAAGAGCATAGGAAAGCTCAAGGCAATAGGGAGAGAACCCTTTACAATGAGGCTCACCAACCTTTATATAGAAAAATGGTTACAGGAGTGATCATGACCTCTGTATGTCAGTCTGGGAGTGCAGGGAAGTGCATGCACTTGACTTGTACATTTAAGCAACCTAGCCATACCCACAAAAGGCAATTCTGAGAAGGGTGGATTGACTGACCTTCCAAAATCAGAGTATGCAGACATGACATAAGCCACCACAACAAGCATGGCCCCGTACCTCCCTTGATGGAAATCCTGCCAAAAACATTAAATGCACCCCTGTGGCTCCACAAAAGAAGGTGCATAAGTCACCAAAGCTGTTGGAGCATTTAAAGCTTTGAGTGTCAATCATGCCATCCGAAAGTGTTGCAAGCCGGAAGTAGTTTGGAAGACTTCAAAGACCTAGGTCATCGAAGTTGGGGGAACTTTAGAGACTTGGGTCACCGAAGTTGGGAAGACTTAGCAACTTGGGAACTTCAGGGTTCCGGAGTTCTGGGGTAGAAGACTTAGGAACTTGGGAACCTGGGGGTTCCAGAGTTCCGGCGCAGAAGAACTAGGAACTTGGGAACTTGGGGGTTCCGGAATTCCGGGGTTAAAGACTTAGGAACCTGGGAACCTGGGGGTTTCGGAATTCCGGGGTAGAAGAACTAGGAACTTGGGAACTTGGGGGTTTCAGAGTTCCGGGGTAGAAGAACTAGGAACTTGGGGGTTCTGGAGTTCCGGGGTAGAAGACGTAGGAACTTGGGAACCTGGGGATTCCGGGGTTGAAGAACTAGGAACTTGGGAACCTGGGGGTTCCGAGGTTGAAGATTTAGGAACTTGGGAACCTTCCGGAGTTCTGGGGTAGAAGACTAGGAACTTGGGACCTGGGGGTTCTGGAGTTCCGGGGTTGAAGAACTAGGAACTTGGGAACTTGGGGGTTTTGGAGTTCCGGGGTTGAAGACTTAGGAACTTGGGAACCTGGGGGTTCCGGAGTTCCGGGGTTGAAGAACTAGGAACTTGGGAACCTGGGGGTTCCGGAGTTCCAGGGTTGAAGAACTAGGAACTTGGGAACTTGGGGGTTCTGGAGTAGAAGACTTAGGAACTTCCTTCTAACAAGACAACACTTTACACTTCATAATTCTGTTGCTTTTCTCCTTGGTCAACTGGGGCAGCGCTGGTCAATGGAACATATCTCTGGTTGGTTCTCACTGATGGACCAAGGGTGTCATAAAATGACTACAGGTAGTCTTGCCATGCATTGGTAAATGGAATATGAGTAAACCAATAACAACATATTCCTAATTCTCTGTTATGATTACCAAGAATTGTCAGCTTCTCAAGGGACTTATATCTATGAACGCCTTCTTTTCATTAGTAATATCTTGCCTTCAGATTCCATTCTGTTGAACCTACTTCTGGAGGCTTGCCTGTGTGTGTTATTATCGTCTACATTGATCTTCCTTTTGACTTAACAAGCACACCAATATATAATTGTGACAAGCAACTGGAAATCAATGGCCACAGATAGTGAACTCCCATTATGGATATCGACGACCCACCAATCAATATAATGTGTATAGATTACAATCTTTTAATCACTTGGATTGCAACTTCCAATTATCGCCGCATGATTAGTTACAAACTCCACTAACTATTAGTGTTTGAATACCCACCTCGACTCTCCGCAGAGGATATCTTTGGCAACGCACTTATATTTGATGATTGTCTGCGGTCTCAATTCTACATAGATTCATAACATACAGTTCCCCCTTTCAGACTGTTTCAGATGGGACGATATAACTTGTGTTCCTAGGCGCAAGCAACAGAGCCGTGGAGATGATGGTAGTTTGATTCACTGCTTATTCAATTGGCTTAATTGTTGTTGGTGTCCCCTAACATGCACGTGCCTGGTATGCAATCCTCTAATGTCGATAGTGATATTCGTGCCCTGCTTTAACTATCTTGTCCTTATTTCCTTAGCACCTCTTCCTTGATCAATTTGATATAGTATTGAACCGATGCCTTTAAACTACGACTTTGCCTGTCAAAGCTAAGGCAATGACTATTGTAGCAATTGATCTCATGTCAACTCGTCCTTATATCAGCATATAGTTCTGTAACTCCTACTTTGGTCTGTTTCTGTGAATTCTTCAATCCGTACACTATATATTTCCACCCAATATTCAACTTCATTCGCGGGTGAGGAATAATCAGCACCGCCAATATAGACCAAGGGCGCACTCAATGGTTCCGTCATGAAGATATCCGGCTTGTGAGATATTTAAACCAAATACCATTTAATTCTTTGCAAATTAAATACCAAACATTTGAAGTGGCACATCCACATCTTAGTTATTCCTAGTAGAGAAGAGTCTGATATTCCCCACCAAATAGTATGTTCCATGGTAATAAGAAGAAGCCCCGATTCCAATATTATTATTTATTATATTCACCCAGCTTAGCAGATTTAACATTTAGCAGTCTTAATTAATCTCCACAACGATATTAATCAACTAACCTTTCAATATCGTGAAGGCTCAAATGCTCACACCTCTGGCAAAGAATATCTTTCAAACAATTTATCGCTCAACAACAAAAAATAATAATCGGCCAATACACGAGCTAATCCCACGACTCTAGGAAATATTGCAATATTATAAGCTACGGTTCTTATATGGTTGCCAATCTTTTATATTACTCCACATCTGCAAATGTCCTTGTTTCTGATGTTCATATCGGGATGGTCAATTTCCTTTAATGATCGATTCCTTGTTCTCTTCCGTCAGATGCTCCCGGGTTTCGTTTCCGCTCTGATACCATGTTATTTTTCTGGTATGCTCGATTAACCATGGGCAATAACTCTTATTGCTCTCCCAACCATAGACGATATATTCGTCTCCCCCGAGCACTTTCATTTTATATTGATCTGCATATTTTGTTATGTTGTTATATTCTCCTTTGAATGAGATCACACATCTCATTATGTATATGTGAGAGATGTCTATACACCAAGGGTCGCCACTCTTCCAAGTGGCACCAATTATTACATTATTAATATAATATAATAATTATTGTATTATCATATAATATAATATTTATATTATCACATAATAATATAATTATATTATCATAATAATAATATAAATATAATCACAACCTTTGTGATATCAATGTCAGCCTGTGGATTCTGACCACAACTACAATAAAATCAACATGAAAGCTATGAGAAACTTGAAGCGGAGATTGCTTCTCTTAGGAAAATAGAGAAATCATCTACACTATTGAAACAAGAAGAAATAAATCAAAAAGGTTCACTTTCATTGGACAATTTATTAGCTTCTCAAAAACAGTCCTCAGACAAGGGTGGAGTTGGCCTTGAAGAAGGTCAAAGCTCGAAGGTAGAACAACATACTTCTAATGGTGAGAGTTCAAGGATTTCATCTTGAAAAACCAGAAATAATGTTTTCCGGCAACCTTTCAGTGCCAGACAAGCACACTTAACCAAGTTTAATTATTCATTCTTTCATGGTTACTGTTTTGCTTGTAACCATTTTGGACAGAAGGCAGCAAATTGTAGGTTGTCTTTTAGAAATAATTTCAGTTTTGCAAACAAGAACCCTTTTGCTCCTCTGACAAATGTAATAACATTGGACATAGTGCAAGGTTTTGCAAGATTGATAGGGCAGATTTCTCGAAGAAAGATAATAAGAGCAAGGTTAAGGAAACCAAATTTTGGAGAAAAAAGGAGAAAGAGGCTGAAACAAAGTCTCTGATTGTGCAAACAACTCTTCTTTCATAGAGTGAAAAGGACATTTGGTATGTGGATAGTGGCTGTTCTAGACACATGATTGGAGATGAGAGTAAGTTCTTGACTCTCAAGAAATCAAATGGTGGTAAGGTAAGATTTGGTGGAAATTCATCTGCTAAGGTTGTTGGTAAAGGTACTCTTATGCTGAATTATGGAAAGAGTAAAGTTGAGAATGTGCTGTTTGTAGAAGGTCTGAAACATAATTTGCTTAGTGTCAGTCAATTATGTGATCAAGGTCATAGTTTAACTTTCAGTTCTGACTGTTGTAAGATTAGTAAAGATGGTGTTCATATTGCTGAAGCCAGTAGGGCAGAGAATTACTTATACATTCTTGAAGATTCTAAAAGTGAAACTTCTTGTTTGAGTGTACTTGATGAATCTTGGTTGTGGCACAGGAGACTTGTGTAATATCCCACTAATTTTTTTTTGTTTTTTCAGGCCAATAACAATTCATCCACAACAATTACCCGTTAAGGTTAGAGTAATAAGCAAAACAACTAAAGGGAACCCTTCCACCTTTTGTTCACCGAGAGCCCAGACTAGGAGGGTGAGAGCATATGGTGTTCCGGGGATCGTCAGCATCAATAAACAAACTAAACATTACAACTGCATGGGCGGCAAGCCATCCCCTTCTGCTTATCCAGTAGGATAGAAACTAAACTTCTTGGCGGTGAACCGACCAAGGGAAAGATTACAAGAAATAGAAGTTCAATCACTCTACCGCGTATTTCAGCGGGAGGACATTACATTAACAATCACTCTACCGCATATTTCAGCGGGAGGACCAAAACATTGAACTTTATCACTCGACCACTTATTCAGCGGGAGGACATTACATTTAAACATCACTCTACCGCATATTTCAGCGGGAGGACTATTTATCAAAGAAAACTGAATTACAAAACTGAGAAGGCGGCAAGCCAGCCTCTTCCACTTATGCAGTGGGAATTACAAATAAAAGCAGATAGAATGGGATGCTCAGTACTACTGAAACAATCCTTACAATATGGAGATGAGATGAGAAGATTAACTGCAGATTTCTACACAATACTGTAATTTTCTGTTACACTGCTCTGCAGGCTGAAAGTACAGTTCCAGTAGCCCATGAAAACATGAAAATACTCATAACTCACTCAATTTTTACCCGAATTGATTCAAATCAAGCCCAATCCCACCATACATCCAATACAATGACAACCAATCACAGCCACACCCCAAACAACCCTCTTTTTATTTTGCACGCATCCCAATGCAACCCAAAAAAACCCACACCTAGACTAGGAATTTCGATTTTGCATAATTAAATCAATACTCAAACAAATGTGCTAAAAACTTACAAACTTATTTGCCAGTGCTGGGAAGGAAGATAGGAATAATACCCATAACTATCAGACGCTCCAGCAGAGAGATGCGAGCAAAAATGTGTTTCAGCCACAGGCAAAACCAGCAAGTCCAGAATCGTTGCAACACCAAGATGTCTATGGCAAAGCTCTGAAAACGATAGAAGAATACAAGGCACAGCTAGGTACTGTATTTCAAGTACGAAACCGGGTAGCACTAGGGAGACGCACTCCAAAGCCTCAAGTTCTGTCGCCAATCCGGCAGCATAACATTACAGATTTTCAAGATGGTGCAAATGGGAACCCAAGCCTCATATTTATAACTTCATTCATCAAACTCAAATGACATCCCTCCAAATTTCACGCTTGCATTTGAATTTCATTTCCACTCACATGTGGACCCAAGTGTAGCGCCCATTCTCCTAAGTCAAAACTCACGCCCAAGAAGGGGGAGGACCCACGTTGGACACTTAGGCACAAAAATGGCGATGTAAAGTGAAATAATATCCCTTTTAAAAAATATTTCACATCCCATAAAACAATTGAATTTCGCTCAAATTTAGGATTAAACAAGCATTAATCCCAAATTTAATAAACCAGTAGCCAATAAATAGATTAATTAAATATTAACCTTAGGAAAGGAAATAATATTTAATTATGTTGCAAATGTCTCCCGTATTGATCATTATCACCTCCAAGATGAAACTGAGCCCAGACGACCACAAACTGCTGCAGAATTTAGACCCCTGTCTACTGCCAAAAATAGAAATGTGCCACTCAGCCACTTACTAAAAATAGTAAGTCAAGAATTAATGCTCAGAAAAATATGATCATCGCGTCCAGAGGCAAAGCAAGGAGTGCTCGGTCGGACAATGGCACCAGAACGGTCATCCCCTGACTTACTAAAAATAGTAAGTCCTCGTTTCATCGATGCTAGACCCTGATTACTCATTCCACCTAGCCTACGGGTCTCAGGAATAGGCTAATGGACCTCTGAAAGAACATCAGTGAGAAGGGGACATTACAACTTGGTCATATAAATTTTGACAGCCTTGTTCAGATTAGCAAAAAGGAAGTGGTGAGAGACTTGCCAATACTCACTAAACCATCTGACACAGTGTGTAAAGATTGTCAATTAGGTAAACAAACTCGTAGGAGTTTCAAGGCAAAGGAGTACTCGAGCACAATGCCTCTAGAGCTAGTTCATACTGATTTATGCGGACCAACAATAACTGCAAGCATGCATGGTGAGAGATACTTTATGTTATTAATTGATGACTACTTATGTATGACTTGGGTGACTTTTTTGAAAGGAAAATCAAAAGCCTTGGAGAAGTTCAAAGCTTTCAAAGCTTTGGTTGAAAATGAGAAGGGATTGAAAATCAAATGCTTGGGATTAGACAATGGAAGCGAGTTTACCTCTAATGAGTTTGTGAGTTTTGTGAGAAGTATGGTATTAAGAGACAATTTTTAGTTGCTAGGACACCTCAACAGAATGGGGTGGTTGAGAGGAAAAAACAGGTCAGTTTAGGAGATGGCTAGAAGCATGATGAATGAATCTAAGGTAAGTGATTGTTTTTAGAAAGAAACAATTCATATAGCTGTCTATATTCTGAATAGAAGTTTGGTAAGGGCAAAGCACAACAAGTCACCGTATGAATTATGGAATGGTAAGGCAACAACTGTTAAGTATTTTAAGATCTTTGACATCCCTTGTTATGTTAAAAGAGATGAGGATAATTTAGACAAATTTGATCCTAGAGTAGATGAGGGTATTTTTCTAGGATATTCTTCAAAAAGTAAGGCCTATAAATGTTTTAATGAAAGGTTGCATAAGATAGTTGAGAGCACTAATGTGAAAATTCATGAGATTGCTAACTCCTCTAAGAAATTGCAAAGTTTTGATGATAGCTTGCAGGATGATGAGGCTGAAAATATTGATCAGCAAACCTCTACCAATACACAAGTTGAGACAACAAGCAACAATGGTGGTAATACCCCTGTAAACAATCAAAATGAAGGTGCTAGTACACATCTTGAGGGTGGAACAACAAACAATCAGTTTGGTACAGCAGATGCATTAGCTGGTCCTACAACTTGACATGACAGAAACAAAACCACAATCAAAACTTCTCTCAAGACCACATCAAGATTTGCTGAGAAGAACCATCCTATTAATTAGATTATGCAAGAGGACAAACCTAGAGCATCAATAAGAAATGTTAATTACTATGAAGATGCTGACATTTCACTATTGTCTATGATTGAACCAAAAACTTTTGAAGAGGCAGCAAAAGACAAATCATGGGTAGCTGCTATGAAGGAAGAATCAGATCAAATTCAAAAGAGTGGAACATGGGAGCTTGTTCCAAGGCCTCTAGACAAGAACGTGATTGGCACAAAGTGGGTTTTCGGGAATAAGTTGAATGAGGATGGCAAAGTGGTGAGAAACACGGCAAGGTTAGTGTGTAAGGGATATGCTTAGGTTGAATGTATAGGTTTTGATGAAACCTTTGCACCAGTTGCTAGATTAGAGGCGATTAGAATGTTCTCAGCTTTTGCTTCATTTAAAGGCTTTAAAGTTTTTCAAATGGATGTTAAATCTGCCTTTTTGAATGGTGATTTAAATGAAGAGGTATATGTAGAACAGCCTGATGGTTTTATTTGTCAAAGAATCAGGATTATGTGTGCAAGCTGAAAAAGGCACTTTATGGCCTCAAACAAGCACCCCGTGTTTGGTATGATAGACTGAATAGTTATTTGCTTCAGCGCTTCAGCAGAGATTTAGAAGAGGCATTGTGGACAACAACCTATACATCAAAGAGGAAGGTAAACATATGCTGATTGTAGTTGTATATGTTGATGATTTAATTTTTGGGAGTGATTGTGTGCAGATGTATGAAGTTTTTGCAACTAAAATGAAGATGGAGTTCGAAATGTCAATGTTGGGAGAGCTGTCATTCTTCCTTGGGCTGCAAATTCATCAATCTAAGGAAGGTATATTCATTTCCCAGACCAAATATATTAGAGAGATGTTGAAGAGGTTCAAAATGGAAGTTTGTACTTTGGTTAGCACTCCTATGGTGACTGTCTATAAACTTAGTAAGGAAGATGAATCATCAGATGCTAATCAAACTCTTTACAGGTCTATGATAGGTAGGTTGTTGTATGTTACAACTACTAGACCTGATATAATGCAGGTTGTGTAGGATATGTTGCAAGATTTCAGGCTGCCCCTAAGGAGACACATGTTCATGCAGTCAAAAGAATCTTTAAGTACTTCAAGGGTACTATGGAGTATGACCTTTGGTATCCTAGTGGAAATGATTTCACACTTACAACCTATACAAATGCATATTGGGATGGCTAAGTCTGGAATGTCTTGATCCTGAAATTTGACTAAGTCTGAAAACTGATGAAACCTCCAAAAACTAGAATTTGCAATATAACTCCTGGAGGTCTGAAACCACTCTCAAACATCCTGAAAGTATACATGGAATATAACTTAAAGTATAAGTGACATTTCTTCTTATACTTAAATGTTATATTCCATAAAATGATCCTTCAACGAGATCTGGACAAACTCGTCCATGTGCCCAAGCTCGCACTTCTTGAAAAAACGACTAAAATCGCTAAAATGCCCAATTTTGGACCCAGAGGCAAAAATTGCAAGTTGCAAAATGCCCGCAGAGGTCCGAAAATCACTTAAGTCCTCCAATTTCGGACCCTGGGGCTAAAATGCAAAAAAGTGAAAAAGTTGACAAAACTGGCTGGAGGTCCGAAATTCACTTAACTTGCCAAAAGTGCTTTTAGGTCCGAATTTCACTTAAACGCTCAATTTCGGACCCTGGCTCTAAAATTTGAAAGTTTGTTATAAATTTGCAAAAAAGACCCCAGAGGTCCGAAAATCACTTAAATCCCTCAATTTTGGACCATGGGGCAAAAAGTTGAAAAAGTAAAAAACTTGCCAAAAGGTGGTTTAGGTCTGAAAATATTCCCAGTTCGCCCAAAACGCTTGAAAACTTTGAAATTCCAAAAACGCCTAAGGATCCGAAATTCGTAGAATTTGCAAGAAAGGGTAAAGGGTTCGAGGTTTTTTTTTGCAAAAGTGTTAGATGGTCCGAAAATGCCTTTGGGCACCAAAACATTAAAACCTCCGAATTTGCAAAAACGTTAAAACCTCCAAAAATCCGAACTTCACTTTAAAATTCGCAAAAACGTTGAATGGTCCGAAATTCACTTAACTTGCAAAAAACGCTAAATGCTTCGAAATTTGCAAAACAGGCCAGAAGGTCCGAAAATGATAAAGCGTTTAAATTCATTCAAAACACTCTGCAATTTGCAAAAGGTGAAATAGCTCCGAAATTTCAAAATATATATCAAACTTGCAAAAAACGCATTTAGCTCCGAAATTTATAAAAATGCTGAATGGTCTGAAATTCTGGGCAAATTTCAAAACGCCTTATGGTCCGGAATTCTGGGCAAATCGCCAAAACCCCTCCAAGGTCCGAAATTTGCCATAGTGCCCAGAATCGCGACGCATAGGCCCAAATATAAGGAATGCGAAATTGATAGATCCCCATTCGTCCGAAGAACACAGCACAAAAAGTTTATTAGACAGAGCGCGAAAACGCAGAGTTCATAATTTGGAAGGTGGAGACGTAAAGTTTAAAGTCTGCAAAAGTGCCCTCCATTCTCCGAAACTCACTAGAAAAGGCATGAGAGTTAGAGTTTTAAAATTTGCAGAAGCTCTTCAAACCTCCAGAGTTGCGCTATAAGAAGTTTTCAAAACGCCCAAGACTCCAAAGGTAAAACACGCAGAAGTAAATCGCCCAAACACCATCAAGACCAAGGATCAGATTTCACATTCGAAGAGAAAGGAGAAGCATTTTCAAGATACATCTCACAAAGAGCTTCTCAAGCCAGACACCATTAAATTTAATATTTGTTAAATTAATTAATTAATTTAATGAAGTGAAATTGGTTGATTGATCGTAGGACATCATCGAAGAACCAGGAGAAGGCCTCAAACGCAAATCAAGGAAGGATCGCAATTCAAGGCCAGGCGCTGAAGACTGGAAAAAGAAAAGCTGCAAGAGCGCAAGAGCAACCAAACATTGG
Organism: Cryptomeria japonica; assembly: GCF_030272615.1. Lineage (NCBI taxonomy): Eukaryota > Viridiplantae > Streptophyta > Pinopsida > Cupressales > Cupressaceae > Cryptomeria > Cryptomeria japonica. Next base: position 473,237,836 of record NC_081407.1, on the reverse strand, counting down.
GAACCGTGCCGCTGAACAAAGATGAAGTCCACCACTGGGACCAAAGACCAAAGAACACTCTGAATGCCGCAAGTTTATGCCTTCTCGAGAAAAAGCACACAGCTGGATTTAAGTCCAGAAATTCAGTTTTAAAATTGAAACAACTTTATTGTAAACTGCCTATGGGTCCTGTAAAAGATATTTTTGTGGATAACTATTCCCAACCACCAAGAAGAACGGATAAACTTGAATTAAAGCCAGAAGTGGTTGGTAGTTGAGATATTTGCTGGTTGGATAACTGAGAATTGATTAGGCATGGGTCAAAGCTGCCAGCTTCTGGAAGGCAGATCAGGACCCTTGGATACAGTCCATCCTAGCCTTTGTTTCAAAATTGTAATATCTATAAAAGGCAGAGGCCTTTCTTTTGTAAAGGGTTAGATGGTTAGTTAGTTAGATTTTAGAGTTAGAATAGGTTAGATCTTAGCAGTAGCATAGAGATGCTGCAAAAATTGTTGTAATAGGCAGATGAGATCAATATATAAACATTGATTTGGTGTTTATTGTCTTGTTTTCATCTTGTTTGCATGGTTTCTTTCAGTATTTTAGATAGATCTTTCTATTTTGGGTGTGCAGGTATTTGATAGATTCAGGCTCATACCACTGAGGATATACTGATTGTGTATCCTTTTGTGTGGTTACCTGAGCCTTCGATTGTGCTTAGTTCAATTGCAGATGTCCGTCTAAGCTGCGCCAGAATTGGGTGCTTAGCCGTGCATCTCCAGTTTGAAAATCTTCCAAGTCCCTTTGAAGATTGCACCGTTCCTGCAAGGTTGTGAGCTATTTTGGCCAAGCAGGAATTGGTTATGTTGAATCCGTCTACCCGCATACCCGTGTTGTTAGTCTTAGATCTCCTAACCCTTTCCTTTTGCTCTTTATTGCGTAATTCGAGAATCACAGCAGACTAGCTTGTTGCAAATCGTAAGTCCCCTTGTGTTTCCAGCAAAAACACATCAAGCCACTGAGAGATCCCGCAGTCAAGACCTGACAAAAGAAACCTTGAGGTTGTCCCCTTTGATCAAATATAAAAATAGCATTAGGGACTTCCTTATCTCAAGAGAGAGTAGGATAATCAGTTGGCTATTCTATTCTGCGTTGGCCGTATGGAGTTTGCAACAATGCGATTTCAGACACGTCAACAGATAGGAAGAGCATAAGAGGAGGTGCCTTTTTCCTTGGGTAGTGTTTGCTTTCATGGCACATTATAAAACAAGCTTCTGTTTGTCTTTCAACTGCTGAAGCGGAATATATAGCAGCAATATCCTGCTATACACAGGTTTTTTGGATGAAGCAAACTTTGAAAGACTTCAAGGTAGATTTCAATCAGACCATCTCTTTTTTCTGTGATAACACGAGTGCTATTAACATATATAAAATCCTGTCTTGCATTCTAGAACTAAGCACATTCCGATCAACTATCATTTCTTGTGTGAACAAGTTAGTGATTAGCAGGTAAAGCTTGAATATGTTTCCATTAAAGATCAAATTGTAGATGTTTTTACTAAGCCATTGCCTCGAGATACTTTTGAAAGGTTAAGACAACGGTTAGGATTGTTTTGCTCAGGGGGAGTATCTATTGCATTATTTCATGCCCCCTGTTCAGTATTTGCAGTTTTGTATCAACTTTTTGGCTGGTTGTAGCTTTGTATCAATCATTGATGTCAAAGGGGGAGCAAGATCTCAGGGGTAGAAGTTATGTTTTTTTGGTTTCAAGGTGTTGCCATTAATGACAAAGGGGGAGTTTGTTGGATTATTTGTCATTGATGTCAAAGGCTTGATGGTCTTGTTAAGACTTTGGTTATGAATTTTAGTTGAGCTACCTACTTGTGTGCCTAGTTGAGCAGCTTGAGTTGCTTGTGTGTTTGGTTGAGCTGGCTGGCTGGTTGTGTGCTTCAGGTGTCTACTTGCTAGCTTTGTTCAACTACTTGGTTGCCTGCTAGTTTGAGCTGTTTGCTTGCCTGTCTCTTGTCAGCCCAATTCAAATATTTCTGCCATGTGATGGGTTGAACATTTCCCATGCCACATCAGTATGTCCTTATGGGGCCCATTTTTTAGTGAGTCAATTTTTTCTTTATATAATAACAACAAATGGAAGTGGAGACTCCAAAATTTATTACGACAACTTACATGAATAACTTTCTCACGTTCTATCCATTCTCGGTGACTTTGTAACGCCTTTTTCATATTTGGCTAAGTTGCCGGTTCGGGTTCGGGTTCCGGTTCGGGTTCGAAGAACCCGGTACGCCGGTACGGCAAAATTTTGAAAAGGGGTTTGGGTTCGTTTGGGTTCGTTAGTACAAAAACATGTAAATTTATATATATATATATATATTATATATATATATATCAAAGCCTATAAGCATGAATTAAAATATGCATGTCACATAGCATCATATGAACAACAAAACAAACATAAACTTGTAATCATAGCATCATGATCATACCATAATTGATAATAGCATCATATACATCAAGTTTAATATCAAAATGACAAAATATTCAAGTATCATTGTTTCAACTTTCAAAAATATAAACTTAAAAGTTTAATCATCAAATGGATCATCTAATTCTTCATCCTCCTCCTCCTCCTCCTCCTCATCCTCATTGACATTGACATTACATGAGCCAATGCCACTTGCACTTGCACTATAAGTTGGCTCAATTTCCGAGTCATCAAGTGTCAATGCAAGAAGCTGAGAACCAGGAGCATCCAAATCAGTATGCTCTGGCTCTATATCCCACATCTTTGTTTCCCCTTGTGTGTAGTCATGTTGTTTGTGTGAAAGAAGACGTAGGTTGGAATGCACATATACTAAATTCTCCGCTCTTTTTGATAGCAGCCTATTGCGCTTTACTGAGTGGATGAAAGAGTATGTGCTCCAATTTCTTTCTGAAGCAGATGAACTAGCAACCTATGAAGACAAAGTAAACAATTAAAGTTATACATTAATAAAAATAAAATTACTAGCAACCTATGAAGACAAAGTAAACTATAAATAAACTAAAACTTGTAAATTAAAAATTTTAATTAATTAAACTTACTTGTGATAAAACTTTTATAGCGAGGGGTTGTAGGTGTTGGAAGCATGTGCCATGGAAGTACCACCAGCTATGAGCATCTTTCTTGGATCTATGACGAAGTGCATCAACACTTAGACCATTCCCATTTGCGAATTCTATGAACTCATTTGTAACAACATCTCGCAAATCATCATCGGGATATAGTCTAAGAAATGCTGCCTTATACCCATCAGATACTTCTAGATCTCTCCATGGTGGAATCCTTCCTGGTTTATCAAGAAACTGATTGCTATAGTACTTAGGTGTCAAGGCATAGGCAAGAAGGTGCAAAGGAGTGGTCATCTTATTCCACCTCTCTACAATAATTAATTCCAGTTCTTTGAAGAATTTCTCCTGAGGATCATTCTCTTTTTCATTTATAGTGAACTTTATTTTTTCAAGCATTGAATCAATGCCATCATAAATCTCACCTATGCAAGGCCTATCCATGTCTGTATAGCGAATCATGCTCATGATGGGCTCAGTGATACTTAGGAGATATGTAACAAGATCCCACCATTTCTCATCCAATATTCTATCCCTAATTTTTCCTGCCCTCTCAGTGCTACTTTGCTTCCATACAGTCCAATTGGTGCTGATCACCATATTGCATAGTGCCACTCTAACTTTCACAAGTCGTCTTAAGACGATTGTGTTTGATGCAAAACGGGTCTCAGCAACCTATAACACAAATTAATGCCAAATTATTAAAAAATAAAGCCAAACTTTAAAGAAGAATACACAATATAGCTTACACAATGATATTATTAACATTGAAAATTCAAAAAAATCAGAAAATGTAAAATTAAATTACTATTTCACTTACCTTCAATAGCTCCAAATTCGAATAGGTTCTAAAAATCCCTTGAGACATGTGGTGGTTTGTGATGAACATCTGGATGTCCTCAGCCTCTGCATACACATCTCTGATCCATTTTATTTTTTGCCCAATCCTTTGTAGCATAAGATTGAGCGAATGTACCGCACAAGGTGTCCAAAAGATGTGATCATAGCGTTGCTCAACCAACAAACCAGCAGCTCTACAATTTTTTGCATTGTCCGTTATGACTTGGACAACATTGCGGGGTCCCACAGACTCAATGGCAGAGATGAGAATTTCTGCAATAAATTCGCCATCTTTTATTTGGCCCTCACAATCCACAGCTCTCAAAAACATTGCCCCTTTAGGGGACACCGCTATGACATTGATCAAGGGACGGTTTTTAGCATCTTTCCACCCATCTGAAACAATTGTTACACCTGTCTCAACCCACGAATCCCTTATGGGTTTCAATGCATCTTCAACCCTCTTCACCTCTTTCTCCAATAATGTTCCACGTACCTTCTCATAACCGGGGCCCTTATACCCTCTTGGTGCCTCATTAACACTTTTTATCATTTGCTTCCAATATGGGGAGCGAACAACATTGAATGACAAACCATTTGCATAAATGCACCTTACTATATCTTGATCAGCATTGTCTCTACTCTCATTTTGGAATGCGGTTTCTAAAGGCCCTTTTGTTCTTTTACGTGTCAAGGGTGGTTCACTTTGAGGTTCATTTGTGGCAAAGAAGGGGTGGTCTTCTACTACAATACTGGGATTAGAAGGGCCTTGCATTCCCCTTGTTTTCTTTGATGCGGTTTGGTTCAATCTACGGGCTTCCCTCTCTTCTGCTGCCTCATGCTCCCTAATATATTTCATCACTATCTCATCTGGTATAGGTTTACCATTTTTGCCAGGGCATTTTTTGATGCCTCTTCCTTTTATTCCACACAAATGGCCTACCACTCGATAATATGAACTATTACGTTCAATATCACATCCATGGCATTTCCAACGGAATCCCCCACCTCCCGGAAGTTGTTTTATAATGTCCACATATTTCCATAAGGGAGAATTTGGATCATTTCTTTGTTTTGCAATTATTTGTTCATTGCCAATGGAGGAAGATGTAGATGCCATTCTAGTTCCTATGGCAAGAAATAAAATAAACATATTCAAAAACAAAAACTAAATAATGAAAAAAAATTCAAGTTTCATGTTTGACAATTTGTGAAACAAAAATAGTTGGAAAAAAATGTTTAAAAACCTACCTCTTGCTGCCAATGGAAGCTTGAAAATGTATGGAAATGATGCTGCAACACTTGTTGAAGCTTCTAAAATCAGTCTTCAACTCCTCCTCTTTGATCTTGGAAGCCAAATTTTGTTCAACCTCTCTTCAACCTGCTCTCATAAAAAATTTGTTTGCAACACAAATGAGGTGAAATGTGTCAATAAGATGTTTTAGAAGTGTTTTTTAGGTTATAATTTTCGCTTTTTTAAAGGCGGAATTGAAAAAAAAATAAAATTTGGTTTGTTTTTTAACTTATTGGGCCGCCCAGCCACGCGGGTTCGACTGGGTCCGCCCGGGTTCGACTGGGTTCGACCCCGGGTTCGACTGGGTTCGACCCGGGTCGAACCCACCCTGGGTTTTACGAACCCTGGTCGAACCCGGGTCGAACCGGACCCGTACCACGGACCCGGTCGAACCCGGACCCGTACCAGGGCTTCCCAGGGGCGAACCCTGCAACTTAGATATTTGGTCAAGGATTTTAATTATGGAGTCGACGATTCAAGGATTTTAATTATGGAGTCGGCATAATTTGTGGGATAAAAGCTATTTTTGATATCCACGATTTTTTTAAAAATTGTTTTTACTTTGTGGATGTGGCGTTTTTTTTTTAAAGGCTTGGCCTTATGCATTAGAACTTTTTCGGATGATGCTTGGAGTCAGAACGTGGTGTGAGGTTTTTTTTTTTTTTTGGGATGTATCAGCTAAATTCTTGGGGCTGTGTATGTGTGGTGCTATGTTTGGCATCGCCCTTCTTTTTAGAAAAATCAAAAATTCGTGAATTTTGAATATGCGTAGAAATACGTTGAAAGGTTCTGTGCCTCTTTAATTTTCTGGAAACATCGTGCTTGGGCATATGATATATTTTGTGGTTGTTCGAACCTTTCTGGTGATCTAGTTTGAAGAAATGTAGAGGGCTGATGATTAAAAAAAATCAAGGGAAAGTCGTGGTCAATTGTGGCAAAAGTCTGATGCGCTTAGTGGATGTGGCAGCTTGTAATCATGATTCGATATGGGAAGTTTTTTTTTTTCTAGAGGTGTTAAAATTGTTTTGATTGATGTCGAGATTTAAAAAATAAATAAATAAATGAACTCATTTGCAGTTTATAACGACAATAATCAACATGCATGTGAGCTTTTTAAAAAGGGGTGGAGGCAACATGTTTTTTTTGGATGGGGAACTAGTCTCAATTTTTTTTTTCGACTATTTTCATGTCACAGCCAATTGGTCTATTATTGAGACTGTTACATATCAGACTGGGCAGAAGTTTGAAGTATATATTATATACGGGATGAGTCTTTTGTGTTCCAAGCACATACGATTGAAGTTTTCTAAGTTAGCTTTTAACATTGATGAATGCATATCCTTTTGACATAAAAGAATAGCATCTGAAATTTCAGTATTTGTAATTTAGAGTTCTCTAAGTTTGTGTATTGGACAGAGTTGGTGCACTGTTCTGTATAGGGGTTGGAGCCTCTTCTATTCACAGTTGGTGCTGTGAAGAGAGTTGGAGCTCTCTTTTGTTTATTACTTTTGTAATTTGGGTTGGTGCCCATTTTGAGTTATTGGAGAAACTTTTTGCCGTGGTTTTTTACCTGAAAGGGTTTCCCACGAGAAAAAATATGTGTTCTTGCTTTGTGTTATGCTTTCATTTTCATATCTCTGTGCTCAATGGTTTTTGAGTTTGCAGAAATTTTGAAAAATCTGAAACATTGATTCACCCCCCCCCCCTCTCAGTATTTCCTGTGTGCTTCTCAGCCCAACCCTTGGAAGGTCTATCATCTCATCAATTCATTGAAGTCGTGGATCTGGGCAACTCATGGATAAAGCTAATCATCTCCCCCCAAGTCGTGAATTTTGGGAAATCGTGGATTTTGGTGACTCATGGACAAACCCAATGACTTCCTCTTTAAGTTGATTTCGTCATTCCTTGTTCGAGTTGATCATCAAGGACCTTTGCATGCAAACTTGGAGGATTCTAAGGCTAAATTCAGTTAAGTGCAATCTTTGTTCACCATCACCTCAAGGTCACAATGTCGTGGATTCTGCTTGGGCGTGGATTTTGCCTAGGTGTGGATTTCATGAGGTGGTGGACAAATCTCATTTTTATCTCTCCAGTCCATCGATTTCAGTAAGTGAAAGATAGTATTGTTACAAGGTTGACTTGGTGTTTTCTTTCTCTTCATCATCGCTTAGGCCTTGAATCATCTTCATCAAGCCCTCTATCTCAATTGATTGATTGCCATTTCATGATTTATCCTCGCTTCCATGTTCTAACCTAAGGGTATCCACTTGCTCGCTTGACTATTTATCATACTGTTGTGACGTTTTCACACATTGCCCCATTGCAAATGGGGACCCTTGCTTTTTTGCTTTTTAGGGTTTGTTTTTTGGTCTTTTAGGGTTTTGTTAGTTAGCCTTTGCATTTTGAGTGCTATCGGGGAGATCAATAGGATAGCAAGTCCGGCTTGAGTGATGTCCTGATCCTGAAATTTGGCTAAGTCTGGAATGTCCTGATCCTGAAATTTGACTAAGTCTGGAAACTGAAAAACCTCAAAAACTAGATTTTGCAATATAACTCTTGGAGGTTTGAAACCACTCTCAAACATCCTGAAAGTATATATGGAATATAACTTAAAGTATAAGTTTCTTATACTTAAATGTTATATTCCATAAAAATTATCCTGATAGAGAGTTCAAAAAGTCAAATTTCGCTCCTGTCCTTCACTGAGGATCCAGAGCGAATTTCGCTCCTGTCCCTCTCCAAGGGACCAAGGCAAAGCGCTCCTGTCCCTCACCAAGGGTCCAAGGCGAAAAGGCTTATTTGAGTCATTCCTGACCTTGTTTGGTCAAATTGGAACATCAAAGGCATGGTGGAGGACGAAATGAACATGATAGAGCATCCAGACTTGATCAAAGACAATGAAATGATGGAGTTTTTGTCTACAAAGGTAAAAGCGCTCTTGTCCCTCACCAAGGGACTAGAGCGATTTTCTTTATATACACATTTTTAGACCTTTCTTAGACTTGAACTCTTATTCATGGTGTGTAACAAGATGATATCTTCCTTAGCCAAGACATTTCATGGTGAAAAGTGAAGCATTTTGGCCTAGAAGACAAAATTCGCTCCTGTCCCTCACTGAAGGACCGGAGCTTGAATTCCAAATTTGCATTATCCTTGCAAGATTTAAGTGATTTCGCGATTTGAAGAGGTCAAGGGAAGTATGTTTTGCCCGTTGAATATAACTTGAGTAGGCCACAAAGAAGAGAATCAACCCAAATGGCAATAGGCGCTCCTGTCCCTCTCCAAGGGACCAGAGCGATTTTCTCACAAGACAAATTTCTGGCAAAGGTAAAGCAAGTTTCATGTTTGAGATGAATGAAGGGAGGCATAATCGGTCCATTGAAGATAATTTTGGAAGTTAGCAAAACACAAGTGAGCTTATAATTGCAAAAGCGCTCCTGTCCCTCACCAAGGGACCAGGGCGAAAAACACACTATCTAGCTTCCCCCTCCAAATTTGGACGAATCTAGGCCAAAGCACGAGATTGCAAGGATATTTAAAGTGCTTCAAGGAGGAATGAAGTTGCAAAGACCATAAAATTCGATGAAAATGGGCTAGGGCGCTCCTGTCCCTCACTAAGGGACCAGAGCGAAATCTTCAAGTATGCCTAAACACTTAACGTTTGAAATACTATTTCTTGTTTCCAGGACTCAAGATAGAATGGAGAATCATGTTTTATGCCTTGAGGGTAATTGGAGGTTGATGTGGTCAAGAATTTGTACAATAAACTAAAAGGCGCTCCTGTCCTTCACTGAAGGACCAAGGCGATTTTCATAAAATCAACAAGTCCCCTCCAGAATAACGCCAAGACAAGGTTGTGCAAAGTGAGAAATATCTTTCGAAAGATGATGAACAAGGAATTGCCCCCAAGAATCGACAATCTTAGGCTCAAATGTAAAAATCGCTCCTGTCCCTCACTAAAGGACTAGGGCGAAAATCTCTAGAACATCAATTTTGCCTTGCAAAAAAACGAGTTGAATATGCACTGAAGGGACGAAAGGGATCATTGCTAGCCCCACAACGTAAATTGGCAATTAAAAAATGAAGGATTGAGGACAAAAGTGAAAAGGCGCTCCTGTCCCTCTCCAAGGGACCAGAGCGAAGTTATTGGCATTCACTATTTTCTACTTGGGCGTTAATATCCTCCAAATCGCATGAAATGCCAAAATCATCAACTTCGAAATATTTGAAAAATTAAATTAAATTGGCATTTAATAAATTGATTTTAGGCCTTTAAAAAAAATCGAACTTTTATTGTGAAGGCATTTAAAATTAATTTTTATTAAATTAAAATTGAAAATGGGGCGCTTGAGGTATCATGTTTTATTATTTTATTAGGTCGGCCTCTTGTTTTTGCAAATTTATTTATTTTTTTGGCCTATTTTGCCAAGTCGGCCTATGGGGAGGTAAAATGGTGAGCGCTCTATATATTTGGGTGTGTTTGTTCATTATTCAAATCATTCACTCATTATTTCAAGTGCGATTTGGAGGGCAAAGAAGAAGTACGAAAGCTGGCCTATTTGGAGCAAATTTTCCTCAAGTGTTGAAGACTTAAGGTGGTGGAGTTGATGCTTGTGAAGACTAAAGGAGGCGTATTTTGCTAAAGGGAGTCTTGATCTACATTTTGCCTAGCAAATTCACCTAATTTTTGCATCATTTTTTAGAATTAATTCTCAAGTGGAGGTATGGCGAGATCATCCTAGTCCCAATGTTGAAATTTTGAATTTTGAACTTCAAGTTTTGAAAATTGCGTAGTTAATTAGGAAATGATAACTCAAGATTTATCATGAAGTTTCCTAATTAAAATCTTGAATCTTCCTTTTAAAGTTTAATTTTTAGATTTCAAGATATATTACTAATTTTGAAATGTTGTGTAGGTATCAAGATGGCGACTCCAAAGCCCGGAGGATCTACAAGTCGGCAGGTTCTCATCAAGGACGATCAAGCAAGGACAAGGACGACCTTCTTCGATCCAGCCTAGCATTGACAAGGACGGCCTTCTTTGGACTAACGTCATCAAGGGCGACTTCTCCAATCCAGTATTCCAAGGCGAGGTACATCAATCATCCTGCACATCAAGGACACAAGAAGTTAGAACAAGGGTTCGTTGAAGAAGCAGATAGTACCAGATGAATTAATTAAAGCTAGCTTCTCAACAACATCAAGTTGAATATTTACCAAGTTACAAGTGTCAGACGAGGTGGCATCCTAGTCATCACTTCTCCAGTCAGTGTGGTCCACCTCAGCATTTCCAGATTCAATGTACCTAACTCATGGAAGGTGGCACAAACTCCGATGTACCTACCCCAGCTATCCATTGGTGGAATTTTCTAGAGAGGACATGTGTCCAAGCAATACAATTTTATCATTGGTCAAGCATTAAATGTTATGTAATGGTTGTAACAAACCCTAATTAGGGTTTTCATTGTTGAATCTTGGCCATTGATCTCGAATTGATCTAAGCCATCGAATTGTATTGAGGGCACTATATAAGCCCTGGCATTTCATTTTGTAAAGGCAATAGTTAGAATATAGTTGGAAGCAGTTAGAAGACAGATAGAGAGTAGTTAGAAGGTGATTAGCTAGTTGATAGAATAGCAATTAGAGTAGAGTAGAGAGAGAAGGCAAAGATTGTTGCCAAGATGTTGTTGTAAAAGACTTGTAACTTCATTGAAGAAATGGTGAAATTTATGGGTCGATTCGACAATTTGCATGGTCTTTATACTTCTCATATTTGATTTCATGTTATTAGATGAGTGGAAGAAATGTGCTTGATTGATGGTGAAATTCGTATATCCATACTACTAGCAGTTTGTTGATTGCAGACTTGCCTTGCGTAGTCAACTGGAATCGTTCAGCTTAAGCCTAACTTCAATTGTCGCTTCTTCATTGATATGCATCAACTTGATGGTGTCTATGCCTACAGTGATGATTTGAACATCATAAAGCTTTCCTTCGAAGATCGCACTAACCTTGTGGAGATGGTCCTGGGATGTCAAAACAAGACTTAGTTAGAATTTCATCAAAGATCATTCATTGCTCTTACATTCTTAGTGTTAGGATTAGATCTTTTCTTCGCCCTCATCTTTTTTCCTTTTTTCAAGTCAAAGCTAGTAAGAGCCTGTGTTCCAGCAATATTCAAAGCAAATCAGAAGCTCAGGCATCAAGTGTAAGTCCCCTTGTGATTCCAGCAAATCACATCATACCACAGAGAGCTTATCCACACATAGAGATCCTACAACGAAGAACCTTGGAGTCATCCTGATTGATCCTTTTTCGCGATATCTTCAGCAATCAGAGGCTTTACTCAAGAGAGGATAAGGTACCTTTAGCTATTTTATTCTGTGTTTGATAGTGTACAAAATACACGTCAACACATACCTAAGAGTCACCTTGACTTGAGCTAGAGGTTGCATTCTGATGCATCACCCAATGACTACCTTGACTTTCACCTGTCACTTGACTCTCACCTATCACTTGAGCCCTTGCTGTAGTATATCAGTCCTCAAAAATTAATTAATTGCAGCCTTGAGACATCTCCAATTTATTCCAAAAATGACCTCCAATATTCACAAATTTGACTGCTGGTTACAACCAACTCAAAAGCAACCCTCAGAAGATCTTTCACCACCTTAGGTAGCTATCACAATGAAGATACTACGTTCTCCAATGCCCTGATTTGTAGAAATGCAGAAACCCTTGGGTTTGCCTTCTCCAAATGCCAAGAAATCATAAATGTCAAGTTATCAAATGCTCATAGAAAAATGAATGAAATCCCTTTTCAAATGCCTTTATATAATATTTAATTTGCATTTGGCTTCATCTCATTTAAATTCACTCTAATCTCGTTTACTTTTCCCTCCATTTGGTGCCCAATATAAAGTATATTAACACTTATATCTCCCTTTAAATAACACTTTATCACTTATAATAAAGTATACTTTAAAGCATTTAATATATCATCTCTTAAAGTGGTTCCCCAATATAACTTAAATGCATTTTAAATAATTGACTTCATAATTCATTAAATAGCCCGCTCACAATATAGTCAATTTGATATTTAAATGATGTGCATTTTTAAATTAATTAATTAATTAATTATTATTAAAGTACAACTTTAATAATAAAAAACTTGCCATAACTTCCATAATAATGCATATAATTCAATTCCGTCTGCTCTAGGAGGTAACCCACTGCATCCCCTGCGCATCCAACCGCCTTACTAAAAATAGTAAGAGTCCCTCTCTAACATCCACTGACTTACTATAAATAGTAAGTATATGAAATTGAGCCCAAATGAAGTCCAATCTGAGCCAAACGAAAACCAAACTGGAACAAACCGAATTTTGGAGAAGACAAGAACCTCCATTAACCAAGTCTCTGCCTCCGAAGACCCTCTATCCACAATTATTAGTCTACAAGGGTCAGAAGGATGGGCTAATCACTCAAGGATAGGAACGAGCTAAAACGAGGACTTTACAATCCGCCCCTCCTGAAATTGCTTGTCCCCAAGCAATCTCAACTGCAAATAAACTCCTACACCTGGATGCCAAGTGAAGACTTGTGTAATGTCCCTATTATCATCAACCAACCCCTGTAATACCGACGCCAAGGGCACTGATAATACCTGCCAAACCAAATCAAACCCAACAGTGGGTGTCATCGGAGCATAGCCCTCATGAGGAAGCAACTCGGAGTGTTGACAAAATTTGCTTCCCAACCCTGCGCAAAGCAAGCTGCGAACAATCTACACCATGTACACTCTCACCAATAAACTATGTCTGGAACCCTGATGCGCAAGAAGGATCCCATAGCACACTGGAGAGTGCCCAACAATCAAAACTTGGATCCCAAATCCTGAATAGAAGCCTGCCAAAATGAACGTCCTCAGACTTCTGCTACTCAACACTGATCCCAACTTCACCATACCAGAAGTGGTGAAGCCAACCGATAGGATCCATCCAAACTTCAACACTAACTTTGTCGCCACCTGGATCTCAGTGCAATCTATACACACATCCATCCGTGCTGTGGAGATAAGGTCTCTTGAAGGTGTCTGTATCACAACCATTATCTCCATCCTTTGCTAAATTGCCGTGGATGTGTTGACTCTGAAAGTAGTCCCTCTCCAACTTACAGCTACTGATTCCATCTACTGAAGATGGTGAATACCCATCCCACCAAGGATGGTATAACCCCGAAGCCAATCCACACCGATGCATCATCAAGTCCTCCGTGTGTGGGTCAAAAGAAAAGTAATGAGCACTCCTCACTGTGCAGTTGCGATAAAACACTCCAACCTCGGTCAAGGGCTCATCTCTAACAATATTGGAATCAAGAGACGACTCCAACCTCTGATCCTGAATAGCTAATTGGGTAGGGGCTCTGGTAACCTTCTCTGCAAATCCAATCGCAAAATCTCTATCAGGAATCATTGTAGTCAAAGTATCCACAATTGATGGTGAGAGAACCTCGGTGACTCCAAATGGTCCCTCCTGAAATTTCGGACTCTCAAGCAGGTACTCAATAAACGAATCAGTGAAGTAAAAACAATATAAGGCAGAATCAACCTTTTCTTCTGCAACCTTAAGCTTATCACACTGACTCTGCGACATAACAAGTTAGCGTACAGAATTAGCTGCATGGGATGAAGTAATAGATTTACTTCCAAGAGAGGGAAACAAATCTACATGAGAACCATACTCCCAACCAGATGACACTCTGCGAGTCCCATGTGAAGTGGATGGAGTAATGCCATGTACTAACACACAACTATCTGGAGAGTCTACCACTGCCACACAAGAGCTATCAACAATCTGACCTGCATCATCGGTCATAGTACTAACCTCGGGAGATCTTGATGCAACAAGTGGCTCTCTGCTTCTCTCAATCAAAGTACTCATCCCAACTAAGTCATCTGTACCTGCATCAGTGACGGATGTAGCCACATCCTCAACACATCCATCACTACAACCCGTGGGTGTAAACTCATCACCAAGTGCCGCTATAGGAAACTCAACTGTATCCACAGATGGTGAAGATTGTGCTAATCTCCATGCCGCGGTAAGCTCCTCAACCTGTGTCTGTGACTCACGAAGGGTTGACTGAGCACTCTCCAACAAGTCCATAGTCACCTCAAGCTCATGGGTGAGCTCATCAACATCCTCCTGCTTTCCCTTCAGTGCATCATAATAGATACTGTCAGAGATGATCTCTATCTGATAATAATTGTAGGTAATGGTTCTGCATTACCCCAACGACATCTCTAAGTGATTGAAACTCTGCGAGGGAAAGCCCACCATCCAAATGCTCATGTATACCAGGAGTCCAACAACAATGTGCCACCAATTGCTGAACAAAATCGAAGTGTTCCGAGGCTGAAGCTATCATATCTTCATTCACCTTCAGTTGCCCTGCTAAATGGTGAGAACCTTGGAACTTATCTCTTCCATTCAAATTTCCTGGTTTGCAATCTACACTCTCGTAAGAGGCTGAATCAACATCACTCACCTCACAATAAGAAACATCATGTGTGCTATCATCGGTGCACACATGAACAACAAGTGTTCTGCTGTTATGTACCTCTTGAGATGGCTTGAATGGCATGTTAGAGGTTGCTGATCTGCCAATATCAATGCTCACGTCCCCTATCCATATAGATGTGTCCACATCGGCCAAACAATCCTCGGAACCATCACCATTAGGAAAAATTTCTGATTTGTTTTCCATGGTTTGATATACAAAATCAAACTTGTTGTGGCTTGAATCCACAACACCCATTGCATCAATAACACCCAAAACTTGAGTGTCTGCATTAGGTGACTCCAGACAACCATCATTCTCACAAGAAGTGGTTGCTATCTCATGATTAGGCCAAGAAATATGACCGTTGTTGGCAAAATCAGAATTGTTGTCATACCTTTGTGTCATGTTTTCAACATCTCTAAGTGGCCGATCCATGTTTGCATTCTCTTCCTCTTTGTGATCAACTTGAAGGCTCAAGGGTGCAATATGTGATTCCATTTGGTTCCAACTCTCACATTCCAGAAGTGAGTTTGTAAACATGGTCTCATCCTCTTTAGGACTCCCACATGATGACGAATTTTCTCTTTTCCCATGATCACTTGAAGGCTAAGAATCATTTTGAAGCATTTCTTTTCTTTTTGACTTCCCAAACATTCTTAGAAATCCCTGTTTTGTTTCTGGATCACTCAACAAATCAGACAAGTCCCGCATCAAATCAATAGTGGATATATCGAAGGCCATCTTTCCCTCTGTTCTAAATGTAAGAGACTTCCCCAACAGGATGGCAGAAAACTGCTCTGATACCACTGTAATATCCCTTGTTAAATCTGATCTCTAATTGCTGACTTGGACCTCAAGGAATATTGTCAAACAGTTGTCATGAAACCTCTATCTTGCTGTCTTTTGTTTTCAGATTGTTTTTGCTTACGTGGAATGGTTTTAAATGAAGTTTAAATGCTTGCAATTGATTACTAAACTTCTAGGCCAAGAGCTAAAATGCAAATGCAATCCTTTTTGTCTTTTAAATGCACACATATGACTTCTACATGTAAAATGTGCACCTACAGCCAATGGACATTTTAACAAACACTTCTCATGCATCTTAAGATAACCAATATGCAGCAATTAAGCATTTTGACAAACAAATGGCATGCAACCTTGTACTACCTTCATTTTATGCTAAACCAAATACAAGTTGGAATGCACAATGCATATGATGATTTCAACTATCCAATATTCAATGCCAAGACTCTTGGCTCATAATCTAAATGCCCTCACAAGATTGATAAAATGTGCATCTACAACAACAACTAGCAGATCAATATGACAATGAAAATAAACAATAAGGAACTTGATGTGCAAATCGATATGCTGTGTAACAATGCTGCAACCCTTGACGCTGATGAAACTTCACAATATTTGATGAAATTGTGCCCTCTATGTATGCCACCCTTGTTGTAGTATATAAGTCCTCAGAAATTAATTAATTGCAGCCTTGAGACATCTCCAATTTATTCCAAAAATGACCTCCAATATTCACAAATTTGACTACTGGTTACAACCAACTCAAAAGCAACCCTCAAAAGATCTTTCACCACCTCAGGTAGCTGTCACAATGAAGATACTACGTTCTCCAATGCCCCAATTTGCAGAAATGCAGAAACCCTTGTTTTTGCCTTCTCCAAATGCCAAGAAATCATAAATGTCAAGTTATCAAATGCTCATAGAAAAATGAATGAATCCCTTTTCAAATGCCTTTATATAATATTTAATTTGCATTTTGCTTCATCTCATTAAATTTCACTCATTTCATTTACTTTTCCCACCATTTGATGCACAATATAAAATGTACTTTATTAACACTTATGTCTCCCTTTAAATAACACTTTATCACTTATAATAAAGTATACTTTTAAAGCATTTAATATGTCATCTTTTAAAGTGGGCCCCCAATATAACTTAAATGCACTTTAAATAATTGACTTCAGAATTCATTGAATAACCCCCTCACAATAAAGTCAATTAGATATTTAAATGATGTGCATTTTTAAATTAATTAATTATTATTATTAAAGTACAACTTCAATAATAATAAAAATGCCATAACTTCCACAATAATGCATATAATTCAATTCCGTTTGCTCTAGGCAGTAACCCACTGCATCCCCTGCGCATCCAACCACCTTACTAAAAATAGTAAGGATCCCTCGCTAACATTCACTGACTTACTATAAATAGTAAGTATATGAAACTGAGCCCAAACAAAGTCTAATTTGAGCCAAACGAAGACCAAACTGGAACAAACCGAATTTTGGAGAAGACAAGAACCTCCATTAACTAAGCCTCTGCCTCAAAAGACCCTCTATCCACAATTATTAGCTTATGAGGGTCAGAATGACAGGCTAATCACTTAAGAATAGGAATGAGCTAAAACGGGGACATTACAAGTTATCACCTTCTGTTGGTCCTTGAGAATAGTGGCCTACTTAAGATGAAAATTGTAGGCTTGCTACATTTTGCCTCTCTTCCCCATTCCTAGTGCCATTCTTCTCCATACATTGACCTTCCTCCAAATCTTCTTCCTGTACTCCAATCCTCTAAGAGTCCTCCAAAACTATTCCCCTATTTTGAGCAGATTTTTCCATACACGGGATACTGCTTTGTTCATCAAACGTTAGGTCTTCACCCACTTCCCCAATCTTCTCCTTACCTTTAGAATTAGCTACACAATTTGAAGAAGTGTATCCAACTTTCTTACAAAACTTGCAGTTTTCAATAATCTCTTCTACTTCAATCTTCTGAACCCAGATACCCTCATTTGATATTAGTTCTATCTCTTTTGGTAATGGGGGAATAGGTCGCCACATAATGCAAATGCGGGTGTAAACACTGAAATCTTTTTTTTCCATTGCTTCATCCGCTTTTAAGAACCTCTCTAGCTTGTTCCCAATCTGCTGCAAAGTTTCTGTTTCCCAATACTCCTTGGGTAAATTGTAAGGCCTAATCCAGATAGGGACCTCTTCAATAGTTTCTTTCAGAGGGTCAAAGTTCGGCTCCTAATCTTCGATGTAAAACCCCATACCTCCCATCATATAAGGGCCTCCATTCAGAGCACGCTCTTTACATTTAACATTCTCGCAGACCACCAAGAAGAAACCGTTTGGTAAAGTTAATGCATCCCTTCCCCCAAATCTCTACACACCATTTTTTAACTCTTGGCAATGCCGACCATTCTCCAACCCACTTGATAAAGAAGCCTCTCTCTCTAAGCGTGCGAACTGCATACTTCCAATCATCATCTTCCACATTAATAGAGTTTCTCCTCACAACATCTACTTGAACATTCTTAAAGGATGAGTTCTTTCCACTCTGGTGCAACTTTCGTCTCGAGAACTTATTTGCAATTTGTTGGAACCCCATATCTCTACCCGTGAATGTGTTTGCATAGCTCCACTTCCCCATAGGAGATCGTTTCCTTTTAAGACTTTCCGGTCGCTTTGCTCCATTATTTGGGAAGTAAGGGCGCCTCTGCTGATCCTCTTAAACCTTCTGTGGCGGACGCCATGGTAGAGTGCGAGTTTCTGGCAATCCTCTTCCTCTTCCCTACAACACCAGTTGTCTGTAAGTTCTTCGGCTCTGCAACTCCATTTCAATGCTTCTCCGTGTTGTGTAGATAGGTTTTTTTATTTGTTTATATTTTACTTTATTTTATTTTTTCTTAATTTTAAATATAGGTCCAATGTTGAAAACACTTTTCTATGGGGCGAATAGGGTAGGAGTTGACCTCAATGCATAGGGGACATGATTTGAACATGATTCTCCAAGATAAGAACTCTTAAGGCTCGCTACAGATGTTTTCCCTGGTTGAAATACTAAACCACGAGGTGCATACTAACTAATTACCTATTCCTAAGCTACCGATGTAAGATGTTTTTCATTTGAGAGTATGGTGGATCATTAACTTGCAAGACTGGTTCCTAATAAGGAAGCAGACTTAGTAATCCATCCCCCCCCAAAAAATTAATGTGTAATAAGGAAATGACTATTGCAAGGCTTGCAACAAATTAGAATGTTTTGACATTCATCAAATACCTGTTGCAATCATATTAGGACATGTAGCAAGAGAGAAATTAAGCATAGAATTCCCTTAAAGATCTACAAATGGGATCATGGAGACATTTAGTTATAGAAACCATTTACAATACAACAACCTCCTTGTGATTTAGAGAATATGATGTTTTGGGTAATTGAACATGCAAGAGTTGAAACCTTAGAAGGTCCTTGACACTTGCAATCGTGTGAAAAAGAGAAATGACTGACCTTTGTTCTGGAAAATGAACTAGTATTTATAGCTTTTTATTTGGTCATTGAACTGGTGGCAAGAATTGATTGAGAACTAGATGTCATTAATGTGCCACACAAAATAAGTTCGAATATCATATGAAATCCACAAGATGGATGGTTTAGATTAGGCGTGATAACCATTGGTATTTGGAGCTCAACAACTGCATTAGTGGCAGCATGATGTTCTTCATCATCTATTGTTGATTCTGAATTAGGAATCATGCCCTTGAGATAAACAACGCTTTTTGGGTGGGAAAGACCAATTTGGTAGTTGCAATGTCAAATATGGCATTAACTGCACTTTTGGGAAGATTAGGTGAGTGCATGGGACCATTGAAGAAATGCAAAAGTCTGACAGGGAATCAGAGGTTAGAAAGGGAGATGTGGGATTTCCTTGTGGAACGGGATGTTTGAAATGATGCCTAGAAGCACCTTGAAATCTTGCAAAATAGGTGAAAGGAGTGGATGAAAATGTTGGAAAAGATAGGGGAGTTGGAGGTTATGGATGTCTAGAGGTGAGTAGGAATTTCATAAGGGGAATGAGACGAGGTGAGGGAAAAACCTTAGTAAGTGGATGAAGTGGAGGTGAAGGTCCAAATCCACTTCGAAAGTCCATATGGGAGAGAAGATAGGAGACTTGTGGGACAAGAAGGGAGGTTTAAATATGAAGCAAATGTCCTAATGGACATTGGAATCCCACAAATGGGGTGGGACAAAGGGAAGCGGAAGGAAGGGAGTGATAGACCTTGTGGAACTTGTAAGCGGAATTGGACATTGGAATCAATTATTGGATTGGCAGGAAATGTTCAGATTTCCACAAAGTCCACAATTCTGCAGAAACACCAGAAAATGACCAAAGACACCCCTCATACATAGAATTTTCTTAGATTTTGGCAACTTCCAACATATGACAAAGGTGTGAAGGATGACCAGAAATAATATATATGCAATTTTGACCAAGGGTGACCCATTCAAAGTCTTCTCAAATCAGTTATAAGTGATGGGAAAAATGAGATCTAGATGCACAAAGGGGATGGGACTCAAGCAAATTTTAACCCTGCGAAGTTTGGCACCAATAGGTTGGAGGAGGCACCACAATAACCACCCAACAGTCTGCCAATGGTGATGGTTAGGTGTAAATGCTTCTATGTTTCCCTCTTGCTTGAAGGCTTTGGCATTTGACTGTATAGGATGAATGGGAACTAGCTAGACTGCCATATTTTTTGTTTGGTTTGCTCTTTCTAATGGTCTTATAGGATGTCAGTTGCAAGGATGGCAGGATTATAATCCATTTTTCTTGAAAACTCTGGGTGGGATTTTCCTTATAATAATTATGTGATACAGTATATTAAATTGAGATCGGTAGATGGATTAGCATCATATGCATGATAGACCAGGTAAAATGGATAATGGAACCAATGTAGAATGGTTCCAGATTTTGGTTTGTTTTTAGAATCTTATGGTGGCAGATGTCGAGGGCTTATCCTCCATTTTTGTAGTGACAATGAAGATGGAATAATTTCATGATAGTGAAATGCAATGTGAAATGAATTGAATACGACAATAGTTTACTAAAATTTGCAGTTATATTCTGCAGTTCTAGTGCAGCATTTTGTCTCTAAAATTTGTCTTCTTTGATGTTTGATTCAGGTTTTTTATGGAGAGGGAACTAGTAGGACCTCTACATCAGGAATCAAAAAATAAAAAAAGAAGTGAAAGTAATGGGTCACATCCTTTCAGTATCGAGATGGCTAATTATATCTCAAATAGATGCATTTCAAGCATCTTCGCTTGAGATGCTTTGTCCTCACAGAATGGGGAGAGATGGGTGTGACTTTAGGGAAAGATGATTCTCCCTAGATGCCTCAATTTGTGGTAAATCCTTTTAAATACTTGGTGGTTTTTCTAAAATGTAAATTCTTTATACAAGTTTCAAGAACACAGTTTGTTTTTGCATAACTGGTTGAACTGGAAAGTCCCAAGGGTTCTTACATCTTAACATGCGCTCTCCCTCAAACTCCTGTGCCAACGGCTTGCCCCATGCCAACTGATTTTTCCAGGGTTTGAACACAACCATTTGAGAACACAGTTACATTTCAGATATTTACCAAATTCTATGTTAACTGAAAGTCACCTTTTAATGCAAAAACTCGATGTTATTCTATATAGTTAGGAATTGCTCAAAACTGCCTCGAAAGTTGTGCCAAGTTGTAATGTACCCAACCACACGGTACCCGAATTTCACCTTCAACAGGTTTTCACTCTCGGCATACTACACCTTCGGCGGGTTTCACTCTTGGTAGGATTACACTATCGGCGTACTACACCTTCAATGGGTTTCACTCTCGGCAGGATTACACTCTCGACGTACTACACCTTTGGTGGGTTTCATTCTCGACGTACTGGATTACACTCTCGGCGTACTACACCTTCGGCGGGTTTCACTCTCGATAGGATTACACTCTCAGCGTACTACACCTTCGACGGGTTTCACTCTCGACAAGATTACCAATCATAGATATTACCTCCGTCGATAAGATTATTGTAGGTACGGGAATGAATTATCAACACAGATTATACACCAACAACATGGAATGGTCAAGAACTAGATATTTGTAATTATATTTCCACACGGTAGAGATAGATCCGACAATGAAGTACAAAGTGAAATATCAGAAATGATATCTCCAATGACAGACTAGGGTGGTTGCTAACCACTGAAACTGCAATTACAGAATAGGGAGGATCTTGCACCTCCGAAACTGCAACGGAACGAAACTCCAACTGGAATTCGCAAATACAAAGAAAACATCAAATTCACCATACCTACAACTATGCCAAGCGCGGCCTTATAAATGGGCCCCGGGAAGTTTCTTGAAGGGTTACAAATGGCCGACACCAAAAGTTTATTATTTTATTAATTTGGGCCCCTTTATTTAATAATTAAATTGATTAATTAAATAAGTCCTTATGATATTATTTAAAATTTAGGACCACTTAATTAATTAACTTAATTAAAATTGGGGACACTACACAAGTGCCAATTTTAAAATTAGAAAATACAAACGAAAGAAAAAAAGAAAACTTTAAATTTCTGAGATTTATCTGTATAGTCTTTGCAATTTTATATAATCTTGTGCAAATTCATTTGCAGGAATGCTAGTTGTACCACAATAGAGAATTAAAATTTTGCTTCCAAACTCCATGATATGCCTTGGAATTTACACTGTTTTTTCTTTTTCTAATTTTAGGGTTTTGATATCAATTTGTAGGTCTAGTCATCGAGAATTTTAGTTTTATGCTACACTTCCTCGCTTAAATTTCTCATTATCTTCCCTAAATCCTCCCAGATGTACAATTCTGAGACCATCAGAAAAGGAAAACACAGATGGGAGAAAAGCTCTATAAATATAGAGAGGGGTTTATTGTGCTATTATTTTTCAAATCAGAAATTAAATGGGTGAATACCTTGAATGTCAACCTAACCTTTAATTACATGGTTAATTAAATGCTCTCTCCGTTTTTACCAACCTTTATAAAGAGCTATGCTGTATTTTATTAATGCACAATTGTGTCCTTTGTCAATTTGCTTTTATAATATGTCTACATGACTTACATTTATGACCATCATATTGAATATTATAACACTAGATAACATCTTTTTGGTTCCTATGAAAGTCGTTAGGTATATATTGTCTCAGAATTGTATTAAAGAGCTATGCTGTATTTTATTAATGCACAATTGTGTTCTTTGTCAATTTGCTTTTATAATATGTCTACATGACTTACACTTATGACCATCATATTGAATATTATAACACTAGATAACATCTTTTTGGTTCCTATGAAAGTCGGTAGGGATATATTGTCATGAATGTTTGCAATGCTTAATATTTTTGTAAGAAAGGGAATATACATCAAATACTTTGCAAAATTAACAATTGGAATTTCTGTGCAGAGCAAGTACCAATTGGAAAGTGCTAAAGGAGTTAGAGAAAGCTATTCAAGTCTATCGGAAGTTTCAAAAACTGCCTCCTCGGGTATGTTATTACTAATTACTTGCTTTTGAAGTTAAGTGTCTTATTCTTAAGAGAACTTTTTAGATGTTTATAAGATGTGTTTTTTTCCATGATTTATTGCCAAAGTAGAGGTTTTTACTGTAATCTACACCTCTGAATTGTTTTAGGTTAGTCCTCTTGAGTTAGGTTGGTTGTAGGATGTTAATGGAACAATCAAATTTATTGGAACTGGAGCCTTGGAAATTTATTCTGTAACTAGAAGATAAAGGACTTGTGTAATGAATTAAGACAATCTGATGCTATTGTCCCCTGATTGAATATGTGGTGGTATGTCAAGGAACCTTGAAGCAAAATAGTAACAACGTTATCATTTTCTTTTAAATGCAAGAAATTTCTTCAAGTGACAGGTGCTAGGATGGCTAGCAAGCATCAAGTTTATTTGGCAAAGCATGGCCAAGCAGGGTGGCTACTTGGCCATGCTTTGACAATTGGCCACATTTTAAAAGTTTTGATAGCTAGCATGCTTTGTGGATTTTCTCAGAATTCCAAGATTCAAATTCTAAATTTTCGCAGAATTGCAAGATTCAATGTCAGAAAAACATTTTTTTTGGCCTCTACTAGCATGAACAACAATTGTAGCTGGATGTGTTTGAAGAAAATTCATCATAACAGCAGCAAAAACCAACTCTTCTTCCAGTTCTTTCAATATCTTCCTCAAATTTGTGAAAGGGGTAAATTTTTGCCTTAAATCAGCATGATGTCAAAAGAAGTGTAAAGCGACAATTCTGCATTCTCCAAAGTACACTATTTAACACTCACTTTGAGGATAGCTTCACTCCTTGCTCATGAATATTACAGTGTGTAGGAAATTGACTTATGTCACGTTTCACTAGAAGAATCTGATCTTGAAGAAAAAATCAAAGAAGGAAGCATAGTGGTGAAGAAATTAATGGATTGTGGCGTTGTTTAGGTGGGCTCATTTCTAATTTCAATACAAAGCTTAGAATTTGTTTTGGCTTATATAAAGAACTCACATCTCAAAAAGAGAGAGATAATATCTAGTGATGAGTGTGTGCTATGCATTCCCAAATTTGATGATATTGAGCTCGCCTTCTCCATAATTCCATACAAGGAGTCACTTGAAGTAGATCTTGAGTGCAAAAAGGCTCGGGACAAACACTTGGTTGAATGTCAAAAGCAAGTAGCCAAGTGTTGGCTGAAAAAGAAGAAAATAGTTCTGCCAAAGAATTTGGGATGAGGAGGATTCAGAGATGAGTTCGCAACAATCACTTTTCTTAACTAAGTCATAGATCAAGAGGAAGCTTGCACTTTTAAGCTGCGGATGATCTACCTCATAAGCACCCTATTCAACGTTAGTGAGCAGTTTGATTGGGCTTGCCCTGGTTAGTGATTGCTTGCATAAGAAGCTGACAAAATTTGGGCAAATTTGAGTTTCATATGACATCATACCTTGTGTATTTGATGGCTCATAATGGCACATTCGTACGATTAAACATCATTGGGTCATGTCAATATAATCACATATATAGGCAATTGCCACAATTGGAGTATTCTAAATCCCTGAAGCATCATAGGAGAGTGAATGATGCTTTTCTCATGCATTTAGTTTGGGAGATGGAAAATCAGATACACCTAAGGATTTCCAAAAAGGTGAGAGTGGTCATTTTTGACTGGGCATATGTAATGTCCCCTTTTCCGCTCTAGTTTGTTTTGGGGGCCGTTAGCCTATTCCAGAGACCCATAGGCTAGTTGGAAGCAGAAATTAGGGTTTCCTACCTCTGGGAGAATGTTTCTGCAGTTTTGAAGGCTTACATGTTGGAATTTGTCAGTTTGGATTCTGGATTCCTTCTGGGTTTTCAGAAAGCTTCGCAGTGAGGGTACATGCATAGCAAGTTATGGAGTTTGACCAACTTACTATTTTTAGTAAGTGGAGGCAAAAGCAGTTGAGTTCTCTGGGTTTTTTTGGGTTTTTTGAGAGCTCTGCGATGGTATAACATGCAAACCAATCTGAGGACCTTTTCGGGACTTACTATTTTTAGTAAATTTGGCAACTGCTCAGAATGTGGTAAAAATCACTTTGGAAACACTTACTATTTTTGCTGTATGCTATTTATAGTAAGTACTATTTTTGGCAAGGATTTTGCAACTCAGCTCAGTGGCTATTTTTGGCAGTATTATTTTGGTAGGATCCTGTATTCACTCAGATGACTATTTTTAGTAGTTCAGTTCAGAGCTCCAACTCAGTTCAGTTTTGGTGATTTTGAGCACTTCAGTCTCCGACTCAATTTGGCAATAATCAGTATTTGAGAAGGTATTTTTAATATATTAATACCTTAGGCATGAGATATTAATATTTGATTATTTTATGGATGGACGACTTAGGAGGGGAGAAAATATTAATTTTATCCTAAGTCTATTTGGGCAAAATTTGCATATGACTTCAAGGGGGTCGTCATGGTGTTAATAATTAAATTATAACTCAAGGCAAATGGGGCGATTTTCTAAGCATATAGCCTTAGTAATATTTTTTATTTGGAAGTCATAGTTGGGCGCCCACTTTACACCTTATTTTATGACACTTGTATTTTTTAAAAAGGGCGATTTTGGGTGAATTTGAGCTGGGCGAACTTGTGCAAGGAAATGAAATGAAATGCAATGCCAAACGTGGATGAAATGGAATGGCATTTGGTTTGGGCGCATTTGGAGAGCATTTGAATTTGAATTTGGCTGGCAAAAAGCTATAAATACAGGCCTTGGGCTCTCATTTGGTATCCATGAAAATTTGTATAACGAAATGCTGCCGGAATGGTGCCAGATTTGTGCTTCGAAGCTGCGAGCTTCCTAGCCTATGCCAGTTTCGTGCTTGAGATATAGCACCTAGCTGCGGAGAGATTATTTCTCACTCAGAGGAATAGATAGAGCTTATTGGGAATGGATGATTCAGTTGGTTTTTCTGTTTTTGGTGTTGCTGGTTATGCATTTCCAGCTTGCTGTCATAAATATCAGATTTTCGAAAGTTGGTCATTGGGTGTGCTTTTGAGAGTGTGAGTAGATTGGGTGGTTAGATGATGATTGGAGGTGTTGTTGCAGTTGTCAACTCATAATCAGCACTTGGCTATCAAATTTCATATTTATTGTAATGCTGGTTAGTAGTACTAACAACAACATTTTGGCTTTCTGCTATCCCACTGCATAAGTGGAAGAGGTTGGCTCAGCCGCCTATAATGAATTTGTAAAGCTGGTTAGTAGTACTTACAACTATCTTTCAGATTTCTTAGTTGGCTCCCACTACATAAGTGGAAGAGGCTGGCTTGGCCGCCTATCTTGAGTTTGTTATTTTGTCCTCCCGCTGAATAAGCGGTGGAGCTGATATTAATTTCTATTTCTAGTCCTTCCGTTGCACAAGCGGTTGAGTGATTGCATTCTTCAGTTCTTTGGCTTGTCCTTGGCTGGTTTACCGCCAGGTGATTGCATAGTTTTCAATAGCCCGCTGTATAAGTGGAAGGGGTTGGCTTGCCGCTCGAAGATTGTAATCATCTTCAGTTATTGGCATGTAACGATCCCCTCGCAATTGTATGCTCTCACCCTCCCAAATTGGGCTCTCGGTGAACAGAAAGTGGAGGGTTACTTTTAGCAGCATTTGGTTTTCATTTCCTAACCATAACAAGTGGTGTGTTGAATGTAATTGTGGAAAAAATTGGGAAAACATTAAGAGGGATATTACAGCATATTTGGGCGTAGGGATTCACATCTCATCCATACTTGTTAGCTAGGTACCCAAGTGATGAGGTTATTTTCGTGGATTATCTTTGGCAAGTTTTTGTAATAAATTTTCTTATGAGGGAGGTAAAGCTTGGAGTTGGATTTTCGTTCAAGTTGAGAATCTACAAATGCAAAATGGTAGTGGATTTTAAATTTATCAAATGAGGTAATGGCCGGATTCAACTTCAAATATCTTAATGAAAAGTGCACTTATGACACAAAGGGCATAATGAGGTCAAGTTTGGGAAACAAGTTTATGCACATTCCAAGGATTGAAGATTATTGGGCAAATTGTGTAGATGAATTTGAGGTGTGGAGAAGGGATTTTAGTTGCCTAAAAGTTTGCAAAATTGCTGATTTTCTATTGGAGGACGTGGAAGGCATTTCAGATGATGTGATGATGTCTTATCGCCACAATTCATGAGAAACAAAATAGAGTAGTAACATCTGGCTCTAGTCAATTGGTCAAGCAAAGAGATGGTTTTGAATAGGAAAGAGCCAATGTAGTTCTTAAGCATAGTAGGTTCTTTTTGGGTTCCAAAATGACAAGGAAATCAATGACACCAAAGGAGGAGACCCCAACAATAGAGCCACTACTAGAAATAGACTTCCACCTCTTTCAAAACTAGTAATAAAGATAAAAGGGAACGAAAAAGATACCAAGAAAAAGGAGAAGGAAAGTGTAGAGAGCAATCCAAAGTCGAGTTTTTAGGTAGATTCAAAACAAGAGGATTGACATCATTACACCTATTCAATATGAACAACCAACATTGACCCCTATCCCTTATCTTCAGTTGGAGACTCTCTCCTAAGGGTTTTGTGTTGTGTACTCCTCGATGCAATCTGAGCCTAAGATATTGTCTCTAAATCAAGATATACCTTCATCCCCTGGCACAGTACTTCTTCCTCATGAAGATTTCAGATGAGGTTTCATATATTTTTATTGACTGGAAAAACAAATTGTTCCAAGTTGAAAATTTCGTTTTGGGGTTTGTAGTACTGTAGTACAAATTCTATGTAAATATACTAATGATGAGGAATTCATTTGTTACTTGGATGAAGTTCAAGACGAATTTTAGTAGTTGGTGAACAAAAAATTCGATAGGGATCAGCAAGTAGATAGGGTGTATATTTTGTCAGCGATCATGGTCCATTTTAAGAAAGTAGAGAAAGATTCAGAGAAAATTAAGAAACTGGTTTAATGTAGAGTTGATTCTTCAAGCGTAGATTGTGCACTTAGATTCAGTGCTAGTGCTAGTGCCAGTGCCAATGCTAGGGAAAGTTAAGATCGATTCTTTAAAAGTTTGTAGAAGATTTCATCACTAGGAAATTCTAATGCAGAGGTTGAGTAGCATTTTTAGCCATCCCTATTTTTAGTCTAGTCAATTAAATTCAGGAAAATCTATTTTGGGATCTTCTTTTCTCAAGGCAAATCTATTCTTAGATTTCCTCCCATGCATTAAAAAAAAGCTTTCAATAATGTTTCCATTTAATTTTGTAATAAACTCAACTATTAGTTGAGTTGATATATTGCATGTCTTAGATTGATTTTGAGTGGCTAGGGTTAATTCATAATAAAGCTTTGCATTCATATAAAGCTATTCTTGGGATAGAAGTAGTTGTTAATATTCTTTTATTTGTTTTCATGGACACTTTGTAAATATTATAAATAAATCCCTTTTTGCACTTAGATGATCAATTGTAATTGTCAAGCTTGCTTGTTTGTTAGTACGTCCTAGTTGTTAATATCTGAATTATTATTTTTTTTTTTTCAGTTAATAGCAGCATAGGGGCCGCACTCATAATATCTGAATTATTTTATGTTAAATACAATTTGATAGTTTTTGTAAGCTTTGTGTTGCAATTACTATTGAAAAAAATATTACAATTTTGTATTTAATAATTGTGTACTTGATTCAAATCTTGTTTGAAGTTTGAACTAATGATTATTGATCTTTAGATTCAATTAAAAATCATAAGAGTCCTAGTTACAATAGTTTATTTTTTTCAATAGATAGGTTATTTCTTTTCTGGTGCAAATGTGCTGAAAATGCCTTGTGGTCTTGACGGTTTTAATTTAGTTTTTTTACCATGCATACTTGAAAGCCTTTAAAATTCTAAGTTAAAGGGAGGTTTCCCTTCCAATTGAAGAAGAACAATTTACTATACATGCTGTTCTGTTTTGTGTTACATCAAAAGGTGCTAAATAAAACGCTAACAAAATACTAGTCCAAAGGTTTTCTTTCAGCAATCTTTAGCCAACCTTGGCAATGGGGGCTTTATTGAGGGGCCTTAGTTTCCTCAAGCTGAAACCACCCTAGAACTTGGACATACAAACCTTATCCTAGGAAACAGGAGCTGTTCTCTATTTTTTATCAACACCAAACTGGAGGAATTGATATTGAATCGACTCAATTTTGTTAGCCACAGTATGAGGAATCTTGGATAGTGAGAGAAGTTAGATGGGAATGCTTTGTAGAGAGCATTTAAGGAGCAATAATTTCCCTACTTGACTCAGCAAATAGCTTTTCTACCCTGCTAATTATTTGGAACTTAGTCAAAAGGGAGTTTGAAATATCCCTAACTGATTTCTACCAGACTTCTGCAATGTATTCTCAAAGAGTTTTGTTAAACAGTTTGTGTAAATGATAATAACTTGTTTCATTCAATTAATGATGTCCAAGCAATGAATCCACAAGCAGATAAAAAAGAGTCTGAGAATGTAACTGCAGAAATTATTAATGGAAAGGACAAGCAGAATTTCAATAAAAGATCTGACCTTTACATTAAAACAATTCAGAATCAGTCTCTGCACCCTTCAGAAAATATCATGATATGCTGATGGAACCCACATAGGACTCTCAGAGTTTTGTCTTGTAATCTGATATGTAGCTATGCCTTCAGCCTGAGCCTGAATGACAAATCTATTCTTCAGCGTTGTAAAGCACTTCAGCAATATCAGACTGGAACCCAACCTCAGGAATGATTTGCCAGAGCAGCAATTCTTTCCTACAGCTTTCCTGATAGTGATATAGGAGCAGACTAAGATTCACCTTCTTCAATCCTTCTCAAGCCAATAACAGCAGGCAAAAGCCTGACTCACTTCTCCAACCACTTTCTGTGGTTACAACCGCTGCTTCGTGAAAGGATGATGGTAGTTGCCAGATGCACATCACATGTGCCTGTCAGTTTGGAGACACTGTTCAATAGCTTATGGCCTACCAACTGCAACAGCTCGATGAAATATAAACTGGTTATATTCCTTAATAGTTATATGGCTTGAACCATAGTATTATCCTTTTATTTGAATCAGTTCTCACAATAGTAATAAGCCCCAATTTCCTAATATCTATTGCCAATATTAAAGTCACTGCATAAATCTTCAAACATTAGAAACAATGAAGCCCCTGATGAATTAATTAGATAGGTGCCGCCGATAATCGAAATCACAACTTTACCGCAATAACCCCAATATCATTAAACCACGGCCAGACTAATATATTTCACACCAACATTAATATATTGGCAAATATAAAATATACGACAACTATAGGAGTGCGAACTATTGCCAAAGAGTGACTTAATAGACTCCAACGCCAATAAAATATAATTGTCTTGTTAAAATATCCAGAAATGCAATAATCATTAAAACAAGTCATCTGGCAATATATCCATATTTTTTGAATCCTATAAGAAACCTTTGCAAATTTGTCTCGAAAGGAGACTTCACAAATTTGGTCCAGCTGTGAACTCTGTCATGAATCCACTCCCAAGAAGAGTCAGGTTTTCGTCCAACCCTTTTGTCAACTCTTGAAGGTTTTTGTCACCAGAAATCATAAACTGTTTTATTAAATCCAAAGCATGCTTTACTTCGCCCAGCCAGCCTCCTTATAAAGAGGTCCAGGAAACATCTAGAAGATTAGGCCGACTTAAATATTTGACATAATTGGAAAACATTATTTAATAAAGTGACTTAAAATAATATTTCAATATTTTCACTTTATTTAATAATTAAATTCATCCTTTAGAATTAAAATTCATTTTTGGACAACTTTATCATTCAATTCAATTAAGCCACTTTATACAAATTTGGGGACATTACAGTCTTCCCGGCCCAAACATTGCTTGCCCTCAAGCAACTCTCTGCTGCACCACTAGGATCCCAAACCAATTGTGGAGGCTGGTATGAATACCTGTTGAAGACTCTATGCTGAACCATGATTGCAAGTATTACCTCCTTAACTCTCCTGGACACAAGCTAAAAGATCCTCGGAATGACATCAGCAAACTTGCCAATACAATCCTTGGCCTTACCCAAACTCCGCTGCACTACTCTGATATACACACAACTATGCCATAAATTGTGAAGCAACTCATCAAGATCCATGTGTAACAATGCATACAACACACCAATGCCTGGATCCTAAATCCATCTACCATCCAAGCTGAATGTAAAGAGATAGATGTCTTTTGCTATGAATACATCAACAATCCTCCATCTAAACTAGTAGATTAAAAAAATGATGTGAAAAGTAGTCTTCACATGTGCATAGAGATTCGAGAAGCATACCAGTCCATCTTATAAATCAGGCCAGCACCATACCTACTGAAAATCAGGCCTAAGATGATGTCAATGATTTCCCCAAGACCATGTAATCATTTAGTATCCATCTCATGCCAAATGTCAACAATGTAATCATGATCCTACACACACCAACACAACCAACCAGCTGATGTAAGCCATGGCAATTCTGAAGATGCTATAACCAGCCAAGTAGGACAATTACCCACCATTAAAGTATCCATGTTATTTGACTCAAGTCCTAACATTAGGACAACTGCATACCCAAAAGAAGTAGGTGTCACAATCAAATCTGGATCATGGATGTCTTCATTTGCACATAAAGACATGTCATTAGTGGCTGGTCCACTAAGCGTATGCTCAACTATCCCAACTTCGTCTATGATTCAAAACTTCAATGGGTTCTCTAAAAGAGGAAACTCATGAACCTCATGATGAAAACTAGATATCCCAACGAAAGTTTTCAAATCATATCTCTTTTCTAGTTTACACACATCTATATGTTCTTCTTGCTTCCTCATCTCAAGAGGCTCATCGCTTGTATGCTCCATCTCCATGTCTTCTTCCAAGAAAGGTTGCTTCTTTATAAGTGCTAGTCTATGAGGTGTGTCCAATTGAAAGTCACATGTTCTTCTAGCTGCCTTAGCTGTCATACCTTGCATGTAGCTGAAATCTATATGCGCCTTCTCATGTCCATGCAAATCTGAGTGCTCCTTGTGCTCGATTATCATAAGAGGCTCTTCCCTCAAATCTTGAGTGTCAACAATAGAAGACTTCATACCACTATTATCCTCATGCATTATGGCTTCCATGGATGACTGAATTTCTCCACATAGCTGATCCATCAATGCTGGTTTGGCAAACTCCGGGACAGCATTTTCTTCAATGGTAATTTCTGAGTTTTCTTCATTCAAGAATGTTTGTTCTGGCTTCTGCTCTTTACTCTTCTCATTCATATCAGTCTCTCCATCCAGCCTGTCTTTAAGACAATACCTCTTCCTCCTATGCCCTCCTTTTGTTTTCAGTCCGTAGTATTCAGTGAAGGTCATGTTATCACGGATTGCTGCACTCAAAGCATCGTATTCAGCATGAAGTCGGTCCATCTCATTAGCTCGATCAGGTTGTCCTTCGTCCTTGTCATTTGTAGGTTTATCAAAATTTTGATACCAATCGAAACCTCTCAACAGTTGGGCCACTTCCTTCAATGTTTCAGACATGCTGATGTGAAGCTCTTCAGACCTCCTAAAGAAGGCCTTTGCTTCGTTTCCACCTGTGTCACCCATACTGGTACCCTTCCTCTTTTCTCTCTGGTAGTACCTCTGTTCTCTTTTGATCATCAATTGCCCCCACAGGTTGGCAGATTTTAGGCTCTGATATCACTGAAATATCCCTAACTGATTTCTACCAGACTTTTGCAATGTATTTACAAAGAGTTTTCATAAACAGTTTGTGTAGATAATAACTTGTTTCATTCAATTAATGATGGGCAAGCAGTGAATCCACAAGCAGACAATAAGTGTATGAGAATGTAACTGCACAAATTATTAACGGAAAGGACATGCAGAATTTCAATGAAAGATCTGACCTTTACACTAAAACAATTTAGAATCAGTCTTAGCGCCCTTCAGAAAACATCACGATATGCTGATGGAACCCACATAGGACTCTCAGAGTTTTCCCAGTCTTGTAATCTGCTATGTAGCTATGCCTTCAGCCTGAGCCTGAACTACAAATCTATGCTTCAGCATTGTAAAGCGCTTTAACAATATCAAATTGAAACCCGACCTCAGGAACAATTTGCCAGAGCACCAATTCTTTCTTACGGCTTTCCTAATAGTGATATAGGAGCAGACTGAGATTCACCTTCTTCAATCTTCTCAAGCCAATAACAGCAGGCAAAAGCCTGACTCACTTTTCCAATCAGTTTCTGTGGTTACAACCGCTGTTTCGTGAAAGGATGATGGTAGTTGCTAGATGCACATCACATGTGCCTGTCATATTGGAGATTCTGTTCAATAGCTTACAGCCTACCAACTGAAACAACTCGATGAAATATAAATCAGTTATATTCCTCAATAGTTATATGGCTCAAACCATAGTATTATCCTTTTATTTGAATCTGTTCTCACAATATTAATAACCCCCAATTTCCTAATATCTATTGCCAATATTAAAGTCACTGTAGAAATATTCAAACATTAGAAATAATGAAGCCCTTGATGAATTAAATAGATAGGTGCCGCCGATAATCTAAATCACAACTTCACCACAATAACCCCAATATCATTAAACCATGACCAGACTAATATATTTCACACCAACATTAATATATCGGCCAATATAAAATATACAACAACTATAGGAGAGTGAACTATTGCCGAAGAGTGACTTAATAAACTCCAACGCCAATAAAATATATTTCCCTTGTAAAAATACCCAGAAATGCAGTAATCATTAAAACAAGTCATCTGGCAATATATCCATATTGTTTTGAATCCTATAAGAAACCTTTGCATATTTGTCTCCAAAGTAGACTTCACAAATAAGAGCTCCAAGAAACATCTAGAAGATTAGGTTGACTTAAATATTTGACATAATTGGAAAACATTATTTGATAAAGTGACTTAAAATTTTATTTTAATATTTTCACTTTATTTAATAATTAAATTAATTAATTAAAGTCATCCTTAAGAATTGAATTTAATTTTTGGACAACTTAATCAATTAATTCAATCAAGACACTTTACAAAAATTTGGGGACATTACAGCGTTTGTGGATTATAAATCATTCTTCTTGCAAAAAGAGGCATGCCTAGGTAAATCGAGGGTGTATTTTTTATTAGGCAACCAAGAATACTTGTGATTGTTTCTTGTCTCTTTATGGGAGGATTGAAGAAAAATAGAACACTCTTGTCAAAGTTGACTCATTGGCCCGAAATTTTAGCATATTTTTTTAATAGGAATCTCCATTGCTTAGCTTCATTAATTGAATCCTCTCCTAGAAAGATGATGTCATCCATGAATTGTTGGTGCGAGATTGAAATAACAAAAGTAGAGGGTTTAAAGCCCTTGCGAATATCACCCCTAAGAGTCTCTTGTAGATGGTCTTTTCCAATTCCTCTGCCATGATAACAAAGAGATATGAAGACAATGGGTCCCTGTGTTTCAAACCTTGCTTATTGGCAAAAAAAACTAGTTGGACATCCATTGATTAACATAGAGAACATAAAGGTGGAAATGCACACAAAGATAAGATCCTTGATTTTTTTATGGAAGCCAAATTTCTCAATAACTTTGTTTAGAAAAGCCCATGAAACCTAGTTGTGGGCTTTATTCATGTCTAACTTGAGCACCATACTTTTGTTCATTGAATGCAGAACTTAATGAACTGAAATAATAGTCTAGAATGTCTTCCAAAAACAAACCCAATTTTCTGGATAGAAAAGAGAGAAGGAAGTAGAGGTTGGATTCTCAAAGCCAGGGTTTTAGTGAAAATCTTGTAGATAAAATTACGAAGGCTAATGGGGTGGAAGTTGTTGAACTCTTTGGCACCAAGATTTTTGGATTCCTAAACCAAGAAAGTGTTATCAATATCTTTGAGAAGCTTACTACAGGAGAACTTTTTTTGTGTAGCATTAGTGACCCCCTTGTGGATGATATACCAAAAGTGCTGAAAGTTGCCAGCAGAAACTCGTCTAGGCTAGGGGCTTTTCCTCTATTAAAGAAGTCTACTTCCTTAACTTCATGCTTACTAACAAACCCAAAAATACTCATCACCAAATGGGGAGGAAACAAAAGGGATGGCCTTTAGCAACTTGGCTTCTAGACCTAGATTAGTGGTGATTTAAAGAAAAAGGAGGCCTCATTATGAATCCCAAATTTATTTGTAACTATGCGCCCATCAATTATAGCAATCTCCTTTATGCAGTTATCCCTTTTGTGTTTGAGTGTAGTGAAGCTTAAGAACTTTGTGTTCGTATCATCCTCTAACAGCCATAAGGCTCTTGATTTATGCCTCCAAAATACCTCTTTGGCAACAAGGGAGTTAAAGGATTTCAATAGAATTTTTTTTGTTATATAAATCTCAATTCATGTCATTGATATGAATTTCTTTGTCTAATTCCTCAAGCTTAGCTTTAATAGCATTCTTTTGGATGATTATATTACCAAATGTCTCCTTGTTCCATTTTTTAAGATCGACATTGATGATTTTTAGTTTTTTTTTTGAAATTATGAACATGGTTGGCTCAATAACTTCTATCTTCAACCATTCTTTGATTTTGACTTTCAGATCTTGGTAAAGAAACCACATTTTCAAATCTGAAAGGATATCTCTCCAATGTACAACTAGTCTTCATGTTTAAGAGGTTATGATTGGAAGCAATCCTTGGAAGAGAAAATAGGCAACAACTCTGGGAGTAAACCCAATTTATGGAGGCCAAAAATCTATCAAGCTTCACTTGGATGAGTTTATCTCCGTAATGCTTGTTCAACTAGGTAAATTTGGATCTTCTCAAATCTAATCCATAAGGTCACATTCTCATAAAAATTTAGCAAGATCCTCCATATTGTTGAAGAACTCAGTTATACCACTTTTCTATTCATTTGGAGACAATAGAGTTTTGAAATCCCCAGCAACCATCCATTGTTTTTCTTTGCATGAACTTTTGAACTTTGTAAAGTCATTTCACATGATGCATCTGCTTCTTTTAGAATTGAGAGCATTAATTAGCCAATAGGCTTTTATTGTGGACTTGCCAGTCCACAATTTGCCACCAAACCTGTCTCACGCCTCAAAACAACCTTAGTCTATCGTGAAACCATTTTCAGATGCAATTTTCAGGTGCCAAGAAATCTACCAAACAACTTTTAGGCAATCAAATTTTTTTTTCACTGCTGACAGATAAGATAACAATCCATAAAAAATCTTTTCACTGCTGGCAGATGAGATTGTAATTATTCATAAAAAAATCGTTTCACTATTGGCAGACAAGATTGCTATCATTTCATTTGAATACATTAATCAGGCAGAGTGCAAAGTGAATGCTTAGGATACCTAAAACATACAGTTGATGATATTCTTCTCTGCTATTCTACTGAGCTCAAAAGTTTTAGGTTTTGTTTTGGGCATTCATTGAGAAGAGTTATGTTGAGAATATTGCAAAATGGATTGACTGTGCGGCTGCTAAAGGAGTTAAACATGTGGGGCTTGTCATTGGCTTTAATAGAATGGAAATTCGTATACCACCTTCTGTTTTTTATTGTCACTCCCTCGTGGATTTGGAGCTTGCAGGTTTTACATTTACAGAAATACCCACTAACTTTGGGGCTTTCTTGTCCCTTAAAACATGCTCTTTTTCTAGTATTGAAAATTTGACTGATGAAAAGCTTCAAAAACTCATAGCATTATGTCCACATCTTCAGAAATTGGTGGTAAATGCGTTGGACTGCGTTGTTCTATCCACCAGCACCTAAATGCCTCACTTGCCTTGGTGTTGGTGATGAAGCCCCTGGTATTTTTATATCCAATTTTCATTTACTACAGGGACTGGTTTTTGTTCATCTCATTTAAAAAAAAATAGCTGTATTAACACTTAGTACACTTTTCCTGCAAACTCTGCCCATTTTTCTTATTGGCATTGGTGAGAGCATGACACAGTTTGTGCAGAGTCTTGAGGTAAAGTCATTTTGAAATCTGTACATAGCCGTTAACATTTTTTTTTCTGTTTTCTTTCATTTTAAAATCAATGTAGCAAGGCTTTTCCCACCAAGGTCACCCTTAACTTCGTCTTGCGCTATCAAGCCGAGTTCTCCACCAAACATGTTAGTTTTTTATCCTTCTTAGGGTTAATAACAGTTTCATTATTTTGCTTGCTACTGTTTATAATGAGTTCATTTTGGTTATTAGGTCAGTTTTGTAATTTTTTCAGGTGATAATCAGTATTTTTATTAAAATGCCATTGGTCGTTCTATCGAATATTTGTACCAATTGCATAATTTCATTTAAATGCCATTGGTATTTGTAAATGGTCAAGATTTTTAATCAAGAATTTTAATTTGATAATGAAAATAATAAATAAAATAGATATTAAATTTAAAATTGTAACTAAAAAATATATTATTACTATAGTTTATTTATTTATTTTTTGGTCAGTAATTTTTTATTTTATTAATATTTCAAAAGTAAAGTATTACATAGTGCTTCAAAAACTAAATCTGTCCAACAACTACCATGACTAAACCAGAGACCTCCCACTACAATCATTCACTTCCCATCCTCGAATGATATAATCATTGTTCACAAAAGTAACTGTAAACTCCTATCCCTTGTGGCCAAGGCCATGAAACAAAATTGGCATTCAAATGTAATACATTAAACAAAAAAGCTTTAATTTACTTCCAGAAATAATTTTTATATCAAATTTACAAAAATTGGGCAAGAGGCAAACACAGTTCTGCACCATCCCGTTCTTTCATTGAAACCTCCGGACCCTTGCTTCATGGCTTCCCTAGGCCATTCTCCCAGTAATATTCAGGCTTGAAGCATGACCCTTGTCCACACTGCTTCTTCTTCTCCTCCCACAGCATCTGTCATTCTATCTCCTTTTCTAGGACGAAATCCTTGAGCCCTTCCCACCAAATTAAAGCTTCCTCCTGCCGTTCCATTCTGTCCATCCCGTCCTTCCACAAAACTATAGTTTATTTATTATTTATTAGTAATTGTACCATTTAAATATGTGTTAGGTATGTTGATAGGAGTAATACAAACATCTATAATTTTAAAAACTAAAACACCAAAAGGACATGAATAAAAAAAATTTAATACTTACACAAAAGAGAAAGATTTCTTACTACTTAAAGCAATCCACTCATATGTACAGATTCATAATAAAGAGAAAATTTGAGGGATCATATTTGTTTACTTGGATTATTAAAAGTGTTTCAGAAACATTGAAGCCAAAATGGCAGTGATTTCCCCAGATCGCAGCAGAAGATCTGTGTACGCAATGCTTCCATGTAAGAGTGGACAATTTGGCTTTAAAATTATGTGATCAGTCTGACCCATTGCATGAAGTCTGCATGCAGATTAAATTAATCAAGCAATAGGACTCACGTTGAACATGTGGTTAAGACGTAGAGAATATGCTTCAATACATCACATGCTCAACATGACACACAGATTGCGTCATACATGATTCCCACCATGCCTAACATGAGTTTTTAAGAAATAGCTCTAGTGGGACATTAATATCCCAAGATTAGAACAAATTTCAATAAATATTGTAGATTTATGGGCTGGTAAATTTGTTTTGCCAAATTTTTCACTATAACTCCTGTCATATATTTTATTATATAAATCTATAAACCAGTTTGAATTATGACATTTCTTCAAGCTGTATACTTTTCAGTTTTAAATTTTTACTGCTAAATTATTTTTCATCTTTGCTGTTATTCTCAATTTGCTTATTAAATATAATTTCAAAGGTGTTTGTTGTCCCTTTTTTAATAAGTTTGGTCAACTTTTGAATTTTCCCCCTCCTTTACATTAACATTTTGCCATCCGTTTGATCTACATAGATCAAATCTTGTTTTATTTCCCTGATTTTTTAAACTGAAATTGACAGATTGTGTGAAGGCTTTAGTATGCAGAAACAGAAATGGTAATACTCTTCAATATTTCAAATCACTTCTCGTGGGCCTCTTGATTGCGAAAATGAACACCAGAGAAGCTTGAATATGCTATTTGTTTTTACCTATTGTGTGAGATTTAAGCGTATTTTTAGAAAAGAAAAAATGATGACTTGTTCCAATGAAAGAGTTGAATTTTTTGGCATGTAAAGCCAGAAATTTACATTCTTGAACAAGCAAAAGTACTTTCATATACAAGACTGTATTGTGCTTATATAAGTTGGCACTTGTGATGAGACTCCGTTGACAGTGTCTAGGGCAACACCCTCTTCCTTTTTGGTACCTTGGATTGTATATCCAAAGGGTGCTTGTGATCTCTTTAAATATGTGTGTTTGGTGTGTTCTTTCCAATCTTGGGTGTATGTTTTATTCTAAGTTACCGGTGGATTGTATATCCAAAGGGTGCTTGTGATCTCTTTAAATGTGTGTGTTTGGTGTGTTCTTTCCAATTCTGGGTGTATGTTTTATTCTAAGTTATCGGTTCCAGTTCGGATTCAGGTTCGGATTCGGGTACGTATTCGCGGATTCGGCAATTTTTTTTTCTTGGGTATGGGTACGGGTTCGTCCGTACATATATATATATATATTTTTAATTTTTTTTTTATATATATATATTATATATATGTTCAAACTTCAAACATCAAAATTATATATGTTCACAGTTCCCAGTCCATGAACAATCTAGCCAACTTTAGACTAGTTGTTTTGAATGAGAGAAACCAGTTTCATAAGGTTGGCCTATCAAATCTATCTAGCACCACACCCAAAGAAAAATCATGACCCTCATACTTGAGGCAAGCACATTCAATAACCCCTTGTTTACACTCAGCTAGGCAACTAAGGACAGTAGAAAATATTTCAGATCAGGGAATCCATACAAGGTATCATCCAGCTCAGCTAGGAGATTGTTCATACCATAGTTGAACTACTCGCGACTCGGCTCGACTTGCCAAGTCCTTGGGAAAAAAACTCGGGGAAAACTCGGGAAAAACTCGGAAAAACTCGGCGAAAAACTCGGCAACGTAAAAACACGCTTAATTTTAATTAAAAATGCATTTTTTTTGTAAAATTTAATGAGAAGATGCATCCAATGAGTCAATAAATGATACACAAAAGAAACAAGCTGATTCTAGATATATTTAAATGCAAAGTATCTACAAAATCGCATCCTCATGAGGAATGCTGATGGCTGGAAGCAAAATAGTAAATAGTTTTTGTAAAACCAAAAGTAAATACATCATTACAAATTACAACTACAACTTCCTCTTCCCAGCTCTAGGTAAAACTAGAGGGTCTAGTCCTAGAAGTCTGTAGTGGGCGTGACTGAGCCTCCTTGCTCGGTATGGCTGGCTCATCCTCCATCTTGGATGAATCTATGTCTCCACCTGCTTGTGGCATTGGCAATGACTCCTCATCCTCATCCTCTTCCTCCTCAATGTCATCCAGCGTGAAACCAAATCCACCCCTTTCCTCCTCCATAGCTTGCCTCTCCAAATCAGTGTTGTCATCCTCAGAAAACAATGGAGGCTGCTCCTGTGATGTCCAATCATTGTAAGGATCTATATCATCCAAGTCAAGTGGACCACTTGCTACTTCCTCTACCTTCCTTACGCGCAATCGAAGATTATATTGCACAAAGACAAGGTCATTGAGGTGTTTTTGAGCTAGCTTGCTCCTCTTCTTCGTGTCGATGGCTTCAAACGAGCTCTAATTGTGCTCACAGCTGGATGAACTACAAGGTTGACATAAGATTCTGAGGGCAAATTTTTTGAGATTTGGGGTATTTCCACCCCAACTTTGCCACCAAGCATGTGCAAATTAAAATTAGGTTGAAAGTAGCACCCCTCGCTGGGGTCTGAGAGTGAGAAAAAGAGGGGTAGAGAGATAGGTCTAGATCTTGGTTTCAAACTTTCAACTCTAAAATGTATAATACCAAGATTTCTTCAATGCTAATTATGTTGTTATATGGACTTGGAGCATAATCAGACTCAGAGGTTAACCGGAGTTTGGGGGCAGCGCCCCCAAGTTGGGGTCAAGGGGCAACGCCCCTTGCGCGCTCCCTGTCGGGATACAGGGCGGGGTTGAGGGGTAGCGCCCCGCGAGGCCAAAAATACTTTTATTATTTTATAAAGGCGTCGGGTGTCATAAAGTATAAGAAAGGAAAAAGACATATTGAAATGCCACTTATACTTAAATGTTATATTTCATGTGTATATTCTGTTGAAGAGAATGAAACTGACCTGAAAAAACAAAAATTGATAATTTTTTGACATGTTTGGGCCTCTTTTTTTAGTCTAACCGAGTTTTTAAAGAAACTTGCCGAGTTTTTTCTGCGAGTTAAAGTTAGAAAAACTCGTAGAGCTCAAAAACACGATGAGTTTTTGAAACTAGCCGAGTACTCTGTGAGTGTGTCATCTATTGTTCATACATCTCATTGCAATTTTTTAGAGTACTGTAAAGGTTTCCATACTTGGTCTAACTTTGGATCTGCAGAGCAACATATAGTTGTAATTCTGTTATTCCAGAGATAATAATAAAATAGTTAAGTTGTCCTCATTTATTTATCTGTTCCTTTATAATTAATTTAAGTTGCAATCTAGCTATGTGAATCCAAGGGGAATAATATCTGTTGGTTGTAGTTTGCTGTGTTGAAAGCTCAGTGAAGTTTGGATAGTGTCACAATAACCCTAGGACGTTACACCTGGGTCCTCCTTGGTTCGACCTGGGTCCCACCCGGGTCCTGCCTAGGCGGCTGGGTTCCCTATGGGTCCTGCCACGACAAGACCCATAGGGAACCCAACTGCCTAGGCATGACCCGGGTGGGACCCAGGTCGAACCAGGCTCAGTCCAGGACCGAGCATGAACCAGGACCAGGACCTGGGCATTTTAGGGAAGAACTGGTAACTGAGGTTTTATTGTGCCATTTATGATGTTTCATTAGCATGCTTGGCGATGTTGGATAATCTCCTCTTACATGTTTTAATCTTCAGTATGTGATTGACATGGAGGTGAAAGTTTTTGATTACGGTAAAAGTAGGTTTTGAAGGGACCCCAAAACCCTTTACAAAAGATCCTTAAGAAATTAGAGCATTAAGAAACAAGAAGGAACAAACAGCTAAACCACCAAAAAAGCCCCATAGAACCAGCAACGTCCAACCAAGACAGACAAAAGACAGAAAACAAACTACTTAATGTTTTTCAGGGCATTAGCCAGATTTCTGCTAATCCCATGCAATTCTTTAATATTATCCCTAAGTTTAGGGATTTCCTTAGAAGAGACCACAACAACTTTCTTCATGCTCGCCCTTGTTCTCTTTGCCACGCCACCAGGAGCACTTTCCACAGTCCCTGTCTCAAATGCATCTTCATCAATATCAAGGTCCACGACGGGTTTGGGAGTGCTGGAGCCCTCAAGGACCTTAGAGATTTCCTCTAAGTTCTTAGTAACAGCTGTAAGGATATCCAGAATCATTACCAAAAGGTTTTTCATAGCAGTTTTTCCTTCCTCCAGATTATCAATTTGAGCTTCCATCTTCTTAGTTTTTTCCTCCATATCCTTCTTCCACTGCTTCTGGTCCCTATCATCTTTCTTCCTTTTCTCTTCCCACTGCTTCCCATTTTTTTCTAGATTCTTTATTCCTTCAGAAGCCCACCTGTCAAAACCCATTCTAGCCTCAGATAGGTTTTTGAGATTATCTAGAATTAACCCTTCTCCAGCATACTCCTTATCCCTGCTCGGATTCTTCTTGTCCATCTCCTGCTCAAATTCCTTATTCTTCTCCTACTCCATATCCATTTCTTTTTCCTCATTAATCTTATTATCCTACTCCTCCACTGGCTGGCTATTGACAGTACCTAAACTAACACTGTGGGTAGGGCTATCTTGAGCGGAAACATCCTCAGCTCCTCCTTCCTCTTCCCCCACCTCCTCCTCTTTCCAGCTTTCCTCTCCACCAGTCTCATCAGTTTCCATCTCACTACCATCTTTTCCGATATCCTCTGAGTCATTCTCCGTCTCCCTTTGAATATCCTTGTCCTCTTGAATTTTCAACCCAGTAGCATTTTTGCTCTTTTTGCTCTGAGTCGACTCTTCCTTGCTAGGCCCGCCTTCGTCCATCTTTCTCTTACCTTTCCTCGGAGACGCAAACAATCTCTTATTTTCTGAAAAGCAAGGATTTTGCAGTACTCATAAATGAGCAAAATGAGGCCACAATGAAGCACCGGAGTCGTAGGGTTCTTGCTATGCTTATTAAGAGACCTCGACAGAGACTTGAAGAGGTAGTAGGGCAGGGAAATGCTCTTCTCATGCCTGAAATGATTTAACAACACAAAATGGTATGTGTGGACCCTAGTAAAACGACCCTCCACAATAATGTATTCCATAATAGCATTCAACACATAGCCCCAAATTTTCTTAATGTTGGAAGCATCATAATACCCCCCCGTAGCTTTACCAATTTTTGCCCTCTCCTCTTTGCACGGAAAAAGCTTAACCGCATTATTAGAAACTTTCAAGTCTCTAAAGAAATTAAGACTTGAGTGGGGCATACCTGTTACTGTCGCTATGAGGTCCGCATCCAGCTTAAACCTCACACCATGAATTTTGAATGAACCGTTAATCCAGTTTTCAGTGACTTTGGTGACTACTAGGTTAACTCTTCCTTTATCATAATCGACCAGCTTCTCCATGAAATTCGTCATGAACCCTTTTTCCAGCTTAGTCCATACCTTTGGCATTTCCTTCCATTTGGAAATGTTCGGTTCCTCTCTCCTTAGATCCCCCCCATTTTTAAGTTCATAATACCAAGTCTGTTCTTATGCAATTTTGGAGCTTCCTTCCAATTGACTCTCGAAATTTTGAAAATGTTAACCCACAAAGTGTGCGAAAGATTAATAGCTTTGATTAGGATTCTGCCATTCTGCCAAGTCATCATTACCTTTCTATAAATGTGAAGATTACTCATTAAAACTTTCATAATTGATTGTGCGATCCATCGTTCCCCATGAATCTATCATTTCTTAAAAGATCTTTAATATTAAAATTAATATTACCTTCCCCATACCAAATACTTTGAGCTTCGGAATTTACGCCTAGGTTTGCCAAACCATCTGCTACCAAATTTTTTTCTCTAAAGGCATGTTCAATTATAATAAATTTAAAGCTAGCTATAATTTCTCTAGCTTTAAAAATTATATTTTCTATAGACCACGATGGCTCAGTTTCTCCCTTTAGGCACTTAATAATGTTTAGAGAGTCTCCCTCCATCCATAAATTATCATGATTTAGATTTTTTGCAATAATCAAAGTATTCAAAGCTGCAGAGGCTTCGGCATAATGACTAGTTTGATTACCCAGAGGGCCAGCAACTGCCACAAGGCAACTTCCAGCAAAATTCCTTACAATGCCCCCATAACCAGCTTTATCCGGGTTCCCCTTAGACGCCCCATCAAAGTTGGCCTTAATCCATCCCTGAGACGGAAAGTACCACACAAGACCATCCCTGCCCTTATCCTTACTAGATTTGATATTAGAGAGGTTCCATCTGTCAATAAAATCCTCTTTAGCAGCTAAACCATGATCAGTTCCATTTAAACATTCAAATATCGCTCTAGAGATTTTATCCACCACAACTTCAAGGTTAGCACTTTTATCCCTAAAAATCCTATTGTTACACTTCTTCCAGATATTCCATATAACATT
Organism: Cryptomeria japonica; assembly: GCF_030272615.1. Classification (NCBI taxonomy): domain Eukaryota; kingdom Viridiplantae; phylum Streptophyta; class Pinopsida; order Cupressales; family Cupressaceae; genus Cryptomeria; species Cryptomeria japonica. Next base: position 473,192,918 of record NC_081407.1, on the reverse strand, counting down.
AGGGAGAGTAAGTTTCCACAACTCAACATTCTTAGGGTTGGAATTAGGACAGTACCATTGCTGTCAGAACTCCCCCAGAGAGTTTGGGAAAACCCAGCTCAGCTTCCACCTACTAAAAATAATATTCCAGATTTCCTGACTGAAAGTGCACTGGTAGAGGATGTGACAAGCAGACTCCTCTTCCCTGCAACAAAGAGAAAACCTGTTAGGAAAAACAAATCCTCGCTTTTGGAGGTTATCAAGAGTCAGCACCTTGTTTTGGATAAAAATCCAGAAGAAGATATTAATTTTGGGTATCAACTTCTTTATCCACACTTTAGCCCACAAAGGAATCTCTTCCGGAACTTTGTTGTGGATAGCTACCGCCGAAGACACAGAGTAATTCCCATCTAAAGTCTCCCTCCAAATCAAACTATCATCCTTATTGTCCCTAAAAATTTTAGAAGAAAGCAAAATCTCAAGAAACTTTAATCCTGGACATTGCTCGCTGAACTCAATCCACTTCACGTTTCTCCAATTTTCTCTAATAGAGCCACCATACCTATTTTTGAACCAATCTTTCCATTCCTTAAGGATACGAATATCCTCCAGAGATTTATCCAAGAGCCATATGTCTTCCCAAAATCTAATAATTTTACCATTCCCCAATTTCCACATTCTTCTAGCAGCAGCCCAACTTTTAGCCGTTTGAATTGCATTCCAAATTGCAGAGCCTTCAACAGAAAAAGAGTTATCCAGAAATTCTTCCTCATATGGTTGCATATAAAGATATTTCTTTTTCCAGATTAAATTCCATTCTCTTTCCTCCCCTTTCTTTCTCCAGATTTGTTTAGCTAACAAGGCATTATTCATAGAAATTATATTCCTTAAACCCAACCCCCCAAAAGCCTTAGGAGTACAAATTTTGTTCCAAGCAATAAGGGGTATTCTATTTTTGTCTTCCACTCCTGACCAAAGGAACTTTTTTTGAATTCTCTCAATAGCCTCCACAAACTTTCTGGGGATTTTAAACAGACTAAGGGCATAAATAGGCAAATTTTGAAGAGTAGCTTTATGCAGCGTTACCTTGCCCGCTTGACTAAGGATAGCTCCTTTCCAACCAGCCAATTGAGAATTGAATCTATCAACCAGCTTCATCCAGAAATTCTCCGAAGGCTTTATACAAAGTGGGAGCCCCAAATAAGTTGAAGGAAACTCAACAATTTTACATCCAAGGATTCTTTCAATCCTCATTTGTCTTTCAACAGGGGTATTGATGAAGAACAAAGAACTTTCATCCCAATTAATTTTTTGGCCGGAAGTAGTTTCATATGTGTCCATAACATTCTTCATATTTCTTGCTTCCCTAATAGTAGCTTCCCCCATAGTAATTGAATCATCAACAAACTGTTCATGAGTACAGGTTATGTTGGAAGATGAAGGTTTTAGGCCTTTGAGTTTTCCATCTTCCACATTTTTTATAATATATCTGCCCAGACTTTCAGCTAAAATAGTAAATATGATAGGGGAGATGGGATCCCCCTGTCTTAAACCTCTAGAACTTTTGAAGAAACTGGAAGGGGATCCATTAACAATAACTGCAGAGGAGGAAGTTTGAGTCAACTGGGAGCAGAGCTGAATCACTTTTTCCCCAAACCTAAAAGCTTTCATAATTCTGAAAAGGAATTGCTAATTCACTCTATCATAGGCTTTAGACATATCCAACTTAAGAAAAAAACCCTGATTTTTTTGCAACAGTTAAAGAGTGAATGTTTTCATGAACTGAAATAATAGAGTCCAGAATCTGTCTACCAGGGACAAAACCATTCTGCTGAGCTGAAATAATCCTGGGAAGAATATCCAGCATTCTAGAGGTAAGAACCTTAGACATAATCTTGTAAACAGAATTACAAAGACTAATAGGTCTGAACTTGTTAAGAGAGTCAGCTCCAGAAACCTTCGGAATAAGAACGATGAAGGTCGTATTCAATTCTTTTAAAAGCCTCCTTGAACCAAAGAATTCTTTAACTCCATTACAGATATCAATCTCCACAATATGCTAGAAGATTTGGAAGAACATTGGAAATCCATCCGGACCAGGAGACTTATCTCCCTGAAAAGAAAACACCGCCTTTTTGATTTCCTGATTAGAAGGGATCCGAGAGAGATATTTATTGTCATCCTCATTTAAAATGGGAGGGATAGCCTGCACAAGAAAGTCTTGATTTTTGACATCCAGATCATCCACCCCTCCTTAAAGATTGCTGAAAAAATCCAAAGCTTCCTTTCTTATATCATTTTCATCCGATAAAATCCCCCTATTGCAAGATAACCTAGAAATCCTGTTAACCGCCCTATGCTTTAGAGCTGTCAAGTGGAAAAACCGGGTGTTTTTATCACCTTCCTTCAGATACAAGGCTCTTGATCTTTGTCTCCAAAAAGTCTCTTCATTAGAAATAATTGTGTGGTATTTAGACAGCAACCCATTTTCAGCAGATCTCAAGTCCTCTGAAAGCCCTTCCTCTTGGATCTTATCTTGGACTTCCTTAATTTCAGTCTTAATTTGGGCTTTGCTTTTAAAGATATCACCAAATATCTCTTTGTTCCATATTTTGATTTTGGCCTTTATAATGTTAAGCTTTTTGGCTATTCTGAATAAAACCGTTCCCTCAACCTCAGAATTCCACCAATCAGCAACATAGACTTCCAAAGACGAGTGGGATAACCACGCTTTTTCAAATCTAAAAGGGAAATTTCTCTTAGCAGAAAAAGAATTAGCAGTAAAAGAAATAGGGTAATGATCAGATCCAATCTTAATAATTGATGCCAAAGAGCAACTATACTTAGAAAGCCACTCAGGAGAAATCAGGGATCTATCCAACCTTACTTGAATAAGATCAAATCCAGTTCTGTGATTGGTCCAAGTATAATTAATCCCTTGGAGATCCACATCCATAAGAGCTTGATCGTTAATAAAATCCATAAGATCTTGTCTTCCCTCCAGCTACAAAGGGAGGCCTCCCATCTTTTCATCCTCTTTAAGAGGTGTATTGAAATCTCCCATTATTATCCAGCTTTTATCAGCGAAATTTAGTCTGTCTTCAGCAAGGCTCCTCCAATATTTATATCTCCCAACTTTAGAGTTAGGCGCATAGACATTAGTGATAACCCAGACAAAGTTATCCTTATATGCTCAAGTAGAACTGAGGTTCTATTAACTTCAGAAATGATTTCCTTCCCTATAATAGTATTTTGGTTCCCAAAAATCGTTGTTCCTCCAGAGGCACCCTCCGAACTGGTTCCAATAACTCCATTATTTTTTAATATTCTAATCCTTTCCACTTTATCCTTACACATCTTAGTTTCCTGAACAAGGACAACATCCGGTTTATGATCTCTTATAATATTACATAACACATCCTGCTTATGGGGGGCATTCAACCCTCTTATATTCCATGAAATTATCTTCATACTTTAACTGGGGATAAGGCTGACTCGATGGAGCTCTGTGTTCCATCAGCACGGTTCTTCCAACTTTCCTATTCCCTTTGATTTTTTAGAGAAGGTCTCCCCTGCTTTTTGCTTTGACTTCCTACATCTGCCACTTTCTTATTCCTGCTTCTAGTTGAAATACCTCCATTGGGTCCTCCATTATTTGATTTGCCTTCTTTAGTACTGAGAATCCTAAGATTTCCCTCAAGAGCCACCGTTTCCAAACTATTAGGTGAAGTTTTGCATTGGATCGGCTTAGGACTTCCATTGGTTAATAAAAGAAAAGGCTCAAAATCCGAAATGTTATAGTCCTGCTTTTCTTTAAAGTCTCCCCCATTTTCTTTAGTATTAAATGAGGCAGAAGCATCATCTTTGGAACTCTCATCAACTTTTACCTAGAAATAGGCCCTCCCTTCTGGTCCTTTGATTCAAATTTTTGAGCATTTACATCTATCCTTTGCTCTTTCTCCTTGTTGCTCTCTATTTGATTGTTAGAATAGGCACACACATATTTTTCATTATTACTATTCATATCCTTCTTTTCCTCATTTTCCAACTCAATCACTTCCTTATCAGGAACACACTCTGCAGTTGGGTCTTCCCTCTTCCCTTTTGTTTGCCATTTCTCCTTCGAACTACTATCACTCTTACCACTCTTACTCTTCTTGAGCGGGCAAGATTTCGCCCAATGACCCGACTTTTTACAATGAAAACAAGCAAACGTGAGAGATTCATATTCAATCACTTGGGTCCATTTCCCCAATTTAAATATAATCTCAATAGATTGAGGCATATCCGTCATTTGATTAACATTAACACAGATACAAGCAAAAACCAACCTTTATTTAGTTGCAGTCATCGGGTCGATCGAGAGAAGTTCTCCAAATGAACCCGCTATCCCTTTAAAGACTTCCTCATTCCAGAACTCCAGCGGAAGGCCAGGGAGACGCGTCCAAACAGGCGCCGACACAAAAAGGGACTCGTAAAGAGAAAGGTTAGGAGCCCATTTCTGTAAAGCCAAGGTTGACTTGCCGAACATCCATGGCCCTTCACATAGAGCTTTATTCATATCTTCTTCGGTATTAAAAGCAAAGGAGAAAAAACCCCTAGGCAAAGCCGCCACATCCACTTGACCTTTGAGAACCCATGTCCTCCTTATAAAATTCCTAACAACATCAATGTTAGGTCTAAAACCAACGAACCTTCCAACTAAACTCATAGCTAATCCAGACACAGTGAGATCAACCAGCTTATCCGGAACAGAGATAGCAACAACCCCTGTCGCGGGATCAGAAATATTTTTAACTTCTGGAAGCCCAGATTTCACCAGCGACCTCACTCCAAAAAGCGAAGACCATTTTTTTTCCTTACCTCTATCATGTGGGTCCCCGTTTTTGGAATCTTTGTCTTCCACTGATTTGACTGTCGCCTTGTCCCCTTCAGTACCCTAAGAGGCCTGGAAACCAGCTTGATTACCAGTTCCACCGGCAGAAAGATTGCCATCCCCAAGAAATCCATCATTCCCAGATTTGAAATTTGAATTTCCCGCTCGCCGCTCCTCTCCAGCCATGGTAATTAATGGTTGACATGGTTGTATTTGCCATGGTTGTATTTGCCCATTAGTGACATTGATGCAAGTCAAAGCGTGTACTTTATGGATAATTGAGAAGAGTTAAATATTTATAATTGGTTGCACCACACTTGCATGAAACGAAGGTAGGTTCTTTGTTTAATTAGACTAAAGAAACTCCATGTTCCATTATACAAAAATGGATTAGCTGGAAATTTTTAATGACTTATTATACAATGATTATTTGTACAAATCAAAATTCATATTTTTAGTCAAAACATGTATAGATTTATATTATACAATTGATTATGCAATATTAAAATACATTTAAATTTCTACCTACAGTGTCCTATCGGCATATCCCTTGAACCTCCTCTAGGTGCAAGTGCTAGTATATTTTATAAGATCCGAATTGAATTATCTACCTTGCTAGTAAATAGAATACTGAGGGGGTGCATATTCTTCAATAGAACCTCCCCATCAACCTCTTGAGGATCCAAAGGATCATAGGTCTGCTTAAAGCACCCTTAGAGCTTACATCTTCAAAATCAGCATTGTTCGAAATCTGCCTTTTAATTTCAGAAAAAACTTGCTTCAAACATAGAATAGAGGGCTTATGGTCCAAACAAAAGTTCCTAACTATCTTCTACTTATTTAGACCATTAAGCCCTTTGATATTCCAAGAAACAATCTTCATTTGCATGATTTTCTAGAGCTACTCAGCTCCAAAGTACTTTGATTGCCATTTGTGATATGTTTTGGAATCTTCTTGGATTTTCCCTTGAGCTTGGTTGCCCCCTCTTTGATTTCAACCAACATCTGCAATCTTCTTAGGGATTCTAGGCGCCTTTATACCAAAAGAGTCTTTGATATTCCTTAGGGACGAAGATGGGGAAGATTTGAGCTCCACTTCATGAGCTAGCGAGCAAAGAATAGTTTTTATATCCTCCACCAAACTTGCTAAATTAGAACCGAAACACTGCAACTTTTTTATGATCAATTCATTCTTACAAGATTCCCTAGCATCCCCACAAAGGCAGATAGGGAAACTAGATTTGAGAGGGTCAAAGTCCCAACAATAGAGGGAGGAGCTTGAATAACATGTGGAGAGTCTTGAGGGCCAGCACATGTTTGCTAGGAGCACCTTGACCAGATTGTTCTTGATCCACCCCTTGGAACCAATCCAAATTTCTCTTTAAGGTAAACCTGCCTCTCAACAACTTGCCCCTTGCTCAAAATTAGAAGCTGTCATTGACTCCTCTCTCATCTTTGTTAGGCAAGCATTCACATCTTGTTTGTTTTGATCCACATTTTAACCATTTCAGGTGGGCTTAGGAGCTTCCCTATCCTTTTTTCTTGAGATCTTCTTGTTCTTTTTATTCAAAGGGCATTTGTTTGAGAGATGGCCATGTTTTCGGTAAAGTTGATAGAAAGGATATAATGTCCCTTTTTTTCTCAGCTATGCAAATTTAAATAATTAATTGATTTGTGTTAAGTTATTTAAGACAATTAATATTTAATTAATAGTTATTTAAATAAAGTAATTTTTGGTTTAGAGTAAAATATAAGTGAAATCACTTTATGGCTAAAGTATATTATTTTACTTAAGAGAATAAATTATTAAAAGGGAGGCTTGGAAAGGAAGATGATATCATTTGGGTAAATATTTTATGGGAGAATAGTGGAGAGCTGCAGCTTTTCAAGAAGTTTGAGGACAAAAACCCTTAAGCTTGGATGGGTTGTTGGCCAAAATCCAACACCATTAGGAAGTGGATTCATACCAAGATTCACATTGGACGACATTGATCAAGTTAAATGGTTATTGAAATTTGAGAAGTCTGAGGAAGACAAATTTCTGAGGTTTATTCAAAATTGCAGAATAGGGGACTCCATGGTAAGCTGGCATTCTATTCCTCAGGAGTCAATTAATTCAGAGATATAATATTTATTGGTCTATAGTATTTTAAATGCTGGGCAAAGAATTATTATTTTTGGTGAATAATAATATCTGAAGATTATTTGATCGTGGGCATTATATTCCTGGACACCACCAATTACCAAATATTTTAAGTCAGAAAAGGAATGATTTATTTGGGCGATCAAATATTCCATAATGAAGGATCCTTAATATTCTTCATGGCAAACCCTATTGTGGACATCATATGAATTAACATTCAAGTTGGCGTGAGAGTTATATTTGCTACGCACCATACAAGGTATCAATTATTTTGACTTGATATTATGGTCAATCTTCTTGCTAGGTGATATATTAATGAAATGAAATGAACATTGTTGAGAGACTTTATCATATATTTATTACCTCTTGTGGAGTGATTATATAGTATCAATTTTGGGCAATTAAAACTTGTGAGATGGATACAATAATAAATTGCAAGAGCCTTTGAAGGTAAATAAATATTATAACTCATATCTGCTGGGTCGTGAGCATTTCTAGGGGAATTTTGGACGCTCAGAAATGTCATTCTAATTCATGTTGCAAAGCTATTAGTGAATCTCTTTCATGAGCTGCGATTAGAAGGTGAATGGATAATTGGCATCTTATCGAGCTAAGTAATGACAGGAGATTATTAACGATATACTTGCTTGTACTTGTAAGCACAATATATTGAGACTACCACCAATGTCGTGGGGTTGTTTGAGTTACATCTCGGGATGTGAGGGCATTTGTAATGTCCCCTTCTCAGTGATGTGCATTCAGTGGTCCATTGGCCTATTCCGGAGACCCGTAGGCTATTTGGAAAGGAGAATTAGGGTTTCCTATTTTCTAGGAGGATTCTTTGGTGTTTTCAGGGGGTATATTTGGGAGTTTGATAGTTTGGATTCTGGATTCCTTCTGGGTTTTCAGAGAGCTTCAGGATGGTTCGACATGCATCTGCATCGGGTGACTTTTTCCTGACTTACAATTTTTAGTAAGTGCGAACGCTGCTCAGGATGTGGTTAAAATCACTTTGGAAACACTTACTATTTTTAGCAGTATGCTATTTTTAGTAAGTACTATTTTTAGCAGGATGTCAGCTAGCCTGTTCAGATGGCTATTTCCGGCAGGTCAGTTTGAGCAGTTGGTCTTCCAACATTTTTCGGTGCTATTCTTGGCAAGGATTCTGCAGCTCAGCTCAAATGACTATTTTTGGCAGTTCAGTTCAGAGCCCCAACTCAGTTCAGTTTTGGTGATTTCCAGCACTTCAGTCTCCGACTCAATTTGGCAATAATCAATATTCGAGGAGAAGGTATTTTTAATATATTAATACCTTAGGCATGAGGTATTAATATTTGATTATTTTATGGATGGACGACTTAGGAAGGGAGAAAATATTAATTTATCCTAAGTCTATTTGGGCGAAATTTGTATATGACTTCAAGGGGGTCGTCATGGTGTTAATAAGTAAATTATAACTCAAGGCAAATGGGGTGATTTTTTAAGTATATTGCCTTAGTAATATTTTTTATTTGGAAGTCATAGTTGGGCGCCCACTTTACACTTTATTTTATGACACTTATATTTATTAAAAAGGGCGATTTTGGGTGAATGTGAATTGGGCGAACTTGTGCAAGGAAATGAAATGAAATGCAATGCTAAATGTGGATGAAAGGGAATGGCATTTGGTTTGGGCGTATTTGGAGTGCATTTGAATTTGAATTTGGTTGGCAAAAAGGTATAAATAAGTGACCTAGGCTCTCATTTTGGTATCCAAAGAAAATATATCGTTATGTTGTCGGAATGACTCCAGATTTCTTCGAGGGTGAATACCTCCTAGATATTTCCTTCCGGTTTCGAGTGTGAGACATCACTCCTAGCCGTGGTTCAAAGTTGTGAGCTATTTGGTGATTTTTGGGTGTGTTGGTGAAGAGTTGTGTGCTGCTGCGTTTTTTGTTGTTGCTGGTGTGTGTTGGCTGGAAGTGTATTTTGCTCGTAGCTATCTGCGTGTTGAGTGCATCATTCTGGGTGAGGGCTCGTTGGAAGCGTATCGGAGAGACAATAATTCTCCTACATTGGTGTGGCATTTGGAGAACTCTCCAATTTACAGTTGCAAATCGAACTATTCAGCCAAAATGCCATTTCTAGAATTGCCTTGGGTTGCGTGCATCTCAGTTGTTGCTCTCTAGTCGCAGTTTCGAGGTATTGATTTGATTGTTTATGTTATACACTTCATTTGCATTTGGTTTGGCATGATTCCATTCAGTTTTGAGAGAGTTACAAGCATTTTAGTGATTTTTGGGATGGCTGGTTCTGCGTTTCATTGTATCTGATTTTAGAACAAGAAGTAGTGTTTATGGTGAGAATGTGTTATTGAATTCTTGAGATATGTACTTCATTCTATCTTCTTTCACATCTCTATCTTTGTAAGAATTGCTTCAGTAGTACTAACCAATTCATTGTATGCTGCATTTCTCGCTGAACAAGTGGAAGAGGATGGCTTAGCCACCTGTATGTTTTGTAATTCAGCTTTGTCCTCCCACTGAGCTAGTGGTTGGGTGATATTGTCCTCTCGCTGAAATATGCAATTGAGTGATAGTTTTATGTAAAATTCCTCCCACTGCACAAGCGGTAGAGTGATTTGGTTCTGTTATGCTCTTGTTACCTTGGCTGGTTTACCGCCAAGTTCTTGTTCTTCATCCCGCTGAAAAGTGGAAGGGGCTGGCTTGCCGCCCAGTATTGTATTTGCATTGTAATTTCCAGCGGATTAGTGAGCTAACGAACCCCTTATCACCGTATGCTCTCACCTTCCCACATTGGGCTCTTGGTGATCAGAAGGTGGAAGGGTCACTTTTCAGTAGCATTGGGATTATATTTCGTAACTTTAATGGGTGCATTGTAATATTTGTTGTGCTTGAAAACCGAAAAAATAAGAGGGAATATTACAGCATTTGTGAGCAAAATCGTGGATTAATAAATCTGCCTACCTGAAGATTATATCTTTGGTCCAAAGAAACGGGACTCGGACTCGGCTCGGACTCGGCAAGGCCAACTCGGACTCGGACTCGGGACTCGGCGTCAGACTCGGCTCCAGACTCGGCTAGACTCGGGATAGTGAAAAACTCAAGAAATTTAGAGATTTTTAAATATTTAAAACTTGTTTCAGACACCCTTTATTGAATACACCTTAAAGACACAATAACATCATCAAACTCGGCTCATTTGATTACATACACAAGTATACATCAATCACATAAGCATAAACGCAAATTGTAGCTGAAGAAAATAACAAACATAGATATATAAATATTGTCAAATGTATACAATATTACAAAACTCATGGAATAAAAAATCCATGTCATCATATGATCATCATCAAATGTTTCATACAAATACCAAAGGTAAATACAACTACAAGTCTATGGCTCAGAGGAGCCTGCACTCTCTGGCCCCAGCCCCCTGCGAAGGCGTCTAAGGTAGGTCCTGGATGATTCGACTGCCATAGCCGCTCCCCGTGACACCATGCCATGCTCACCAACATCAGGAACATCCGTGTCACTATCTGCCTCTGAATCTCCTGTCTGTGCTCGTGCTCTCCACTCCTCCTTTGCCATGGCTACAGTCTCAACCTCTATATCTACCTGGTCGATCCAATCAATGTCAGACTCGGAGGTTAAATTTTCTCTACTTCTATCGATGCAGTTTCCCCCATATTTTTCGACGGGGGTTTGGGGGTAGCGCCCCCAAGGTGGGTGCGCACTCCCTGTCGCGATACAGGGCGAGGTCGAGGGGCAGCGCCCCGCGAGGCCAAAAAAACTTATTACAAGTCTGAATTAGGGTTTCTTTGAGAGTCTTCCTTAGGGCCTGGTTTTGCTCTTGTTGCTAATTGGGTCTTGCTTGGTGAGTGAGTATCATTCTTGAAGGTCCAAGCTAGGTCAAGTTGGTGAGTGATAAAGTCTGGAATGTCATCCTGATCTTCAAATGCCCTGAAATTTGGCTAAGTCTGGAATGTCCTGATCCTGAAATTTGACTAAGTCTGGAAAACTGAAGAATCCTCCAAAAACTAGATTTTGCAATATAACTCCTAGAGGCCCGAAACCACTCTCAAACATCCTGACAGTATATATGGAATATAACTTAAAGTATAAGAAATATTCCATAAAATAATCCTGACGGAGAGACCAAAATGTCAAATTTCGCCCTTCCAAAAAAACTTTTTAAAATGTTTTTTTTTTGGTCATTTTATTAACCCAGCCAGTAGCCGAGTCTGGGGCTCAGGACTCGCCGAGTTTGGCGATTTTGAGCCAAAATCGCCAACTCGGCGAGTCTGGCGAGTTTACTCTCCAGACTCGGCCGAGTCCAAGTCCGAGCCCTTGGGACTCGTTTGGCCTGACTCGGACTCGGACTCGCCGAGTTTGGGCGATTTCGGGCGAGTCTCGTTTCTCTGCTTTGGTCGTTGCTTCAGAATTTACATCAGTCGAGCTGTTGTTATTATTGAGCAAAATAAAGGATGGGCGGAGTCTTTCATTTAATCAGCCTACTAGTATGATCAGCATAATAGACACTGAAGTTGAAGCTACTGCAATATCATTAAAGTATGAATGGAATATATTGAGTCTGCAAGGCAACATCGATGAAATTGAAGACTAAGAGTACTGGAAATTTATAATTTCTCAGGCATGTTCTGTGGACTGGACTTCCAGGTCAGATTATTAAATCTGTATCTTACCCTTGTATTATCACAAAGAATGATAGTTAATTCTGTAAACCTCTAATATTTGTCTATATATATCTTATTTCTGTTATATGGAATGCATTGGTATGAGCAAGCTTGAAAAACTCGGATTTTGCAATAACTCGGCAAGGCCAAAAAATTTAAAAACTCGGGACTCGCCAAAACTCGGCGAAAAACTCGGCAAAACTCGGCAACTTTATCGAACATTTGAAAATACATTTTTTTATTATATATAATTCAAAAACACACATTTACACCAAATTTGTATAACATATATGATTTCCATGATATATAAATCAAATTTTTTTGGTAATACATAGCAACAAATGCAAGTATCATAGCATAAACCAAAAACCAAGTGCAACATATGAATAAGAGTTCAATACATATCAACGTATCATAGTGACAGACTCATAGAGTCATAGAGTCATAGACCACAAAACAAGAACCTCTGAAATTCTGATTACATATCAAGTTCAAAGTTTGGTATCAATGAAAATATTAAAATAAGAAATCATAAATTGCGTCTACGACTAAAGCTCAAAACAGATTGTGGCCGTTGGGTGGGTGGTGCTGAAGTAGTGGCAACATCCTCAACACTAACAGGTGCCTCTGCTACATGATCAACCTCCTGCTCCTCCTCACGTGCTGCCACTTCCGCATCCCATTCCTCTCCTGCCCTCTCCAACTCACTCAGCTGCTCATTAGTAAGGAATGGATCCAAATCATTATCAACATCATCAGGATAAGCAACCCATTCTGTTGCATATGGATCAATGTCATCCAAGTCAAGTGCTTCATGTGAATCTTGCCCTAGCACCTTCTTCTCATGTAATCGAATGTTGTACCGCACATAGACAAGATCATTCAAGCGTTGTTGAGTCAACCTATTGCGCTTTTTTGTGTGGATGTTCTCAAAAACACTCCAGTTGCGCTCACAACCAGAAGCACTACAAGGCTATGATAATATGCGGATGGCAAGCTTTTGAAGATTAGGCGTTGTGGCACCATAATCTTCCCACCACAAATCTGCAAGGATACAAAATGTGATTTATAACTTGTAAAGATTTCAATAATCTTAAAGAGAGAAATAAATGGTAAAAATTAAACATATGTTTTTTTTTCCCTGGTCATAAGGTGGCTCTCCTACGTTTGCAATCAGGTGAAGAAAACAATTCCCCTAAGGCCTTCTTATAGCTTTGCAACTCATCAAGTATCAGGTCTCGAAGGATCTCATCATCAACTAATCTCCGAATGCATGTGTCAAGGCCAATTCTAACCTCTGCATCTGCTCTGAAACTCGGAGAGTAAAAAAACTTGGGATTCAAGAAGTAGGCAGCAGCATGAATATGTTGGTGGAGTTGATGGTTCCACCTCCGATCAATTATGCGCCATATGGGTTCATACTTGGTCTTGTTTGACCCATACAAGTGTTGAATCGCCTCTTTGGCCTTATCCATGGCCTCGTATAGATACCCCATGGAGTTATGATCCCAATCCACCATTCGTAGCACCCTCACCAACGGTTCCGACACCTAGATATAAAAAATCTAACAAAATCAGCAGATTGAAATATTAGAAAATTAAATAATAAATCATCAATTAAAGTTTCAAAACTTACATTGATGATCTCCTCCACTATCTTGGCAAAATTAGTATCAAAAATGGCAATCACAACCTTCTCTGCTTCAGGCTTTGTAGCATAAGGACTCCCCAACCATCTTTCACTCACGAACATCCGCTTCAGGTTGGGCAATGTAGCAAGTATGCTCTGCAAGTTGAGGAAATTGGTAGCAAAGCGTGTGACCCCCGACCGCACAAGATCCTTACCTTCAGTGTGCTCTCTCATAAGATTCAGGACCCATGTGTGATTGTAGATGTATTTGGTGATATTCCTTCCATCTTCAACCACTTTTTTTACCCAACTTAGGTTCCCTATGTCCTCAAGGAGCAAGTCAAGACAATGGGCAGCACAAGGGCTCCAAAATAATGTCGGATGTCTAGCCATTAGAAGTCTGCCGGCTGCCACATATGCAGCTGCATTATCAGTCACAACTTGGATGACATTCTGCACTCCCACATCCATCACCACCTCATCCAACATGTTGCACAAGGTCTCCGCATTCTTCACTTCATTGGAGGCATCAATTGATTTTAAAAATACTAACTGTCCTCCTGAAGCAACTAGAAAGTTGATGAGTGTCCTATTCCTACCATCTGTCCATCCATCAGAAAGAATGGTGCAGCCATTCTTTTCCCAAATAGTCCTTTGCTCTTCCACTAATGCATGAGTGTTTTGGACCTCATCCTGCAATAACGGTCCACTTACCTCGTAACGGCTTGGGGACTTGAACCCCTTACCTGCCACAGTCAACGCGGTGACCAATTGGTCCCAAGATGGACTAGAAATAGCATTGAACGGAACATCGTTGTAGATAAAAAATCTAGCACACGCCACCTTGGCTTGTTGGTGAGCCTCTTTATTCCATGCAGTGCCAAGCAATCCAGGTTGTGCACCAGGAGTGTTACGTGGAATAAAGAAGTTTTCCATGTTGCTGTCCAAAGTTCCCTTTGCTCGTATCCGTGGCCCAAGGGAAGAGCCAGATGTCCCCACATCTGTATGTGACCCTATGGAACTCAAATCTGCCCTTGGGGCTGCCATTGCCTCTGCTGTTCTCTTTTTTGTTGCCTTCCTTTGATCATATGCTTCAAGCGCTGCTATTGCATCTATCGTAGCCTCTTCAGTACATTCCGTACAGCTTGTGGTATCTCGGCATTGAATTTTTGCAAGGTGATATTTGAACCTATTAATGCCACCTTTTACAATTTTTTTGCAATGGTTGCAAAAAACATCTCCTTGTTTTGGACCTGGTCTCCCATGTTTCCAACAAGGGTCTCTCTTTTTGCCACCAACTTTAACTGTAGAAGCTGAATCCATTTTCTTTCAAAAAGATGTGGAAAAGAACCTAGCAAAAGATGTGGAAAAGAACCTAGCAAAAGAGAGACAACATTTAGAGATAAATAACATTGTTAACAAAAAAAATCACGAACATCCAAAAATTACAATGACTGTATAACTGTATTTTATTTACAGTCATCTATTAATAGATGACTATCTAAAATTAAATTTTTTAATTGGTTGTGTATTTTTTTAAGTTTTTAACTTCAAATTTAAATTTAAATGAAATACTTTAATACACATTGACATTACATAGTTGACAGTCATTTCAAATGACTATGAGTATGTATCACATAGTCATTTCACAATTGACTGTGTAATACACAATCATTAATTACAATGTACATTAATGATTAATGTATTACACAGTCATCAGTCATCTGAAAATGACTGTGTATTACACAGTCATTTCAAATGACCGTGTATTACATAGTCATCAGTCATTTGAAATGACTGTAATGACTGTGACTGTGTAATACACAATCATTTTCAAATGACTGTGACTATGTAATACACAGTCATTTGAAATGACTGTGACTGTGTAATGATGACTGTGTAATACACAGTCATTTTCAAATTTGAAATGACTGTGACTGTGTAATACACAGTCATTTTCAAATGACTGTGACTGTGTATTACACAGTCATTTCAAATGACTGATGACTGTGTAATACACAGTCATTTGAAATGACTATAATTACTAATGACTGTGACTGTGTAATACACAGTCATTTTCAAATGACTGTGACTGTGTAATGATGACTATGTAATGACACAGTCATTCGATTAAAATTTAAAATGACTGAATTCAAAATAAAACAATACAAAAAGATCACGAATAAACAAGTAAAAACCTGATCGCGCGTGCAAATGCAAACCTTACTGGAAATCGCGTGGCGTTTTTTGCCTGCGTTTTTTGCCTTCCGGAGTCGCGCGAAATGGAATAAAGACTTAGGTTTTTTTTTGCCTGCAACTTAAGTCGCATTTTTCTCGCGTTTTGTGCCGCGTTTTCGGGCGGGTTTTGGCGATTAACGGCGAGTATTTGTCAATAAAATCGCGACAACTATATGGAAAAATCGCGCCGAGTTTTTCCGTGATTAACTCGCACGCCATTAGGGATTGCGATTACTCGCGAGTTTTCTAATGGCTCGTCGAGTTTTGCAAGCCTGGGTATGAGAGTTTGAAACTCTAATCTATGAAGGCAACCTTACAATAAATCTGTAAATGTGAAATAGCAGTTTGGTTTAGTTCCATTTCTTGTTATATGTATATGCAATTGTATGTCAATGCAATCATGAGAAACAACATCACTCAACCATAAATCAATATCAACCTGAGTCTACAATGAACTATTACCTTGCTAAGAGGATCCAAAGTGTTTGAAAAATCTCAGTAAAGAATCGTGGATATTTGGGGGTTCAATTGGTGGGATTATTTCAAAGGAGAAGCATTTTCATGCTCAATCAGCTAAACTTATTTTCCATATTTGGAAGATAGAATGATAGAAGAATTTCCTTAATTAGTTTCATTCACATAAAATCTAGCAAATATTCACCTTTTCCTTGATCTAGTCACCCCATCAATGGCTAAAACTTGCCGAAAAGATTTGTCTATCACCTCTGTCACTTCCAATTTTCAAGTAGGAGGCTAGGGAGCCAAACCTAAGCTTAAGTTATTTAAAAAAAAAAATTAAAATTAAACTGAAAAAGAGTAGCCAAGGGTGAGCATTGTGCAATAGTCGAAGAAGTGGAACATTTTTTTTTATCAAGAAAGTTTGTATATTTAATTAATATTCATTAGTACAGGTGTCAATATCTATGTCCAAAATCACTATCAGAACCTTCACTATCAACCCATACAACATATTAACAAAACTGCATACAGTATCAGACATAACACTCCCGAGCATCCATCACTATACTAGGACATTTAAGACTATGCTAAAACCATATAAACATCACAATTCGGCTATATAATAGAAAAATACAGTCCATCTAAATCTAACCAACTATGCATTTTGTGCCTTATCTGGCTGAGATACCCAGTAATCCTCCTATGAAAACTTGAGTTGTTTGCCTTTCGACTTTGGGCCACCTTCCTCCTTGGCTCGAATCTCCTCATGTTCCAGGATATACTCTTTAATGAACCGAAACCCTATCGACGCCTCTTCTCACCGGTCCTTGTTTTTTGCAAAGCACCAGAGCATAAATGGCCTCAGCGGACGAGTAAACTTGGCGACCTACACCCATTTGCCTCCTCTTGCAATAAATCCTTCTCCCGGCCTTGCCATTGTTATGAAAGCACCTAGACCCAGACACCATTCACTCTCAACGCATGACTCCATGACCCACTGGGCCTCTTGTAATGTCCCCTTTTGGGATTTACCTTAATTTAGTCCTGAAACACCAATTCTAACTTAGTGTTGTCCTCATTTTTGGTTTTCAAAAATGTGGGCAACCCCTTTTGAATTTTTCGTAAAATTCATGCTTTCGCATCTCTTATGCACACTTTTCAAGGTTGAAATTTATTTTGTATAATGTTTGTTTGAGTGTGTGCTTTCCTTGGTTTTTCCTTTTTTCCTTTTAGTTGTTTTGAGTCGTCATTTTTTGCCTCCTAGTGCAATTTAGGGTTTTTGAGGTCTCAGTGCAAGTTGGGGAGCTTTTAAAGTGCATTACAAGTGAAATTTATTCACTTGTAGTCAGGTCTTTAAGACCCGATTACAAGTGGAAAGGGGTCTTATTAAGTGTTTTGTTATGTGCAATCGAACCCTTAGGGCCCAATTGCACATAAAGTCCTTTCTGTTATGAAGACATTGATATTTCATTAATACTTGTAATCGAAGGAAAATGACCCGATTACAAGTCTTTTCAAACAATGAAATCTTTAATATTTTATAACAGACTTGTAATCGGGGGTTTGTAACCCGATTACAAGTCTTTTGGCCACTTGTAATTGGAGGTTTGTGACCCGATTACAAGCGCTATTTTTGCTCAACAAATGCCGATTTTCATTGCAAGACTATTAAAGCTTCCTATGGCCCGATTTCCATGTTCTATGTCTACGTTTTTAGAGATCCATTAATGCACTAGTCTTTGTGTCTAAAAAGGAGTCTCTCTCTCTTTCCAAATTGCTTATTTGAGGATCTCACAAGGGTTTTTAAGCTCCATTCATCCCCTTCAAGCTCACATTTGGCAGTTTAGTTGAATCTTGCAAGGGTTTTTCACTTTCAGGTATGGTTCTTTGTTGTCGATTTTATTTTCTTGGCTTAGTTTGTCTCTTCCGTTTTGAATCTCTCCTTATCAATCTTTGTTTGTTAAGGCTTTGTGGAGTTTGTTTGATGCTTTTTACCATAGCAAATGGCGGAGGAGATGTATCTATTGTTTTTAAGTTTGTCCATTATCGCTTGTAGTCGGGCCTTGAAAATCCAACAACAAGTATATATACGCTATCAGTCATGTGCAACGAATCAACTCCTTTTAATATTCGTCCTTAAAACTGCAGGTTTTTACTTGTAATTAGGTCTTTATGACCCAATTCCAAGTAACGAGTCTTGAGTAGGAACCCGATTGCAAGTACCTATTCATATGTTTTTACCTTTATTTCTTCCCCATGTTGCTTGGAATCGGTTTTCAAGATAAGGGTGGCAAGTTTGTGCTTTCAAGTCTTTGTGACTAAACTTGCAGTTGGGTCTTGAAGACCCGATTGCAAGTTGATGTATTTCATAGTATGCATTATGAACTGGTTGCGGTTTTTCCCCTTTGAAGTCTGAAATGCAACTTGCAATTGGATCCTCATGATCCGATGGGAAAAGCAACCAGTAATTTACCTTACCATATGCAAGCATTCTTTACTTGCAGTCGGGTCTTCAAGACCCGACTACAAGTAAAGGATGCTTGCATACCCCAAGTTGCGTGTCTCATGTTCACTCCATTTGCAGTCATATCCCCTCATGCTCAATATGATTTCCAAGAGGTCATGTCACATATTAGCCACTTGTAATCGTGTCCTCAAGACCCGATTACATGTATCCATCATCACTTACCTTTAAACTTTACTGTTCCACTTGTAGTCGGGTCTTGGAGACCCGATTACAAGTGTGAGATGTAAAGGTTCTTTCACTTGCAATCACCCCCATGAGATTCGATATTCCTTCCCATCTCTTTCCAAAGCATATCCATAAAGCATCTTTGAGTCAGTCCTAGTTGTTTCATGATAAAATCCTTCCCAAGTTGTGGTGTAAGCATTGGTTTTCAAGGTTTGAGGACTATGGAATCCTCGATTGCTGCTGAAGATGTTCTTACCCTCTTAAGTTTTCATCACAGTGTTGCAGATTCCTGTTTGATTACAGAAGAGCCGGCATCTCCTCCAAACAAGAAAATGAAATATAAGTATGACAAATACTAGAATGAGATTGCTCCCACTCAGGTGGTCTCTCTCATTGATGAGATTAGAGACATAGAGATGGGGCATGTGGACATTTCTGAATTCTTGGAAAGAACAAAAGGTTCACCAACACATGGGATGCAGTGCTCTTAAACAACCATATTCATTTGGTCTCATCTTTCCCAGTGGCTGCCCTGGAACCTGAGTTTGTGCTTGTGCATCTCATTTTGATAAAGAGACTAGAACAATTAGAGATGACAATGGGAACATCATTATCAGGTTGGACGCAGAGACCATTGATAAGATTTTCAAAGTCCCCGCAACTCCTGTGTATGCAAACATCACAATGAAAAGTGCCCTAGATCGTTATAACTAGAGAAGATCTGATTGTATCAGACATATCAATGCCAAGTGGCTTAATACTCCCAGGACTTGCTTTTCCAAATGGCCCAAGTTGTATCGCTGCGATTTCATTGAAGATGTTGGCAACATGATCACTCTTCTCAGTAGGATAATGGATTTGAGACACTCTAATGTGTTTGAAATCTGGATGTACAAGTATATTGTGATCATGAGGAAGGGGCAATCTCACATTTTCTGGGGAGAAGTCATCAACGACAACCTGTGCTAGTAGCTGTCCCAAGTTCCCGCTACCCTCACTTTCTATATGAATTCGTACTTGGTATATATCGCAGTGTCACTCAGACAATTTCCTGGTCTTTCTACCAAGGGTGACAGATCGTTGGTGCCAGTGTGGAAGAACTATGAGCAGTTGACTTTGAGGCCTAGCAAAATTCATTACAGAAGGCTGTAGGATGCGTTCTTTGGACACTTCATGTGTCTTTTTAACAAAACACTCAAGAACAAAAGAGTCTCTAAGGCAACTTGGAAGAAGGTGAATGAGTATGGGTGCTTATTTATGCAGTTCCCAACTTTCACCTATATGAGAGCTGAATGCTTTGAAGGTCAACCATACATGCTGCCAAGATACCCTATAGATAAGATCATCCTGATGGAGTTGGCAAGATAGCTGATTGCAATTCACGCAATACAACTTGCCAACCACAAGCTAGGTATCAACATTTCCTCCCATAATCCATTGTAGATTGGTCTGTATTCTTTGAACACCTCAACAAGAGCCAAGGCAATGGAGACCGAACTTCAAGAAATCAAATTGAGGAAGTTCAAAGAGGAGAGATTTTGATTATTGAGGGATGAAGGACAAAATCAAGAGGGCCTTCACTCACATTCATCGCCTCGAAGATGTATGGGTTGACCTTTGTATTGAAGAAGATATCAGAAGGATGGATTACGACAGGCTCACCTTGGAGCAGATTGTAGATCTTGATTTGACCAAGATCCCAGAAGGAATGGTGGATGATGGTAATATCCTTGACCCAAAATATATAGAGCAAAGAGTTGCTAAAGCCCCTCTTCCTTCTCCTCAATGGTCAAAGAAGGAATGTGACTCTATCTTTGATAGATTCCAGCCCAGTCTTGCAAACACCAATGCCTGGCTAAAGAACAATAATGTCAAGACTATCAAGGTCAAAGGTGGAGCGGAAGTTGATTCAATTGGACCTGTTGGGCGAAGATTTGAGGTCAGGATCAAGTCTAAAGAAGGTGCTTCCTCTTCCGACACTGGAATCAAGCTAAGGGTTAGCAAGGCTTTAGTTATTCCTCCACCAGAAGTGTCACTGAAAGGGAAGGAAAAGCCAGAAGTGCAAATACAGGTTATTGATGCTAACAATGATACTCACGAGAAGAATATAGCAGGATCACCTCCTTTTGTAGGTTCGAAGTCTCCTCATACAGCCCTTCCCCAATTATCATTGGATGAACCCATGTCTCCAATTGATACAAATGTAGATTGTTTGTCCACCGTTCATGTGGAACCTATGGAACCAAGTGCATTTGCCTATACTAGCATAGAAGTACCTGTTGAGACCTCTCACGGTGGCTTGGGGAATGTCTTCGACGTGAATCCCTCATATGCCATCTTGTCCAATGTTTCTCTTTTGGAGATTGATGCTTCTGCCATGAGTTTTGATAAGTTCATGACAAAAGCAAGACATGATTTGTTGTTCGAGCAGATGCTTGTTGCTATTCAGACCAAGGCTCCTCCTCGAGTGACAACTGTGGTACAAGTTGAGCCTGTTTCTTCACAAATCACAGTTGCTATCTCAGATGTGAACTCATTAGAACTACCCCTTTGGTTGAGTTCAATCACACCCAAAAGGAAGAAGCAGGAGATCTGTCCAGATATATTTGATTTCCAGCAACTCGGTTGACCAAAGCCAAGGGCCAGTAAGAAAGCGAAGACAGTTTCGCGACAGTTTCGCGAGTGGTGGTAGATAGTAACAAAATGAAATGTGTAGATGTGGCAGAGCCTCTAGTTGAGAAACCACCAAAAGAAATGCAACTGTCAGACTACAAGCTCAGGAGGGTGGAACTTGGGAAACAGACACATTCTGGTCTCATGTATGATGCCCAAGATTCTGTAGCTTCGTTGGTCCAAAGCTACGATGAGCTGCCAACAAAGAAGAATGAGCTCAAAGAGAAAAATTCACAGCTCATCACAGTGATCCAAAAGATCACAAATTCTTTAGAGCAGGTTGATCCTTTGACCTCCTCCACCTATGAAGAATCTATAAAACAATTGGAGAAAGCTGTTCAAAAGTCCAAGGCAGTTGATTCTTGGGTAGATCAACTGACTAATTAGAGTACTCAAGTGGTGAAGAAAGCATTGCACGTGTTGAGCAATGTAAGAGCAGCGAAATTGAAACTAAATCAGACCTTGGCAACTTTCAACCAGAGTCTAGTTTCAGTTGAGAAAGACTTGAAGATCTGGCATGAGATGGATTAGATCAAACTAGAAATTCTATGCAACAATATGGTAGTTCCGAATAGGGAAAGATACATGGAATTTGAAGAACTCGTGACAAATAAGTCATTGGTTATCAAGGATCTCATCAAAGATGTGCAAGCCACCCTTGAAATGAGTGATGAAGCTGAGCAGGATATCATCTCCAGTTTTGACAAAATATCTTGCAAAATTTTAAGTCATGATGGAGAGCTGCTCGCTGAAAATTTGTCTTGCTGACTTAGTGTCAAGCCTTCGTCAAGAGTTGGAATCGAAGCAGTTTGTTGTAGCTTCGATCCACAAGTTCGTGAATTACCAGGTGTTCTTTGATAAAATGCAGACCACTCTCAAGGCAACAGTTAGATATTTTGATGTCATCATCAAGACTGTTGTAGTTGCTAGGAATACAGCGGGTCCAGATCTTGATGAGTTGTAGAAATCTATCAGCAGTTTTTAGTCCCTCATAGCCAGAAATGAAAAAGAATAAAAGTGTCTTTCAACACTTACTTTTGGTATATGCATTTTGTTTTCGGCAAATTACATGTAATGTCAAAATTCATGTTTACAAGTGAATTATCACTTGTAATTTTGTAAAATGTATTTATATGTAAACAAATTACAAGTTGGTTAGCAATAGAATTGTAATTTGAATAATTCATAGTTAGTTAGTTGTGGAAAAAGTCTTAGTTAGTTAGACTTCTCCCACATTTTTGCTCTTAGCCCCTCTCCTATATATACCCGAGGGTGTTCTATGTAATTTTTATCTTTTTGGCAAGCAAGAAAACTCTATAGAATTTTGCATTCGTAAAGACTTTGAGCTTTGTAGTTGTAAACTGTTTTCTTTCAAGTAATATCAAAGAGTTGGAATTTCAGACTTTGTGTTGAAGCCATACTTTGTGTCCTTTGTGTTCTTTAATTGCTGACTATATCTTATCATTCTTATTGCAACGTTTCTGAGTTGTATGCTGAAGTCTTTAATTTATAAATCTGTTCTTTAAACTTGCT
This sequence comes from Cryptomeria japonica, assembly GCF_030272615.1. Lineage (NCBI taxonomy): Eukaryota > Viridiplantae > Streptophyta > Pinopsida > Cupressales > Cupressaceae > Cryptomeria > Cryptomeria japonica. The sequence goes on along the minus strand of NC_081407.1, from coordinate 473,169,996 downwards.
CTCGTAAATTATATTTATAATTTATAATACATAAATTACGTTTATAATATAATATTAATTTATTTTATTTGAATATTTCAAGAATATTATTAGTAATAAATATTAATTAATATTAATCAAATAATAATATTTAATAAATAAATAAATTTTAAATAATCATTCGTTGGTAATTATAATATTAATTAATAATAAGTATTGCTTCTTTTAGGATGTATATAACGATCAAATAGGGGACATGACACCTTTTCCTTCGTTCCCAGCTCTAAGCACCAAGCAAGCACCATAGACGATATGTCTACATTTGAGCGATACGTGTGCTCCGCTTTCATGAAACCCTCCTCCAATAGCATTCTAATCATTTGGTAAAACATAGGATCATCGAATTTGAAAATATTCTTCATACGTACCTCAAATATTTCCCCCATGAAAGATATTTGCCTTTTCTTCGACTTGAGACTGAAAGTGGCCTCCGTGCTATTGTCTGCCAGAGCACCTCCAACTCGCTGCAAATTACTAAATGAAAATGGTGAACACACCTGCCTTCTACCACTGTGATGTCCACTGCACACTCCTCGCACCCAAGACATTCACATTACGATATTTAGACAGAAATGAATTATCATCTACAATTATAAATGAGCTCCCTTCTCCTCACAATGGATTTCGTATGCATCGGTTGACAACTAGGACGCACGGTTGTCACCTCCCATTAACCTGCACCACTACACCTTGCTTGCCTTATCTCCAAATCCTTGATCTGCATATTTTGTAGATCAAGCCACCAAAAATCATCATTGTCTTCATTTAATGTAATTTCTCATTTTGATAAGGTATCTGCCACCTATTCCAATCCCTCCTAAATATGGATGATTTTAAAACTTGAATAGTGGTTTAATTTAACTCTTATGACCTATACGACTTTGTTGATTTTCCAATTAGGTGTATCACCTTTTGCAACGACATTGATTATTACTTGTGAGTCTCCTTCCAAGTGCAGGTTGGAGATTGACATCTTGCTAGCCAAGGTGACTGCCATTAACGCTGCTTTAACTTCGGCCTCATTGTTAGTCTCATCTAGGAGTTTCCGTGCTCCAATTGCTAAAATATCGCCATTCTCATCCCTAGCACACATCTTGCTCCAAAAGGCCCTAGATTTCCTCTTGACGCCCCATCAAAGTTAACATTTATCCTGTGTTCCACGAAGACGTGCCCCCCCCAAAAAATCCCACGTCTCCTGTAGGGGGACGTTTCCGAGACTTGGGGACTTGGGGGAAACGTCCCCCCACAGCACCACTTCTACCACCTCTGCTACCTTTGGCAGGGACACTACTGGGTCGCTTGCTAAATGTCACATGCCATTACATATTGATTGCAACCTTTAACTTCATGAAAACTAGTTGGCTTTTCATGGGGCACTCATTGAGATGTTATATTGCAGATTTTGCCTTGAAGATTTCAATTCACCTCTATTTTTTATATCAGCACCACCCCCCCAACCTCACTCTGCCACCGTCCCCTTGCCGCCCCCAAATTCAGGCCCTTGGTCCCCCGTCCCCAAAACCCATCCCCACATACCCCCGTCCCCTAGTTAGGAAACTCCGTGGAACACTGCTTTTATCCACCCAGCTTCTGGTTTAACCCACTCAACCACATTTGTCTTCTATGAATATGGATTAGCCCATAACAACCCATTAACGGGCAAAGAAGTGGAGCATTGTTGCTTTTAAATATTTTCTTCTTTGTTTTCAGTTTCCTGCTTTCTAGAAAATTGTAATGAGGATGTAGAAAGTAGATAAAATTTATGAAAAAATATTTACAAAGCGTAATTGTGATTCAAAAAATAATAGTGATCGTCTTTGAATACCCACTCTAGAGAGGATCATCCCTAGAGACATTCCTTGCAATGTAGGGTTGTCCCATGAATGTCCACCCTTATTGGTGGCACCTAAGGGATGGTAGAGGGATGTTTCGTCCCATCTTGCCATCCTCAATATATCCTCACCTTTGAAATGCCTACACTTTTTCTTGGGAAGTGTCCTTATGGGACAATGTGTAATGTCCCCACTTTGAAATAAAATTTAATGATAAATAATAATAATAAAATTAAAATATTAAAAATTAAATTAAAATATTAAAGAATATAATTAAAATTTAATTTAGTAAAAGAATGGTCAAAAGACATAAAATGAAAAGTTGTGACTCCCTCAAACATGAGATATAAAAGGGAGAAGAGAACCTCATTTGAGGGGATAATTTGGGAATCATAAGTGCAGATCTGATTTAAATAAGAAGTGCAGATCTGATTGTGAAAGGTTGTGTCACTTTCAAAGGGCAGACATAATAAAGAGTTGCACTCTTTCAAAGGGTGCTAATGGTGAAAGGGTGTGTCTCTTGCCAAAGGGCATACATGATGAAGAGGTGTGACCTCTCCCTCACATTGAGAGATATAAAGGAAAGGAGTCAAAAGCCTCTAGTGACATCACCGTCGATCAGATCAGATCAGAACTGTTATTAAGTTACAGGCAGTAATATCCTTATTCTTGGTGGTATGCATGGGGATGTGCTTAATTTGTGTGCTTAATATATGACGCTTGATAATGTTCTTATGCAGAATTTAATAGTAATATTAAAATAGACTGCAATATGTATGACAGTGTAATTATGTCTTTCTATCACTAACTGTTCATATGACGATTAAGTAAATTATATGATGGAGTTTGTAATACCTTTCAATCTCACCATCCAATTATGGAGGGAGAATACAAGGAAGCAAGAGCACTAGGCTCCAGCAGGTACACCAACCCAGAGTGTGGGCCAAGAGGACAAGTTGACGAGGTCCTTGGTGCTCTTGGGCTTGTTGGAGAGGGATAGACTCAAGGCATCTTGTGTGATTCTCCTTGAGGTCCATAATGGGGACAAGTGTAGGGAGAGAAAGGGTTGTTGAATCCTTCATATAAACTGGGCAATATATAAAAAATGTTGAATGTATGATCTATCATAACATAATGGAAATGTTGACTAACCTATTGTGCAGGTTCCAGTTAAGCTTTAGTTGACAATAGTGTCCCTCTACTGTATTTACTATGCACTAAAATTGTGATTCTAGGTCAGAATATAAGAGGGTCCCATTAGGGGACATTACACATTGGCAACAACAATCAAGTTAGATCTGCCTTTCCGCATAGAGTGTGAGTTACTGGCATACAAAAACCATTGAAGATTATTATGAATTTCCTATAGAAGCTTTCTTACCCATGGAAACTTTTGACTTTTGTGGAATTCTATGGTACAAGCTAGTCTAATATTTCTCACTTCTTTGGGCCCATCCTCAATCTATCTTAAGATAGAACAAATTCCATGTATGGTAGCTCCATTTGCATAGAATTCATATTGGATAGAATTACATTTCATTAGGCTTATATGCAGCTCCTAAAAATCTACTACAAGTGTACAAAATATTCTTCCTTGTGTGTCTAAATGTAACAATAGCATATAAATACATGACCACAAACTTATCAAGAAATGATTTTAGGACTTTCTTTGTCAATCTCATGAATGTGCCAGGATGTATTTGTTAGCCCAAAAGGTGTTACCATCCGCGCATATAAGCCATCCTTGCCATGAATAATGTCTTGTACTTGTCTCCTTCATTGATCTTAATTTTATGATAACCACTCACCACTAATGAGGTCAATCTTGGAAAAGTATCTAGCTTCACACAAACAATCCAGAAGGTCATCAATCTTGGAAAAGTATCTAGCTTCACACAAGCAATCTAGAAGGTCATCCATCCACAATATGAGAGATTGTTACTTGATGGTAATCTTATTTAGCACCCTAGAGTTTGTGCACATTTGCCATTTGCTTCCATTATTTGGTGCAAGTACTTTAGGCACTGCACAATGGCTCATAAATTCTTCAATCAAACCTCTTTTCAACAACTTTTGTACTTGTTAAACTCAACACTTGTATTTGGACTCATTTTGTGCAGTGCCTTATTTCAAAAACTAGATCTTGGGAACAAATCAATATAATATGATGCTCCGCACTGGTGGCAATCTCTCTGGCATCTGATTTTTGATGATCTTTATATACTCTAGACTCCTCTGAGCTGTGTGGCGAAGTCTCCTTCTATGCAGGATTGAGCACTACAGCATAACATTCTTTTGTATTCCTCATTTCTTCGAGGAACTTCTTGCTCTTAACGACATCCCCTATCTTGCTGCACCTCTTTTTTCTGCCTTTATCAACAACACCTCAAACTTCTTGCCATCCTTTTTGATGATGGAGGTGTTCTTTCTCCTGTTTGGGATTGTGCTTCTATCATATTGCCGTGGCCTTCTCAACAACACATGGCATACATTCAGTGAGATCACATTGCACATAATTCATCCATATAACCTCCAATTCAGAATACAGTTTTACACTATTCTGTTGCAGTGAGATCACATTGCACATAACTCCCCAATATAACCTCCAATGCAGAATACAGTTTTACACTATTCTGTCGCAGTGAGTTTGCTGGCCTATTAGCAACCAAGAGACTCTGTATGGTGTAGGGATGTGCAGCAACTTTTACCCCTAATTTTTGAACTGTTTATGTAGATACCAAGTTAACTATGCCACCTCCATCAATAATCAACTTAAACAATTAATGCGGAGATTATACTTGATAGAGAAGATGCTCTCCTTGACCATGGTTCATTTTCCTCTTTGGTCAGCTTAAGCAATATTGCGCATCTTCAAAGTTTCTCCTTGCTCTGGAGCTGGACTTTCTGTTTTTTCTTCTCTCCTTTGGCCTTTGTGACATGCACTTTATTCTCCAAATGACCCTTCTCATGATCAACTTATATATATGCATATGCTTGATGATTTGCTTGTCTACATGTATAACAGGTTCCCTTGAATTCAAGTCCTCTTTATCTTTAAGTTTCCTCACCTTTTGAGCTTTTTATGCTGATCTTATTTCTGCGGCTTCTTTCTGCATGCAGGTCTATCCACTAGCACTCATTTTGCCCTTTCTGCCTCTACCCTATTCTCTTGTGCTGTGTTGTCTATGAGGCAACTTTTCTTCTACCCCAAGCTCTACTTGGTAGACCTTTTCCACAGAATATATATTAAGAAAACATATTTCATCTGAATCAAAGTGTGCAACCCATTCACATATAGATTTTCTCCTTGTCATCACTATGTGGCTAGCTCAGATGCTAAGTCTATAGAACTTCCCCATATACACATTTGCTGATGTGTTCTTTTAGCTCAAATTTGGGAGCTTTTTGAATAAATCCATCTTGTATTTCAGCTGCATGAACTTTCCCTTAAGCTTCTTGACTATGCGGTCCCAATCTACAATCTTCCTCTTGTTTATTTAATGTGTTTAATATGCACAAAATACCACCACAATGCTGCATGTCTCTTTAACTTTATGCTTGCATACATGACTCTTTGGGGATACTTAATTTATTGAAAATTGAAATATTTCTCCAACTTTTTATCCAATGTATCAATTCTTCTGAATTTAGGCTCCCTGAGCAAAGAAGGGAGATCAAATCTCACTTTATTTTCCAGTCTTCCTTTCTTCTGCCACAATTTCCTCTTCGAAGTCAAGGTCTATTTGTCCAGTGGCAACAATATCTCCTCTCTCATCCTTGCTAATGTCCTTCATCACAATTGCTTCTCTTCTCTGCATGGTCTCCATGATGCCAAGCCTCTCCTAAAGGGCTCTCAATATATCAGCAAGTTTGGAACACACAAAACTCTTTCCTCTGTTGTTTTCTGCTCTTTTTCTTTCTTTTGTGGGCCATTGCTCCGAGACCATCTACAATGTGAAACACACAAATTACTTTGTTATGGAGTCGACACATCTCTCACTCAAAAGACTTGTAATGTCCCCAATTTTGATAAAGTGACATTAATTAAATTTATTAATTAAGTTGTCCAAAAATAATAATTATTTCTAAAGGATAACTTAATATTAATTAATTTAGTTAAAAATAATAAAATTGAATAAAATAATATCTAATTGTCACTTTATTTAATAATGTTCATCTCAGCCTCAAGCATTAAATGTAGGCCTATCTTCTAGAAGGCTGATGGGAGTCTTTTTAAGGAAGGGTTTGTGGATGAATCGAATATGTTCAGATTGTTATTGAAATTGATATGTAACTCATTTCCTTTCCCGGGAGGAGTTATGATTCTGAGGAGGCAAACCCTTGGAGCTTGAAGGTTTGGACGAAAACCCAACCCTTCTCCATGGAGTGATTGCAGGTCAGCGATTACTACAGAGCAAATTTGTAAACTCTTCCTTTGAACACAAATTTCAGTAATAAAGATATTTAATATTATATTATCTCAGACAATTTGGAAGTATATCTGTGTGCACATGATAACCTAAAGGGGTTGATTTAATGAATATTCAGTTCTGAGCACGATGGCATGTGCGTTATGTTGATGTTTGAAGTTTTGAAGTTTGTTTGCTGGGTGTGGATACATCATTGCTACTGGTGTGGACTTCTGGATATTGGTGTTGCACTTTTTCCTACCTGGCCATGAGACTCCTATTATTCTGGCATAGCATGTTGGAGAGATCCATTTCTGGGTAATACAATCTGGAATGCTTTCTGTTCTGGCTGTACATGACTGTTATTTATTTCTGAGTTCTGCATTATATGCATCTCTTTATTAAATTCGCCAATAAGGCATACTACTGCTGTCAACAGAGGTCGGAGATTATTTACTTTATTACTCAATAAATTGTTCCGATACTGTATTTATTGCTGTTAACTGAGGGAAGTTTCCTCCGTACTGTTGTGCAAGAGTTCTGTGCTTGCTATCTGGGTTTATTTTTCAAGTTGCATACAAATCTGAAAATTGTTCGTTAAGGATATTTCAGGGCTTGGCTCCTACTTTGATGCCACTTTATGCAAATTGCAAACTTGGTCAAATGAACCACCGGGCTAACAGTTGCCCAAAATTTTCACAATGAAAGCACAAGACAGAAGGAAGAACAGTGAAGAATCAAAAACTTACTCAATATATTATTGTAGAGGAAATGTACATTTTATGGGCCATTCCAAAATTGTATAGAACTCAACCAACCTATGCTTCCCACCCCAATGAGAACAATCAGCCTTCTGACAGAGGCTCTCTGTGGTACAATCTATCCCCTTTTATAAAAGCCCAACTATGCCCACGAAGCACATACTGTTGTGCCACTTCAGCTTCATGTGATCAATCTCAGCGAAAACTTCAGCCCCTTCTGCAGAAGGAAATTTCCACTTATATATTTACACAGCATCTTGATCTTCCCTGTAGATGTGAGATTTGTAAGGTTGTCCCTGTGCCACACGTCTGTAATTGGAACTTTAAGAAACCTGATGCTTCAACTTCAATCCTGCGGTTCTGCAAATTCCTTGCTGTTCTTGTACATATGCCACTTGAACACTTTGACTGTTCTGGAAAGGTGGGCATAATGTACAAAGGGTCTTTTGTCTCCACATGTCCAACAGAGAATGTCTCTGTAGCATATCTGCCCTCCAATTTAAGGACTTGATCTACATGGCTTTCCCAAGCTTGTGCATTAACATGTGGCACTATGGTGACATGCAAAAGCTTCTGTGAAGGTTCACTTTGTTTTCTACCTAGGCAAAGATCTGTTAAATCTACCTCATGCGGTACTAATGACACAACCAGTAGCCTTCACACTGCACAGTAATGCTGTAAATTTCCTAGGTTCCCCAACATACGTAATCAAAACTGAAAACCGAAATTCAAATTAAACACTGTAAATAAAAAATACAGCAGCTAATCCACCGTGTGGTTCAGGAATAAAGATGCCCACAAAAGAAAGAAAAAGAGTAGAAAACAAGAGAGCAGATAATAATTAATAAGAACTACTTGCACAAAACTCTAATAGCCCTACGGTTATAGATAATAATTAATAAGAACTCTTGATTGTATTAAACCTATATTACCCCGAGTTTTCGGGACAGGGGGACGGGAAACGGGATTTGTTTTTTACCGGAGCAGGGGACGGCTATATATATATATGGAAATCTGAAGGTCAATCTTCTGATTAATAAAATTCAAGTGGCAGTAGAAGAAATTATCAATGGTAAGATCTACGGCCGCAAATTTAAACATTATTCTAAATGGGATATGGATATGGAGCAAATATGGAAGCTTAAACAAAGCAGTAGCCACATCCAAGGAGTAAAATCAGTAGAGCGAAAAAAGGTCAAGTGGAAGCCTCCCCCTAATGGATGGAAAAAAATGAACTTTGATGGAGCTAGTAAAGGAAATCCAAGATTATCTGGTTATGGCGCGGTTGTCAAAGATGAGGAGGGCAATTTAGTTGGGGCAGTATGTGGTCAAGCAGGATTTGTTACTAATAATATTGCGGAAATCACCGCTTTAGAGGAAGGGTTGAAATGGGCAACAGCTAATGGAGTTACGAAGGTGGTGATGGAAGGGGATTCAAAAGTCATATTTAGCGGGATAATCAAAAAGCGTTTCACGAATTGGCAATTAAACGCTTGGATTCCAAGGATATATTAGCATTTACAAAAAATTTCGGACTACCATATTCAACATACCTTCCGCGAAGGTAATCAAGTGGCGGACCTCCTTGCAAACCATGGGATTGCTAAGACTCTGCCAACAGTCTTGTCGCCTGCAAATGCAAGGAACAAAGCTCTTCAGCAAATATTGTATGAGGACAGAGCTCATATTCCAAAGTCGGGGATAGGATGAAATCTATTGCTTTTTTGTTCTTAGGATAAGAGAGGTACGCTCTTATCAGCTTTATTCACGTGGGCTTGACAGAAGCATCTACGGTAATCCTATTCTGGTTTTGAAATCCCGTGGGAGGAAGAAGAAGGGAGTGGAAAGGGAATGGTGGGTTCTAGAAGCTTAAGGTCTTTTTATAGCAAAGCTAAGACAGAGAGGAGTGAGCTTTTCTGAAAAGGCAATATGGTGCATAGGTTCGGTTTAAGCTGCCTTTGCTGCGAGGAGTCTCTGGAAGCCCAATGCGAACGTCTCTTCGATATAGACATTAAAGGCGAAATGCCATTCAAGGCCTGCTTGACGACGCTTTTAGTGAGGAGAGGCACTGGTGCGACGGCTACATTTATGAGATTATACTGTGCCTATTGGTAGATGTTCTGCCTTCAAAGGAAGCTTGCGTGGAGAAATTGGTGGGATTTGTGAGGGAAGAAGATGTGGAAGCCGTGGGGGGAACGGTGTTGGAGGTGGAAGAGGAATGGGCCAGCATATTAGGCCCTTATTTCAACCCTGCGGCCATCCTTTTAGACGCAGAGTGTTCGGACCCAGAGAATGAAATACAGCTTGCTGCAGAAGCTCTCAGACTAAGGAAGGTCGAGTTTATGGCTGAAGCGTGGGAGGTCTTCAAGATTGGGGTCACGAATGCCGATATGGGCCCGTTTAGGAGGATGATGCTGAAAGAAGACGGATGGCTATCGGAAGGGAGTATTGACAAGGTGGTGACCATAGGCATGCGTGTGGCCACCATTTTAAGGCTTATGTAATCTGTTATATCTAGTTTGTTTTGGCCCGATCAGTCAATTACAATATGTAAACTTTTCTTCTCTGATAAATATAGGGCGCTATCCCCACCTTGATAGCACTTGATGATAAAAAATATATATATGGAAATCTGAAATATATATAATATTGTAACCATGATAGAATCATCATTTAGATTTTCTTAGAGCCATTGATGAATCATCATAAATTTAAGAGCCATTGTTCTTAAATTTTCTTCATTTCTTCAAACCCTAGGTGAAGTCTCGAGTCTGTGCCTGAGCAATAAAATCACACTTCACAGTCTTCTTTTCCCCTGCTCAGATGGAAAAACCCTTTCACACTTCACAGTCTTTCTCTTCCCTACAGCACTGCCGTGAGTGAGCCTCCATCGATAATAATAAATCGCAAAGGTTCCTTTATTTCTTTTAAAACTGACATAATAATCGATATCATATTACATATCGATATCGATATCATATTTCATATGATATGAATATCGATATTAAAAATTAAAAAAAAATTAATTGCTTTCTTTTCAGCGATATTTCATTAAAAAAAAATTTAATTGCTTTCCTTCAATTTTTAATCCAGCGATTCATTAAAATAAAAATTTAATAATAAATATGAAAATATTGCTGGCTGGAATTAAAAAAAAATTGTTTTTTAAGTGTCTACCGCCGGAAATGCCCATCCGTCCCCGGTACGGTCGGGGAACGGCTTGGGCGTCCCCAGCCGTCCTGGGGACGGTCAACAGTCCCTGAAAAAAAAGCTGACCGTTTCCAAGTTTCCGGGACAGTTTCCGAAAACTTTCGTGGATTGGGGACAGTTTGGAAACGTTTCCGGCCGTCCCCCCCTCCCCGAAACCATTTCCATTTCTGGAATGTGTGCCTTTAGGGTGGAAACGTATTTCTGGGTAACTTGCAAGATGTAATGGGGCCAAAGACAGTAGAAATTTGGTTGGAAGATGAACAAAGGCCAAACAAGATCCCACATCAAAATATGAGGTTTAACAAGATAACTGATGACAAGTACAAGTTTGTGGAACTGCTCCCTATGTAAGCAAATCATTCAAAATTCATTATGCAACATAGTTAAGAAAAACAACTTATCGGTATGGGTAGAACTATAGTCCTGGAACTGTAAAACATCTGTTATTATACAGTTTTTTTAATATACAGTTTTTAACAGCTTAGACAGATGTAGAAAAACATGGATATTGATGGCTTTTGTAGTCATTCTTTTTCTAAAACTGAAAACATTTTTGAGGCTCTGAAACTTTTTATCCTAAAACTTGAAGCTGTTATTATTTTGAATCCTTAGTTGCAGGCATTAACATTCACTGGTTTGAGCATGTAAATGCTATCTATTCATTAATCTTGGAATAAACCTTGAGCATGTGACTTCCAGCTACGAGCTGTATCACAGCACAGGTTTGTATTTTGTACAGTTTTCACATACTTAATCTGTTAGGATGATGTAGGCATTGACGAGTTTCATTTGAGAGGAAGCTAATATGCAGATGCTTTCTCTCGTGGTAGAAATCTATCCTTTTTGTGTTTTGAAATAATTATAGCCTTGAAGTATGTCCTGTGACACATTTTAATCAGTACATACCGTATTCCGCAACTGCTTCAGCCATTCTGCTATTTGATGCAACAATTCACATACATTGTTTTAAAAGTTTTCCTGTTAGGTTAATCAACTAAATGTTATTTGTGTGAATAATTTCTGATGAGTATTTTATTGTAAAATGCATTTAAAAGGCCTTTATGTCAGATATTAGAGCCATTTTGTAAAGCACTAGATAATAATTAAGAACTTTGTTGAAGCCAGGAAGTTATTCTAATCCCTTGTATTTAGATACATGTTTTCTGTCTGAAATAAGAATTTGATGTCTTAATCCTGTTGAGTGTACAATATTTTTTTCCCTTTCGAAGTCCACATTAATGAATTTCCTCCTTGGACCAATATCTGATTTGTAGTTTTGCAAATACCATTTTATAGCATCATAAAATAGTAAAATACATGAGATTCTATTGATTTTTCGTTTTTTATTTGTATCAGACTGTGAAAGTTGATGTCAAGGTAGAAATGGATTTGGCTTCTGCACTCAGAGCTAAAGACATTCCACAGCTTTTATTTATTAAGGGGGACAAACTCTTGTACCGAGAGACAGGTACTATAATATTATTAATGCTGACCTCTCATCTTTTCTGCAACTGTCATAGATATATGTTTTGACAAGCTCATACCATTTTCCTGTTTCCTGGCTCCAAAATTTCTGTGCAATTGTAGTTTGGTGTAATCTTGATTGCATGAACTTACTAGTTTTATATGCCATGCTTGCAGAAATTAGGACAGTGGATGAATTGGTGGAGATGATTGCTCACTTTTATTATAATGCTAAAAGACCTCCTTTCTTAGAAGCAGAAGTTGTTCTGAGGGGTAAAGCTTGAGCAGAGACTTGCTTGACCCAGTCGATATTTTGGCCAAATTTGATGATCGATATAGTTCTTTAAAAGTTTGCAGTGCACTGTACTTGTAAATATCCAACCAGTGGTGCGAATTGCAGTGCGCTGTACTTCATTAAGTGTTAAATGGCCTTTATTGGATTTATTTCTGATAGAATCTTTCATCTATTAGAACTTTTATAGATGAATGAATGAAAGAAAGACTGTACTTCATTAAGTGTTAAATGGCCTTTATTGGATTTATTTCTGATAGAATCTTTCATCTATTAGAACTTTTATAGATGAATGAATGAAAGAAAGATTGTAATAACCTCCACGAGGTCAAAGCAGTCTATGAGACCCAAGAACAGCACACAAATCTTAACAATAGGGCAAAGCAGCCTATGCAATCCCAGTTTGTATGCTTGTTAGCTGAAAAGTAAGCCTCTTTTTTGGGGTTGAAATGTGGATGATTATTTTAACTAAATAACAAAACGTTTTATAAATTTCAATGTTCAAATAGCAACATGAAATGGACAAAACATACCTATACCTGTATACTGACGTTAATAAAGCGCTCCTTCGATATCATTGTCATTTTGGAGTATTTTTATTTTGTTTGGTCCATATCCAGTCTCCTAGTTTATTAATGCACAAACTTTTATGTTAAAAAAATATATAATTCTTTTAATCTATACTTTTTGCTTCTATCTGCTAGTCGATTTTGTTCTGGTGAAGTAGTTTGAAGGTGTTAAACATTTCTCATTAAAAATTCATTGTGTACAAGACAACAATTTTGTCACCTATTGTATCTGCTGGAATAAGATATTTTAAATAAGTTCATTATTTTGCAATATTAAGCCACATATAAACAAGATATAAAATAAATGCATTAAGAATCATAAAATCATAAATTAACACATTACACAAGATATACATGGGAAAACCCTTTTGGGTAAAAAACCTCATAAAGCATCATTTTATTAAAACACTTACAAATATAGTCTATCATAAAATAGACTAGAACTTGGGGACGCTCCTCCAATACTTCCACTTAGCCAATAATACCTCTTGTGCATAGTGATACAACTCACCATAAAGCTCCAAATTCACATACCTCTCAAATGAGAGAACCTCCTTGAATATATGATGAAGGGTGGTTTCACTAGTCACACCTTTTCAATAGCCCCCATTCACAAATAATTAATAATATAATATTTATTACTACAATTATTTCAAATGGGGTATGCTTATAAAGCATATAATTTATAAGGTTTTATAACTTTATATTAAAACATTATATATAAATGTTATAAAGATGTGACCCCTAATAACATTATGTTCTAACACTCCCCCTTAATGTTAATAAGGGATCACATGTCAATTTCCATAAATGAAAAAATGAAGTACCCCAGTAACGTAGGTCTTCTTTGACAGTGATAAATAGGGACACAAATATATGTCAACATGAAGATCATGCATTCCAGACTACATAAAAGTCATTTTGTCATAATTTATAATCCTAGTGTTTTAAAAATGATGCTATGAGGTCTTAAATAATTATAATGGAGTCGCAGTCTCTTCAAATTAGCCTCTCCTGAGGTTCATTACATAGTGCTCGTATGACTTAATACAAATGTGCCTGTAGGACTTAATACAAAGCTTTTACAAGTGGAAGATTTGCAAGGAGAAGAATTTACAATATGCCCATAGGACGAGCACAAATGTGCCTATAGGACTTACTAATGTCTGCATGCAGTATTTAAAACAAAAAAGACTTACATATGCCTATTTGTAGGCTTAAAGGACTTACTAATGCCTATATAGGTGTTATCTCATACCTATTGGGACATATGCCTACCCGCAGGATTTAAAACTAGGATTTAGCCACTAGGTGGTGTCATTGGCATGCACACTCCCCCTCAATGGCAAAGGCCAAACGTTATTTGAATTTGGAGCATATAATGCCTAAAGGTCTTTGCCTATTAGGTCTTACATCTAGGATTAGCCACTAGGCGGTGTCATGTACACTTCCCCTTAATGGCATTACGTAAAAGCCAATCATTGCACAAACGATTTCAAAGTGATGGCTAAAATTCCAATATATAGCATGTTCCCATGATCTTCAAAGTGTCTTTATTATGGAATTTTTTCACTTGAGTGAGGTGCCCATGATTTTCAAAGTGTCTTTATTATGGAATACTTTCACTTAAGTGAAGTGTCCATGATCTTCAAAGTGCCTTTATTATGGAATGATTTCACTTGAGTGAGGTGCCCATGATCTTCAAAGTGCCTTTATTATGGAATGATTTCACTTGAGTGAGGTGTCCATGATCTTCAAATTTCATTTTGATCTTTAGAAATGATATTATTTGGAAAAAAATAAAATATCTTCAAGTAAGATAGTACTTTTACATGTATCCGACTGGAACTCTTCCATCAATCTTCAAGGCCATATCGATTCTTCAAGAGCTACTTTCATATTTTGTCCATTTGATTCAAGGACACATAGGCAATATCCTTTTTATTAAAGTATAGCACCATCCATGTAATAACACCTACACCATATGTTTTAAGGGCATAGTCTCACCAAAGAAGAACCAATATAGTTAGTAACTTAGTAACCAATTAAACCCGATTCTTGGTGCAAAGAAAGAAAAAACATAATATTATGAATGTGTCATTTGCCAAAGATCATATAGTATTGCTTATAAAAGTAACAAGAAGACCAACATATATCTTGATAAGCATAAACATGAATAATTAGTAAAGTAGACATGCTACTACATATAGTAATGATTCATAAAAAAATTAAGCAATGTGTGAGCTATCCTTTCCAAGTATGCTCTCTGGACAGTTTTATTAGGTCGATAGCCACCCATTTTAAGTAGGCTTGTTATATACCCAATAAATTTAGGTAATGTAACACTTAAGAAAAAATATATAGTAGCCAAAAGGTTCTTTCAAAGTTTTTAAGAATTTCCATTTGCAAGAGTTTGAATCTTTTCCCCTTACGTTTTGGTTCACTTTCTCATCCTTGTGTCATAACAAAAGGAACTAATTTTTTCTATTTTAATATAAGAATATGATAATTTTTAGAGAAATAATAAGATTCTTAGATGGTTGTGATATGCATTTTATCAACATGTCATCTTCTTGGATCTATTTAAGCATTTTTACATACCTTAAGGCATTGCCGTTATCTATGATATATAGGATAAAACAATACTCAAATAATTAATATCAAATGTTATTGATATTTGCCTCAATTTTCCAAATTATTTTTGTTCTCTCAATTATGATCTTGTAATGAAAAAGGATTTCAAATTGCTCTCTATCCAAATAGATAGAGTCCAAATGGCAAATATGTTAAGAATATTTTTCAAGGCACAAATTCGTATCCCAATATGGTAAAGATATCTAAATGGTCTTTGGTGCTCAAGATTGCAACATTGTATAAAGACGTGTAAATGTACAAGGCATGTTTTTGATAAGATGAATGAAATGCTATATGAATAATTTAAACATGTCTTGAGTGAAAATTTCATGTCATTAAGCATATTAGAAGTAGTCTCCTTTCTAGATAATTCAACTTTGGTACTTGGTTGAAATGACTTTGTTGTATATAGAAAAGGAAAAAATATTCATAGATCATAATTATGTTTTTGTTTCACAAATGATAAGGCTCAAGAATCATAATGATATTAAAATTCAAAAGCCAATATCAATAGAAAACAACATGTTTGATGTATCTTGAAAGAAGTGATAAAAATCACCTAAGAATAAATAACTTGAAAGCTTTATATTTTAATTTCAAGAACAAAATTAAAATAATACCACCATTTACTTGCAATCATTTTTTACTACAAAGTATTATAAAAGAATAAATACTAATAAGAAAATCACATTAAGGTCAACTATGTTGCTTATCTATCTCTCTAACATGAAAAATGAATTTGATATGTTTTTGGGAGATCTTCAAATACACCAAAGAATAAATTCAGCTATCATGATAATAGAGTGAAAGGACAAAAATCACACTTCATAATCACAATGATGGAATAGCGAATCAATGCTAGTCCACATCTATTTGCACAAGTCAAAGAAGAAGAAGAAATATTTTAATGTCCACGAGACTTAACAAAGTCTATGGGACAACACATCGGATATTTTTGATTTATGCAAATCTGTCCTTTTCCTATGTAGTATGATGACAAGCGGCCCCAACCTCTCAACAAAATCCTCGCTAAAAATATCATACCAAGAGCCACCAGTCAAGAGTTTATTATACTTGTCTCTAACATCCTTGAAGGCGTCGCACTCTAAAATGAAGTGTTTTTCAGTTTCTGCTTTCCTAGATGTGCAAAAAATACTCTCTTTCCTCCCAAATGTCTTTGGTCTTTTCCATCGACTAGTTTCACTACAGAGTTGGTGGGAGTTAGTTCTTAATTGTGCAATAATGCACTTAGCTTTCCACGAAATATAAGCCCCTTATATCAGCTTTTTAATGATGATCATAAATGGGATTGAACTCCGTGATATAATATTTTTTCTTTCTCGCTAGCTCTTTACCCCAAGCCCACTTGTGAAACTTATCCATAACAAAGGCCTTTATCTCTTTACTGTTTGTGGGGCATGAATTTAGGTAGATATTCCATTTACTCAACCATTTGATGTTTTGTTGCATCCAAGTCTTCTTTCTTTTGCACATAGTGTCATTGAAGATAGCCTTAAGCCATCTGCCTTCCTCCATTTGCCCAATTCTTTTAAGATATCTAATGAGACGAACCATAGCAATAGCTTCAATAGGTGCAGCCCTAGTTTCACTGAGCATGATATCATAAGGAACTGTGTTTTTAATCTTGAACTTGCTTGTTATCAAGTGCTTTTGGATTTGCTCAATCTGCTTCCACTGTGAACCAGAAGTACTGCTGGCCCACAATTCACAACCATATAGAATAGCACTGGTTTAACTATACTAATTTCATATGGTTTAACTATAACACTGGTAAGATTGTTACTTACATATTTTTCTAACATGAAAGATTAAACTCAAATGTTCTCTACCATGATAAAAGCATGTTAGGACAAAAAAAATCACTTTTTGAAATTTCACTAATTTTTGAGTCTAAAAAGCATGGAATATGTGGCTTGTGTATTATAATTGATATGGTCTATTGATGTTATCATTGGAGCTATTTACAAAGAGAATGCTTTGTCTATATAAACTAATTTCAAGCAATGCTCGAAGCTTAGACAAAAGGCCACATCAATAATTAAAGGCATAAAATGTTTCGGATAATGCAAATTATATCAATCCACATGAAGTTGTTAGATATTAGGAACTAAAATGAAATCTTTCCTTGTTTCTTTTGTGTTTTTATGGATGTTTCAAAGCTCGCATTCATTTCAACATTTCTAAAACTTTTCCAAAAAAATTCATTCTATGATACTAAGAGCATTTTCGTCTTCAAAATCAGCAAATTTCAATAGGGATTTTATCTTCCAAAAAGATTTTGAAAAAACTCCAATTCATTATAGTGGTATAACAATAACACAAATCTCTCTCAAATGAAATCACATCCTCCTTATATAGCTTTTAGCAGGAAAATAATCCATTTTAAAGTAAATAATTTATTTTTCCCTTCACTAAGACTATTAACTAAGACTATTAATATGATTTATAATGTGCAAACTTCCCCAAGCCTAGACGCCCAAGTCAAAAGACATCTTAATGCTTTTTCAACAAGCTATTAAGAGTCATATATATAAAGCTTTCCATTATAGTTGAAAACAAAATTTGTATTCTGAAATTAAAAGAATGACTTCCGCAGAAAACCGCCGATTAAACAAAATATGAAGTTTTTTTCCCAAAAAGAAAACCACCTCTGCCAAATGTGGTTGTGCATCATTATAGTGGCAAGGCTACAATTTTACAACCCACGAGTTATGAGTTCAAAACCCCTTCACCCCACGTGAGAAAAGGGAAAATTCTATTAGCACGACTTTAAATTTTGTTAGAAATGAATGTTCGTGAAAGTTAACAAATAAATAAATCTTTAAACATTACTTTTCAAAAACTTCTACAGATTTTCAACTAGCGTAATAGAAAGAAGGGGAATACATCTTCTAGGTTTGGCAAGAAGAAGTTTCAGAGGAACTTCAATCAGAAGAAGAAGGATTACCATCAGATACGGAATCTAAAGAGGAGTAAGGGTGCACAGGATGGAACACCAGGGAATTATAATGGGAACAACAGGAGGAACAACAATGGCAATAATAACAGGAAAACAAGCAGAATAAGCCTGAAGGAAGAAATGGACCTCGAGATGGATGTTATGTTTGTGGTGGAGACCACTATGCAAAAACTTTCCCCCAGGGTTCCTCCAGAAGAAACGGAAGGAATCAGCAAAACCAGGCACAACATCATGTCCATGCTGCAGTGGACAATCACCAGGCAGATTTTCAAGCACTGCCTATACAGTTATCTGGTAAGCTTTATGGACATTCAGTTTCTATATTAATGATACAGGTGCTACAGAAAGTTTTGTTGATCCTAGAATTGTGTCAAGATTGTCGGTTAGACCTGGGTATATGTCTGCGTCATGGATTGTTCAGTATGGAAATCGGGCTGAGAGGAGAGTAGATCAATGTTTAGCATGCAACGAGGTGGAGCTTCCAAGTTTCCAAACTCAAGTAAACTTATATGTGGCTCCTCTAGGATCATATGATGTAATCGTAGGAATAAATTGGCTAACTGAACATAAGGCCATAGTTGACTGTCAGAACAAAATGGTGAATTGGCTTGATGATTTTGGAAACCCAGTAGCAGTGTATGGACTTCAAAGGCCAATCCAACTCAGGCATATTTCATCCATGCAATTGAAAAGGGCACAAAGAAAGGGGTGTATGATCTATGCCATTCTTGTCAGGGATCTTGAGAATGAGAAACCTATGTTGGATGATTACCCTATTCTTCAAGAGTACAACTTGGAAGAATTACCTGAATTGCCGCCTAAGAAAGAATTTGACTTCTCAATTGATTTATTATCCGGAACTGAGCCTCAATCCAAGGCTCAATATAGAATGACAACAACAGAGCTCTATGAGTTGAAGGTTCAAATACAGGTCGGCCAAGTGTCTCACCTTGAGAGCGCCAGTAATTTTTGTCAAAAAGAAGGATGGCACTTTGCGCCTATGCATTGTGATGTTAAATAAGGCAACCATCAAAAACAGGTATCCTCTCCCTATAATTGATGAGTTGTTTGATCAAATGAAGGGAGCAACAGTAGATTTGAGGTCTGGATACCATCAACTCAGAAGGATGTGCCAAAAACTGCTTTTCAAACTCGCTATGAACATTATGAGTTCGTGGTGTTACCTTTTGGTTTGACTGCCACATTTATGAATCTGATGAACAACGTGTTCCGAGATTGGCTGGATGATTACGTGCTAATATTTATTGATGACATCTTGGTTTATTCTGAATCATTGGAGGAGCATGAGAAACATTTAAGGATAGTCTTGCAGCGTCTGAGAGAACATAAATTATATGGCAAACTATCCAAATGCACTTTCTATCAAAGCAAGATACATTACTTGGAGCATATTATCTCAAAAGGAGTTGTTGTAGATCCTGATAAGATTAAAGCAATTGTGGAGTGGCCCGCACCACGAACTGTCTCGGAGGTTTCTAGCATTTTGGCAGCGGCAGTTGAGATGGGAAACCTGCACACACATACATGTGCATAATCTTCATGAATGACTAGGTTTAGAATAAATTTGTTTATATGGATTTTTTTTTATTTGATAAAAGTGAATAATTATTGTCTTTACAAATGTTTAAATAGTATGGATATTGCAATGACATAATTGTGAATTTATTAGTAAATTGTTATATTTCAAATTGACATAAAAAGTATAATAAAATAAAATAATAATACTAAATAGTACTGGTAAATTAATGAAGACCCAAGAACTATTTTCTTACCACTTTCTATTTGTCAGCATGTGCGTGTGATTATAGTAAATAAAATTTTAAATGCAAACTAATTGTTGGCATAGTGGAAGATAAATCAAGCTAAGGATTTGCATATCAAGAACAAAATTTTTAACTGTCACTCAATAGCACTGAAAATCTTCAATTGCCTTAAAATACAAGAGTAAAAGATGCTTAATTACTGAAGATCGACATGCATTAGGATAGAAAAAGGTGATTTCACGCGATTACAGGCATGGGGAGAAAAGAAAGAAAGAAAGAAAGAAAGAAAGATCACACTATGGAGGTGTCGGGAAAGAATAGAGATTGGAAGAAGAAATAACGTAGAAGGAAGTAGATACACAGTAGGTAAACATCTTGCCCAAATTTGGCTCACAGCTCTTCCGGGTATGTCTTCTTGATTCGTACCATAGGATTCTATAAAAGAAAAAAAAAATGAATATCTAGACTTTTGTTGGCTTGAGATCTCAATAAATTGCTTATTATTCATGTTCCATCTTCAATTTTGGCCTTGAATTACATAGAGCTTGGCAAAACGAACTGACTATCCTTTTGGACAAGGAACTTTGTTCCGATTCCTTACACTGCATCAATCAAGTAGAGATTAGTAGGCGAAATATTAGTTGAACTTTTAAATCTTATGCATAGCCCCTTTTATCTTTAGGTGATCTGATGTCTAAGTCGGTTTTAGCCACCTGCACACACATACATGTAGATATAATATCTAACTACAAATAGATGGGAAATTTTCAACGACAATTGAGATGGGAAATTTACTCACACTTAGAATTATAAAGATTTGTTTGATCAAATGAAGGGAGCAACAATATTTTCAAAAATAGATTTGAGGTTTGGATACCGTCAGCTCAGGATCAAAGAGGAGGATGTGCCTCTTAAGACAATGTCTATTAGTATTTCCATATACATATCAAATACTTGAATTCACTGGATGTAGGAATGTTATGGATATGTGGTTAGAAGTATTGTATATCTGATTCAAACTATTAGTGCATAGATGTCTATTGGTTGCATCTTGTGATTTTTATGATTAAATTAGAGAAGTACGCAATTGTTCAGTGTGTATCAAGACATTGAGATGATGTTTCTTCCTAGTGGGGAAGGATGTCACAGCTCGATTTTTAATAAATTTTATTATTATTAAATAATTAGACATGTTTTAATATTTAGAATAAAATTATTTAATCAGACTTTTGATTTATCTGAAAGAACTTGATATCTTGAGTGTTTTGAATTTTACCAATGGATGGATAGAAATAGTATGTTTCAAATTGAGATGCAAATATAATAATTTTTACAATTGAATTTTTAGAAACAAATTATGATGCATATATGTAATTAGTGATGTATTGTTATTTACGTTCATTGATCTGGTTTTTTTGTGAGTCTGAGTTTGTGCAGGTTGTTGAAGACGGACACGTGGCTGAGGTAGGTTTTTTGTGAGTCTGAGTTGTTAATTATGGGTAGCTTGGACAGCTGTTCGTCCTTACCCAGAAATAACAGCATTAGTTATGGGTAGTTTTGGACAGTTGTTCGTCCTGACCTAGAATTAGAAATGGTTGTTTTTGTCAAACAAGTATTGTTGGGATAAAAACAATTATTATTTAATAGTGGTTCTTTTTAGGTGACACCTCATAGCCAAAATTAGTTATTGGTTATTGAGTTGTCTTAATCTCAGCCGTTGGTTTGAATTAATCTTGGCCGTTGGTTTTCCAACAGAGTAGTATAAAAAGGGGTCATGGGTCATTTGGAAAATAAGAAGTCTTGAGAAGAATTTGCAGTGATAGCAAATAAACTTGCAGTGTTAGCAAGAGGCGCAGTGATAGCGTTGATATAGCAGTGGAGGATATCAGCAGGAGATATTAGGAGTTTGTCGGAGTTCTGCCAGTAAGAGGCAAGGAATTCTTTTGTAATTCTTATATTGCTGAAGATTAATATATTTTCCATCTGTAGAACTGGTTTTCCCTTAGGGGTTTTTCCAGGGACGATTGTCCAAAAATATTGTGTCCTTGTGTTGCTTATTTCTTTCCGTATTTTTAGTGAAGTTGCAGTTGTGTTATTTTTCGATATTCAGCTGTAAATTTATTTTCCGCAGTTAAATAATTTTTATGAGATAGGAGATTAATAATCAGTGACTGCAATAGAATTTCTACATGGTATCAGAGCTTTGTTGAGGGTAGAAAAGGTTTACCCTAAGCAAAGGAAAGAAATTTGAGTTTGACCTCTTTCGAGTTATTGTTTTCCTTTATTTCTTTGAGATGGCCTCGGCAGGTTTGAGAGATCAGGACAGATTGGATGGTGCCTCAAATTTTGGTGTCTGGAAAGCCAGAATTTCTTTATTGCTGGAAGAGAATGGTATCAAGGAATATGTTACCAGTACTGTAGCTGTACCTACAGATCCAGTACAACTTGCAACATACAAGAAGGATGATGCCAAGGCGAGGAGGATAATCCTTGATGGTGTCAAGGACCATGTTGTTCCACATATCGCAGAGTTAGATACAGCGAAGAAGATGTGGGACGCCATTCTGAATCTGTACCAGAATGCTACCACTAACCGGAAGCTGATTCTTAGAGAAAAATTGAGGAATACCCGGATGAACAAGGGAGAAGATGTTACAAGTTACCTCACCAGGCTTAGACTTGTCAAGGACGAGTTAGCAGCTGTTGGAGATAAGCCAAATGAAGACGAGCTAGTAAGAATAGCCCTAAATGGGTTTACTAGGCAATGAGATGTCTTTGTTCAAGTTATTAATGGACGAGACACCTTACCTAGCTGGGATCGACTATGGAGTGATTTCACTCAAGAGGAGCTTAGACTAAGTCTTGTCAATGGAGCCAACAACAAGAGTCAGAAAAGTGAGGTAGAACAAGAAAATGTTGCCCTAGCGGGAAAGGGGAAAACAAAGAAGGGATCTAGCAAAGGAGCAAATTCACAAATTGAAAAGAAGAAGAAGGACCTATCTAAGGTCAAGTGCTTTGGTTGTCACAAGTTTGGCCACTATGTCAGCGATTGCCCACAAAGGAAGAAAGATAAGAAGGGCAAGAACCAGGTGGCAGCTTCAGCAAGTGCAGAGGAGCTCTCTAGTAGATTGGAGGATGAGTTTGCACTCATAGCTTGTATGATTAGCTCAACCTCACAGAGTGTCTGGTATATAGACAGTGGGGTGTCATTTCATATGACAGGAGTTCGAGAGTACTTCTCTAGCTACAAGGAGGAGAACACCAGAATCCAGATCTCTATGGGGAACTTGTCCAAGCTCAACTCAGTTGGGAAAGGGATTGTTCAGCTTCAGAGGGAGAATGGATAGGTAATTCCTCTTCATGATGTGTTGCATGTGCCAGGCTTAGGTATGAATTTGGTTTCTGTATCCGTCCTTCAGGATAAAGGGTATAATGTTCTCTTTAGAGGGATGCATGTTTTGATTAAGCATAAAGATTGGAAATCACCCGTATTTATTGGAGTTAGGAGCGGTCGCCTTTATAGGTTGCAGTTTGATACTCCTAAGGCACTCATGAGCAGCAGTAACCCTAGAGATCTTGGAGAGCTATGGCATAGGAGGATGGGCCATATTCATCATGGAGCACTTAGATTGCTTCGTGAGACGGTGACAGGTGTTCCAGAGGTGAGCACAGAGCATGATGATGTATGTAAGGGATGTGTGTTGGGAAAGTTTGCGAAAACATCTTTTCCAAGGAGTGACACCAGATCTATGGGTGTTCTTGATCTAGTACATTCAGATGTATGTGGACCAATGTCGACAAAGTCTCTCAGAGGATATGAGTATTATGTTACCTTTATTGATGATTTCTCCAGGAAGACCTGGATATACTTCTTGAAGACCAAGGATGAGGTTTTCAGTCGCTTCCAAGAGTTCAAGGCTCTTGTGGAGAACTCAACAAGAAGGAAGATAAAGGTTCTTCGGTCAGACAATGGAGGCGAGTACAAAGGAAATGACTTCCAGGATTTCTGTAACAGAGAAGGAATCAAGAGAGAGTGGACTGTTCCTTACAATCCACAGCAGAATGGAGTTGCTGAGAGAAAGAACCATTCTATTTCGGAGGCAGCAAGGGCTATGCTACATGACCAGGACATGCCTCGCTACTTATGGGCAGAAGCGTGTAGTACAACAGTCTACATTCAAAATAAGGTTCCACACAAGGTACTAGGGAAAATGACACCGGAGGAGGCTTTCACGGGGAAGAAGCCAGATGTTGGTCACTTCAGGATATTTGGGAGTTTGGCATATTGCCTTATTCCTGGAGACACACGTACCAAGTTAGATCAGACTGCAGAGAAGGGGTACTTTGTTGGGTATAGTGAAACTTCAAAGGCATATATGATGTTCATTCCAGGGACAAGAAGAATTATTGTCAGACGCGATGTCAAGTTCATGGAGGACAAGGCATTTAGAAGATCCAGAGATTTGCTAGTAGATGATTGGAGTGAGCAGCCAACGAAAGCTCCAAGTCTAAGTCAAGGAAATCAAAGCTCAAGTACAGTTACTAGTACAAGCATAGACTCAGGTAGTGAAGATTCATAGAGTATGGAGCAACTGGTGCAGCAGGATATGCATCTAGATGATATAGAGGTTGATATTTCATCCTCTACAGTTGGCAGTAGGAACCATGAGGTTCAAGACATACAAAGGGATACTCAGGAGTCTGTGGGAGCTCCTAGGAAGAGTACAAGACAGAGGAGACAACCAGCCAAGTTCAATGACTATGTGGCATTAGTCAGCCAGTTGGTAGATAGTGAACCTTCCATCTATCAGGAAGCTGCAAAGCATCAGGTATGGCGAGATGCTATGGTTGAGGAATATAACTCAATAATGCAGAATGATGTATGGGAGGTAGTGCCTAGACCAACTAATAGAGCAGTAGTTGGATCGCGCTGGATCTTCAAGATAAAGCATGGTGCAGATGGTAGCATCGAGAAATATAAGGCGAGGTTTGTGGCCAAGGGGTTCTCTCAAAAGGAGGGAATAGACTATGAGGAGACATTTGCTCCTGTGGCCAGGTATACTTCTATACGAGCTGTAATCTCATTTGCAACACAGATGGGATGGCAGATCCATCAAATGGATGTCAAGACAGCATTCCTTAATGGAGAATTGAAGGAGGAGGTATACATAGAACAACCAGAAGGCTTTGTAGCACACAACAAAGAGACCCATGTGTGCAGATTAAAGAAAGCCTTATATGGACTCAAGCAGGCTCCCAGAGCATGGTATGAGCGCATTGATACATACTTGCAGGAAATGGGCTTTGTGAAGAGTGAGGCTGATGCGAACCTCTACTACTTGGTGGTTGGGGGTGATGTTCTCATTCTTGTTCTATATGTGGATGACTTGTTTCTTACTGGTGCACTAGGGCTCATAGAGGATTGCAAGAGGGACCTTGCAGAAGAGTTTGAGATGAAGAATTTGGGACTTATGCACTACTTTCTAGGCATGGAGGTGTGGCAGACTGATGGAGAGATTTTCCTTGGTCAAGGGAAATATTGCATTGAAATCTTGAAGAGATTCGAGATGGAAGATTGCAAAGCCATGTCTACACCCATGATCACTAATTGGAGGAAGGTAGATGCATCCAAGGAAAAGGATGTTGATCCCACCCTATACAGGCAACTGATTGGTTCGCTCATGTATTTGGTCAACACCAGGCCAGATATAGCCTTTGCAGTAAACTCTCTTAGTCAGTTCATGGTAGAGCCAAAGAGAGTGCATTGGACGGCGGCTAAGCATGTGTTGCGTTATCTTCATGGTACAGTTGAGTACGGGATCAGATATGTTCGAGGTGAAGGTATCAAGTTGATAGGCTATACTGATGCAGATTGGGCAGGCAGTACAACAGACAAAAGGAGTACTTCAGGATGTTGTTTCAGCTTGGGATCAGGAGTTGTTTCTTGGTTTAGAAAGAAGCAAAAATCTGTGGCCTTGAGTTCATCAGAAGCAGAATACATAGCAGCCAGCATGGCGACGTGTGAAGCTATATGGCTTCGGAAGTTGCTAGTAGCCTTGTTTGGTCAGAAGGTTGAGACTACGGTGATACACTGCGACAATCAGAGTTGCATCAAGTTGACTGAGAATCCAGTGTTTCACGATAGATCGAAACATATAGACATTAGGTATCACTTTATCAGGGATTGTGTACAGAGGGGGATTGTTCAGCTACAGTACATACCTACAGAGGAGCAGGTAGCAGACATTCTAACAAAGGCATTGGGGAAGGCAAAATTCATCTTCTTTAGAGATAAGATGGGTGTCGTGCAGAACAACTTCCTCGCTAAGAGGGAGTGTTAATTATGGGTAGCTTGGACAGCTGTTTGTCCTTACCCAGAAATAACAGCATTAGTTATGGGTAGTTTTGGACAGTTGTTCGTCCTGACCTAGAATTAGAAAATGGTTGTTTTTTGTCAAACAAGTATTGTTGGGATAAAAACAATTGTTATTTAATAGTGGCTCTTTTTAGGTGACACCTCATAGCCAAAATTAGTTATTGGTTATTGAGTTGTCTTAATCTCAGCCGTTGGTTTGAATTAGTCTTGGCCGTTGGTTTTCCAACAGAGTAGTATAAAAAGGGGTCATGGGTCATTTGGAAAATAAGAAGTCTTGAGAAGAATTTGCAGTGATAGCAAATAGTCTTGCAGTGTTAGCAAGAGGCACAGTGATAGCGTTGATATAGCAGTGGAGGATATCAGCAGGAGATATTAGGAGTTTGTCGGAGTTCTGCCAGTAAGAGGCAAGAAATTCTTTTGTAATTCTTATATTGTTGAAGATTAATATATTTTCCATCTGTAGAACTGGTTTTCCCTTAGGGGTTTTTCCAGGGACGATTGTCCAAAAATATTGTGTCCTTGTGTTGCTTATTTCTTTCCGTATTTTTAGTGAAGTTGCAGTTGTGTTATTTTTCGATATTCAGCTGTAAATTTATTTTCCGCAGTTAAATAATTTTTATGAGATAGGAGATTAATAATCAGTGACTGCAATAGAATTTCTACATGAGTTTGTGCAGGTTGTTGAAGACAGACATGTGGCTGAGGTAGAGGTCTCCTAGCTTAATGACAGAGGCAGGCAGTTGAGATGGGAAATTCGCACACACACATAGATATTATAAAGATTTATAGTTATATTTAATGGTTGTTTTCTTTACTTTAGATAAAATTGTTTTAGGTGATTTAAATAATAATTTATTTAAATGAAAAAATATAGATCGATGTTTATTATTTCCAGTTCGTTG
Organism: Cryptomeria japonica; assembly: GCF_030272615.1. Taxonomy (NCBI): domain Eukaryota; kingdom Viridiplantae; phylum Streptophyta; class Pinopsida; order Cupressales; family Cupressaceae; genus Cryptomeria; species Cryptomeria japonica. Next base: position 473,142,744 of record NC_081407.1, on the reverse strand, counting down.
AAAATATGTAGTGTATGAGCTAATACAGATCTTCATTTATTTTTCGAGTGTGGAAATAAGCCGCTAAGTTACCATTCTCATAGTCGATTCTTCTATTCTATAGAGTCAAAATTTTTCAGACCCGTTTTAGTCGCTGGCTGAGAAGAACCAAAACGTAGTGTCTTTTTATATTTTCTTTTCTTGTGTTGTGACCAGAAATTCTGTTCTACGATCCGAGTGGGCAATCTCTTGGGAAGGTTTTTAGGTGTTTTAAGAATATGTCGCTTAGAAATTACGTGGAGATATTAAGTGCTCAACACGTCTTCTCTGATGGCATTTAATCGTTTTAAACTCCAAGTTTCGTAGTCAAGTCTCTTCTTTATCCGAACAAGTCGGTCTAAGATAGAGTCATTTTTCAAAATGATTTTGTAATACAATGAATGATTCCTGCCAAATCGAAATTTAAAAGGGTTTGACTTTGTCGATGCAAATCGGTCTCTCTTCTTCTTTTTCTTTACTGTAGCAAAACACCGATTCACAATCTCCATTTTGTTTTTCGAACCAAAAAACCGTGATTAAATACATTTAATGATCTATATCGCATGCTACACTTGTGTGATTTCTTTTTTGATTTAAAATTTGTGCTCAGCCTGCCACACTCTGACTAATGCTTCAATAACTAATTCGACTTCATACCTCTGAACGCCTGTTTTGTGGTTTTTTCCCGCTTAAGTAATTGCTTGCTTTCTTTCATAATCTGTTTTAGAAATTCTAAATTTAAAACCTAATACTAATAGCTTCCATATGAGTAAAAACAAATTTCAATTCTGAAATTAATAAGAGTGACTTTCGTAGAAATCCAGTGAATATAATTGTGAAGTTTGTATGGTATAAGCTTGCCTCAGTAATTAAAGTGTTGCTGTGCTTTATTTAGCCGACGGTGATATAGTTTATAATTGCCGATCTCATAATTATTTTTGTTCAGAGTTTATTAAATGTTAGCCTTCAATCTAAGTCTAAGCTTAATTGTAATCTTAATTTTAAAAATAATTTGAATCTTACTTCTAACCTCAATCTTAACTCTTATTGTAATAATAATTCTGGTTATAAACCTAATTTAAATCTTAATCTTAATTATAATGATTTTAAAATTATAATAATTAACAAGAATTAAGATTGGAATTATAATATAATTAATAGCTATAAATTAAGTTATAATTATTTATTTTAATTATAACTTTAAAATTAATAATTAAAATCTTAATCTTCATTAATAGTTATTTAATTAAAATATTTAAAATAATTATTAATTAGCATTAATGAAAATATTTATATTTATTGTATAATTATTTTAAATTAAAAAATAAAAATTAATATGTTTTATCTTGAAAATTATATAATTATAAAATGAAAATAAATTCTATAATTTTAATTCTAGTTTTCATAATAATAACATATTCATTTATAAATGATAATTTAGATATTTATGTATACAAAGAAAAAAACTTAAAACTACATAAAAATAAATATAAATTATAAATTATAATGTAAATATATATTACTTTGTAATATTGATATTTTCATATGTTTGAAAGCTAATCCTTAAATTAAAATTGTGAATGTATCTTTCTACCATTTATATATATATATATATATATATATATATAATTTCATAAAAATTAAAAAAATGTTGGAACATTTGAAAAAGAGAAAATATGTTGTGAATGTTTCACCCGCATAACGGATTATTATATTAAGTAAAAAAATGAAATCAAAGTCCAGACGAGAAGTTACAGAAAATTCAACTTGCAGATTCTTCCTTGTACAGGTACAGGTGAGGGTGGTTAATCACAAGCGTGAGATAAGATAAATATAAAAACCCTAAACAAGGAATAAATGGAAAACCTAAAAGACCAATTTGGTGAGGGCCCATGAAAGCACGGGAATCCATAAGGATAACACATAGTGGAGTTTGAAGGTCATGCTAAAATGCATACGCATTTTCAGAAAAATGTTAAAACTTTAAGCATCGTGGGTCAGTTAGGAATTCATATCTATTGTTGGAAATTTATTAATTGAAAAATAGCTTGCATTTATGGAATGAGAAAATTGTGGAGGAATGACTAAAAATGTTACATAAATAAAAATCAAGATTGAGGAACGTAAATGAAAAAAAAAAATAATAACCTTTACCTATATTTATGGCTATATAATTGCCACTTAAACTATTTTTAAAGATTTCCTAAAAAATTTCTTCTATAATAGCTAAAAAATAATTTTCATAATTTATAAAGTTAAAAATTGTACAATTAGACTTTAGTAAATAAAAAGATTTCAAAAATTAAAAATTAAAACTTGTTTGTAATTGATTCAAGTTATTTTTTTTAATAACTAGTTTACTAGAAAAAAAACTCATTACAATAGTATTGCCTAAATACAAGTACTAATAAATTCTTAAACATTTACTTTTCTAAAGGACACTTTTAGTTAATAAAAATAATAAAAATTAAGAATAACAATTTTTTAAAAGAATATTCCCTTTTACTTTTTCTTTAAAATAAAAAAATGCATTAGAAAGTAATTTCTTTCTTTTCTTATATATTAATAAACAGGTTAATGGCTCAAATCCCCTCCACCCCACGTGAGAAAATGAGCAATCTCTATTAGTATGCTTTTAAATGTTGTTTAAAATGTATGCTCATGAAAATAAATAAATCCTTAAACATTTACTTTTCTAAAGGACACTTTTAGTTAGTTAAAGTAGTATAAATTAAAAATAACTTTTTATAAGAATATTTTCTTTTACTTTTTCTTTAAAATAAAAATAAATGCATTAGAAAGTATTTTTTTTCTTTTCTTATATATTAATAAATAGGTAATTTTATTTAAATTTATAATCAATATTTATAATATATGAATTATAATCTCTTCTTTTCATATATATTAAAATTTGAATGAGAATTAATAAATAGAGGTTATATATGATTATTTTGTTTTTAAGAAATTATGAGCAAATGGACGAGTGTTGGCAAAATCTTTTGCCAAAGTAATTACAATAGTAAATTATTGTTGTTATTTTTTACCTCTTGCCATATCATGAATATAAGAATTAACTTTAGTCATAGGTGATATGTAGCTAGATGTATTCATGTTGCACCGGATCCCATCGGGACTTGGTGTTGGGCATTCATTGAACTCCGGGGAACCGTAAATGCTTCATGGTTGGGCATATTAAAGCACCTAGGCCACATGTTCATCTCACAAGAGCAGATGGAGGGTAGTCCGAGGCTTACTGGAGACAGATTTATAAATATGTTTGATTATCAAATTTTCATGTATTTGTGTTCCACCAATGGTCAATTGTATACGTGATAACTAATATCATCATGAGATATTGTTAGAACATAATATTATTAGGAGTCAAACTTTGATAAAAGAACTATTAAAAGTTATTTATTTATTTATTAATTGTAAACAAGATTGTTATTGAAAAGGTATGGTAACTACCCTTTCAGGTATTTTACCAACCTTTCTCCCTATAGTTAAGGGAGGATTCCTCACCATTTTGGGTGGTGTGAAATATTATTGAATTTATGTAAATTATTGGAGAGGCACGTGGAAGTTTGAAGAGAAGTCTCCCATGTTGTGTTCTTATAATATAGATGCTATATTTGTGGGGTTTTTTTTACCAGTAATGGTTTTCCCATGTAAATTATAATTTTTTTTTAAAGAATAATCTAATATTTGATCATTGTGCAGGAAAAGAGATATAAAGGAGATATGATGATTACTATTAAAATTTAATCAACTAGGAAGTTATGGGACATTGTGGACGGTAAGGAAAAACAACCTACAGGTAGAAATATTAACCCTGATCTTGTAAGTTCCTTTAATAATAGTTCACAAGAAGCATTGTCAATTTTATTAAGAAGATCAGGTAATGTTAAACTTTGATTCTAAAGAGAAAGCTTTGGAAGCTCTTTTATGTCAAGAAAAAAATAATAACAAATCATATACACATCGTAATAAAAATAAAGATAACATCTCCAAATCATTTCACCATTCTAATTTTTTTTTTAAAAATAAAAATAAAAATAGATTTCATAACAATAAAAATAAAAATAGATATCATAACAATCAAAATAAAAGTAGATTTCATAACAGAAATAGATCTCATAAAAATCAAAATTATAAACCTAACACAAATCAAAATCAAAATGAGAATATTGCATTTTATACGGCCTTATCTCCATCAACTAATGATGAATGGATTCTTGATAGTGGAGCATCTAGACATATGACATAAATGTATGATGTTTTATTACTGAAGGAATGGGTAAATTTAAAAATTTTAATGATACCATTGGACATGCATTATTTGTTCCAAATTTAAGAAAAAATTTGCTATCTTGTTCTCAACTTACCCAAGATAATTTTAAAATTTCTCTTACAAAAGATAAATGGTACATTAAAGATCAAAATAAAACCATTGTTGTAGGAGGCATTAAAAAAGATGGACTTTTTATTTTTAATAATACTTCAAAAGAAAATTGCTTATCTACACAAATAAAAAATGAAACACAATTATGGCATGAAATGTCTCGTCATAACCTTGTAATTGGATTACCAAAAATTGAAACTAAATTAGAAGCTTGTAAAGGTTGCCTCTTAAGTAAACAACATATACAACCCTTTAACAAGAATCATAATCGAAAGCAATATGAAACCCTAGAATTACTTCATAGTGATCTAATGGGGCCATTTCAAGTTCATTCTCTTAAGGGATCCATCTACGCCCTTACATTTATCGATGATTATTCTAGAATGATTTGGGGATATCACCTTAAAAATAAAGATGAAGTTCTCTCTAAATTTAAATAATTTAAAACTCTAGTTGAAAATCAATCTAATTACAAAATTAAAATTATTAGAATAGATAATGGAACAAAATACATTAATAGAGACTTTGACAATTTTTGTGCAATATGTGGGATACAAAGACAACTAACATGTCCTTATTCTCCCCCAAAAAATGGGGTTGTTGAAAGAAAAAATCGAAGCATCTTAGAAATGGTTAGATCTATGACGCACTCTTCTAATACACCAAAATTTCTTTGGGATGAAGCTATGAATACAGCTATATATATTTTAAATAGAGTTCCTACAAAATCTTTACATCTTTCAACTCCCTTAGAAAAATGGTCAAATGAAAAACCTAATATCTCTCATCTTAAAATATTTGGGAGTCCTACATATGTTCACATCCCTGAACAAAAGAGACAAAAACTTGACTCCACATCTACTCAATGTATATTTGTTGGGTATGGGATAAACACAAAAGGAGTTAGACTTTATGATCCCTCAAAGAGAGATATTATTCTAAGTCGAAATGTTCACATCTTAGAATCCCCTTTACCTAGCTCAATTAACAATATTGTTGAAACATCAAATTATGAAGAAAATAATCAATCAACCTTTAATGATAATCTTGTACAACCTTCTAAAAAACCTAAGTGGGTTCAATCCTTAATCCAAGATTCAAATGTAGAACCTTCTCTTCCTAAAATGACTAGAAGTCAAAACACGTATTTTGCCTTAATGACACTATATGAAATTGAACCCCAAAAATTTGAAGAAGCCAATGAAAATCAAAATTGGAAAAATGCCATGCAGATAGAATATGATGCTCTCATTAAAAATAAAAAATGGGAACTTGTTCCACTACCCCATAATCATAATATTATTAATTGTCATTGGATTTATAAAATAAAATATGATCCTCAAGGAAATATTGATAAATATAAAGCAAGATTAGTGGCCAAAGGTTTTTCTCAACAACAGGGCATAGATTATGATGAAACATTTGCACCAGTAGCCAAAATGGGGACTATTCGTTTACTTCTTGCACTAGCTGCTCAAAATGGATGGGAAACTCACCAAATGGATGTTAAAAATGCATTCTTGAATGGAGATTTATAAGAAGAAATATATATGCATCAACCTCAAGGATTTGTACAAAAAAATAAAGAGAGCTATGTATGTAAACTCAAAAAATCTCTTTATGGACTCAAACAAGCTCCTCGAGCATGGTATTCTAAATCAAAAAATTTCTTTCAAAACTTAGGCTTCTCTAGTTGTAAATCTGACAATGATTTATTTTTTAAATTTAAAAATGATCATATAGTTATTATTGTAGTATATGTAGATGACTTACTCATTACAAGTAGTCTCTCATCATCAATACTAAAATATAAACAAAAACTAAGTCTTGACTTTGAAATGACTGATTTAGGAGTCCTTCATCATTTTTTAGGAATGTCCATCTTTCAAGATCATCATTCGATCATTATATCTCAAGCAAAATATGCCCAGAACTTAATTTCAAAGTTTAATATGTTTGATTGCAAACCATCTATTACCCCTATTGAAACTGGTATCAAACTTGAAGCTCATCCTCCTTGTGAAAAGTTTGACTCCACTCTTTATCAACAATTAATTGGGAGCCTAATTTATTTAACTATCTCTCGCCCTGATATTTCCTATGCAGTTGGCATTGCATCTCGATTTATGGAAGAACCTTATGTTCAACATTGGAAAATGACAAAACGTATTTTAAGATATATCAAAGGAACCATTAACTTTGGTCTTTATTATTCTCATACTAAAAATGCACATATATATGGATATTGTGATTCTGATTTTGCAGGGGATTCCATAGATCAAAAATCCACTTCTGGATATGTTTTTAAACTTGGAACGGGTGCAATCACATGGAGTTCTAAAAAACAATCAACTGTAGCACTATCATCTACAAAAGTTGAATATCGAAGTGCCTCTGAAGCAACTAAAGAAGCTATTTGGTTAAACCAACTTCTAAGAGAAATTAAAATGGAATCCAGTCCTAGCACCACACTCTTATGTGATAATCAAAGTTGTATTGCACTTGCTAAGAATCCTGTTTATCATCAAAGATCTAAACATATTGAAATTCAAGCTCACTTCATACATGAGAAAGTATTAAATGGAGATATTTCTCTTCAGCATTGCCAAATTGAAGATCAAGTTGTAGACATATTTACAAAGCCATTATGCAGTGCAAAATTTTCCAAATTCAGATCAATGCTTGGCCTCAAGGAGCTTCCATTGAGGGGTAGTGTACATGGCAATGTCACCTCCTAATGGATAGATCCTATATGTAATATGCATAAGTCCTATGGGCAGCTTGTAAAATCTTTTCTTTGTAAATCTTCCACTTTTATTAAGACCTATGGGAACATTGTATTAAGACCTAAGGGCATATTGTACTAAGTCCTACGAGCATTATTAACCTAGGGAGAGGCTGATTTGAGGAGGCCCGGGACTCCAACAAAAATCTTATAAGACCTTTTAAGATAGCATCTATTAAGAACACTGGGATTATAAATTATGACAAAATGACCTTCATGTAGTCCGGAATGCATGATTTTTATTTTGGCATATATTTGTGTCCCTATTTATCCTTGTCAAGAAGACCTGCATCATTGGGGTACTTCATGTTTTTCTTTTAAAGAAATTGACAGGATTTGTCCCCTATTAATATTAAGGGGGGTGTTAGAACATAATATTATTAGGGGTCAAACTTTGATAATATATAATGTTTTATCATAATGCTTGAAAAGCATTCAACATTTCTTGTGAATAATTAATAAATTAAAGAACTATTAAAAGTTATTTATTTATTAATTGTAAACAAGATTGTTATTGAAAAGGTATGGTAACTACCCTTTTGGGTATTTTACCAACCTTTCTCCCTATATTTAAGGGAGGATTCCTCACCATTTTGGGTGGTGTGAAATATAATTGAATTTATGTAAATTATTGGAGAGGCCTGTGGAAGTTTGAAGAGAAGTCTCCTTAGGTTGTGTTCTTATAATATAGATGCTATATTTGTGGGGTTTTTTACCAGTAATGGTTTTCCCCATGTAAATTTATGTGTTCTGTGTAAATTCACTGTTTTTCTAATATTTCTGTAGTTTACATTCTTAAAATCATTTAATTTTAACTATTTCATTATCATAGTTTAAATATTTTACATGTTCAAACAGATATGAATATGTAAGTCGACCAACATGATCACTCTTGTATTGTCTCTCGATAAGCTAATAATTTGTAATTTAATAACTTTTATTTACCAATGTCTCTTGTTTTATGCATTTCTTGGAATTAATGAGAAATTTTGTATTTTATTATTTATCGAAATTTCATTATCCATGAGGCTCTTTGCCCCCCTGGGAATCTTTCGCTCTCTCAGCCCCCCATGTCGACTCCCCAACAGCTCGCGGCTCTGTCTATGGCTTTCCCTAGATTCTTCCAATATCCTCATGAGGGCTTTGCTACGACCACCATGTCCCTGCCTACTCATGCCTCGGTTGTTTTCTTATCGGCGGTCTCCCCTAGTTTAACTCTTCCTGCCTCTCCCAGTGCTTCTCGCTCCTTGTCCAAGGGCAAAAGAAAAACCCTCGCTAAACGCAAACACATTGTCTTTGATGACAATTCTTCCTCTGAGGATGCTGAGAACGACAATCCTTCCCCGGATTCCAAGGTTAAAAGGAGATCCTCCAGAATTGCTTCCAAAAGTCGCAGAAAGAAGACCTCGATGATCGAGAATCTGGACTCTAAGGAGGACCCCATTGGGGACAAGAAGGAGGAGGGCCCTAATACCACTATGGGGCCCCTAATGGGGATGTTGTGGATGTGAATGTGACTAGGGACCCCATGGTCCTGACCACTGTTGGTGTCGTTGACATGAGTATCTTTGAAATGAAAACCCAGGACCTCATTGATGATAAGGATACGACCCCTATGAACACGGACACTGAGGGTCTTATGGGCATGGAAATATCTGATAGAAAAGCTCTGGAATCTGGTAGTTTGGATTCGGATTCTAAAATGACTTAACATGTGATGTATTCTATCCCTCTGATGGGTCTAGTTAATGATAGTGATAACTCCCTTGCTGCTGGCGTGCCCAAAGAGACTGAAGAAACTACGGATAACTTGGCTGCTGAGAACCCCCATGAGGTTCCTACTCTCCAACAAATGGAAAAGCTAAGCATGGATGTGCTAGACATCATACAAAGAATTGAAAACCTCGGCCCTGTGCTTGATCTGCAGACTATCGAGGAGGATGTCAACCAGCTCAAGAATAAGATGGAGGCTTGGGAAGCCCAAATGGTGGGCCTTAACAAATTCCATGTGCAGGTTTTACATAGTTCCGCCCTCACCCTCTCTCTACTGAGGGAATGCTATGCAGACACTAAGGAGGACAGGCAGGAGGCTAGGGAACTCTACAAGTTCTTGTCAAATGAATGAAACAATGCTATGGATGCCACTGGGGTGCGCAAGGCACCCCTGTAGTTTGTTTTTATTTTCTACTATTGTTTCTGATTTCTAAAGACTTGGATCCTTTTTGCTGATAGTTGTTGTTAATTGTTGTTATAGTGTTGTTTTTGCACTATGATTTTTAATAGCTTTTCTATGTAAAGGGTCAGTGCCCTTGTTCTCACTGCTTTATTAATCAAAAACATATTACAATGTAATTAAAGTAAAACTATGGAACAAAAACCACTTATAAACTATGGACCAAAAACCACCTATAAGGATCCAAATCTTTTATTTCATATATAAGGGATGTAAAATGTGTGAAGTATACAATACACACCCAACATGTGTCTCATAGTTAATTGGACCATGAAAGAGTGTATGCTCCATTATGAAAATGCCTCCACTTTGACTTTTATTTGTGAGAGATGGAGTCTAATTCCTATAAGTATTTAAAAGAGTACATATTTTTAATTAAAATTTGTTTTGAAAGTAAAGCAAGTAGAGTTTGATGGACAAGAACATTCTCTTGTTCAAGCTTTATATTAAATTTTAAGTGGTTTGGGAATATTTGATATTGCAAAAAAATTAAAATTATATAGGTTCGTACAAAAAATTAAAATAAATTTGATATGTTCAACATAAGTAAGCACTTAGTTCTAGTTATTTAAAGAGTTGGAATTAAAAAATGTACTAAAATAGTTTTATTTTTAAATTGTACATAACTCGACACTTGATGTATAGTCCTATATCGATTGTATCTGTCCGCATATCATTCTTGTGCATTATCTATTACTACTAATAAAAGACAATTCAGATTGCTTCCCGGAGTATATGATTATTCAACTACAATTTATATTATGTGCTTCATATTTCATTGCACTATTCTATATTAAATGCACCAAACAATCCAAAATATCAAAAATTGTAAATTTGAAAACATATAAAAGCAATATTAACTATATATTAAAAAATATGCTTGGGAAATTGCAATCAGGGGTCTTTACAACCTGATGGTTTAGTTTAGTTTTGTGCCTATATAATTGATCTTCAAATCTATGAAACTAATCTCTAAACCTATGGACATGAAACCTGTTGGAACCTACAAAAATAGTGAGTTTCCTAAATAATCATGATATCCTATGGCATTTGCATGAAGATTGCATTAATGGAATGTTATGTTGTCATTGATATCAATTAACCAGTAATGATGTTGTTATAATATTGTTTTGTAACCGGTAGGAAGAGCTAGTGAAGGGAACTTCAACCAATAAGTGAATTTGTGGAGGTAACCGGTAAACCCTACCCGTTGATATGATAAACCCTAACCGATGAAGTTTGGTGAAATGGTTGTATTGGTTTATGATCTGATGATGAGCGGTAATGATTATGACACGTATGCATATTGTATGAGTAGAGTTTCAAATAGTTTTTGGCTCATTGAGATAATGGTTTTTATCTTGGGAATGAGCAAGTAAATTGCATGTAATGTAAACCGTGTGATGAGTTACAAAGTTCAATGAAGCAGTGATCAAGGAGCGATCGAGGCTATCTTGAATGATGTGCAGAGATTATTATGTAATCCAACGGTCATACTTGAACCGATTTGTTTGTAATCTCTATGAGAATTAGGTTTGTGTTGTGTTACTGACCTAGTGATTTGTTTATAGGGTCGATGAGTTGTTTTGTTTCAGAGTTGGTAATTTGTAGTTGAGAGTAAGAGTGTGGTTGCCGAACCAGATGATGTATCTGTAGTTTGTGTAAAGGCAGATAAGAGCATGAAAAGGATCTGAACAAGTAAGTGTAGTATTATTCAAACATATCAGCAAACCCCTATTATTTTCTAACAATTACAGAAGTAAAATCCCCTAGCCGGGTAAGCTCTAACAAGCTTAGTGTTATTCAAATCCTCTAACTAGGTGGTCCATTAGCTTGGATTTCAAATCCTCTACCGAGGTTACTCCTCAAAGGGTATTGCTTCTGTATACGGTGAAAATGGATAACAACAATGATGAAAGGGTAAATAGATTCAACCACAAAACCCTAGCCTAACAACAACAAAGATCCACCATAACATATGAAGATTACCTAAGACAATGCAAATCAAATGAAATCACAAATATTATACCATCACATGTCCCATAGGGTTTGGATCTCCATTCTTCCTATCTCCATTGATCTTGCTTGATATATTTGCTCTCAGATTTTATGTGCACAAGAGCTCAACAAAGAACGGAAATGTGGTTGCAAGTAGGATCGCATATGAAAGTGCAAAGCGTAGTGTAGTCAATTGATCAAGTAGTTAGGGTTGATAATGAAGGAAGCATCTCCTTATATAGAAGACACTATATGAAATGGAGGGATAAGATTGAGAGGTGTAAAAAGAGGTCAGCTATGATTAAAGGGTAGGTAGAGAAAATAATAAAATAATGAAAGGGTAGGTAGTGTATGAATTAAGAGATGAATGACATGTGTCATAGGTAGAAAAGGCTAATGAATTAATTAAATAAATTAAGATTTATTTAATTAATAGAAGAAGTGGGATCAATTAAATAAATAAGATATTTATTTAATTTAGGAAAAGGATAATTTAAATAAATAAATGTATTTATTTAAATGAGAAATAAGGCTAGAATAGGATAAATGAATTAATTAAATAAATAAAGATTTATTTAATTAATAGAAGAATTAGGCTTAGATAATTAAATAAATAAAAATATTTATTTAATTAGACATGACAATTTTAGGTGTCTACATTTTGCCCCTCTTTGAGACAATGCAGCTTGTCACGTTGTTTCAAAGAAGATAAGATAAACTGATATGAAGTTGCCCCAAGATGGGAATGATATGCCCCCTTGAGAGATTGGATGAAAATGTCTGAAAAGATCGCAGACAATCTCTCAATAAGAAAGAAAGGCTAGAATGGACTGACCGGATAAAGTGACAGAGTCACGGGATAAAGAAGACTAACTCGGGGAACGTGGGCTAGGGCTAGGGTAGTCTATAAGATAGACCACGAGGGGAAAACATCCTCATTGTTATCCACACATCCAAGAGATCAGAGTGCAGAGAGAGAATAGAGCAGCAACAGTCAGCAACGATGGAATTGGTTCACAGATTCGATCGCGTTTGTCGATTTCAGAGGCCAGTAGATGCAGGAGAGCTGGTAAGTACCAGAAAACCTCCTTGTACTTTGTCGCATTAGTTGTTGTCATAAATGCATGCTAGGTAGTGCAATAAATGAGCTTTAGGATAATGTCAAAAACTGTCAAAAACGTGTAGGCGCGTCTGCGTTGGTGCCAGGCGCGTCTAGGTTGGCTAGGCGCGTCTGTGTTTGTGCCAGGCGCGTCTATGAATTCAACAGTGTCTATGTCAAATGCGAACACGTCTATGTTGTGTAGACACGTTTGTGCAATGTGGGCACATTTGTGTAGGACAGGCGCGTCTATGCAGAGCATAGGCACATCTGTGTATTTCAGGCGCGTCTGTGCAAAGCAGGCGCGTTTGTGTAGTCTGTAAGCGCGTTTATGTCATGAAGGCACGTTTGTGTCTTAAAGGTCAAATCGGAAGTTCTGTGATGAACATACGCTATCGATTGGATAAGCCGCTGAGAGGATACACTCAAGCAAGTCCTCTAGGGAAGACTAGGATAGTAGATAGGGCTAGGATTGACAATTCTGTGATAGAACATACGTTGCCAATTAGGAAACTACTCAAGAGGATACACTCAAGAAGAGGCCCTAGGATAGGATAGATCGAGGCACTTTGTGATGAATAGTGAGTACCAAGACATAGTACTTTGTGATGAACAAGGAGTACCAATAGGAGCAACACTTTGTGATGAACAAGGAGTGTAAATATGAGCAGCACTTTGTGATGAACAGGGAGTGCAAAACACGTAGTACTTTGTGATGAGCAGGGAGTACCACTAGGATAGAAGCAACACTTTGTGATGAACAGTGAGTGTCACTAGGATAGATAGCAACACTTTGTGATGAACAATGAATGTCACTAGGATAGAAGCAACACTTTGTGATGAACAGTGAGTGTCACTAGGATAGAAGCAACACTTTGTGATGAACAGTGAGTGTCACTTTGACTGACATGATTGCTTTGCTTGACTGCAGGAGTATTTGCCTATGCTGGAGTCACGAGAGAGATTCCCGTCGACTCAGAGATTACGACCAAAGTTGACATTTGAGGACAGGGCTGCCATTGAGGTTATGGGTCTGCAATACATTCTGTATGTGCCTGAGTTTCGGACGAACATGGGTTTGCTGATTGCACTGGCTGAGAGATGGCATTCTGAGACATGCACGTTTCATTTGCCGACGGGTGAGATGACAGTCACCTTGGAGGATGTTTACAGGATATTGAGGATACCGATCGATGGGGAGCTGATACCCTATGATCGAGATGGAGATAGGGAGGCCCTGAGATGAGTGTTCCAGGATCCAGGACTGGAGATGAGGGATGGACATGTGGCATGGGACACGATGACAACGACGGGACTGGCACTACCAGTAGTGCTAGGAGGAGTGATCAGTGGGTTCCTGTGTCCAGACAGGGCGACACGGGGGTTAGTTGTGGGTTGGGGGAGCACCTTGGAGGCACTGGTTACACAACACACCAGATATGCCTGGGGACTGTGCGTGCTGACACACTTTTACTATGAGCTGCATCAGTTTGTGTATCATGGATCCGTAGGATTGGGCTGGAGAGTTACATTGTTGCAGGTGTGGGCATATGAGCATCTACCGGTTACCTGATTGATACATTTCAAGGGTAGGGGTCATGGACGCAGCTTTGTTCATTTGTACGATATGATTACATCACAGCCACGGATTGGCAGGTTGGAGCATTGGCGTCGAGTCCTGGATGAGATCGACACTGTGATATGGAGGCCGTATCATGAGTGCGAGTAGTGGGAGGACGTAGTAGATCTACCTTATACCTTCCGGAGTAGATATCTGATTGGGTGGACACCCTATGTACTGGAGAGATAGTTGATTGACAGGGTATGCAGGCAATTTGGCCGTATTCAGCGGATGCCACGGGGTTCTGGGATGTATGCTCGAATAGTCAGGGATCAGGCACACTTTGGGCCGCTATTGTCGTATGATCAGGTTGTGATGTAGCTGGTAGAGATGGTGTCGATGCCATGGGATATGTGGCCAGAGATTGAGGATGCAGGCATGGATGCAGAGTACATGGCATATTGGGCTGAGCATCCCTTTCCACGACTGACAAACCCAGGGGAGCCTCTAGATGGAGATGGTGGTGGGGATGGAGATGATGATGGAGATGGTGGGGGGAGAGGCCGACGGAGGAGACGGGGTGCTGTTGGAGAGAGGAGGGTGGCCCTGCGAAGAGAGGGTGGAGAGGAGAGGCAGGCTCGGGTGGTGAGGGGTCGCGGTGGATTGCCACTACAGGTGCCAGCAGCACAGGGTCCTAGACAGGTGCAGGGACAGGGGCAAAGGTAGGTACAGGCAGAGGTATAGGTACTAGTACAGGGGGAGCCACAAGCAGAGGCATAGGGGGCTGAGCCGAGGAGGAGGAGGATGAGTTGCTTGAGCTGAGGGAGATCTGCCTGGGATAGGCAGATGAGATCCAGGACCTGGAGAGGGAGATAGCTAGGCTCAGGAGGCGACTAAGGGACATAGAGCATGAGCAGGGTCAGGCTATCCAGTGCTATACTGAGGCTGAGAAAACACTGAGGGCTGGGAGGCAGGCGATAGAGGACACAGGGGCTGGATATGCCTATGTTCTACGAGCAGGGGAGGAGATAGGTTACTGGTGAGACCTATACTACGGGGCAATGCCACCAGAGCAGCGGGCGAGGAGCTTCTGCAGACCATTGCGGACAGCGACGGCTACGGGAGGGAGCCATAGGAGACAGGCATCCAACGGTGGGGTTATGGGTCCTCCACCACCACCAGATAGAGGGGGCAAGAGAGATGATCCTAGGGTGGGTCCTTCTAGGGCTCAGATTCCGTCAAGGCCAGGTGGCTCCGAGGGAGGGAGTTCATCATAGCCATAGAGGGCTCCCTATGTATCAGTTTTGTACCATTTTGTATGATGATGTAGACACCTTCGGGTGATTTTGTAGCCATATGTATTTTGACATCATTGTATCATGACACTTTTGATTATATATATATGAGATGATTCATCTTTGCGGCAGCTATACGCATGTGTACCTCTGTGTTGAGATGCTTCTATGTGATGCTTATGATATGGATGCAAATATATACATGATGAAATGCAATATTTTTGTTCTTTTATGTTTTTTATATGTTATGCTAATGCAAATGTGAATGTATAAAATGCCAATGAATATGATAATGCAAAGAACTATTTACATGATGAAAATGTAAAATGTGCTAATATGTGTTGTGTGCAGGATGTGATGCAATTGTGATATCTATATGTATGTATGAAATTCTTAACATGTGATAATGTAGGTGAAACTACATAAAATGCAAATGTTTTTGGCGTGTCATTATACTCAGTCGTGTGATAGCTGGCTACGCGGACTCAAGAAGGACGATGGAGGTCAATCAAGAAAGGGGGATGGAAGATAAAAGATATGAAAGTGAAAAGAGCTTCTTGTGCGTTATCATCATTGAGCTTTATTATATCAAGTAGGTTATGACAATCGAGGCATATGTTCGACCCAGAAAGTCATTGTACCCATTTGCATGGAGATCAGACAGTTGCAAACAAAGAATGCCCTAGTTCACACTAGACTCTCAATCTCCTCATATCCTTGGGCAAGTCATAGCATTACTAGGAGACAATCCACATACAACAAAAGAAAATAGGTGATGATACCCCATCCTCACCTTTCTAGTCAAAGACATCCTAGAGATAGAATCTCTAGTCAAAGACATCTCGGAAAAGCTAAAAGACATGTCACCAAAAGATTTAATCAAAAGAAAACCAAGACTCGACACCAACATCCACTATAGTCCTCAAGTTTAGTGTCTCTTGTCACTTGTATAAGTCTTATTTGATTGTGGTCACAATGTTTACTTTCACGAAAAGGATAGATAGCACTGAACCATAATGTTGTCTAAGTCTGTTGAAAGATTTGATTTGTTGAAGCCCATTATTGTTGTTGTGTCTCATCTGAAAGTGACTGAATCCATGCAACTGATACCATTTTGCGGAGAAGATGGAACTTTATTGTGGATTGGTGATGCAGATGTTGCTTTATTGCGGATTGTGCGCATATAGACTGAAGAAAATTGGAACAAACTGTACTCCTCAGAACGTGTGATACTCTTAGTTCCACACCCATCACTAGACATAGGATTTTCCTTAGCCACAGATAGGAGCTGATTTATTATGAATGGAAAGGGTGAAAAGGGGGTTATTATGAATGGCTAACCAATCTTAGGTAGATCAATTCATGAGTGTGTGGAAAAAGTGAAAGGATGAAAGTGAATCCTGAAGGAGGGAGGATCAATGTCTCTACACATGGCGCTGGTGACCCAGTTTTCACCATGGTACTTGCCCAGGGCACCACCGAAGTGGTTTTCACCGTTGGACAAAAATGTTTTTCTTTACTTTTTTGATTTTTCAATTTTAATTTTTTTTTGTGTCATGAGGAGCCTGTTTGCCAAGTTTTCACCAAGTAACAATTTTTTATGTTTTATGATTTTTTTGTATTTTTGATATATTTGATTTTTTTTTTGTATTTTTGAATTAGGATACTCTGAAGAGCTATGTGTAAAACTTGCGAAGGTGCATGTTGTTGATAAGATCCTCCAAAGGTTCACCCTTTGTGGTTGAGAGTTGATATGCACCAGATCCATATGCTACTGTGATGATGTAAGGACCAAGCCAGTTTGGTTCAAATTCGCCCTTCTTCTCTCTGTCTTGTTGATTTTTAGGATTTTCTCTGAGAACCAAGTTACCTACCTCAAATGTGCGAGGCTTCACTTTATGATTGTAACTGCGACTCATTCGTTGTTGATAAGCCTTGAGATGATTAAAAGCAGTTTGTCTTCGTTCATCCAATAGTTCAAGTTCTTGTAGGCGAGAGACCTTGTAGTCTTCATCACTGATAATGTTTTGCAAAGAGACTTGTAAAGAGGGTAACTCAACCTCAATAGGCAAGATAGCTTATGTGTCGTAGACAAGTGAATAGGGTGTAGCTCTTGTAGGTGTGCGGATACTTGTGCGGTAAGCCCAAAGTGCGGGATTAAGTTGGATATGCCAATTACGGCCAGCATCGTCGACTGTCTTTTTTAGAATTTTAAGGATTGTTTTATTAGACGCCTCAGCTTGACCATTACCTTGGGGGTAATATGGTGTGGAGAAATGATGGGTAATATGGAAGCGATCACAGAGTTCACGAACATCTTGATTTTTTAAGGGACGCCCGTTATCAGTGATGATGGAAACAGGAATACCATATCGACAAATGATATAGTTGAGAATGAATGTAGCAATTTGTTTTCCAGTGACTTGTGTGAGAGGCACGGCTTCGATCCATTTTGTGAAATACTCTGTGGCAGTGATGATGAATTTATGACCGTTGGAAGATGGAGGGTGAATCTTTCCTATGAGATCGAGTCTCCACTGACAAAAGGGCCAAGGAGTCGCAATTGGTTGAAGTTCTTGCGCTGGCGCATGGATGAGGTCTCCGTGAAGTTGACATTGCTTACATTTCTTGACAAACTGATATGAATCTTTTTCCATATTGGGCCAGTAATATCCAGTCCTGATGAGTTTCTTGGCTAAGGTAGGACCACTAGAATGTGGACCACATATCCCTTCATGTACTTCACATGACGCAATCTGAGCTTCATCACTTTCTAAACATCTAAGAAGAGTGTCATCTAGACCTCGACGATATAGGATATCGGCTAAAATGACGTATTGAGAAGATTGGCGAATGAAAGTGCGACGTTGGTTATTGGATAGATTAGGAGGTAGGGTATTGTCACGAAGGTATGCGAAAATGGAATCGTATAACTGGGACTCAGGACCAACAACACATATCATCTCAGTAGGAGTGATTTCATATGAGGGAACCAATTAGTGAAGCAATTGTAGCCATGGCATTCGCGGCTCTATTATGCTCTCTGGGTATCTTCTCAAAATCTATCTTCATGAAATGTTGTTTTAGGTCATCCACCATTCTTTTGTAAGGCATTAATTTATCGTCCTTTGTTTGGTAGTCATTAGTTGCCTGACGAATCACAAGTTAAGAGTCCCCAAAAACACGAAGTTCTTGGATCTTCCACTGAACTACAATCTGTAACCCAGTTGTTAATGCCTCATATTCCGCTATGTTATTAGTGCAGGGAAATGATAATCGATATGATTTTGGTATAGAATCCCCTTGAGGAGTTATGAAGAGGATGCCAGCTCCTGCCCCATGCTGTGTGTATGAGCTGTCAAAGTATAGTTGCCAAGGATTTGCATGTGACACTGTTAAAATGGATTCATCTGGAAATTCTCAAATTAGAGGAACATCATCTATCATGGGAGCATCTGCTAATTGATCTGTGATAGCTTGTCCTTTTATTGCTTTTCTGTCCACATATTCGATGTCGAATTCACTCAAGATCATCACCCATTTGGCTAGTCACCCAATAAGTGTTGCTTTATTGAGAAGGTATTTCAATGGATCAATCCTTGCAACCAACTTAGTCTTATGAGTTAGCATGTAATGTCATAATTTCTGTGAAGCAAAGACCACAATGAGACATGCACGCTCAATTGGTGTGTAGTTTAGCTCATATCCCACCAATGTGCGACTGATATAGTATACTGCCTTTTCTTTGCCCTTAGCAACTTGTTGTGCCAAGAGTGCCCCCAGTGCTGTTGAAGTAGCTGATATGTATAGTAATAGAGGTTGGTTCAGAACTGGTGGCATCAAAACTAGCGGATTTAGAAGATAATCTTTGAGTACCTAGAAAGCCTGTTGACAATTATCATCCCATTTGAATTTGATGTTTTTATGTAGCAAGTGCTGAAAGGGATTACACTTATCTACAAATTGTGCTATGAACCTTCGTATGGACTGGAGTCTCCCTTGTAAAGATCGAAGCTGACTGATATTTCGTGGTGGTTGCATCTCTAGGATGGCCTTGACTTTTGCTGGATCGGCTTCGATTCCTCTTTTTGATACAATGAATTCTAGGAGCTTCCTAGAGGTTACTCCAAAGACACATTTCTTAGAGTTTAATCTTACTTTATACTTTTCCAACCGATCAAAGACGACTGAAAGTATGTCCAAATGTGTATCTCTATCTATTGATTTACCCAAGAGGTCGTCAACATAATCTTCCACATTTACGTGCATGAGATCATGAAAGATAGTAGTCATGGCTCTTTGATATGTAGCGCCTGCATTTTTTAGCCCAAAGGGCATGAAATTCCGACAAAAAGTTCCCCAAGGACAAGTGAATGTTGTTTTGTGCTGATCCTCGAATGCAATTTTTATTTGATTGTAACCCGAGAATCCATCCATCAAAGATAGCATCGCATGACCTGCTATGACATCGACAATCAAGTCAATATCTGGTAATGGAAAATCATCCTTAGGACAAGCTTTGTTGATGTCTTCGAAATCTGTACATATTCTGATACTACGATCTAGTCTACTGACAGGCACTAAGTTGGAGATCCATTTAGGATAATCAATTCGGCATATGAATCCGACATCCAATAATTTCTCAAGCTCTGCTTTGACTAATAATGCGACTTGTGGATGCATCTTTCTTAATTTCTGTTTCACTGGTTTTGCCCCCAGTTTAACTGTCAAATGGTGCATTACCAAATCCGGATCCAATCCAGGCATATCAGCGTATGACCATGCAAAGTTGATTTGTCGTGTTGTGAAGAAACTTATGAATTTTGACCTTTCTGACTCTGTCAAAGATTGAGCTAGGAATATGTTGTGTGGAACCTCTTCTGTGCCAATGTTTGTTTTGATAGTCTCCTCTACCAACATGGATGACTTTTCCTCATATGTTGCTGGGAGAATGTCAAGCCTTCCATCTTTGGGTGCCTCAGAGAGGTTTTCACCCTCAGATACGTCCTTTCTTTTTACTTTTTTGGGGTCAGACAGCGCCACAATGTGGTTTTCACCATAAGACCCTTGATTTGTTTTTATTTTTATATTTTTGCGACTGGAAGGCCCGACACCCTCACCAAAATATGCTACGCTATTGAGTTCTATAGTGTATCCCGCTTTATGGTCCCCAGGGGGGAAGATCATCTCGTATGCCAAGATAGTCAATAAAAGCTTCATCATTTTGGAATGTGTCAAACTGTGCAGGTCCTTCATGGTCCTAGTCAATAAGTTGGTGGTGAACAAGGGGAAGACCTTTGATTTCTTCAAAGTTAGCAGGGCTAAGAGTGAAGATGCAGTTATATTTAGGTATGTCGAGGTAGTTATCAAGGTCATCATTGGCACTCTCCTCATCAGTATCGATCGTGAATGAATCCAAATTATCATCACTTGTAGCGCATTCTGGGACAGGTGTTCTCATTCTATGTGATTTCAACCTAGGACCTAGAGTCAAGGACTGTATGGGATCCTTTGGGGTTGTTTATTAAACAAATTTGAAATTTTCATAAAATTCCTCTTCTTTTGTGGGTTCATCTGGCTCTCTGAACATCTCGGTGAGTTCGTAGTCACTAGAGGATTTATCCGAACCCCATTCCCATTCATTGGAATCTGTGGAATAGCGATTCTCTTGTTGAATTTTGGTAACTTTGATTTGTAATGCTTCTTTTGTCCTTTGAGTGTGGACCTTGGAAGTCATGAAACCAAGTCCCTTCGAGCGTTCCTTTTTGAATATCAATTCAAGTTGTAAAGGTTCAATGATGCCTTCCTTTCTTAACCCAAGAGGGCTTTTGCCATCATACCCAAATTTTTGTAGGATCTTGAACCCTTTGCCATATTTCTCACATGGTATATTGATGTGATCTTGTGTATCATTTTCAAGGTCTTTGTAAAGCATTTTGTATAAGTCTTCCTATTCCAGTTCACCCCATCTTTGAAAGATAGTAGAGTCCCATTTGAGTATAATGATAGATACCTACTTATTAGGATGTGGTCTTCCATATTCTTTTGGTGAACTCATTACTTGTTGTAAGCACATGGTTTGATTCAAAGTGTATTCACCCAGGCCCTTGTCCTGGAATTTGCCTTTAAGCTCACCTTGTTTTGATATCGAAGGTTTTAATGACTCGGGATCAATGTATGCAAAAGAAGGAACAGCTTCGCGATTACTGGGAATGATGGTCTCAGTTTTTGGTCTCAAGTTATTGTAGTATATGAATGGATTAGGATCACCATTAACTGTTATTTCAACTCCATTGTGAGGAAACTTAATGCATTGGTGGTATGTAGATGGGACTGCCCTCATTTCATGAATCCAAGGACGTCCTAGTAATATATTGTATGTGAGATCTAGGTCTAGGACTTGACAAACCACATCCTTTGTAACTGGCCCAACTCTGAGAGGCAAGGTGACTGTGCCTTTGGATGAACACTCTTCATCATCATATGCCTTGATGGTAATTTTGTTTGTAGAATTCACAACTTTATCAGAATATCCCAATTGTTTAATAGTGCTCAATGTACAAATGTTCAGACCTGCTCCTCCATCTATCAGGACTTGTTTTATTCGATGTTTGTGTATGAAGGCTTCAATGTGTAAGGGTGCATTATGTGGCTGACTTACAGAGGCATCATCGGCTTCTGTGAATGTAAGGGAGTGTGGAACAGAAAGGTATCCCACCATGGCTTGAAACTGGTCCACATTCAGATTAGTAGGAACAACAGTGTCTCTCAAGATTTTGTCAAGAATGGCTTTATGTGCAGGGGATATGCGTAAGAGCTCAAGGATTGAGATGAGCGTGGGTGTCTTCCATAACTATTCTACAAGGTCATACTCAGGTTTGGTTGATGAGGAAGTTGTGGTTTTGCATTACATTCAGAGGTAGGTTCGAAAGAAGATCCAATTCCTTTTAGGACAATCTTGGGTCTTTGGGTAGAATTCTCAGGCATTTTATCCTTGATGATAATGGTAGAGACATAATTGTCCATTGAAATGTGATTGATAGTTGAGTCATAGTTATAAGATTCTCTGGTATAGTTGGTTTGGTCATCTGTGGCTTTAGCTTTTCCCTTATCATGTTTTGGGAATGGTTCCTTAAACATCTCATGTTCTTGATTGGATGAGTGTCCTTCAATCTCAATGTCACCTCTATCAATGAGATATTGTATGATGTTCTTCAGTCGATGACAATTTCCTGTGTTATGACCCTTGCTCTTATGGAATTCATAATACTCATCATCATTCCACCAATTTGGTTTGACCTTTGGCTCATATGGAGGAAAATCTAAGTTTGTGATTACATTGTTTGCCACTAGCTTCTTGAAAAATGACTCAAGTGGTTCTCCCAATGGGGTGTACTTCCCTCATGATCTAGAAGTTGTTTGATTATTCACTTGATTGTTTGTAGAGCTTGATCCTGAAAAAATGATTTTGGGTCGCACTGTATTGGCATCAACAACACCATCATTGACCGTGTTCTTGTTTTTGTTCCAAAATCTTGGCTTGTCTTTTCCTTTAAAGTCATCTTTGTTTTCTTTGAATATCTTAATGACTCCTTGCTCAATTAGGACCTTTTCTATCGCTAAGCCTTTTTCAATGACGTCCTTGAAAGTGGACAAACAAGCTTTCCTTAGATCATAGCCAATGTCTTTATTAACATTCTGGGTGAACATTTCTACCATTTGTTTTTGTGGAATTTCACAAGAGCATCTGCTGGCTAAATTCCTCCATCTTTGTAAAAATGATGAAAAAGATTCTCCATCCTTTTGTTTGGTGTTGCATAAAGTAGTCACCAATATGTCTGTCTCTATGTTGTATGAGAAATGTTGGATAAATGCCTCTGCTAGATCACCCCAAGACTTAATTCTGGGTGGAAGTTGGGAGAACCATTCCATAGCTTGATCACCTAAGCTTTGTGGGAATAATCTCATCAAATATGTCTCTTCTGCTGCTACTTCAATGCAAGCTGTGAAAAATTGTCTTATGTGTGCCTTAGGATCCCCTTTTCCTTTGTATTTATCAAACTTAGGTGTCACAAGGTGTGTATGAAATGGAGGCATTGGAATTCTCTTGTCAAATGGATAAGGACATATGTCTCTCATTGTGTAAGTTGGCTTCGGTGTATTTATGTCCTCCATTTTCTTTTACAAGTCCTTGATTTTCTATTCCAAATTGTTCTTCCGTGGAGACCAACTTCTTGGACCATACCCCATGCCTGAACCACCGGGTGGAGGAGGAGCATGTTGCATATATGGATGATATTGATCATACACATGTTCATATGGAGGAGGTCTATAGTGATGATGCGTATATGGACCACTTGGTATAGAGTCATGTTAGGGAATGGAATATCTGCTTTGTCCATGTATACCATACTCTATAGGCATGTCATGAGTTTGTTCTAGTGTGTTGCCCCCAAATTTGACGCGCGGTTTCCTTGTGTCCAAATTTTGAGCATGCCTTTGAATATCCAATTGCTTTGGTGGTTGATCCTTAGCATTGGTATGTGATTGAGCATATTTTTTTGCATAAGACTTCCATAACGGTCTGCGAAGGTGAGTATCATATGCTTGACCATGTGTGTATGGGACCTCAGGTTTTTGAAACAAAGATGATGGTGATTCAGGCACAAGATGTGGTCCTCTATTGCCTCCACTATTAGGCCTCCTTTGATCCATGTTGGAATGAGGTTGTTGCAAAGGTCGATTTTCCATTATTTGAGACATGTAAAAATCATGAGGGATCTTGGTTCCACTTTGTGCCATCACTTGTAGAAAATATTGTCTATCTCTCCTCATTATTTCCTCAACCAATCGATTGAAATGAGGATTCATAATGGTGTCTTCCACTTCTGCTGAATGTACGGAGAAGTTGTCCATATTGTCATTGTGTGTATCATTGTTGTTTGTAGTGTCCATGTGCTCAATATTTGGAATGTTTCTATAGGCATCCATGTCAGGTAATGTAGTATGATCAGAATTGAAAAAGATATCATTGTCATACTCATGAGAACTCATGTTTGCGGATTCTTGAGCCTCTTTAGCTTCTCTCCTAGATTTTTGGGAACGGTGTGAGACTAGATGAAAATGGAAAGAGTATGGAAGACCAAGAGTTTGGATGGAATGTAAATGAATCTGAAGTGTACTTGCAATGTCCAAATTGTAAGATCAAGTATGTATGTAGTAGAGTAGGTGTGGCTTCCAAAGAGATGATAGTTTCTCTTGATGAGGTAAGTTGACCTTGACTCTAAGTAAGACCAAATGAGACCCAAAGGTGATAGACCTTGATGAGGGACCACTTAGCAAAATGTTGTTGTATGTAGTATGTTGACAAAGTATGATGAGGACAAGCAAGTGACCTTTTGACTCAAGTTTAGACAAATGTGAGTGTAATGTAAGGTGTAAAGCAATAATGGACTTTGTGAGACCCAAAGACAGGTTGGATGCTAGATGAAAACCTGAGAGAGATAACCTAGGAAGCTCAATAAGTCTGAAAACTGACTGTTCTTGTTTGCTGAATTATGAAAGTCTTCAATCCTGAACACAGACATGCCTATATACTTCACAGACACGCTTAAATGACACAGACGCTATTTTGTCCGACACAGATGCGCTTAAATGACACAGATGTGGTTCTGTCAGACACAGACACATTTCTGAGATGTTGCAATGTTGCTCAAAAGACACAGACGTGTTTTTGCCCTTCACAGACACGGTTAGATGACACAGACGCAGTTCTATCAGACACAAACACGCTTCTACAAAATTTGTGCAATTTTCCCAATCTGTGAAGTTGCTTATTGTGACCAAATCTGAATGTTTGACTATTTTTCGTGACAAGAGGACACAGTATTGATGAGGACTCAATGTTTGCAAGTGTTTAGACTCCAAAATGACTCAAAGACAAGTGTGTTGTTTGATGTAAAATTGTTTTGCATACACTTGAAGACACAAAAGACACAATGTTTGATGTTTGGTCTTGAATGTTTGATTGTTCAACATAAGTCAAGCACAATTCTTATGGCTGGCCATGACAATAGTTGTTGATCCCACATGGAGTTTCCCCTGAGGCTATGCTATTCAGAGCGGATACTTAGATGCTTGACCCCACTAGCTCCACCCTCGGCACTCACTTCTCGGGGTAGCCAAGCATCAGTCCCCACAAAAACTCCTCGTGGTGCACTTTGTATCTCTACTAAGAACCGTATGTGTGTGGGCCGCTACCAGAGGTCCGACCTCCTGCCCCAACAAATAGAAGGATTTTGGCTTCTAAAACAAAAAGGTGCTAGTAAGGGAATCCGCTCGTGTGGCCATACATGCGGCACTTTCAGCTCTGTAAATACAGAAGGCTCCCAGCCGGTAGGGGTTATGCCCTACAAATGATCAAATAAATTTGATCAAACGGGTTTATGGGGAGACATAGTGTCGGTATGAACTAATCAACACACGTTATCCATAGTTTTCACCATGAATACAGTTGTTTATAGTGGTTCGGAAGAAGATGGTTTTTCTTTTGCTACCACTTGGGTCATTCTCTCCTCACTAGTAGTCCTAATGACCACACGGGGAGACAGACCCTCTAAAGATTAAACAAAAAGAGCCTATTTCTCAAGACACAAAAGACAATGGTTCAATTTTAGTGCACCAATTGAAGTGTTTGCTAATCTATGAAAACAAGGCACACAATGAATATCAAAAACCCTTGCCAAGGTCCTGCAACAAAGATCTATTAGTAGTTTGGATTGTTTGAAATAATCACCCCTTCCTGCAAGCACACAAGTTAGGTAAATTTTAGATCCAAAAGACTTTGTGAAATAGGGGCCTTCGACAAAACGATTTTGCTTCCAAGACAAGCTACACCACTTTTGTTAGCTAGATCTGAAAATGTTAGCTCAAAATAAACTAGATCTGAAATCCGAATGACGAAAAACTGAATCAATGAAACAAAAAACACAACAACCAAACACAAACGCAGTTGTCATAGACACAGATGCTGCCAGAACACACAGACGCGACTCCCGAATGTAGACGCGCCTGATGACCTTACAGACACGACTATGGAATACAAACGTGTTTCCCGAAATCTACAAAAAAATAAAATATTGTCAAATACACAGACGCGGTTCCAGATGTCACAGATGTGGCAGAAAATCAAAAACGCGATCCAAAAGTGCGCAGACGCGAAATATCAAAATGTTGTCAAAAATGTCAGATCTGCAACCTCAAAACAAAATCTGCAACAAAAGATGTTAAATGCAAAAGGGACAAGAGTCCCATCGGGCGTGCCAAAATGTATACAGTGAAAATGGATAACAACAATGATGAAAGACTAAATAGATTCAACCACAAAACCCTAGCCTAACAACAACAAAGATCCACCATAACATATGAAGATTACCTAAGACAATGCAAATCAAATGAAATCACAAAGATTATACCATCACATGTCCCATAGGGTTTGGATCTTCATTCTTCCTATCTCCATTGATCTTGCTTGATATATTTGCTCTTAGTTTTTATGTGCACAAGAGCTCAACAAAGAATGGAAATGTGATTGCAAGTAGGATCGCATATGAAAGTGCAAAGCGTAGTGTAGTCAATTGATCAAGTCGTCAGGGTTGATAATGAAGGAAGCATCTCCTTATATAGAAGACACTATATGAAATGGAGGGATAAGATTGAGAGGTGTATAAAGAGGTCGACTATGATTAAAGGGTAGGTAGAGAAAATAATAAAATAATGAAAGGGTAGGTAGTGTATGAATTAAGAGATGAATGACATGTGTCATAGGTAGAAAAGGCTAATGAATTAATTAAATAAATTAAGATTTATTTAATTAATAGAAGAAGTGGGATCAATTAAATAAATAAGATATTTATTTAATTTAGGAAAAGGATAATTTAAATAAATAAATGTATTTATTTAAATGAGAAATAAGGCTAGAAGAGGATAAATGAATTAATTAAATAAATAAAGATTTATTTAATTAATAGAAGAATTAGGCTTAGATAATTAAATAAATAAAAATATTTATTTAATTAGACATGACAATTTTAGGTGTCTACAGCTTCTAATAGGGCATTATAGTCAATCCCTTAACCTGGTGGTCCCTAACAAGATCTATTCTTAACAAAACTTTTTGTAAAGCTTTAACAGGCTTGGCTTCTAATAGGGCAAACTTCATAAGAGCTTAGAATACTTGTGGGTATTCATCCCCACCATGGTTTTTCCCATTTGGGTTTCCATGTCAAAAATATTGTGTCAAGTGGTGAATGTTTTTGTGGTTATGTTTACTATGGTTGAATTGCTTAACTACTAAATCCACTTTTATATATTATGTTAATCGACATAAATATGAAATGAGGTTTTATTTATGTCAGTAAAGTATTTGGATGTTTGTGAGTTTCAAGTTGTTTTACTGTTAGTCTGTTATAATAGTCAACCGGTTTAACTTGCCAGTTTAGAGTTTTCTTTGAGAGGTTTATTTTGAGATTGGTAGAAGTTTATATCAGTTTGCTATCTACTGATTCACCACCAATAGGTGACCAGATCCTTATTCTTTCATCATACCATTGGGAACCTACAAAAATAGTGGGTTTCCTAAATAATCATGATATCCTAAATTATTTTCCCACTATTGTCCTCAAATAAAATAGAGATATATGTGCACAAGTTGAGTTACATGATTGTAAATAATTCAATATGTTTTCTAGCTTAAAATCCCAAAACTTAATACCAAAACCCTTGTACATAAATCAAATTTTGAACTATAAATAAACCTAGTATAAAAATCATATCCTGAATGAAAACCCTACTCATCACCTAATACATTCATATCCTGCTCCATTTCTTTGAAATGCCTTCATGCCCTACTTATCATTTTATATGGACCACCTTAAAGAAAAATTATCAGTTATCACTATTTCGTAAGATGACTATTCTTTTATATTCAACAGCTTGCGAAACAACGACAAAGTAAAATGTAGACTACATAGTTATTGCAATTTCACAAAACTCACATCTCATTATACTAAGAGACCAGCAAAACAACAATGAAGGGGAAAAGGTATATTATGATATTACAATTTCGCAAGACCTGGAAATCTTATTAAATTGGGCATCTCGCATAACAACGAGGAAATGAATAAGGTCTATACAGGCTTCACTATTTTGCGAGACTCGTGTTCCATCATATTAGGCGGTCCACAAAATAGTGATAAAGGGAGCTAAGATAGTAAAGTGTCTTTGTATCGCAAGAAGGGACTCAAAACAAAATGCAGACATTGCGATATAGCGATTACCGCAATATCGCTAAAAAGGCTTAGTCAAGAAAGAACGATGTTGCAATATGGCGATAACTCAAGGGATTATCGCCACATCATCGGATAAAGATAACTAGTGAAAAAACAAGGTTGTGATAAAGCGATAACAACTAAATTTGCTACCACCATATCGCAAGGAGCTGAAATAAAAGGAAAATGGGCGTTGTGGTATAGCGATAACTAGTGTTGCTATTTCCCAACCACAAAACAAAATCAATTGTAAAAGCTTGCGATGTAGAGAAAGTAATGAGCCGAGGCAAGTTGAGTGTGATGTCAGCAATGTCAGAAATAATTTTTTTGAAAAGGGTGGCAGAGCTATTAATGGCACGCACAAATTAAATATAGAAAAGACCTCAAGAGTCACCACTAATAGCCCATTTTTAGCTCAAATTTTTTATTTCAAGATGAAGAATTGTGCGAAGTGATCTCTACGATGAGGAGGAACGAACCAAAATTATTTGTGATAGTCACAAGTAAGTACTCAATTACCTCTCCAAGTGCCAAATATATCGAAATCATTTGAGTTTTTAGCATAAGATAAAATGTCTAGAAAGAAGGAAGAACTTAGGGAGGGTGAAAGCTCAAAAGGGGAAGAAAGCTCTAAGAAAAAACCTAGGATGCCAAATCTTGCCAAAAGGCTATGCAAAATTTTTTATTAGATGCATTACCCAGCTTGGCAAACGCTAGGGCTAAAAATGTATTTAAAGATAAAATGGAGAGTTGTAGAGATACCATAATCCCCATCTCAGGGAGGGATTTATTTTGGTATTTTTATAGAAACGGAGATGGAAAGGTCCTTGTGTCAAACCGTTGGACCCTTGACATTGCCAGTTAGTAGTGCCCAACATTTTCATAAATGTTGAGTTAATTCAATTGTTGGCAGACAATTAGCACCATATAACTAGAACCGTCAGGATGCCGAGTGGGAATCCTTTGTTGGCAGTCACAAAATCGGCTATCATTGACTGTTTTATGTTGAATAAGAAATCTCTCACCAAGGTTGACTTTGAACAACTTGAAATGCACTATAATAGGCTCCACAAAACATTCAGGAAGGATGAGATCCTGTATTATAAATTTATACAAATAAAAATGGTTTGAAGATAATTAATTGAATTCGCAAATAATTTGATTAATTTCCCCATTCAGTCTACTTATAAATAAATTTAAGGATTTATTCATTAAGTTCATTTCAATAATTCCCCTTTGATTAATTAATCCTCCCCGCCCACCCATTTTAATTCACTCTTCTAATCTCATAATTAGTAAAAACAAATCAAAACATGATTTGTTGGAATTAATTATCTTTTTCTAATATTTGAATTTCTAAATTCAAATATGCGCACATGGCTCCTAACTTCTAACCACCTAAACTAACCACCCTCTAACCTAACCCATTCTATCTAATCCTGGGTTTAACTAACCCTATCCTATCTTGCACATCCTAACCTCTTTTATCCTAACCTCTTATGGGTTGGATATTCTCCCTTTTAGACACATGACACTTTTTCCACAGGTTTCCTCCCTTGGACACTCGCCCTCTCATGAGCAAGGTTCCTTCACTCTTGTCACCATAGAGATAACAAATGTCCTTTCCTCCAACCTCTTCTCCAACTTCTTCAATCTTAACCCTTGATATCTTTAGATCAAATCTGGACCATCAATTCCTGCCACCTCAACTTTGGCCTTGGAATTCCTATAAATACCCCTCATTTTGGAGTAATAAATATCCCTTGCATTCATAGTTATAGTTCATGATTACTATAGGCAATTTTATCTCAATCATCTAGCATAATTAGCATCTTAGATTAATCATGCATACAATCATGTATCTCATATCATTTTGGATTAATCTAGCTTTTTTTGTTAATCTCGCATTCATCTAGTTTACATTCATATAGATTAAATCCTCTGACTTGGTGTAGTCAAGTCACTGGTATCACTTAGACAAATCTAAGAGCATATCTATACTCGCATCTTTTAGAAGGCAGTAGGTCAGTTTGTCATGGTTTTACATTTATTGATTTTGATCAACTAACCATGCATGCAATGATCTATTGAGTGTTTGTGTTGCAGATATAGATTCCAGATTTCACGCGAACATTAATTGGCACCCACCGTGGGGCCCGAAACTCAATTTTTGGCCTTGCAGATCATCAAATTCTCATCCTTCAAGATTTTGTCCATACATTCTATAGAATCTCATATGCCATTATTTGCTTCATAGTACAATATACTTTTCTTTGTCATACGGTTAGGTGAGAATTATCGTACGGCTAGGTGAGAACACTCATATGAGTTTCTGCTTTCTCGTATAAAAAAAAAATTGCATTTTAGGGTTTTTCTTGATTGAATTTTGATGATGCTAATGCTAACCCTGATCTATTTTGAGATTTTTGATAGCCTAACCAGTTTTTGTAGGACGTTTGTCCAAGAACACGTATGTTGCTCAAAAACAATACGACTACTGATTCGTTGTTTTTGCAGGTTGCCTGAGGAGATTCAACTAAACTTTGTGTATTCTTAAGTTTTCTAGGCACTTAAATTGGGATATGATAAATGAACAAATCTATTTTTTATGTTTGAGAAGAGTCTAAAAGGTAGGAGAGTATGCTCTTGTCTATATAGACAATCAGAAATCCTGACCCTTGAAGCTTTTCGAGTTTGAGATTTGTGTTGTTTTAGTGGGCCTGTCACAGTGGGAAAAAGTAATCACCTTGTGAGAACGACCCAAGTGAGTACAACTAGACCTAAGCATTTTGACTCACTATAAATAGGCCTCTCGAGATTAAAGTCTCAGAGGACGGAGTTATTTGAGTTTTCTCTTTGAGATTTCTCATATCAGGCATTTTGTGGTTCCTTGCGGTCTCAATCATGCTTGCATGACTACATCTTGTTTCAGTACCTTGTCGAGCTATAGGCCTCAATCGTGCTTGCGTGACTTCAAGGGGTAATTTTGAATGGAAATCCTTATAAAGAACTTTAAGATAGAAGCTACCTAGATCACCTCTGAAAGGGGGATAATCTTTGTGCAAGAGAAATAGTTACTCTCCCAAGATACTTGCCATATCATGCCCCGATTAGCATTTGGAGTCGGCTAATATGGCGTTGAGAATCCATTACGTGAGACTTAGCGGTCGTATTCTGATTAGCTATTGGGTGTGTACCTGAGTCAACAAGAAAAGGTTTTCTCTCTCAGCCAACTTCCTTAGTATTAGCGTGATGTTCTTGAGGTCACTTTGCATCTGGCATGTTTGTTGTGTTTTTTCCCTTGAAACTAAAACTGAAATACTGAAACTGGAGAAAATAATCAAAACATCAAAACTCATTGGTCAAAACTTGGTTATTGCCAGAAACTCGTCCCTATCCAGTCATGTGTTGTACGAGTCTTATAGTTTGTCATTCTGGTCTTTGAGAATTATCATCGGTTCATTCTAAACTGTCGTACGAGTCTTCCAGTTTGTCGTTCTGGTTTCTAAGAATTATCATCTAGTTCATCCTAAATTGTCGTACAAGTCTTCCATTTTGTCATTTTGGTTTCTGAGAATTGTCGTCTGGTTCATCCTAAATTGTCGTACAAGTATAGGTAGTAGCTTGTATGAGATTTCCCTTTTTTGTCTGGAAGTCACTAAATTATCGTCTAGATTACAGTCTTTTGTCATACGGGACTTTGTTCTCATCAGTCTAGAAACCTGTGTTTTCGTATTCCTCTTCAGATCTGTCATACTTGCCTAATCAGTCCACAGTGAGCATATACTTGGTATTTTTCATCCTGTGCATAGGTTGTCTTCTCGAGTCGCTAGGTCAAGTTATCTTCTATCAAAACAAATTCAAGACTGGACACGCTAAGGGTTTTGAGTATTCATTTCCAACAAGTTCAAGATCTAACATCTCAAAGTACATCATCACATTTTCTTTGATAAACTGATCATTCAAATATAGTTTCTTATTAGGTTCTATCATCCTTTATCATGAAACTACAACCCTTTGATCAGATTCACCTCATTCTCTATCATAGGATATATCGTTCCTATTGAACTTGGTCATATCAAAAATCACAAAATTCGCACTACAAACTAAGATCGAAAAACTTGCAAACTCGCAAATACTTGAATGACCTTTTCATGTCTTATCAATCTATCATATTTATCTCAATAATTGATCACTTATTGGGGCACATTATAGAAAATTGAAACCTCACAAAACATTCAAAACACGTGTATGCCCATTTTAACCAGGGCTCGGAGATCAAAGATCGAAGAAATGTAAATAGATACGTTTGAAACGATAGAAGATCATGAGGAAATGGCACATGAAAAATGAAATACAAGGAAGAAGAGATAATAGATCAACACATCAGAGAAATCAAACTAGATCCAAAATTTGATAAATTCATGAAGATAATATTGGAGGGTGAAAAAGAAAAATACTTCCTAATGTTAGCAAAATCTGGTGCTACACTCCCCCAAGATTTTGATGTAAACAATTTAAGACCAAGGGAAGGATCAAGTGACACTTACAATGACAATGAACAAAACGAAGAAATTTTTAGTCGCAAAAAGGATGACATGAGAATTCCTGATGATACAAGAACTCATGAGGATGCATGAAGAACTAATGAGGATGCACGAAGAACTAATGAGTATGTACGAAGAACTATTGATGACACAAGAAGGAATCATGATGACACAAGAACCAATGAGTACACATGAAGACCTAATGATGACACAAGAAGGGATCGTGATGATACAAGGAGAAATCATGTCGATGATCCTCTCTTAGCTCTCTTGCAGCAGATACAAACGCTTCAAATGCAAATTCAAGATATATAAAGGGGAATTACTAAGAGGTATTTGCTTCAAGAAATTTGCCCTTATCCGTTTGATAGAAGTCTCAACATGATACCTTTTCCTACAAATTGTGAAACTCCTAGATATGACAAATATAATGGAAGCTTTGATCCCGAAGATCATATCAGATAATTTTGCACCATGAGCATGGAGTTCGCACATGAGGACACATACTTAATGAGGTTATTTCCAAAGATCTTAAGTGGACAAGCTATGGAATGGTTCTCAAAACTTCCACCCAGAATTAGATCATTCTTAGAATTGGTGGACAAGTTTGTTTCACAATACTCTTACAACATACAACATGAGGTCACAATGCTAGACTTTTGTAACACTAAACAAAAGAGTGGAGAACCTTTCATGAGATTTCTACAGAGATGGAGACGATTCGCTGCACGATATCCTCGTACAGTGCCAGAATATAAAAAGATGGACATATTCATTGACAATCTAAACGAACAAATGAGTTTTAACCTAAAAATGCAATGTCATTCAAATTTCAAAAATATGATTGATAATGGAATCAGGATGGAGGAAGCTATGGTAAAGAAGGTAGAGTTGAAGATATACAAAGGAGTTACTCCTCCTCCCAACAACAATACCAACAATGATAAACCCAAATTTTGGAATAGAAATCGAAACATCATCAATGATGGGATAGTGGATAATAATAATGTGAAACCGAAGCAACTGGTTTTGAATCTATCAAATCACACAACAACAGTTCAACAAGATAACAATCAACAAAAATCATCTTTTAACAATTTCTTTCGCAGGAAATTTACTAACATTAGTGAACCACTTGGGTCAACATTAAAGACACTTCTTACAAACAAAATGATTACCTTTCCAGAAGCAAGAAACTTTGAACCCAAGGTAAAACCTTCTTGGTGGAATGACAACCATTATTGTGAGTTCCATCGAAATGAAGGACATGAAACAGATGATTGCCAATGGTTAAAACATGTCATCCAAGATTTGATTGATAATGGCATAATAACTGTGGATGGGCATACGACAAAAAAATATCACACAACTTTTAAAAATCCACTTCCTAATAATGAGAAGGGTGAATCATCAGTATCACATTATGGCAAGGGTAAAGAAAAAGTGAACTATACTCATACTTATGATAATGTGGTTAATGTGATTCTGGTCAAAGAGAAGCAACAACAAGAACCCGCTCATGCTATCACGAGAAGCAAATCCAAATTTGTTTTGTTGGGTCCTACAACTAACACATCATCCACTTCAAAATAATATAGTCTAGTGGATCAATTATAGAAAACTCCCGCGCAAATATCAATTTTATAACTTTTAAAACTTTCACCCGCACGTAAAGAAATCTTAGAAAGAGCGCTAGTAGATACAACGATATCCAAAGATCTTGATGTAGATCAATTCCAAACCATAGTGGGATACCCCATAACTCCTCATTGCTTATCATTCATAGAAGAAGATGACATGCCTTTGCAACATTCCCATAACGCTCCATTGCATATTGAAGTCCTTATTCATAAAACACACGTTAAATGTGTCCTAATAGATGGAGGAGTTGGCTTGAATATTTGCTCATTAAGTCTCATTCGTGCTTTAGGTTATTCTGAAAATGCAATTGATCCCCGTAAAAAGATCACAATCAAAGCATATGATGAAGAAGAACGTTCCTCCAAAGGAATTGTGGTATTACCCATCAGAGTAGGACCCTTGCATAAAGATACAGCATGCCAAGTCCTAGACTTGGATTTATCATACAACATACTTTTGGGAAGACCATGGATTCATGACATACAAGCTATTCCTTCAACTTATCACCAATGCCTAAAGTTTTCATACAATGGGCCAGAAAACACAATTTTAGCAGACTCGAATCCATTCCAATATTGTAGTATTTTGAAACCAGCACAAGAGGTCATTGTTCTGCATAATAGAGAGGCATCATCTTCAAGCACACAATCCAGGCAAAAATCATTTTCCTTAATCTTGTCAAGTTTTGAAAAACAAATACAGCTAAGGGATCGAGGGAATGGATAATATTCACCATCACAGTTACCACTTTCTCCTAAATCTCATGGTAAACCATCAAACTCAAAACAACAACTAGTTGTAAAACCTCTTCCAATATTTTATGGAGCATTTGTTAGTGCTAGGAAATTATCCGAGGAAACATAGGACAAAGATGTGCTACAATGGCTATATAAAGATGAAGAAGTTCAACAAAACATCAATAATGTCAAAATACCCACAAAAATACATGGAAAAGGATTTAACATTCTTCAAAAAATGGGATACACTGGAATAGGTCATGTAGGAAAAACAAAAGAAGGTATCTCAAAACCCATACAACCTCATACTCAATAGGCCACAGATAAATCAGGCTTAGTGTATGGACAAGTTACTCCACAAGAAGAAATATCTTCTAAGTAGAAAAAAGATGAACATGACAAAAGACAAGAGAAACTTGCAATCAAAAGAGAAGAAGTCTCTACCAAACAACAAGAACAAGAAAACATAAGATCACAAAAAGAGAGAGCTTCTAATCAGCAAGAAAGACAAAATAAAGGCACTTCCCAAGCATAGTCAACTCCCAATTAAAAAAGACATGAAGCTAGTATAAAGCAGGGAGAACTAATAGCAAGACTAACAGAACTAAATATCAGCCCAAAGGAAGTTGAATATGAGAGAAGAAAAGAGATAGCAAGGAAAATAGAAGAAACAAACCAAAAGCTATATGAACAAATCTGTAGATTGCAAGCTCCCAGTGAGACAGATTCCAATGAATGTGAATGGGATTCCTATCATTCTAAACAATTAGCTGAAAAAACCTACTATGAAGAAGATGTGGGTGTCGATGTAGTCCATGCGTATGCAGGACAAATGTTAGAAACTAGATCACTTGAATTAGAATCACATTCGACCGACTTGGATTTAATCGAGGACGATCGGGAACTACTTGCAAGAGGTCATTCCGACGAGAGTATCGTCCTAGACATTGAAATATGTATTGAAGACTTTAACATTTCTATCATGACCCTTAATGCCTTTGAAACATCTCAACCTAAAGATCCCTTACCTTTAATACATCCTGAACTTATTGACTAGGATAATGAAGGACATACTTGATGAATACTAAGGAGGGGGGGAGTGAATTAGTATACCAAAAAATATTGAACTCAAACTCTTAAACAGTTTAGCAGATAACCGGTATAACAGATTCACTAATAAACCGGTTAAGATAAATGCAAACCAAATAGCAAATAAAGCATTCACCCACAAAAGCACAATCAACATAACACAAGATATTTTGACGTGGAAATCCAAATGGAAAAACCACAATGAGAAGAAACTCACAAGTAACTATTTACAAAATAGAAACCAGACCGGTTAAGGTCATACAATGTTCTTCACCAGAACAGATCCCATTAGGAATCTAGATCTCTGTTAGGAGATAAGTCCTATTAAAGACTACCTTGTGAAAGGATTTCAGATCCACAGTTGTGAACCACCTTGTTAGAGGATTTATAAAGGCTTTGCTGGGCCTACCCGGTTAAGGGTTTCAGACTTGTCGAAGATGTGAGTAATCAACAAGTGAGTGATCTAGATACTAGCACAATATGCTTGGTTAGATCCTTGATAGCTCATTGTTAATGCATTTCAGCATTACTTCAGTCTTCAATATCTCCACACTCTAACTCTTCACACAGACCTAATCTTCTCTACAAAGATCGCACATAACCTTCTCATACATCATACATCTCTCACATATGCAAACCCTAGACATGATTTCCTTATAAAGGAAACTGATTTCATGTCGGTCCAATAGGATTAAACTACAAGTTCCTAGGTTCAGTGCATCTAGACACATTTGGTAACATGACACAAAATCACCACCAAAGTGTCGGTGGATGATAACTCATTACATAAATACCGGTTGGTAACTCATCACAGAGTAATACCGGTTCATACAATTATAACGATTACCGATTGTCAAAAATAAAGACTGGTAGATCATAGTGTTAACTACCGCTTGGGTCCTTCGTACCACTTGTGATCCTCGAACCGCTTGAGGTCTTCATACCGCTTGGGTTCTCCATACCGCTTGAGATCTTTAGTCAATTTGTGACCGATTAACATCTTCTGCAAAACATCGATAGTCTAAAGACTATAATACATAATACCGGCTGGAACAATTACCAGTTGAGCATAACTCATACATCAAGAAAGTGTGTGTCCATCAATGACAATCAAAACATCATCAAAATTCCAACAATCTCCCCCTTTGGCATTGATGGCAACACTTAGGAAAATTTTTACATCTAAGTGTTTTTACAACAAAAATATGCCATAATCAAAATTACTCCCCCTAAGCATATACACTATCCCTTTTGCAGAAATTACAATGTATACTACTCCCCCAAAGTGGTAACATGAAAGTATACATAACATTCACCAAAATTTTAAATATTACTCCCCCTTTGCCAACAATGACAAAGTAATGCAGAATAACCCCTGTTTCCTTATATATAAAAATAGAGTAAATGTTTATGACAATAAGGAATAAAACTTATAAAAAATAGATTTAAAATCTTGCATAAAAGTTTTCATGGCCAATGACCCTGACTCAAGAAATGAGGTAGCAACCTCACTTTCTGTCTGCATTTGGAATACCAGTTCTTCCATAGCATCAATGGTACTCATCTCTTGAGTTACCGTGATGACTTCCAGATTGAGAAAATATTTCTGAAGAATCTGCAGTCTGGGTAACAAGACCAGTCGAAGCTCTTGCAAATCTTTTGTTCGATTGCAGATTTCTGATTCCACCTTGGCAGTCTACAGCTGATAATGATGGACCATTTTCCCATATCTAGTAAATGAATCATATGGCATCTTGAAGTTGCTGATGTATGCCTGGAACTCTGATTGGAGTTTATCTTTCTGCTTAAGCACATTATCACAAAATAGATGGGGTTGGCAGATTTTACTCAGCAGTAATTTGCCCTCATCCATAGCAACACCTATATCCTTCTGTTGTTTCAGAAGTTGTGACCTAAGCTCATTCAGTTTCTTGAATAAGGCAGTGTTGAGTGCCTTTTCATGGTTCTTCTTGGCAATGGCTGCAACAACATCTTCCAAGCATTGTACTTGGTCCTCTACTATAGTGCAGAGGAGTTTCAGCTTGGATAGAGAGGAATCGGTACTGGGGAGGTTAGTACTGGGAATCAAACTAGTGAGGGTGTCAACAATAGTTTGAATGACATCCTGTTCCTTCTTCCTTCTCAATGCTTCCAATCTTTCTTGTGCAAGCTTTATGCTTTGAAGCAGCTCCAATTCATCTGCAGATTGAAGGTCAATAGGACTTGAGGTGTCAACCGCTTTGATTTGATCACCGGTTACCTTGGCCTGTTTGATCTTCTCTGCTTCCTTTTTCTCTGCAATGCTTTTCTTTTCCTCTTATTTCTTCCTTTGTTCTTCTTCTTGTGTTTTCTTCTCCATTTCTTCCTTTTTCTTGTCCTCTTACTTCTT
This sequence comes from Cryptomeria japonica, assembly GCF_030272615.1. Taxonomy (NCBI): domain Eukaryota; kingdom Viridiplantae; phylum Streptophyta; class Pinopsida; order Cupressales; family Cupressaceae; genus Cryptomeria; species Cryptomeria japonica. Next base: position 473,103,622 of record NC_081407.1, on the reverse strand, counting down.
TTTCTTCTCTTCCTCCTTCTTCCTTTCTTCTTCCTTCCATTTGTCTTCTTCTTTCTTCTTCTCCTCTTATTGTTTCCTCTTCTCCTCTTCTTGTTTCCTTGTCTCCTCCTCTTTCCTTTTCTCTTCCTCTTTACTCTTGTCTTCCTCTTTCTTTTTTTGTTCTTCTTTTCTCTTGTCTTGTTTCTCCTTCTCTGTGTCCGGAGTGACATCCTCAACATCTAATGCATCCACATCAATGGGATCATTTTTCTCTGTCACTCTTTCCCCTTCACTGTCAAATGCTTCATCCAGTTTACCTGATGTTAGATTAGGTGCTTGTTCAACCTTCAGATTGGCCTCAAACACTTGGTGTAACCGGACAACTTTGGCATGTAAATGTGTGTCCTTCTCCACTTCAGAAGTTTTACCTTCCAGTAGCCCGAGTCTTCTTCTTCTCATGAATAAGAGGCCTTTGTTCTTATCCATTATCTCAAACAATTCTGAGTTTGAGGCATCGGGAAAGTATTGTGCAAAGACTTTTTCCCTTACTTCTCGTTCCTTTTCAATGGCAATGCGCCATTTGTTATCTAAAGAATTGTATAAAGAATCTGGTGTGACCGATCTAATTTCAGATGGCGACCAGTCATTGACACAAAAATATCTAATAACCTCTTGTTCTACTTCATCTTTCTCATTATCATTAAAATCGTCAAAATGCTCTTTTAAATCATCAAGAAATTTTCTCCTAATGTTCTTGATTGTCCTCTGACAATGTGTCATAGGCTTATAGGAGGAAATATCTATGTTTACCGGTGCTGAAGTTACAGGTGCATTACCGGTAGATTTTGCCTTCTTGCTTGATTGCCTGGTCTTCTTTGGCTGTACTTCTAGTTCAGTATCCTCTGACTCCGATGAGCTATTTTTGGTTTTTCGCTTCCTCTTGAATACTTTAGCGGGAATAACCTCATGTTTCTTCTTGGCAAGTGACCGCTTGGTCACTTTTGGACTGGCTGAGGTAACCAGTGCCGATACCGATGGCACTGCCTTGCCCTTTTTCTGTATAGGGTCTTCAACCGGTGTTACCCTCTCTAAGTAGGTGCTGGTTCTCTTTTTCTTCGCATCTAATGGTGAGGCAATTAGGGTAGAGGCATGCCCGATCAACATATCATACATTAGTTCATACCCCATTGGCTCAACTACTTCCTTTCTTGGTTCCACCACTTCCATTATGCATTCATCTACTTTTATGGTGAAGCAGATGTCATCTTCATACTTCTTCACAATATCTCCAGTTATCCTCATCCTTTGGCTCATTTTCTACTTGAATTCATCATAATATTTATTAAGAACCTTAGTATATCCGGTTCCCACTACTTGAAGACTTTCCCTAATTTGCTTGGAGACTAGTTGGTCAGTAGACCATTTAACATCACCTACTCCAGGGAAATAGCCTTGAAAGTAGAAAAATAGGCCGACCAAAAGTTGTCCAAACCTGAACCTTAAAGCATTATCCTGTTTGATGGACTTCAGGTTCAATAGAAGTCACTTCTGCAAACAGGTACACAAATTAAATGAGGTGTCTTCCTTAATCATTCTGTAGGCGGCATTCACTGCACGAGCAGGGACAAAATTCATTCTGCTGGCATAAAACATCCGGTAGCCAATCACCATGCAAGCATACACCCAATCATCTTTGATGGTGTTGATGATCATTGCCCGTTGGTCGCTCAGAGAACCGGTGAGCTTAGTCATTTCAGTCTTAGTGACCTTCCTTAGGGCTGGCACCTCTCCTATGTTACAGAAACTAGTGATGACATGAATTGTTTGTAGTGTGATGTCATGCATCTATTTGAGATACATTTTATCACCGTGCACTCTACTCAGGATGATGTGGATGTGATCTTCAGTGAACTCTTCCAGAAAATAAACCGTATTGTGTAGTTTCTTCCTCTCTAGGATGCTATATTTCAGTTTGATTTTCTTGTCATCCCCACAGAATAGACCTAGCTAGGAATGGATCACTAGGGATCTTAGGTCTTCCAATTTACAATCAATATATCCTAAAATATCTTCCTCAACTATAACTCTGGCGGGTATTTGGGATAGGGCATTGTATTTCATCTTCTTTTGAATAAAATCAGCTGAATCTACAGGTACACTCAATCTGGAGTGTGATGCAGAAGCCATGATTAAATGATAAACAAGAATTTTGAGAAATACCTTCACAATTCAAAATTTAGGTTTTGCCAATGTTGCTCACAACACACCACTTTGCTTTCTTGGAACACCGCTTAGTGTTCTTCATCGATAGATTGAAAGTTTGCTAGATTCCTCTACAAGATTTTTGAATTCGCTTTGAATCGCTAGACGAATCGCTCTTTGTCGCTCTACTCTTGAAAATTCTTCGCTCGAAAATAGATAAGTGAAAATGACGATAAAAAAATCCCTTTTAAACAATCTTTCACCTACCATAATAAATGCATCTTCGTTAGGGTACAAACCCTAATTTTTCCTTTTACCACTTCAAGTCTTCTGCCAACTGACAGGTAATGTATAATAGTTAAGGTCTTTACTGATATAAACTGAGGGTTCAAATATTTCACTGATATGCTCCCCCTAAGCTTTTTTGAAGCTCAGTTTTCCAGTTCAGAGACTTCCACACTAGGTGCAGAAACCGGTTCATCCTGTGAGACTTTTCAGGTTTCTTTTTCCAAGTTTTATTCATTCTTGCTTGAACAGTTTCAACATCAATCTTCCCTTTAGGAGTGATCGATATATCATCCGATAGGTTCTTTCTCATTCTGCAGGTTCTAGTAGTGTGTCCCAGTTTGTTGCAATGATAGCATACCATTCCATGTGTTCTCCATGGTCCATTATTCATACTACCACTCTTCCTTCTGCATGTTGCAGCAGTGTGACCGCTACCATGACAGATCAAACAGGTTGCTCTCCAACCAGTTGCCGCTTGATAGCCACCTGACCGATGGTCATAGGTATTATACCGGTTGGGATTCTAGTTCACAGAGGGTTCCGAGATAACTCCTTGAGTCCTTGGAGGGTTTCTCCTAATGTTGTGAAAAACAGACCTGCATTCAAATGCTCTATGCCCAAACTTTTTGCATGCATAACAGTTTCCATTGAATCTATTGGATCTAGGCTTATTGTTTAGAAAATAAGGAAAATTATTGTAGGCCTTGCTTCTACACACATTAGCAATATGTCCTTCCTTGAGACAATTGAAGAAAACAGGTTTAAACTTTTTCTTACCTTTATCCTTGGATGTTGGTTGCTTCTTTGATGCTTCAGCTTTTGTTCTAGAGGTCTCACCTTCCTCATACCTAGAGAAACCAAGTCCTGTGATATTCTTTACTGGTTTTGCCGATTCCAACTTTTGTTCTAGATTAATAGTACTCTTATTGAATTTGGCAAGTATCTCCTTTGACTCAGTAAGTTCCTTGGAAATAGAAGCATTAGATTCCATCAAGGTTGCATTCTCAGAAATAGCCATGTTTAGTTCACCTTGCATTTCTTCTTTTTCCACTTTACTCTCTTGGAGATGAGCAGTAAGGGCACTGATTTCTTGCTTCAACTTGGAGATCTCATAATCTTTGTCTTTTACCAGATCTTCAGCTTTCCTTTGGTTCTCAAGATCTTGACATATTCTGAGAGTCAGTCCTTCCAACTCCTTTCTCAGGTTGGCTTTAGATTCATTTAGTTTTTCAACTTCTTCAACTAGGGCATACATGTCAACTTCATCAGAAGAGTTATTTTTCAGTAAGTTCCATCAGTTTCTTAGCATGCTCTCTTCTCTTGGCCAAAGAGGCTTTATACTTGACTTTGAGTTCATCATAGGCTCTCTCAATTTGAGTGAGACGATGAGGAAGTTCCCTCACAGTGTATTCCCCCATATCTCCTTCCAAGTGGTTAGACTTGTAGAAAGGTTTGCTTTGATACCAATTGATGAATACTAAGAGGGGGGGGGTGAATTAGTATACCAAAAAATACTGAAATCAAACTCTTAAACAATTTAGTAGATAACCGGTATAACAAATTCACTAATAAACTGGTTAAGATAAATGCAAACCAAATAGAAAATAAAGCATTCACCCACAAAAGCACAATCACCATAACACAAGATATTTTGATGTGGAAACCCAAATGGGAAAAGCCACGATTAGCAGAAACTCACAAGTAACTATCTACATAATAGAAACCAAACCAGTTAAGGTCATACAATGTTCTTCACTAGAACAGATCCTGTTAGGAATCTAGATCTCTGTTAGGAGATAAGTCCTGTTAAAGACTACCTTGTGAAAGGATTTCAGATCCATAGTTGTGAAGCACCTTGTTAGAGGATTTACAAAGGCTTTGTTGGGCCTACCCGGTTAAGGGTTTCAGACTTGTCGAAGATCTGAGTAATCAACAAGTGAGTGATCTAGATACTAGCACAATATGCTTGGTTAGATCCTTGATAGCTCATTATTAATGCATTTCAACATTACTTCAGTCTTCAATATCTCCACACTCTAACTCTTCACACAGACCTAATCTTCTTTACAAAGATCACACATAACCTTCTCATACATCATACATCTCTCACATATGCAAACCCTAGACATGATGTCCTTATAAAGGAAACTGATTTCATGTCGGTCCAATAGGATTAAACTACAAGTTCCTAGGCTCAGTGCATCTAGACACATTTGGTAACACAACACAAAATCACCACCAAAGTGTTGGTGGATGATAACTCATCACAAAAATACCGGTTGGTAACTCATCACAAAGTAATAACGGTTCATACAATTATACCGATTATCGGTTGTCAAAAATAAAGACTGGTAGATCATAGTGTTAACTACCGCTTGGGTCCTTCGTATCGCTTGTGATCCTCGAACCGCTTGAGGTCTTCATACCGCTTGGGTTCTCCATATTGCTTGAGGTCTTCAATCAATTTGTGACCGGTTAACATCTTCTGTAAAACACTGATAGTCTAAAGACTATAATACATAATATCGGCTGGAACAATTACTGGTTGAGCATAACTCATACATCAAGAAAGTGTGTGTCCATCAATGACAATCAAAACATCATCAAAATGCCAACAATACTAAAATTGATACCTTTCCTAATGACCATGCTATAGCCTTATACCTCAATGCAATTGATCCTACAACAACTTCCACTAGGGATTTTGTCCACACATCTTCCAGTCAAGTGAGTGCCAAATCTCCTAGTCACAAAAGTAAAAAAGAAAGAAAAAAATATCAGGTCTAATGTTGAAAACCATTTATTGGCAACATTAGACCAAAGAAAAGTAAAAAGAAAGGATGCATCTAACGGTGAAAACCTCCTTGAGGCACCGGAAGATGGAAGATTTGACACCTTACCTGAATATTATCAAGAGAGATCATCTATACTGATTGAACCAACAGAGGCAGTCAACATTGGAACAACAGATAAACCAAAGATTCTACATCCGGAAACCTCTCTATCAGAACAAGAAAAGCATAAATATCTGGAATTTTTCAAAAGATGACAAATCAATTTCACTTGGTCATATGCAGACATGCCAGTGTTGGATCCAAATCTTATAATGCATCACCTAAATGTCGCTCCAGGAGCTAAACTAGTAAAATAGAAATTGAGAAATATGCATCCTCATATAGCTCTCCTTGTCAAAGCAGAACTAAAGAAATTACTGGATGTGGGATTCATCAAACCCGTAGCATATCCTCAATGGGTATCAAACATAGTTCATCTTTCTAAACCAGATAAAAGTATCAGAGTATGCACAGACTTCAGAGATCTCAATAATGCATGTCCAAAGGATGACTTTCCTTTGCCTAATATTGACATCATTGTCAATTTAACTGCTGGACATTCCATGTTCTCTCTAATGGATGGTTTATCAGGATATAATCAGATTAAAATAGCTCCAGAAGATCAAGAAAAGATAGCTTTCACGTGTCCATGGGGCACTTTCTGTTGGAACGTCATGCCATTTGGACTAAAGAATGCAGGTGCTACTTATCAGAGAGCCATGACAACAATATTCCATGACATGATGCATACATTCATGGAAGACTATGTAGATGACATATTGGCAAAATCATACAACAAAGAAGAACATATAGAAATACTGGAAAAGATCTTTGACCGGTTAGAACAATACAAGCTAAGGCTCAATCCTAAGAAATGTGTCTTTGGTGTCACTTCAGGTAAGCTATTGGGATACATTTTTTCAGCTGGAGATATAGAAGTAGATCTAGCTAAAGTTAAAGCAATCATGGAAATGGCATCTCCCAAGAATATCAGTCAACTCAGAATACTTCAAGGATGATTGTTGTCAATTAGAAGATTTGTTGCTTAGTTGGCAGATAAATGTCAACCATTTACTCATTTGTTACACAAGAAAGTTCATTTCAAATGGGACAATCAATGTGAAGAAGCATTCAACAAGATCAAGGAATATATCATGCAACCACCAGTTCTAATGTCACAAATTCAAGGAGAGTTGTTGTTACTATATGTATCAGCCACAGGAGTATCATTAGGAGCTTTTCTCGCACAACATGATAATGAAGGAAAAGATCAAACTATTTACTATATCAATAGAACATTAGTGGGATACGAGCTCAATTATTCACCAACAGAAGAAAAAAAACATGCTTAGCAGTAGTATTCACTTCTCAAAAGTTGCGACACTATCTACTTTCTCACTCCATCAAACTGATTGCTAAAATAGATCCATTAAAGTATTTGCTCGGTAAGGCGACATTAATAGGAAGATTAGCAAAATGGGTCATGATCCTGAGAAAATTTGATATTGAATATGTGGATCAAAAAGCTATCAAGGGACAAGTTATTGCAGACCAGTTGGCTGAAGCACCACTTCAAGATGATCATCTCTTAAAAATTGAATTTCCAGATGTTGATATACTCACAGTCACCAAACAGATATGGCAGTAGTACTTTGATGGTTCATAAACCCAGCATGGATCAGGGGCAGGCATTTTATTCATCACACCGCAAGGTCACACAATTCCAAAGGCATATAAATTGAGTTTTCCATGCACCAACAATACAACAGAATATGAAGCTTTGGTCATAGAAATCAAGATGGCCATCGAATGGAACATCACACAATTACAGGTTTTTGGAGACTCTCAGCTTGTCATCAATCAAATTAATGATGATTATCAAACAAAGGATGAAAAACTAATGCCCTATGAAAATATGGTAGATGATTTCAAGAAGTATTTTGTAGAAATCACTTTTGAGCAGATTCTGAGAAATGACAAGAAAGCAGCAGACACCATGGCAACACTTGCTTCTCTACTGCAGACATAAGAAAATAAAGAGCATTACGAATTCCTAGTGGAAGAGTTGTTTTACCCTGCACATAACTATCTTGATTCCCAAATTATCTCTCACCTTGTTGCGCGTGACTCCTCCTGCTATGGCCAAATTTATACATACCTGAAAGATAACACCCTCCCTCCCGACTTGTCAAATAACCAAAAGAGAAATTTCATTCGCCAATCTTCCCATTATACTCTTGTCGTGGATACCCTTTTTAAACGAGGTTTAGACGGTACTCTCTTAAGATGTCTCGAGCAAGAAGAATCTGAGAAGGAAAACTAATTAATTGAATTCGCAAATAATTTGATTAATTTCCCCATTCAATCTACTTATAAATAAATTTAAGGATTTATTCATTAAGTTTATTTCAATAATTCCACTTTGATTAATTAATCTAAATTAACTAATCCCCCCTCCCCTATTTTAATTCACTCTTCTAATCTCATAATTAGTTAAAACAAATCAAATCATGATTTGTTGAAATTAATTATCTTTTCCTAATATTTGAGTTTCTAAATTCAAATATGAGCACATGTCTCCTAACTTCTAACCACCTAACCTAACCACCCTCTAACCTAACCCATTCTATCTAATCCTAGATTTAACTAACCCTATCCTATCTTGCACATCCTAACCTCTTTTATGCTAACCTCTTATGGGTTGGATATTCTCCCCTTGAGACACATGGAAATTTTGCCACAGGTCTCCTCCCTTGGACACTTGCCCTCTCATGAGGAAGGTTCCTTGACACTTGTCACCACAGAGATGACAATTGTCCCTTCCTCCATCCTCTTCTCCAACTTCTTCAATCTTAACCATTGATATCTTCAGATCAAATCTGGACCGTCGATTCCTTCCACCTCAACTTTGGCCTTGGAATTCCTATAAATACCCCTCATTTTGGAGTAATAAAGATCCCTTGCATTCATAGTTGTAGCATCATTACTCTAGGAAATTTTATCTCAATCATCTAGCATAATTAGCATCTTAGATTAATCATGCATACAATCATGTATCTCATATCATTTTGGATTAATCTATCTTATTTTGTCAACCTTGCACTCATCTAGTTTACATTCATATAGATTAAATCCTCCATCTTGGTGTAGTCAAGTCACTGGTATTGCTTAGAAAAATATGAGAGCATATCTATAATCACATCTTTTAGGAGGCAATAGGTCAATTTGTCATGGTTTTACATTTATTGATTTTGATAAACTAACCATGCATGTAATGATCTATTGAGTATTTGTATTGCAGATACAGATTCCAGATTTCACGCGAACAATAAGAGGAGGGGTATGAATAATAAACCCATAATGATTACAAGCATTGAGCCCTTCCTTGTGGATGATTTTCTGGTTTACTTCCAAAGAACATATTTTGCTTTGTGTTAAGTGTTGGGGGAGGAGGTAAGAGCTAAGACACCAGTATCACTGATGTATATGGAAATGAGGATACAAAATTCTGAAGTAAATCTTGAATTTGATTTTTCATCTGAATTAGAAAAGAAAATTCATGATCAATTGGTGGCATGGAAAGAAAGAAGAGTTGTTATTTCTGCCACTATTCTTTGTTATCTTGTCTGATCCTATATTAAAACAAACCATATTTCACCCAACGGCTGAAATTGGGGATGGTAGATGAGAGTGGCAACATATTACTAGTACAGTTGTGGTGCTACTTGTGGAAGAGGAGATACAAGGATTTTCATTACAAAGTCTTCCACGACTCATTTGTCATTACTATTTTTGGTTCCCTTAATCATCAAGTTGAAATATTGTCATTGGATATAATGAGGGTATTGATGCCACTAGCCTATGATCCTAAAAAGGGTCACACTCACAAATTTGCTGACTAGTTCTGCATGGGAGAGCACACCATTATTACAATATATGGGTGCCCCCAAACTCCACATTTGTTACCCCTATTTGTGTCTGGCATACTTTCTTTCTTAGAGTTCATGTGACAGATGCTATGGCTGGAAAAAAAAGTGATAGAGAGATGGAAGAAGTGCACATTCTTTCCCCATTGTGTTGCATATGCAAATTTTTACATTGGATCAAACGTGTTAGAAAAATTATAGGGTTACATAAAGACCAATTATTCATTGAAGTCTAGCAAAGAGAGAATGTGTGATCTTGAGTATCACATTGGTTCTTTTGTTAAAATAGTTTCACATGAAATACTAATAGAGGAAAATTTGATTAGAAATTGTATATCATTTCAAGATATTGTGCAAAGAAGAAAAAAGTGGCATATTATAATAAGAAGAGAATAAGAAAAGAAGAAGGACCCCAGTTTCCTGGGATTTTAGTGAAGAAACAAATGAATTGAAAAGAATTTATTTGTGTTTAAGCAACTTTGAGATAATCTATGGTAAATCAATAGGCGGTGGATCTCCACCAAAAAGGGCCACAGTTCAACTGAGGAAACTCCAAGGGGTTGTTATTCACAATGTATCTGATGATAAGTCTGCACATGAGGTTTCTCCTATCCCTCCCCCAACTAAAAACAAAAAGATAAATGATCTAGATCCCCTTGTACCTTATGAAGAATCTAAAGGAGAGGGTGACACTGATGAAGGTGTCAGTGCACTAAAGGCTCTAAGGGGAGATGAAGTGGCAGAACAATCACATATTGATCCACCTAGATATGAAGAAGAGACCCATGGCTATGAAGCCCAGATGACGAGGGAGCAAAGCCTATGAACATTGTTGATGAAAGAGTAGCAATGTCAATGAGATTCTTAGAGGATGATGAATTCATCCATACTCTGGAGTTTAAGGAATTCTGGATAAAAATAAAAATGAAGAAGTTTGAGGAGAGAAAGCAGATGAACCTCATGAGAGTGGATGAGTCCAAGCATGAGGAGGTTATTGCTCAAAATTTCAGGGAAATAAAATTTGATGGCATTCATATTACTCTAGCAGAGGCAAGAGAAGTGGTTTTAAAATGTAATCTATTGATTGTCCTAGGGTTAACCCTGAAATAAATGTTTCTACTAGACCAAGTAAGGCAGTAGGAACACCCCATGATGGTGGCAAAGTTTGACTATGAAGAATGGATAAGTGACACAAGGTATAATCCATTATTGAGAAGTTGGATGAGATGTATAAGGGCTATGAATCCCCGTTGAAGATGTTACACATTTTCAAAGAAAACAAACCCAAATTGGAAGTGTTAGCAAAAAGGGGGCAACCAACATATCACACTCTAGTCACCCTGTGTAGAGTAACACAAAGAGATCTTGATGCTCCTCTCGAAATAAAAGAAATTGAGAAAACAATCAGTACAATCATTGAAGAACTCAAGTATGTTTCCAGTTAGGAGGAGAAAGTAACGGTTACAATTGATTCTTTTCATACATTCCAACATTGGACCATATCTCACATCATCAATAAGGACAAGTACATGAGGGATTTGGATGATTGGAAGATTGATTTCTGTCAAATAGTTCCAAGGATTATAGAACACTTGAAAGAGGAGAAAGATATAGGCATACAAAGTTTCAATCTTTTTTCAGGATAGAATTATCACATTGGATACAGGTTACTCAAAATTTCTCATAGAGTTGAGATCAATGACAGATAAAAGGTGGAAGGACCACCTCATCAACGTGCCTTTTGTTCATAATTTAAAATGGCCAAGTGATTATGAAGTATACCAATGGGAGACTACATATCTGAAGGTCGCAGGGGATTAAGAGCATAGGAAGTTAGCTAGTGAATGTGAAGGGTACCCAACCTAAAGTAGAACCTTGCCAGACCCAAGGTTCACAGGTTGCTACTCGAAATGTCAAGATAACGGGCTTACTTACATCGACCATTTATTCTCATGTTTTATTTCATACATATTGTGTGGGGGAAAAAGTGAGACTAGGTTAACATGCCCTAATCCTACCTTTTGACACACATTACGGAATACGAAAGAGCCTAGAGATATCGCACAATTGGCTACTTCTTTTGGTGAAAGAGAGAGCCACGGGATATCTATTAGGATTTCTATTCCCTTGTTGAAATTGTAAGATCAAGTAATGCAAGTTCAAACCCTAATCCCAAAATGCAAGTATGAACTAATAACAAGATTGCAGAATTGAGATTAAACAATGAACAACTGTAAATACAAGGATGAAATGAGAATGCAGATGTGTACCCAGAGTCAAAATCGGATTGAAAATGTTCGGGACGGGGGCGCGGGCGCCACTGTCCTGAAAACTGCACCGGAAACTGCTGTTCTGCACTCTGGAACACTGTCGGAAAGCTGTCTGAAAGTTGTCTGTCTGGAGGACCAGGGCGCCCAGCGCCTCTGTCCTAGGGACCAGGGCGCCTAGCGCCCCTGTCCTGGTAGGACCAGGGCACCCAGCGCCCCTGTCCCAGTCTTCTGCTCTGCAATTTGATACAGAGTGCTGTCTCGACCTTCTCTCTCCAGATCTGTATCCCGCGGCGTCGTCTGAATCCCGAAACCTGCAATGATATCTGAAAAAGGGTGTATGGGCGGCTATATAGGGTTTTGCCTTAGTCAAACCCCCGCTTCGGTGATTTCCACCTCCACGAATAGCCAAGTTGTTTTGTAAAATGTATTGTGTGTGCAGACCTAGTGTGTGTGCAAGGTCCTAAAATGCAAGAAAGCAAACTAGAGCAACCTAGAAAGTAAACCCTAATTGCTTGTAAATGATAACGTAAATGCTCTAAATCAAGATGCAAAGTGATCTAAAGCATGAATAAATGATGTATTGAAGCTTATGTAAAGACATGAAAACAACATGAAATCATACCCAACCCTCAAGGGAGGAGTACAAGCCAATCTTCAGTCGGTAATCTCCTATTGTTCTTCAATGTCTTCCAAGCCCTAAGTGGATGAATGAATTTGATAGATGCTTGATAGAAGGATGTTGATTGTTGTTGAAGTCTTCAAAGATCTGCTCTTTCGCTGCATATGAAGTTCCTGAAAACCAAAAATCCGATCCCTTCAAATGAAGAAAGAGAGCTCTTATGTATGAAACCCTAGGTCGCAATTTTGTCTTTTGGCCGACCTAGAGATTGAATATCCCGCCAATTTCTTGGGGTTAAGCTTTATTTTATGATTGGATCGCGCTCCTAAAATTTCGGGAAAAATGTCCGGGACCGTGTGCACTCCGGGCGCCACGGTCCTGACAACTTTTCACCAAATTTTCAGGACCGTCAGATATGATGATTTTAGAGAGAATCCCGAAGTTACAGGTGATTTCGAGATGTTTTGACCCCCGAAATTAAGCCCCCAAGCTCAGAATAGGGCCTAATTAGGGTTTTTGATTAAGTGATGCACTGGAGGAATAAAATGAAAGGGGCACGCTTTAATGAAAGGGCCCAACTTTGTGATGTGGAAAATGGTGAAATAGAACCTTTAGACCTAATTAATTCGATTAATTAAGTGCTAAAGGGGAAATGCCATGCAAAGTGCAACTGCGCCAAGGCGGGTGCTAAACTAGGTGTTAAATTGTACTGCTTTAGCAAGTGCGTACAATTTATGACGTTACATTTAGCCCCCACTTTAGCTGTCATATGAGTACTATGTGCATATGCAAGCTAAAGTACAGAAAGTAAACATTATTTGAAAAAGGATATATCCATAAGTTGTCGGACGAAGCCCCCAGCGGCATCTGCAGTACATAGTTAGGAACCGCACCCTACAAAACACACGTTAGATCACAAAAATAACCTAATGCTTACTAAGGAAAGTGATGAAATTTGTGAGTAGCTGTATGCCCCCCCTGTTTCGACTTGCTTATTAGGGAGGTGAAACAGGGTAGCATGTTTACTTACGACAAATTGTGTAAGAGAGTATTGATGAGGGATGTTCACTGAAAAGGCTTCATCAGAGAACTTTTTGGAACATCTTGAGAGTAGGGGAATGAAAATACGATTCCTACGCAACAAACGGTTCGAAAATCGCATCTTCCAAACTCAAGTTATGATGAAATGAGTGAAAGAGGAAAATTAGGGTTTTGAAAATAAAGGTACAGGAATGAACGTATATACCTTGAAAGAGACACTTGCATTTGTCACTTTGTTGATTCTGAGTACTGTTCATTACAGCGGAGCCCACATATCTATCATCATGCCTTCAGGATGATTAGAGCGTCCCACGAGGGTTGAGATCCTGCGCCAGGCCGTGATTGACGACGAGCCACTGGACGAGGTGAGTTGACTGAACTTTGACTTTTGATTTTCTGCATTTTGACTTTTCTGTGATCGTATGCGGGCCCTGAAGGCTGACCCGGGGCCCACCCAGGGCGCCATGGTCCCTGTGGGGCGCCCTGGTCCCCCCAGGGCGCCATGGTCCCTGACAAGGGCGCCATGGTCCCTTCAGGGTGCCATGGTCCCCTCAGGGCGCCATGGTCCCCTCAGGGCGCCATGGTCCCTGACAGGACACTATGGTCCCCAATCAAGGCTTGGCGAGGGGTTTCAGGACTAGCACACGATGTTCGATAGTTTGCATTAGCAATTTTGATGATCGAGTACTGATTACGGTTATGTTTTTGTGTTGCAGGGCCTTCCGTACATGAGAGAGCATACAGCGGGACATATTCTTCGTAGTTTACGAGATCAGATTCCGCAGCTTACTCAGTCAGAGAGAGACACACTGTCGATAGTAGGATTATGGTATGTGATCCTCATGCCAGCCATTCGGTTCCATCCTGCGATGCTGATGGCATTGATGGAGCGATGGGATCCTGACACATGCACATTTCATCTTCCAGTAGGGGAGCTGACGGTTACACTCGAGGATGTGTACCGTATACTTCGTCTGCCTATCAGAGGAGCGACTGTTACATACATGACTGATCGGTCAGCGGAGGATCATTAGAGAGAGCAGGTGTATTGCATAGGGAGAGTCATGCCGAGCGAGACGAGAGGTCGCATCATGGTCAGCTGGCTCTTACATCCTACAGGGGAGGTACCCCTTCTGAGACGCCTTATGATAGCCATCATAGCACTAGCCGTCTGCCCTAATGGGCGAGGGACACACATGCATGGGGGTCCCACATGGTGTATCAGAGCGATGGAGAGACACAGGAGAGTGTATGCTCGGGGTCAGAGTATGCTTGCACATCTCTATCACGACCTTGAGGAGTACATATTTGGACAGGGATTCAGCTTGATGACATGCACACTTCTACAGGTGTGGATTTTAGAGCACTTCACATGCACCAGGCCCGTCGGCTTTCCGCTGAGTACAGCGAGTGAGCGACCTAGGGTGTTTGCTTATCCACTTACTAGCGAGTGGAGATTTGGAGATTTGTTATATTGGAGAGTGATTTTTGATAGACTGACAGCCAAGGTGATAGTGTGGAGACCTTACCTACGGATGCACAGATGGGATGGGATGGAGAGACAGTTAGCATGCCTACAGAGGAACCGCCTACTGCGGGGATGATATGCACACATCATAGTCCCTTTCTACTTCGACCGAGTATGGAGGCAGTTCGGGCTAGAGCAGTGTGTTCTAGCCGATGTGCCCATCTATACTCGACACTCGCGGGTCCTTCCCATACCTAGAGCAGTAGCGAGACCGACGATAGATGACATCGAGACTACAGACTTAGAGGGATTTGATCAGGATGTAGTCACTGACTACTCTGCAGAGCCTGGAGCACAGCGCAGGTACATCTCATGGTTTATGAGATCATATCCAGGTCCTATCTTTCCACCAGATCATCCGACAGGCTATCCAGGCCCATGGAGACATGGAGACCAAGACGAGGACCAGGGATCCAGGTCAGAGGAGCCAGAGGAGGGAGAGGGTCATGAGGAGGCGGGAGATCCTGATCCACCTACAGGCGATCAGCCCAGTGCCGAGGAGGAGGAGGAGGATACAGATAGAGAGGAGGACAAGGGAGATGCAGGTGATGATGCAGATGAGGACGAGGATGAGGATGACGAGGAGGATGATGAGGAGGAGGATAGAGATGATGAGGAGGAGTCGGATGCAACTCCCCACCATTCAGGAGACGATACCATAGCTTTGGATCCACCTCTTATTCCCCAACAGGGGGAACATGAGGCGATACGGAGACCTGTTCCTAGTACCGTCCAGCCCACACCCATCGTGCATAGATTATTCGAGCGAGGGGAGCCTAGCGGTGCCCAGGCACAGATGCTACCATATCATGATCCCTACTGGCGTGAGGGAGATCTAGGTATAGTAGTTTTATATTGATTGATTAATGTTTTGATGATATAGAATGGTACTAACAAAAAATCTGTTCTACTGCCACAGCTAATGTGCAGGAGTGGCGTTCCTTAATTCAGCAGGCAATGATAGACATTTCCATGATAGCACAGATCCCCAGTTCCTCACAGATTGCCTATAGGCCTCAGGGGAATGCGGGTCGGCATGAGGACTTGTTTTCCCCATTCCGAGTATAGGTAGATATATGGAGGGAGAGAGAGAGAGTCGTATCAGAGGACCTCCAGCAGGCGCGACAGAGAGAGAGAGTCCTATCAGAGGACCTCCAGCAGGCGCGGCGAGATCTAGCAGCGGCTCAGGCCGAGGCTACCACCTATCGCACGATCCTTATGGATAGGGATCATAGGAGTTCCTCTCGGAGTCACTCATGGTTTGTATCGCGCTACACACCCATGGGTCCACCTTCACGGCCAGATCAGGAGGGAGCGTCCAGTTGACACTCTCCAGCCACTAGCCCTACGGATAGGAGATGATTTTATGATGTAGGAGTGGTCACATTTTGGATATACAGTGACCTATATTTGTATACGATCCACACACATATATATATGTATATATACGTGCTTCTCTTTTGTCTCAAATGTGTTATCTTTAATGCTTAAAACAATGTATGTTTTGCTTTGATTAAATCTAATACATCTGGTAAATGTACATGTATGTTCAGAATTTAATTTCCATGTGATTGATTTCTCAATGCTCCATGATTAAATTGATACATGTGTGACTTAATTTAAATATTTAATCAAGTACTACATTGATGATAGGGAAGAGATATGCATTAAGTCTAAGAATCATATAACTAATGTGATTTAAATTTGAATTTAAACACAACATGATACGACTCTACTTAACACCTAAAGACACTGTATAATATGCTAGCATAATGGGAATGTAAATCTTTCACAATTTACATAAATGAATTCAAGACAAACCATAAAGTAAGAAGTCATGCTTGTCAGGAACGAAGCAATATAGATTAAACAACATAACATTTAATTCTATTCTGCTTTAATTAAGAGACACTAACATATTATCCAATGTTGAAGAATTGAAAAGAAGATAGATGAAGAATGAAGAATTAAGCATAATATCTACGCAAGTGCATAGCATTGATAGGTTCTTTAAGAGGCGTACCATCTACATCCGCTATTTTGTAAGCACCTGATCCATAATCCTCAATAACGATATATGGTCCAAGCCAATTAGGACTAAATTTTCCCTTTTCTGCAGGCAAGGCATTCACATTGCACTGATTCTCATAGAGGACTAAGTCACCTACTGAGAAGGAACATTGAATAACCTTATCATTATAGCTTCGTTGTAGAGTTTTGTGATATGCTTGAATATGCTCAAGAGCGTTTATACGCTGTTCATCAAGCATCTCAAGCTGTTGAAGTCATTGTTCTCTATAAGAGTCATCATCTACTATACCTTTGAGAGAAACCCTAAGTGATAGAATCTCTAATTCTAAGGGCATAATAGCGTCAACACCATAAACAAGATTATAAGGAGTAGTTCCCGTAGCAATTCGTACACTCGTTCGGTAGGCCCAAAGAGCATAGATTAGCTGGTTACTCCAATCCTTACCATGCTTATTCATGGTTTTGCAAAGAATTTGTTCAATTATCTTATTGGATGATTCGGCTTGACCATTTGACTGAGGATAGTATGGTGTAGAAAATCGATGTTTGATATGATACTTCTCGAGGAATTTCTTCACGTCCTTGTTCTTAAATGATGTCCCATTATCTGAGATTATAGTAGAAGGTATCCCGAATCGAGAAATGATGTTTTCTAGAAGAAATTGACAAATCACTTCAGCAGTGGTAGAGCGAAGGGGAATAGCTTCTACCCACTTCGTAAAGTAATCTGTTGCGGTTATAATGAAGGTGTGTCCTTGAGATGAAGGAGGAGAGATTTTACCAATAAGATCCAAACCCCATGCGGAAAAAGGCCAAGAAGCTACTTGAGAACGGAGTTCTTGGGCAGGAGCATGAATCAGATTATTGTGTTGTTGACATTGATGACATTTTTTAACAAATGAAAAGGAATCCTTCTGCATAGTTTTCCAATAGTATCCCATACGAAGCAATCTATGAACCAAGGATTTGCCCCCAAAATGCCCCCCACAGGCACCTGAATGTTCTTCTTCAAGAGCAATAGGGATTTCCGACTTGTTAAGACAACGAAGGAGAAGACCATCATAACCCCTTCGGTAAAGGACATTAGAAAGAATGATATACCTAGCAGACAGCTTGCGGATTCTAGCCCTAGTGTTCCTATTAGCGGAATCAGGAAAGGTACCATCGGTCAAATATCTTATGATATGCGAGTACCATTCATCTGAGTCTATAAAATCACAACATGTTACCAAGCTAGAATCGTCTACAATAGCTAGAGAAATAAGGTTGTGAATAATGAATTTAAGATCGACCGCAGGGTCCTCTAAAGATACCAGAGAAGCCACACATGCCATTGCATCCGCATGTCGATTATCTTTTCAAGGAACGGGTTCCATAATATAAGAATCGAAATTTTGTAATAAAGAGATAGCAAGGTCTTTATATTGTGATAATTTGTCTTGTTTTGCTTGATATATTCCTATTACTTGTCTTATAATCAATTGTGAATCTCCATAGATATGTATGTGTTTTATATTCAGAGCCTCATACTCAGCAATGTTATTGGTACACAGGAAATTTAGACGATAGGATAAGGGAATGGGTTTCTTTGTAGGAGAAATCAGAACAACACCTGCCCCCGATCCCGTACGACACTTAGAGCCATCAAAGTATAACTCCCAAGTTTCATCTTTCTCTATAGAAAGAATGAAGTCATCAGGAAAAGACTCAGGGTTAGGGAAGGAGAAAGGTGAAGGGGCCTCAACTAAGTGATCGGTCAACGCTTGTCCTTTAATTGCTCTTTGTGAAACAAATTTAAGGTCAAATTCAGTTAACATCATAACCCACTTAGCTAGACGTCCTGATAAATCAGTTTTAGAGAAAAGATGCTTTAAAGGATCAAACTTTACCATGACATGGACTTCTGAATTTAAAAGATAATGTCTCAATTTCTGAGTCGCAAATACCAAGGCCAAGCATTGTCTTTCTATCGCAGAATATCGGGTCTCATAATCGAGTAAGGTACGACTTATGTAATAAACCGGACATTCCTTACCATCTTTATCATGTTGTGCCAACAATGCTGCGAGAGCATGAGAGGAAGCAGCTGTATACAGAAGGAAGGGTTTAGAAGGTTCGGCAGGTTGAAGAATAGGAGGACTAGCCAAATACACTTTTAAATCTTCAAATGCTTGCTGACAATCCTCATTCCATTGAAAAGTGATATCCTTTTTAAGAAGTTGAGTAAAAGGAAAGGTACGATCCGCAAGCTGAGACACAAACCTACGAATAGCTTGAATCTTTCCTTGTAAGCTTTTAAGTTGAGACACATTTCTAGGAGGTGGCATGTTGACAATAGCATCTATTTTCTTAGTATCCACCTCAATCCCACGATGCGAAACTATGAACCCTAATAGTTTTCCACTATCCACACCAAAAACACATTTGCGGGGATTCAAGTGCATGTGATATTTATGAATTCTTTCAAAGATTTGACGAAGGATTTTAACATGATCCATGCGAAGAAAGGATTTGGCCAAAATATCATCAACATAATCCTCTAAAATCTTATGCATATAATCATGAAAGATAAGGGTCATCGCTCGTTGATAAGTTGCACCAGCGTTTTTAAGTCCAAAAGGCATCATTATCCAACAAAACGTACCCCAAGGAGTGGTGAAAGCAGTTTTGAATTGATCTTGAGGGTTAATAAAAATTTGATTGTAGCCTGAAAAACCATCCATGAAGGATAACAAGGCATGTCCTGCCGTAGAATCAACTATCATGTCAATGTTTGGAAGAGGGAAATCATCTTTTAAAGAAGCCTTATTTAGATCTCGAAAGTCAGTACACATTCTTATTTTGTTGTCTGGTTTAGCCACAGCGACAATATTTGAAATCCATGGGGAATCATCAATAGGGCGGATAAATCCAGCCTCCAATAACTTTTCAATCTCAGCCTTAACAAGCAAAGCTACCTTAGGATTCATTTTTCGAATCTTTTGTTTCACGGGCTTAGCATCAGGAACTAAGACAATTTTATGAGTAACAATCTTAGGATCTATACCAGGCATGTCAGAATATGCCCAAGCAAAGATCTCAGGGAGTTCATGCAATAGTTCTTCATATTGTTTCTATTCCTCTTCATCCAAACATTTCCCAATTTTAATGACTTTCTCTTTATTGCAAGGATCCATCTTAACATCAGTGGTGTCACTTATGAGAAGATTACTTTGTTGAGGAGTATCCTTTAACTGAGGGAATTCTTTCACAATCTCGTCATTATCAATCTCTTTTCCAAAATAGGCTTCAGTGTTCAAACAATAAGGGAGTCCCCTATTGTGATGATAACGAGGAAGAGTGTCATAGGCTCCCAAGAACTCAGCTAAAGCATCGTCGGTAGGGAAGACATCCAAAGCACGGGCACACGAAGTGTCCCCATCAATATACTCAGGATGTTGTATTGATAAAGATGTAGAGATAGCATTAACACTAATGCATGGTCTTTTAGAAGCTTTAGTACGTTTGCAGGGATTAAAGCCAAGTCCAAAGGCATAATTGTGAAAATTAGTCTCTAGAGGAACTCTTATCCCTTGTTCATGAGCACCACAACCTTTTCCATGATACCCATGCTTAGCAAAAATGCGAAAACCATGACCATAACGATCAGCCATTTCAGGAAGAGAAGGTGGTTTTTCATAAGACAAAGAATCAAACTCTTCATAATTAGAGATGTGAGGAGAAGAAGTTTGAGAGGCGGCCACAAAATTATTACTCATAGATTCAGGTAAGGTTGATTGATTTTTAATTTCTTCTTTCTTTTCAACTTTATGATTTTCAGCTTCTTCCTTCTTTTCAACTTTAATTGCTCTAGAAGGAACCTTATATTCACCCACAAAGGTAGGATTAAAATCAAGGGATCCCCAATCGTCGTCTTCGAGGATCTTCCCAGGATCAAAATCCTTCTTATGTGTAGTTTCAAGTCGAGAAGAATCTTCTCCAAGAGCTCCAGACTCATCCAAAGAATTTTGATCATCGGAGAGCGAGGATTCACCGATAGGTATCTTATTTAAAGATTCATCACTAGATGAGGACGGCTTAGAAGAACCCCCCTTAGAAGTGGATGTTTGCAAACAAGCTTGAAAATTAGTATCACCTATCAAGGTATATGTCTTATTGTTATAAATAAATTTAACTTGTCTATGCAATGTAGAAGGGACAGCTTGCATACTGTGAATCCAAGGTCTCCCCAGTAGCAAGTTGTACGTTAGATTTCCCGACATAACATGGATAGGTGTAGGCAAAGTAACAGGCCCCACTGTGATGGGTAAGGTGATAGTACCTAATGAAGTTTTAGCCACATTATCAAAGACTCGAATAGGATGAGAGTCCGGTTCAATTAAGGATGTATCCACATTCATCTTATGCAAAAGATTAATGCTACACACATTAAGACCAGAGCCATTATCTACTAGTGTTCGCCTTATAGCCGTGTCTTTCATGATAACCATAATCATCAAGGGATCATATTGATGTTGGATTTCGCTAGTAGGCAACTCATCTTGGGTAAACACAATTTGAGCTTTAGGATTCATCACAGAGTTAACCAAAGACACTATATTACTAGATGTATTAGGTGGAGGAACATTCAAATCTTTCAAGGCATCTTGTAACATTCCATGATGAGCGGAATAAGTTTGAATCAAATCCCAAAGGGATATCTTAGCAGGGGTAGCTTTAAGTTGTTCTATGAGATCATATTCCTTTCCAAGAACTTGTGAAATACGTGGAGCTTGTGGAAGAACCGGTTGAGGATTCGAAAGGGAAACTGGGATAACAGGAGGAGGACTAGGCTGCCTATTATTTCTGGTATGATAAGTATGGGCAACCGCATGATAACTCTCTCTAGTTATTTGCTTGGCATAATTATAAGGACTTATAGGTTTTCTTCCTTGCACAGTGATGATTGGTTTATTCGAAGTATGAAAGGAATCATGATCATACCCTCCTTGGACAGTAAGGAGAGGTGACTTAGAAACTTGAAAGGTGGGAGAAGGATAAGCTCCTTGGACTTCAAAGAGAGGCTTTTTATGCTCATTCAAGTTTATCATGTTAACTAATTTAGATGTTTTGTTCTTGTTTAAAGATTTCGATAAAGCCACAAAGTCATCAAGAGCATCATCCAATAAAGCATGATCATATCTATTGAAAGGTTTATCTTTTGATTCAAAAGGAGACATCTCCTCATAGAGGGGATTGGTGAAAACAACCATGTTACTAGATTTAGTGGAAGAGTTGATAGGAATGTACCCTTGAGAGGACTCATTCAACTTATCTTTCTCATCACAACGAAATGGCATAGTAACAAGGTTTATGAGTTTTTGGTAAAATGAAGGTTTGACATCTTTAGGGTTTAAAAACTCATCTAAAGCTTCATCTAATTCGTCTTGGCTATACTCATAATAATCATCGAAAGCATGAACATTTTGCAAATAAAAATCTGACATTTTGAAAAGATTACACAAAACTTAAACACCCAATGCAAAGAAACACACTTTTTTTTTTTTTTTCTTTTTAATGAAAATGAAATGAAAACACACTAAATCTAGATCTAGATCTAACAAATGCAATGCAAGAGGAAGCAATGATAGATTCACGTCGGGTTCACCAAAATGTGTGGGGGAAAAAGTGAGACTAGGTTAACATGCCCTAATCCTACCTTTTGACACACATTACGGAATACGAAAGAGCCTAGAGATATCGCACAATTGGCTACTTCTTTTGGTGAAAGAGAGAGCCACGGGATATCTATTAGGATTTCTATTCCCTTGTTGAAATTGTAAGATCAAGTAATGCAAGTTCAAACCCTAATCCCAAAATGCAAGTATGAACTAATAACAAGATTGCAGAATTGAGATTAAACAATGAACAGCTATAAATACAAGGATGAAATGAGAATGCAGATGTGTACCCGGAGTCAAAATCGGACTGAAAATGTTCGGGACGGGGGCGCGGGCGCCACTGTCCTGAAAACTGCACCGGAAACTGCTGTTCTGTACTCTGGAACACTGTCGGAAAGCTGTCTGAAAGTTGTCTGTCCGGAGGACTAGGGCGCCCAGCGCCTCTGTCCCAGGGACCAAGGCGCCCAGCGCCTCTGTCCTGGCAGGACCAGGGTGCCCAGTGCCCCTGTCCCAGTCTTCTGCTCTGCAATTTGATACAGAGTGCTGTCTCGACCTTCTCTCTCCGGATCTGTATCTCACGGCGTCGTCTGAATCCCGAAACCTGCAATGATATCTGAAAAAGGGTGTATGGGCAGCTATATAGGGTTTTGCCTTAGTCAAACCCCTACTTCGGTGATTTCCACCTCCATGAATAGCCAAGTTGTTTTGTAAAATGTATTGTGTGTGCAGACCTAGTGTGTGTGCAAGGTCCTAAAATGCAAGAAAGCAAACTAGAGCAACCTAGAAAGTAAACCCTAATTGCTTGTAAATGATAACGTAAATGCTCTAAATCAAGATGCAAAGTGATCTAAAGCATGAATAAATGATGTATTGAAGCTTATGTAAAGACATGAAAACAACATGAAATCATACCCAACCCTCAAGGGAGGAGTACAAGCCAATCTTCAGTCGGTAATCTCCTATTGTTCTTCAATGTCTTCCAAGCCCTAAGTGGATGAATGAATTTGATAGATGCTTGATAGAAGGATGTTGATTGTTGTTGAAGTCTTCAAAGATCTGCTCTTTCGCTGCATATGAAGTTCCTGAAAACCAAAAATCCGATCCCTTCAAATGAAGAAAGAGAGCTCTTATGTATGAAACCCTAGGTCGCAATTTTGTCTTTTGGCCGACCTAGAGATTGAATATCCTGCCAATTTCTTGGGGTTAAGCTTTATTTTATGATTGGATCACGCTCCTAAAATTTTGGGAAAAATGTCCGGGACCGTGTGCACTCCGGGTGCCACGGTCCCGACAACTTTTCACCAAATTTTTAGGACCGTCAGATATGATGATTTTAGAGAGAATCCCGAAGTTACAGGTGATTTCAAGATGTTTTGACCCCCGAAATTAAGCCCCCAAGCTCAGAATAGGGCCTAATTAGGGTTTTTGATTAAGTGATGTACTGGAGGAATAAAATGAAAGGGGCACGCTTTAATGAAAGGGCCCAACTTTGTGATGTGGAAAATGGTGAAATAGAACCTTTAGACCTAATTAATTTGATTAATTAAGTGCTAAAGGGGAAATGCCATGCAAAGTGCAACTGTGCCAAGGCGGGTGCTAAACTAGGTGTTAAATTGTACTACTTTAGCAAGTGCGTACAATTTATGACGTTACACATATTATCAAACTTGGTTAAAAAGCTTTGTGTTTTAATTTAGTTTCTTTAATAATGCATTTATACAATTAGTTATGAAGGGATGCAATGTAACGATCTGAAGTTTGTTCCTTCTCTCCATTTTGTATATAAGGGAGAAACCAAGACCGATAAAAAAAAAGATAGAATACATAAAAATAGGAGAGAATACCAAAAAAGTTTGTACTTCCTTTGAGTGGCCAATATAATAAAAGAATCTAGATTTCCCATGCTCAGTTATTTGTTGAACGTGAAAGATAAAATATTTTGTGGTTGTCTCCAATTTATTTTCTTTCTTATTTGTTTAAATTGGAATATCAAGGATACTTTTGATTTATCAAAGTAGCTTTCTCTGTTTTGTGTGATTTAGTCGATTTGGTTCTATAAGGAAAAATTATATTCCATTTGATTGAATTACAACTTTTGGAAGGGAGTAGTTAGATTAACAAGAATAACCAAATAATGTTACATTCTTGCATTTTTATGTAAAGTATAAACACATCTGAATGCCAAGTAACTTGAATTATAATCAAGAGATGGATAGAAAATAAGGAGGTGAAAGGGATGGAAACTGCTATGAACAACTTGGGTAGCAGAATTGATAAGGTGGAACTCACTATTAAAGGGATTGCAGAACAAAATTTCTAGATCCTCAAACCTTCGGTGGATAACATGAACATCTTGATCAATAGATTTGAGAACAACACAGAGAAGGATGTTGACAAGGAACAACCAGACAAAAAATGTCATGAGAAGAGGACCAGAGCCAATACAAGGATCAAGGGCGACATCAAAGGTCATGAGCTGGAGGAGTTAAAGACTTCGGCGGACAACATGAAGTAGATGGTTGTCTATGCTAAGGATATCATGAAACTTATATAGCTATCTCTATCTCTGTCTCGGCAGTGGTTTCATTTTCTGTCTTTTTGTTGTCATTTTTCTTTCTGAATGTTGTCCTTTACTAGATTTTTATGTAATGTGGCTTGTGATCCCTTTTTGTTTGGATGAGATCTGTTTTAGTTTTTGAAGTGATCAGGCACAGATTTTTCTAGTTCTTTTGATATCTCCTACTTTGTAAAAGGTTCAGGTTCCTTTCAAAAACCCGCTTTTACTTAATCAAAACTTGAATTATAATAAAAAATTGGATATATGTGACTTTATAGCCCTAAACGAGGAACTGATCATAATCATGTAAAATACCTATATTGGAGATTTAATTTTCTTTATTTTAGATATATAAGTATTAGTAAGATTAATAAGGCATTAAGCATTCACTTCGAGTATAAGTTCCATACTGAGTGGATTTGAAACAAGGATTTAAATAAGGTTATAAATCTGCTATATTTAAAGGTATACCCGCCAAGATTTTGCAGAGCCTAAAAAGTAGAAGATATCTTCTTTTAAAGATTCTTGTTCATTGGCCAAGTCAATTGCACAACATGAATATAGATCCTAGCACATTCTTAGGGTTTTACAATGTTGATGAAAATGTAGCAATGTCAATGAGATTCTTAGAGGATGATGAATTCATCCATACTTCGAAGTTTAAGGACTTTTGGATGAAAATAAAAATGGAGTTTGAGGAGAGAAAGCAGATGAACTTGATGGGAGTGGATGAGTCCAAGCATGAAAATAAGAACATGAGGATTTTCGATGATTGGAAGATTGATTTATGTCAGATGGTTCTAAGGATTATAGAACACATGAAAGATGAGAAAGATATAGGTGTACAAAGTTTCAATCTATTTTAGGAAGGAATCATCACATTGGATGCAAGTTACTCAACATTTGTCACAGAGGTGAGATCAATGACAGATAAAGGTGGAAGGACCACCTCATCAGCGTGCATATTGTTCAAAATTTTAAATGGCCAATTGGTTGTGTTGGAATTTGCATGAAGATTACATTAATGATATGTTATGTTGTCATTGATGTCAATTAAACCGTAAATGATATTGTTGATATTGTTGTAATATTGTTATTGTAACCGGTAGGAAGAATTTATGGAGTGAACCGGTAACTGGTGTAAACCTTATCTATTGTTGTAACCGGTAAACCCTACCTATTGCTTTTTATAAACCCTAACCGATTAAGTTTGGTGAGTTGGTTATATTGGTTTATGATCTGATGATGAGCGATAATGATGATGACACGCATGATTATTGTATGAAGACAATTCCAAGAGATTTTGGCGAGTTGTAACGGTTTTTGTCTAGGGAATGAGAAAATGTATTGCATCTAATGCAAAGCGTGTGGTGAGTTGCTAAGTTCAATTTAGTAGTGATCAAGGAGAAATCAAGGTTTTCTTGATTGATGTGCAGAGATTGCTATGTAATCCAGCGGTCATACTTGAACCAAATTTGTTTGTAATCTCGATGAGAGTTAGGTTTTTGTTGTGTTACCGACCTGATTGAATTGTATTTAAGGTTGATGAAGTTGTTTAGTTTTATAGAGTTGGCAAAGAGATAGACACAGTTCAGTTAAGTGTGTGGTTGCCAAAACAGATGATATATCTGTAGTTTGAGTAAAGGTAGATAGGAGAATGAAATGGATCTAATCCAGCAAGTGTAGTGCTATTCAGACAGATCAGCAAACTCATGTTGTTTTCTAACAATTACAACAAAATTTAAATCCCCTAACTAGGTAGGCTCTAACAAGGTAGTCCATTAGATTGGAATCTCAAATCCTCTACCGAGGTTAATCCTTATAGGGTATTGCTTCTAACAAGGCATTTGTAGTCAATCCCTTAACTAGGTGATTCCTAACAGGATCAGTTCTTAATAGGACTTTTTGTAAAGCTTCAACAGGCTAGGCTCCTAACAGGGTGAACTTCAGAAGAGTTCAGATAGTTATCTTGTGAGTCTCATCTCACCGTGGTTTTTACCTATTTGGGTTTCCACGTCAAAAATATTTGTGTCAAGAGGTGAATGTTTTTGTGGTTATGTTTTCATGGTTGATTTACTTAACTACTTAACTATTTTTGATAAGTCATGATAACCAGAAGTATTGAGATATGAAGAAGTTGTTTATTGTTAATTTGTTGTAACAGATAACCAATTTATATTGATTTTTTATCTTGACAGAGTTATTGTTCTAAGTTTACTTTGAGAGATTGATTGGTGAAGTTTATTATCAGTTTTTCTATCTACTGATTCACCCCCCCCCCCCCTCTCAATAGTTGACCGTATACTTATTATTTCTTTATACCATCAATTGGTATCAGAGAGTTCCAAGTCCTCTAAGGTCTAAGACTAACAGCTTGAGGTAAAGATCTACTAATCATGATGAAGAAGGAAGGTTTGAAGTTTAATAGAGAGAACTATAGGATATGGAGTGACAGAATGAAAATTTATATCAAGAGTTTGGGAAGTCAGTATAGGGAACATGTCGATACTAAGTATGTTGCACCTACTGGGATGTTGACTGATGATCAAAAGAAAGAGCAACAAGAAAATCATCAAGCATTGGAGGCTATTATCAGTTCTTTGTCTGATACAGAGTATGTAGATGTTCATGGTCTTGAAACTGCATATGAGTTATGGAAAAAACTTGAAGAGATTTATAGCGGTGATGAACATGTTAAGATTTCTAAAGAGGAGAGTCTAAGAGGAAAGTTTGATGACATGCGGATGGCTAAAGGTGAGAATATCTAGTAGTATGGTCAAAGAATAAAAGAGATATTCGGTGAAATTAAGAGTGCAGGAGGTAAAGTGAAAGATTCCACAGTGATGAGTAAGGTGTTGAGAATCCTACTACCGGTCTATGCTATCTGAGTTGCATCTATTCAGGAGCTGAAGTCCATTGAAAAAACTAAGGTAACTCTTGACTCCATCATTGGAAAACTTACTGCTTTTGAATTAAATGGTTATGATGGTAGTGTACAAAAATCTAAGTCTACATTTAGAGCTTTTGTTTCTAACCCATCTGTGAGGAAAATTAGAGATGCCAGTCACAGTTATGAATCCAGATCCAACAGAGAAGCTGATGATGAAGACATTTTAGTTGAGCTTGAAGCATTGTTGGCCAAGTGGTTGCCTAGAGGTACAGGTAAATATAGAGGTAAAGTACCTTTGAAATGTTTTGCATGTAACAATATTGGACACATTGCTTCTAATTGTCCTAATGGTGATAATGAGCACAAATGAGAGAAATTCAAGAAGTACAAGGGTAAAGAAAAAAGAGATTGTCTTGTTGTTGTTGATGGTGGTATCACTGATGAGGAATCTGATGGTATGCTAATGAAGACATTGTATTTGTAGCCATTAAAGAAGAGATGTCAGACCAAAAGGCATTAGTATCTAGGATGGATAATTTTGATGATTGGATCATTGATAGTGGTTGTTCACATCACATGACCGGTGATTGGAGCAAATTTCTTTCTCTGAAGGAATTTGATAGCGGAGTTGTAAGATATGGTAATGACTCACCCTGCATGGTTAAAGGTAAGGGAACTATTTCTCTTAATGGAAAGAGTAGTGCAGATGATGTCTACTGGGTTGAAGGTCTAAAGCACAGTCTTTTGAGTGTGGAACAACTCAATGATAGAGGATACCGATTGGAATTTAAAAATGGTATGTGCAAGATCTATTGCAATAAAGGAGAACCGATTGCAACCGGGAAGCAAACTAAAGGTAACTTGTTTCATCTTAATCCTAAAGTCAGCAACTGTTTAATTGCAAAGATAGATGATAGTTGGCTTTGGCATAGGATAGTTTGTCATATAAACTTTGATAACATTGTTAAAGTGAGTAAGTCCAAGACAGTGAGAGGTTTGCCTCAGTTGGACAAACCGGTTAATGCTCTGTGCAAAGAATGTCAGTTGGGAAAGATGACATCCTCAACTTTCAAGAGCAAATCTTTTTGAGCGAAACATTTGTTAGATTTGGTTCATATAGATCTTTGTGGACCAATAATAACAAAAAGTATTCAAGGTGACAAATATTTCATGATCTTCATTGATGATTGCTCAAGGATGACGTGGGTCACATTATTGAAGGATAAGAGTGAAGCTTTTGGTAAGTTCAAGGAATTCAGGGCCTTAGCTGAGAAAGAGAGCGGTAAGAAGATAAGGCGTCTGAGGATAGACCAGGGCGGTGAATTTACTTCTGAGGAATTCATTAGGTATTGTGAAGAAAATGGTATCAAGCAGCAGCTTTCTACACCAAGAACACCATAACAAAATGGTATCACGGAGAAACAACCGGTCAGTTGTTGAAGCTGCTAGGACGATATTGATACAAGGAGGTGTAGCAAAAAATTTATGGAGAGAAGCTATCAGCACAATTGTCTACACTATGAACTAGATTCTGGTAAAGAGAGGTAAGGACAAGACTCCTTATGAATATTGGTATGGTAGATCACCTGATGTTAGTTATTTTAGAATATTTGGAAGCAAATGTTTTATTAAGAGAGGTGATTATATTAGCAAATTTGAGGCTAAAAGTGATGAATGTATATTTCTTGGCTATTCCACCAAGAGTAAGGCCTACAAGTGTTTTAACAACCGGACACAGAGAATTGTTGAGAGTGTTGATGTTCGAGTGGATGAATTTATTGAAGTCTCAGAGGAAACCAATTCAGAGAAAAAGGATGAAGATCCTTGCATTTTATTTTTGGAACTAGAAACTGTGAAATCTAAAACTGGCAAAGCAAATATTGATGTACCCGTCCAACCAAAACAGATAAATTTAGAAGAAGATGATGATAATGAAGAAGCTAAACCTGAATATAATGATCATGTTATTCCAAGATATGTCAGACTGAATCACAATCCTGAACAAATTATTGAGGATAAGGATGCTGGAGTACTAACCTTAAGAAGAATCAGAGAAAATTCTTGCATGATCTCCACTATTGAACCAAAAACTACTAAGGAAGCATTTGGTGATGATCATTGGGTTAAAGCTATGGAGGAGGAATTAGATCAAATTGAGAAGAACAACACATGGACCCTGGTACCCCAACCGGTAAATAAAAATGTGATAGGAACTAAGTGGGTTTTCAGGAACAAGTTGAATGAAGATGGTGTTGTAGTTCGCAATAAAGCTAGGTTGGTTTGCAAAGGTTATGCACAAGAGGAAGGAGAAGACTATGGTGAGACTTTTGTACCAGTGGCAAGACTAGAAGGTATCAAAACTTTACTTGCATTTGCAGCACACAAGAAATTCAAGATATACCAGATGGATGTTAAGTCAGCATTTTTGAATGGGATACTTGAAGAAGAAGTTTACATTGAGCAACAAGATGGTTATGCTCTGACTGATAAGAAAGACATGGTATGTAGATTGCATAAAGATTTATATGGATTAAAGTAGGCACCTAGAGCATGGTATGAAAGGCTTCATACACATCTGATGAAGATAGTCTTTCTAAGAACCAGTGATGATAGTAACATATATCTCAAATCCGAAGGAGAAAAAATACTATTCAGCGAAGTATTTGTTGATGATATCATATTTGGAGGTAATGATGACATGAGCAATAGTTTTGTAGATGAAATGAAAAATGATTTTGAAATGTCTTTAGTGGGGGAAATAAAAAATTTCATTGGCTTGCAAATACAACAAATGAAGAATGGTTTTTTCATCACACAGTCTAAGTATGTGAAAGAGGTCTTGAAGACATTTGGCATGAGTTACTATAAACCAGTTGGGACACCTATGGTTACAGGTTGTAAGTTGTCTAAGGAAGATGAGTCCAAATCTGTTGATGAGAAGGAATATAGGTCAATGATTGGAAAATTGCACTATGTTGTTCATAGCAGATCAGACATAGCTCATGCAGTTGGCATAGTTGCTAGATTCCAAAAGAATCCTAAGGAAACACAACTGATAGCAACCAAAAGAATTTTTAGATACTTGAAAGGTACTGTTGATTATGGGTTATGGTATCCATATGGAGGAAATTTTGACTTGAACATGTACACAGATGCAAATTGGGCAAGAAATATTGATGACCGAAAAAGCACAACCAGTGGAACATTTTTTCTTGGAGGAAGGCTTGTTTCATGGAGTAGTAAGAAGCAAAGTTGTACTTCACAATCTACTGCTGAAGCTGAGTATGTTGCAGCTTACATGAATTGCACACAGGCTATATGGATGAGACACATTTTGGAAGGTTTTAAGATGAATATTTCATAACCTATAAAGATTTTATGTGATAACACAAGTGCCACAAATATTTCCAAGAACCCTGTTTTGCACGCACAAACCAAGCATATTGAATTAAAGTATCATTTCTTAAGGGAAAAAATATAGTGTAAAGATGTTATCTTCGAGCAAGTTTCTACCAAGGAGGAACTTGCAGATATTTTTATTAAACCTCTACCTAAGACTACTTTTGAGTATCTTAGAAGTCGGTTAGGGGTTGTCCCTCTTCATGAAGTCAGTTAAGTATGGTGTAGATTACATCAGTCCTGGAGCTACTTGCAGAATTTTACAGGAGGATTGGTGTAAAAGTGGATTTATTCCACAGGAGCATCAAGTTGCAGATTGTTGATGATGCATAGTGAAATTTGACATTACATGTTTTACTTTCAATTTGGCATTGTTGTAAAAGGGGGAGAAGAATTATGTGATTATGGGAAGGAGAACTAGCAACAAGCTGAAGACATAGAGAGCATGGTGAATACTTGGTAATGTAAACCAAGATTCCTATTCACAATCATGCAATAATCAATGGTATTGATATTCATATTGCCATCAATGCAAAAGGGGGAGACTGTTGGCATTTGCATGAAGATTGCATTAATGATATGTTATGTTGTCATTGATGTCAATTAAACTGGTAATGATATTGTTGATATTGTTGTAATATTGTTATTGTAACCGTTAGGAAGAATTTGTGGAGTGAACCGGTAACCGGTGTAAACCTTATTTATTGTTGTAACCGGAAAACCCTACCTATTATTTTTGATAAACCCTAACCGATTAAGTTTGGTGAATTGCTTATATTGGTTTATGATCTAATGATGAGCGGTAATGATGTTGACACACATGATTATTGTATGAAGACAATTCAAAGAGATTTTGGCGAGTTGTTGTAACAGTTTTTGTCTAGGGAATGAGAAAATGTATTGCATCTAATGCAAAGTGTGTGATGAGTTACTAAGTTCAATGAAGCGGTGATCAAGGAGTGATCAAGGTTTTCTTGATTGATGTGCAAAGAGTGCTATGTAATCCAGCGGTCATACTTGAACCGAATTTGTTTGTAATCTCAATGAGAGTTAGATTTTTGTTGTTTTACCGACCTGATTGATTTGTATTTAAGGTTGATGAAGTTGTTTAGTTTTATAGAGTTGGCAAAGAGATAGACATAGTTCAGTTGAGTGTGTGGTTGTCAAATCGGATGATGTATCTACAGTTTGAGTAAAGGTAGATAGGAACATGAAATGGATCTGATCAAGCAAGTGTAGTGCTATTCAGACAGATCAGAAAACTCCTGTTGTTTTCTAACAATTATAGCAGAATTGAAACCCCCTAACCGGGTAAGCTCTAACAAGCCTGGTTCTATTCAAATCCTCTAACAAGGTAGTCCATTAGATTGGATTTTCAAATCCTCTACCGAGGTTACTCCTTATAGGGTATTGCTTTTAACAAGGCATTTGTAGTCAATCCCTTAACCGGGTGATTCCTAATAACAAGACTTTTTGTAAATCTTTAACAGGCTAGGCTCCTAATAGGGTGAACTTCAAAAGAGTTTAGATAGTTATCTTGTGAGTCTCATCTCACCTTGGTTTTTACCTATTTGGGTTTCCACGTCAAAAATATTTGTGTCAAGTGGTGAATGTTTTTGTGGTTATGTTGTCATGGTTGATTTGCTTAACTACTTAACTATTTTTGATAAGTCATGATAACCAGAAGTATTGAGATATGAAGAAATTGTTTACTGTTAATTTGTTGTAATAGACAACCGGTTTATCTTATGAGTTTTTATCTTGACAGAGTTATTGTTCTAAGTTTACTTTGAGAGATTGATTGGTGAAGTTTATTATCAGTTTTTCTATCTACTGATTCACCCCCCCCCTCTCAGTAGTTGACCAGATACTTATTCTTTCTTCATACCATCATTATGAAGTATACCAATGGGAAACTACATATCTGAATGTTGTAGGGGATTAAGAGCATAGGAAGTCAGCTAGTGGATGTGAAGGATGCCCAACCTAAAGTAGAACCTTGCCAGACCCAAGGGTCACAAGTTACTACTTGAAATGTCAAGATGACGGGCTTACTTACATCCACTGATTATTCTCATGTTTTATATGTTTTATTTCATACATGTTATCAAACTTGGTTAAAAAGTTTTAAGTGTTTTAATTTAGTTTCTCTTATTCTACATTTATACAATTAGTTATGAAGGGATGCAATGTAACGGTATGGAGCTTGTTGCTTCTCCCCATTTTGTATATAAGGGAGAAACTAGGACCACTCAAAAAAAAAAAGACAGAATACAAGAAAATAGGAGGGAATACTAAAAAAGTTTGTACTTCCTTATAGTGGCCGACATAATAAAAGAATCCAAATTTCCTATGCTCAGTTATTTGTTGATTGTGGAAGATAAAATATTATGTGGTTCTCTCCAATTTATTTTATTTCTTATTTGTTTAGCTCAGAATATCAAGGATACTTCTTATTTATCGAAGCAACTTTCTCTATTTTGTGTGATTTTGTCGATTGGGTTTTGTAAGGCAGAAATTAAATTCCATTTGATTGAATTACAATAGTTTGGAAGGGAGTAGTTGGATTAACAAGAATAACCAAATAATATTACATTCTTGCATGTTTATATAAAGTATAAACACATTTGAATCCCAAGTAACTTGAATTATAATAAGAAATTAGATATATGTGACTTTGTAGCCTTGATGGAGGCACTAATCATAATCATGTAAAATACCTTTATTGGAGATTTAATTTTCTTTATTTCATACAAATAAATAGGAGTAGGAGTAATAAGGCATTAAGCATTCACTTCGAGTATAAGTGCCATACTAAGTGGATTTGAAACATGGATTTAAATAAGGTTCTAAATCTGCTATATTTAAAGGTATAGCCGCCAAGGTTTTGCAGATCCTGAAGAGTAGAAGATATCTTCCTTTGAATATTCTTGTTCATTAGCCAAGTTAGTTGCACAACCTGAATATAGAACCTGGCACATTCTTAAGGTTTTGCAATTTGTTGATTTGGGAAGCAACAAAACCTATGTGTGAATTTTAAACCTCACTTCAAGATCTAAAATTTGCTAACATCAAGAACTTGTTACAATTGGTATGAATAGTCATTATTTAAGATTTTTTTCAAAAAGGAACATTTTTTTTTGGGTCAAATCTCTATTGTTGAGTTAACAATTTGGTGAAAAGATTGAAAATTGCAAGCAATCATGTAATAATTCTTAGGATGTTGATGGAATGCTGATGTAATAGTGAATTCTATATGATGTTCTCTTCAATATCCTAGATTATTTAGATGATATAGGGCATGTTCTTAAATACAACATGCTAGCACACAAATTAATCAAATTTGTGCTCAAGTTACTTCATAACATGACTTTTTGGAAATTCAATGAGAGCTCATCTTTAAATTTATATTTTAGATGTTTCGAGGTCACTTTCACATTTTGGAGAATTGATTTGTGTCATTTATGCAATGCACATTTTAAATTAGGTAAAATACTGAATAAACTAAGGATGATACCTATCTTTGATGGGTTTTGAAGGAGTAGAATTTTCTAAGGATGTTTACCAACCAAAGTGCAAGATATATTGACTGATAAAAAAGTAACTCAAGTGGTTGAAATAATTGATTGAGATGTTGTCAATTGATTAATTTAACTAAATGAAATATAATTTGAATAAAAAAAATTTAAAACTTAAGAGAATAAATCTTGGTAACCCAAATGTCAAACTTGGAGAGGTAAACTAATGGCATTGTCAACAATTCTATGCTAGGAGCAATAGTTACTCATTTTGAGAATTGATTTATGAAATATGATGAAACTGATTACACTTTTGTTTTAATTCATCATTTCTTTTTAAATGGGAACAAAGCATATTAATGTAATCTACAACAAAGAATTGAGTAGAATGTTCTAGCCTATCTAAGTGTATTTCACCAATTAAAAGTATAGTTTGTTACCTATATGAAATATTGTTATTTTTGTTAGTGGACTAAGAAAATTTGGAATAATAAAAACCATAGTAATATGTTCTAGAAAATGAAGATAGAAACAAAAATTTGGAAAGATACAAAAACTAGAAAAAATCTTATGAAACACCCATTATATAGACATTCGTGTGATTCATAGAAAACAATACAATTGCACTTGTACCTAAAGATTTTGCGGTCCTTCATACAAAGAGATAAATATAGAGCACAACTACATAATCTAGGACACAAATACACATTAACAATATTAAGAAATAAAAACAAGAATATACGAGTATGGTTGAATCTTTTCATATACAAGTTAAATTAATATGAATGTTGAAAATATAACAAAGGAGAGAAATTATGGAGCTTTTGTGTGATTGAAGCACCAAAGATACTTATAGTAGAATATAAAAAATGGGAATGACTGGAAGGGATCTTTCCAAATGGTCAAGCCCCTATTTGGTTTTTCAACCTCCAATAGAAATATGAATCAAAGCTGAATAATGTATGTGAGTTTGTAATCTTATGTGTCTAGAATTAGAAAATAATATAATAATGCTTATAAAATAAACAAATTCAACAACTTAGGTCTAGAAAGATGTTGAGAGTCTTTTGTGTATTGATAAGTGTTTCGAGTGAATAATCCAAGAGTGCCTACAATGGATTTTAAAACTGTAGAGAAATATAGCAATAATCTTACAAACAAGCAAAATTAGAGATAAAAAATAAAAGAGTTGGAAAAGAAAAGAGATGGTTTAAGTTAGGGCCCAACAACAATAAAAAAAACTTAAGGAATTTAAGAAAACATGCATTTCCCAGATGATGAGGAGAAGTTGTCTTAAAACTATCTCCCTCAAATATTATTTGACCACCAAATATCTCCAGGATTCTACAATCTTAGAAGAAAGAATACAAGAAATCATAAATATCAATATGATTTGTAATAATAGAAAAACTCACTTGGAGGAAGTGTAGTAGTGTGTAACCCTAGATTCACATAAGAATGTTGTAGTAAAGCTGAATTTTTTAGAGAGTGCACACTAGCCAACATAGAACTAAACGTTCAAGAAACTCTAATAGTATAATGCATGTAGGAATGAATCCCAAGGGTCACTAAGGTAGCTATTTTTAGTCAAGAGATTAGGGAATGTTGGCTGCAAATTCAATAAATTTAAGCATTGAAATATTAGTGAAGTCAAAATATCACTAAATTGGTTGTTATATTGAATTAGTGGGTATGTGAACCAAGATGGTGAACAAAAAAGTGGCCACTCACCTAAAGAAACCCAAAAATGCAGGTAGTGCATTTGATTTATTTGAAAAATCAAATAACTCAAACAAATTACAACTCAGAAAATCTGAGCCTTAACGTGTATAGGATGTTATAATTAAAACCTCGTACACATTAAACTTATAATAAAACCGCGATCAGGGTTTTAAAACAAAAGTAACTCGATAATTTTATTTTTATTATAATTTTTTTTTAAAACGACTGACGAGGTCATTCTAACCCACGACCGACACAACAATGAGCAAAACCCTTCCAAACAAAGGAAGGAAAACGTGTGCGTGTTTTTGAGGCTATCAACAAATTCATCATGCCACGATGTTGTAGAGGTAAGTGAGCATTCATTTGTGCATTTTTAGTTATTTTTTATTTAAAATTTCATTGTATTTTTATTTTATATTAATTCTTTTTTTTAAAATTGATATCAAATGCTCAAAAAATGCCCCTGAATAACATTTGCCTCCTATTAACCCTAAAGAAAACCCCAATGATATCTCTCAGATGGGAAACCCTCCATCTCCTCCAATCAACCCTTCTCAAAACACATAGGATTTATTAGGTCATTTGACACAAAATACAATGACTATTTCTCAATTAGTGTCTAGATTGAAGACCTTGAAACACCAACACCCTACATCCCTTGCCATAGTCTTAAGATCAATGTTGACAAGTTTAGATAAAGTTTCCAAACAATTAATTGAATAAAAAATATATAGGGACTCATGTCGCGACTATAATGTGAATGGCCTATCCTATAACGAAGTTAAAAATAAAAAAATAAGCAAAGCACAAATGTGTGCTCATTTCATTGATCCTTGAACCAGTGAGACTCTACTTGTTAATTCAAAGAGGTTTCATATACATTGGTGTAATCATGTGCCCATGAAAACTAATTTTGGGGATAGGTGGTGGATGGTCTTTGACCAACCTCCTTGTAATAATTATGAGTTGTCTTTATAGTTTTTGAGAAAATTATACTATGAGTTCATCCTTAATTAGATTCCCAATTATTTTGATATGAGGCAGTTTGAGGGTAGAGGTGGAAGCTCTATCCAAGATAGACTAAGGTCTCAATAGGTACAAAACTGCCCTAATTGGATACCACTACCAGTGAAACTTGTTGTTCATGTCACGATCCCTATAGCCCTGAAGGAGTCTATGGAGATAGAGACTCTTCAGACAATTGTCACGCTAACTAACACCATCATCCAACATGGGACACAATTATCCTAGCCTCTTGGCCCAAATGATGGTGCAACAAGTGGACCATCTACCTCCAATGTGCCTAGCTCTCATTGGTGCCTTGTCTATTACCATGTATGCTTTGAGATAGATACCATTGCACATGCAGATGGTTCAAGCTCCCATGAGTGTACACGTTGTAGGACAAGATGTTAGGTTGAGGCACCGAATGGTGTGGTGCTCATAGATGACTTGATGGACTTTGCCACTTAGACACACGTATGTTGAATTGAATATGTAACATTTTATTTATTAAATACTTAAAATTTCCAAATGTAAATATATTTTTAATTATAGATCAAATTAAAGTAATTGAAAAGTTATGCATTTTAGGATGTAGGGGCAGATTTTGATACATCACCGATCATTCTTGCCACAAATTGTACACCTATATCTTCATCAGAGGTAAAAAATTATAACATGTCCAAATAGAATAAGACCTTGAATTCAAAATAATATTGTATAAGATATTAACTTACCAATGTATAATTATGTGGGGTTTGATAGGTGTTGATAGTGGACTAGATTTCACAAGTTGATAATGCTAGCATTACGACCATTTTATTTGGTCTAGAAAGCTATACAATATTCTTTTGTGCACACCTCTTGTTTACAATTTTTATTGAACATGCATATCATTTAAATCGCGATTAGTTAAATTATATGTTGATATCTATTATGTTACTGTTTCAGGGTATTCCAAGTGTGGCTAAGATGCATCCTTTGCCAAGGTCATTCTTGAGGACACCTAATTGAGAAAAGGTAATTGAACACATTTTTAATCAAGATATAATAGTTTCAAGAGCTTAAATGAATTATTCTAGCATGATTTGGATTTTATTTTTTTCAATGTATTATGATTATACACGTACATCTAGATTGATCTAGTTTTACATTTTTTTCTTGTACATACATTGACAACTAGGATCATTTACACCGTTGATGAATGCACCCGATATTTACATTGGAAGAAGAGAGGTAAGAGGTATATGTTATTTTTTTCTCAATTTCACAGTTATATGCACATGTAAGAGGAAACATCCATACCTATTTCATCAACGATGATGCCTCCTAGGACAATAGGAGAACCATTAGAGCCTTTGATACATGTTTATTTTATATTGTAAATATAAGTTTAGATTGAAGTAGATAGGTTTTTAGTTTATTGTAAATATACCTAGTATAGCCCTCTTGGCCACCAATTCGATTGGGGGTTTATTAATGAATTGATATAGTTATTTACTGTTGCTCACCCCCTACTATTTTAAGGTCCCCCTACAAGTAACACAGATCCTCTACCTCATTGATTTGGTAGGACTCCTGATTTTCAAAGGGGACCATCATTTTTAGAACACCTTTCAACCAAAAAACAAAGACATGAGGTAATCAACAATTAAATTGTATATTTTTATAGTTCAATATAGTTATTTTGATGTTAATTTGACAACTGTAATCTATTATTGACATAAGTAATCTAATTTGTTGTTTGAATTGTTATTGCGTAGCCATCTACAGAGCCACATAGTACCTTCAAAGAGGCTCGGTTTTGATGACCCACCACAACTATAAGATTTGGTAATGTTAGTTGTGGTCATTGAATGAAAATACATGTAGTTATTCGATATT
The DNA here is from genome assembly GCF_030272615.1 of Cryptomeria japonica. Classification (NCBI taxonomy): domain Eukaryota; kingdom Viridiplantae; phylum Streptophyta; class Pinopsida; order Cupressales; family Cupressaceae; genus Cryptomeria; species Cryptomeria japonica. The sequence goes on along the minus strand of NC_081407.1, from coordinate 473,064,269 downwards.
TTTATTGTATATCGATTGTAATATGGCATACATGCCACATTTTTGTAAAACTTTTATCTACATTTGGATATATAAAGGGTGATATTTGATCTACTTTGTTTGTTGTGTGCATATCTTCCTACTTTGAAAATTAAAATTTGAATGCATATTCAATTAAGAATGGTTAAGTTTTAAAAAATTTAGCATGATATAGATTAATGATATTGCAATTCAATAAAACTTATGAATTGCAATTGGCATTCATCAAAATTCTAAGTGTTAAATTTGCTTGCCTTGGGTAGCTTACCAAATTTTATGATCATTTTTGTATTGTTACTAATCATAACATGGATGCTTAGAAATAATGGATGACAAGTAATCAATATTGAATTCAATTTCATGTTCTACCTCCTTTGCGCGTGGACATATTTGAACATATAAACTCATCATCAATAGGATTTCCTAAGATTCAGTTTATGATGTAATAAGTATGGTTAATTATGACTAAATATATTGCTTACTAAGTCTATGGTCATGCTCAAGTTTGCAGAAGCAACAAGACACGTAAGAGAGAGAGAGAGAGAGAGAGAGAGAGAGAGAGAGAGAGAGAGAGAGAGAGAGAGAGAGAGAGAGAGAGAGAGATAGAGATAGAACACAACTAAGATTACATCAAGGCTTAATATAGACTTGTTAGTGTTTGTCTCTCCATTCATCCTCATTTTCATTTGGATTCATTTACCATTTAGAGTCACTTATATTACATAGTATAGGCTTGTTAGTCTATGTTATACATTCATTAGGAATGACTTAAGTTCATTACGAATGACCTTGGTTCACTAGGGCTATCTTAGATTCATTACGAATCCATTAGTTTTAGTAAATTTATCAAAAAGTGTCAAAAAGTTGCAGAAGTTACAAAAATTGCAAAAAAGTGTCAAAAATTTGCAATAGTTACAAAAAGTTGCAAAAGATTGTAAATAAGTTGCAAACACTATCAAAAAGTTGCAAAAGTTGGAAAAAGTTGAAAAAAAATGTAAAAGTTGCAAAAGGTTGTAAGACTTGCGAAAGTTGTAAGGTATCCTAAATTGCATTCTATTCATCGTGGGCATGAACCGCCAACTTGATTACATTTGGGTAAGAGGGTTTATGCTAGGCATGCTTCTGTTTTAATTTCTATGTCACCCAAACATTTAGGGCCATATCATACCGACACTATCTCTCAAGTGCCCTAAGTTCAAAAAACTATCAAATTTTGATAGGCCATTTCTTGAAATCTACGACACATAGGAATGATCCATTTGGACCTATAGGATCATGTGGGGCCCCTGTACAATAACCTATCATATATTTTGAAGACTCAAAGCCATTTTCTTAGGGCATCAATTTTTCTATTGATGCAAAGATGCATGCATTGAAAAGTTGCAAGATAATATAAATTTTGTTTTGTTCATTGTGGGCATGAACTATCAATGTGAATACACATGAGTAGGCAGGTTTATGCTAGGCATGCTCATGTTTTTCTTCCCAAGTCACCCGAACGTTAAGGGCCATACTATAGTGGCTCAATCTCTTAAGTGCCCTAAGTTCAAAAAATTGTCAAACTTTGATGGGTTGTTTCTCAAAATTTGGGGTACATATAAATGATCCATTTTAACCTACAAGGTCACATGAGATCCCTCTATAATAACCTATCATGGATTTTGAAGACTCAAAGTTATTTCCTTAGGGCAACAATTTTTCTGTTGATGCGAAAAGCATTAGACGCATGCAATGAAAAGTTGCAAGATAGTGTAAATTACAAATTGTCAATGTGAACACATTTGGGTGGTAGGTTTATGCTAGGAATGCTCTCATTTTTCTTCCCAAGTCGCCTAAATGTCCAGGGCCATACTATAGAGGTAGTATCTCTTAAGTGCCCTAAGTTCAAAAAATTGTCAAAATTTGGTGGTTCATTTCTTAGAATTTGAGGTAGATACGAATGATTTGTTTGAACATACAGGGTCATGTGAGGCCCCTCTACAATGACCTCATAGATTTTGAAGACAAAGTCATTTTCTTAGGGCAGCAATTTTTTTTCTTTATGTAGATATTTAAGATGCATGCAGTGAAAAGTTGGAGGATGATGTAAATGTCATTTTGTTCATTGTGGGCATGAACTGTCAACACAAACATGTTCAGGTAGGCAAGTTTATACTAGGCATTCTCTTTTTTTTCTTCTCAAGTCACCCGAGCATTAAGGGACATACCATAGCAGCACTATCTCTTAAGTGCCCTAAGTTCAAAAAATTATCAAACATTGATGGGATATTTCTTGGAATTTAGGGCACATGCAAATGATCTATTTGAACCTATAGGATCATGTGAGGCCCCTCTATAATAACCTATCATAGATTTTGAAGAATCGGGCAGAATTTTTTTTGTTGATGCAAATATCGTCAAATGCATGCAATGAAAAGTTACAAGATAGCGTAAATTTTGTTTTGTTTGTAATGGACATAATCCGTCAGTGCAAACATGTCTAGGTAGTAAATTTTATGCTAGGCATGCTGCTATTTTTCTTCTCAAGTCACCTAAACATTCAGGCCCATATTGTAGCAATGTTATCCTTTAAGTGCCCTAAGTTCAAAAAATTGTTGAACTTTGATGGGCCATTTTTTGGAATCTAGAGCACATACAAACGATCTGTTAAAACCTATAGGATCATGTGAGGCCCCTCTATAATAACATATCATAGATTTTGAAGACTTGAAGCCATTTTCTTAGGGAAGCAATTTTTTGTTGATGCAAAAATCGGTAGATGCATGCAATAAAAAGTTGCAAGGTAGCCTAATTTTTGTTCTACACATCATGGGCATGAATTGTCAATGTGAACACGTCCAGGTGAGAAAACCTATGCTATGGATAGATGTGATTTGCACCCCGATCTCACAAACTAACTACATGAAGATGTTGGTCTTGCAACTCTTCTTTTCTTCTAGGTCAACAAGTAACATTCATGAAATTAGGGCAATCCTAATGAACCTAGGATTGCCCTAATGAACCTAGCACAACCCTAATGAACCTTGGACATCCCTAACGAACCTAGGACAATCCTAACAACCATAGGACAATCCTAACAAATTTAGGGCAGTCCTAATGAATTGACATCTGTGAACATACATAATCTTAATCTTCCATGAACATACATAAGTAGGTCATACATAAAAAATTTACATATTGACAAAAGAATAACACATGAATTATACATTGACAAAATAATTGTAGAGTCATAAAAATTTCAAGTAGAATCATAGATTCAAAATTTATCCCAAAATTTTATTTATGCATTTATTTATAATAAATTGGTGATTTACTTATAAAAAATTTGGCCTTTAAATAGGTACAAATCAGCTCATGGCCATTTATATACAAAATTTGACCTCTAAATAGGCAAAAATCAGCTCATGGCTATTTTTATACAAAATTTGGCCTCTAAATATGTACAAATCAGCTCATGGTCATCTATGTACAAAATTTGGCCTCTAAATAGATACAAATTAGCTCATGGTCATTTGTGTATACAAAATTTATCCTCTAAATAGGTACAAATCAGTTCATGGTTTTTTATATTTACAAAAAAACTCAAATTTACAATGATTGGTACAACGAATAGATGATATGTCAATAAACCAAGGATATATACAAAATTTCCAAAGTCATTCTACCCTTTCATAGAATCAATTAAGCAGTCTACCCCAATATTCAATTAACAAAATATTCATTGCAACAACAAGGTTAGAGTAATGCATAATATGCCTCGTGGTTAGATTCATGAACTCTCGATAAATCTTATTAAGCGGTCTACCCCAATATTCAATTAACTAAATATTCATTGCAACAACAAGGTTAGAGTAATGAATAATATGCCTGCGTTGAAGTCCTCTAACAACCAAAAATAAGATTTCTTGATAAGGTACCTTATAAGTTATGTTCTTACGAAAACAACAAACCCTATTTGGTACTCAATACCCTCTCCATCACTGTTTGTGGTTGTTAATTTTTTTGCCTCAATACAATGACACAAAAAATAATTGATCTCTTATTCAAATTTTCATCAACAATAACCACATACACATGACCTACAATTTATTGAATGATAGATTAATACCAAAATTAATGTAAAATATAATAAAATGAGTTAAGATTTTCATTTCAACTAAGTAATAAATCACAATACCTAGTTCCACAGAGATGTATTAGACAATGAGGGAAGGGATCTTAACAAATGAGGAAGTTGGAAAACTAAACCTTCTTTAGAAAAGTGTGATGTAGATCTCTCATGAGTCCTAATACTTTGTTGCGTACATCCTAAACCATGTTCATTATATCCATGTTGAGAAATAATTTTAAAACCGAATCCTTGGGAGGAGAGGGTTCACTCTTAGTTTTGATTTTTTTGAAGTCTAAAGAGCCTCAATCATCATTAGACATGTGTTGAAAGAACAAAAGGTTGGAATGGATTTAGAAGAATCTTAAATAAATCAAACACAAGGCTCTTTTAAGGCTTTAGTTAGGGACTTTATATTATCCACAAAAGGAGGGTGTAAAGTCTAATGGTCCCTAATTATCTTCTAAGAAAGCATTATTGATAGGAGATTGTGTTATATAAGGAACCACAATGTTAAGGGAAGATATACATTCTACTCCTTTTTCAACATCACTATACAATTTTGTATCAACTATAGGGTGTACATCTTGTTGTTGTGAACGAATTTGAGTGGGCAATGAAGAGTAGAGGGGATTGTTTGTATAGAATGCAGCCACGGTCTACTTAGAAGAATATTTTATGTGGGGGTATCAAGAATGACATGGATGGGTGTGGATCATGCACCTTAATAGGAAATGTAATTGTACCTAATGAATATCTACCAGTATTATCAAAGCCTCAAATACATAGAGAATTTGGTTGAATAAGGGAGGTATCCACTTTGAACTTATGTAATAATTCAATGCTACAAACATTAAGATGGTCCATTATCAACTAAGGCACATCTTATTGCACTGTCATTGATGACCATAAAAATCATACATGAGGGGATAATATTGATTTTTAACTTCCAAAGGAGGTACAAGTCATGTTGTTTTAACATAATATTTGTCTTTGTTTCATGCATATAATCAATAAAAGTTTCTATAATATTTGGTATAGAAAAAGGTGAGACAACTACCTTCTGTAAGGCATCTAGGAGCATCCTATGGTATGTACGTGAATTTTGAATCAAATCCCAAAGGGAGATCTTCATTGGAGTAGCATAAAGATTTTCAACAAGATCATACTTCTTACCAAAATGTTGTAAAAGATGAGGGGTTGGAGGAACAAAACATTGAGAAGTAGAAAGAACATTGGAATCTTGCTTATTCTTTTGAGTGTTATTTGTGTGAGAAAATGCATGATAATTGGGTTGTTGATTAATCCTATCACTTTGAGTGAGTTATTTTAAGAAGTTTAAGATGTAGTTAGGAGGTCTAGTTGGAATCTTAATGTAGTGTTAGGTAAATTGTACTCCCTTACAATTTTGTCCACATTTGGGCCCTCACCTTGGCATTCATCCCCTGAGGCCTGGTTGGAGCCTTGATTCTACTCGCACCATGCACCAAACTCAATATTTTCAACACCTACACTTTCTCTTCCAAAATTTTGAGTCCCTAATTGGTTAGGACTAGAGCGCTAGTGGTCCTTAGGGACCAGAGTGCCCTCGCTCTGGTCCTCTCAATCAAGGCCCATTTTTGGATCTCTCAATGGTAACACAAAATGGGCGAGAATCTAGATCTCGTGTTGGTCCATGTCAGAAAATTAATTTGTTTTTCGACCAAGCATGTATAAAAGGAGATCTACCCCTCTTATTTCAACAATTCGCTAACCACACATTCATATCAAGCAATTAAGAATTCATTCAAATTCAAGTGAGCAAGCAATCAGTCTTCTTTTCAAATATTGGAACAGAGGTAAAGTCAAGATTCAAGCATTGGAGATGGCATTCATGTTCTACATTTTATGAAGACTACATGAAACCCTAATTCCTTGTGAAGACAAACAAAACTTCATTAAAAGGTATATCATTAGTATTTTAGACATTTTCAGCATTTCCCTCAAAAGAAAATTATTTCCATTACAGTAATTCATTTACATTTCAATTCTATTTCATGGTTAATTCCAAAACTAGGGTTTGACCTAAGGCAAACTGTTATTTAATTCCCAACAAATTTCCCTTCTCTATTGTGTGCAAGAACAGGTACGGAGCTGCAATTTTTAGGATCAACATTATTCACAGAGTCGAACAGATTCCCTTTTGGATGGTGAAAAGTTTGAAGGACCATAATGATGGGCATTCTGGTCCCAACAATTCAGAACAACATTTTGGGAACAGATCTGAACACTCACATATTGCTCAGATCTAGGTTCGTGGCTCTATTTGATAATTGTAGCTCACTGTTTTTGCATTTTTGCTTCAATTTCAGCACATTTACCCTAATTTCAACATTTTCACAATTCAACTTAAAAAGAGGGAATCAAATCCTAACCAATGAATCTAATCAAAATTCTTAGCCCTATCTTAATTGTATTGAGACAAGATCTATTGGATTCTCCCCTCTTTAATGTAATTGGTCCCTAAGCAAAAATTAAGGGTTTTATTACATCATTGGGTGAAACCCTAATTTTTTACCACTCTACATTTTGGTGAACCCAATGTCTTATACCTTAATTTCTAATTTATGTTCCCATATATAAGTGTTTATGTATTTTCAAATTCAAATTTACATTTGCAAGTTTGTTTTTCAATTGAATTACAAAAATTTAGAGGTTAAATTCACAAAAACCCTAGTTTTTAATTTTAAAATTGAACTTATGGGTTGTCTAATTTGGATTCATTATTTCAAATATGATTATTTATGTAATTTAAAATTCAAATTTGCACTCAAAATATTATTTTCAATTGAATTACATAAATTTAGTGGTTGAATTATAAAAACCCTAATTGATAATTCTAAAATTTAAATTGTGGGTTGCATAATTTCTCAAATTTATTTTCAAATCTGATCTTTATGATATGCTATGTTATGATTTAGAGGCATTTATTTTTCAAATTCACAAATCAAATTGCTTAATTAATTGGTTAATCAATCACTTTTTCCAAATTTTGCATTGTTTTATCACAATTTTCAAATTTCAAATTCAAACTTCCCTCCTTTGTGCATGAGTTTTACTACCATTACTCCTACCTACAATATTCTTGTGAGAAGAAGTTGTAGAATAAATTCAATAAAGGCTTCCCAAGGTTTAATTACTAAGGATATGGAGCCTAATTTGGATAACGTATTCCATGAGAATGTTGGTGGTTCTTCTAATCTAACAAATGATGTCGTTTATCCTCATTCTTTTCATAATTCTCATGATGTGGATGAATCACTAACTAGGGATTCTATTTCTGAATTGGAGAAGATTGACAATGAATTTGAAAATCTTCAACAATGGATGAGTCAACAATACCCAAAAAGTGAGGCAATCCCGTTGATTGATAGATTAAAAAGAATGGTTCAAAGTGATAAACTTGAGGTTGATTTGTTGCATGGCCTTGCTCATATTGTTGACACTAAAATCATGCCTATCAAAATTTGTGTTGAAGTCCTTGGTTACACTCAAGATACTAGTCAAGTCAACCATTATATTCCTATGCCTACATCCTTGCCTAGTGTGACTACATTCACATCTTCTATCATGACTACTTCCACACAAAATGTTAATCCTACACATGTAAGTCAAGGAAACAACTTTTTTAATCAAAATTCCTTTATCCCTCCTTTCACGAGTCTTCCATTTGTGACCCAATCATCTCCTATACCTGCATATCATAGTGTTCCACCTCTTTACTCTCAACCTCCACCTACATACAACAATGTTACTCTTCCATCCCAATCCAATATGTCCAATTCCAATCCATCCACTGAAAAAAATATCAATGACCTAGCCCAAAGTGTCTCATACCTACAATAACAACTAGCTTCCATTACTCAATCCAAGTTTAATGTTCTCACATTTGATGTAGCGAGACCATTATCCAATGACATTGTTCATGTTGTCCCTCCTAAGCACATGGAAGTCCCTCAATTGGAGCTTTACAATAGAAAAAGTGATCCCTTGACTCTTGTGAAAACATTTCAAACTTTGTGTAGTGAATTTGCTCATGATCAAAGACTGATGGCTATATTGTTTACTTGAACCTTTAGGGATAAATCTTTGCAATGGTATTATTATTTGCCTCCTTATTCTATTAAATCATTTCAAAAATTAGCTAATGCTTTCATTCAACAATTTCACAATAATATTGGTATTAAAATTACTTTGACTGATTTGGTTCATTGTAAGCAAGGTGTTAAAGAAAAAGTGATTGGTTTTGTTTGATAGATATAAACATTTGTATTCTCAAATTGCTTACCCTATATCTAATCAAGATGTTCAAATAATTTTTTATTTCTAATTTATAAAAAGACATTAGGGATAAGCTTCTCTTTTTTGATTTTACTTCCTTTACGTAGTTGTGCGTAGTGCTTCATAATTATTAGCTTCAAGTGAGTCAATTTGAATCATCACCTTCAATGGCTCCAGTTGATAAGAATGAGAGTGATCAACAATATTTTGTGAAGTTTAAACCAAACAAGGGATACATCAAGATCAATGACAACATCAATACTCAAATGGCAGTCATGATATCAGGTCTGGCTCCTTTATCCAAATACTTTAGAAAAGAATTTAACCCTCTTTCTAAGTCTTTGTATAGCATAATGACACAAATAATAATTAAAAAATATGTTGAAACTTCCTCCTGTCAAGCCAATAGATACCTCCAAATCTTTGCCACCTTATCATGATCCCAAAGCCTTTTTCCAATTCCATCGTCAACCCAGTCATGATACTGAGAAGGATTATACCTTAAGGAGTAGGATTCAAGACTTTATTGATAACAATACCATATCTGTAGCTGGTGTGAATGACAAAGGAAACAAATCCGTAGCTCCTCGTAATCAAAACCTTCAAATCTTTACTAATCATCTGCCTTCCCATTCTACTAATGTGGTTGAGTTTGAGCCTCTTGCATATTCTCCCAATGACCTTGGCCTTGAGTCTAATAATGTGGTGAATCTTGTTGATGAACCTACACCTCCTAAGGACCTATGCATTACCTTTGACCCTAGTGAGACTATTGATGCACCTGATGGCCCACTATATATCACTGTGAAGATCAAAGGAAAACTCTCACGAGGGGTGCTCATCATTGAGCAGGTATGGTGAATGTGATTATTGAATAATATATTTATACTTTACAATTGCATCAAGTAACATATGATAAATTTGATGTAGTGGTTAAGATGTATGATGGCTTCTCTTGCCCTACTATTAGTTTTCTAGTCACATAAATCTGTCCACTTAATTAAATGAATATTTAATATTTATTTGATTATTTAACCATCAATCAATAATAAATTAAATTAATATATTTAATTAATTCATCTTAACCCTCTTCTCCTATTAATTAAATAAATTATTCAATTTATTTGATTTAATTCACTTAACCAAATTCAGACCATTAATTAAATAAATAAATCATATTTATTTAATTAAATCTTCTCTCACATTTAAATAAATTAATATTTATTTAAATTCCCCCAAAATCCCACCTCTCACATTTAAATAAATTAACATTTATTTAAATCACCTTTATCCTCCACCCACTTGTATTTTCCTACAAATGCAAGTTGCACAACTATTTTAAATAAATCATTTATTTAAATCACCTTTATCCTCCACCCACTTGCATTTTCCTACAAATGCAAGTTGCACAACTATTTTAAATAAATTATTTATTTAAAATCCTATTTATCCTCACCCACTTGAAACCTTTAATGGTTTCCCTTAAAGTCTTCAAACTTAATGGCTTCCTTCTAGAGTCTTCTCAAACCTTTAATGGTTTACCTTAAAGTCTTCAAAACTTAATGGCTTTAAAGTCTTCAAACTTGATGGCTTCCTTCTATAGTCTTCTTAAGCCTTTAATGGTTTCCCTTAAAGTCTTAAGACTTTAATTGCTTCCCTTAAAGTCTTCAAGCCTTTAATGGTTTCCCTCAAAGTCTTCAAGCATTTTAATGCTTTATCTTCCTTTTTCTCATTTAAATAAATTAATATTTATTTGAATATTTATCCAAATGCAAATTACACCATTTAATTGAAATAAATGATTTTATTTTAATTGAAAATACCAAAATTCCTCCCACTTGCATTTTCCTACAAAATCCACTTGCATGCCTAAACCCCTTCTAGATTCTTCTAAACCCTTCCTAATTAACCTAATCCATCCCCTAAATATTGTCACATTCCTAAGAAAATTGAAGTCACTTCTCAAAGACTCCAAAGTCTTTGAAAAGCAATTAATGCTTTGTGTGTTCAACAAATTAACCTCTAAAGTCTTCCAAACCACTTATGGCTCTTACATGACCATTAATGGTTAATTCCACTTGCACCCATGGTTAAGGACTTTGACCCCTAACTTAACCCTCATGTAACCCATGTGTCTCTTCAAAGCATTTATTTCTTTGACTAGGGTAACCATCATGTCCCCTCAAGCATTTAATGCTCCTTATCTCTCCTCTCAAGCCTCCTCATGATGACACTTGTCAACATGCGATTGGGTTGAAAGTCTCACATGGATTGAATATCTTTCAATCCTAACCCTTGTTAAGATTACTCAATCTTAACCCTTCATTTCCCTATTTCTTCTATAAATAGAACCCTTCTCCTCAAGCAAAAAAGGAAGCATTAGAGTATTGTTGTTATATTGGTATTAGCATAGAGCTTTTTCATAGCATCACTATCTACACTTGCATAGCATTTACTTATCATATTCAACCATCTTGAATCTCCATATGGCATCCATGGCTAGTGCTAAAAGCTGAGAGCTACACTCATTTGGGACTTGGAGAGGGGAGAAACAAGGGAGAAGAATCAAAAGGAATCATGGAAGCATCTTAGGGAGGCTCTTCTCCTTTCTTTTATTTTGTTAAACTTCTTTCATGCTTTTTGAAATCTCTTTTGATATGTTTGGAATGGTTTTTAGTTCTTTGTTTTGTTTTTATGGTTGAAACTAACTTATTAACATTGAACTTTGTTGTTGCCTTGTCCCCATTTCCATGACATCATTTGGTGAACCCGGCGTGAATCAAAGAGCAATCATTTTGAAGACTACTAACTTTTGAATGTTTTAATTGACACGCAGGTCATTCTCTTGCATTTTTGTTCTCAATTTAGCACCTTCGCAAATTGATACTTTAGCGCTATTGTCTATATTGTTGCTCTTTCATGTTAAATAGCACTTCTGTTTTCACACAGAGTAGAGCTATTGTAACAGAGAGTTGTAAGAAAATTCCTTGTAACTGAAAACCAAAAATTTTAGGCTTGTAGAAGCCCACCAAAACATGTGGATTTTTCTAACTAATTATCTTTTGTATAGGTTTTAACTAACCCCTACAATAGGATTTTTTAGCAATTTTAGCTTAGGAAATAAATTTGTTCATATTTCTAACTTCGTCTTTCAAGTTAGGATAAAATAAATTCATTTTCCTTTTGGGTTAAAATCAACTACACATTCATTTGGAGTTTTAAAAAGAACCACATCTTTCATTTAGAGCTCTAAAAAGAATCACACTTGTTCAAAGTTAAAAAGAATCACAAAAAAAAACTTGCAAATTTATTTTTTTTGCAAAGTTAGGAACAAATTCTTTTGGTGCTTAAAATCAACAAGACAAATTTTATTTCTTGCATCAAGATAAAACTCACAATCCACACTTCCATTTTTGGTGCAAATAAAATTCACAATCAACTTGTCTCATTTTTAAAGCAATTTTACTTCATGCAAACGTGTTTTTCATTAAGTTGACCAGGATTTTCAAATTCTAGTTTACTCAAACAATTGCCTTTGAAAATTAAAAAGAACACCATGATTGTTGGAGCAACATCTCCAAATAGATAGAAAATCATTGCGATGACAAGTTAAAAGGAACAAGTGAATTTTGTGTTTGGCACACTTGTGCAAAAGAGTTGGTCGAGTGGTCCTACTTCTAACACACACTATCCTCTCCCTTGGCTCTCGTGGTCCTAGGTGCAAGAGAAAAGTGTTAGTAACACTCAAATTTTATCTTTTTAAAAGAGGCCTGCCAAGGGATCAATACTCTTGGGAATGACCTTGAGCGGTAAATCCTTCGAACCGCTATAGAAATCAGGTGAGAGCGAAAGCTGTAGCCTTGGGTATAGCTGTTCCTACAGTGTAATTGGCTGAAAGGACAAATGGGCCCCACCACCAGTTACAAGGCTCTTAAGTGAGTCACTGCAGAATGAACTTATGTCCAAAAACATCGAACATGACTAAACACCTTTAAGTAGTAGCCCACCCGTTCTATTGATTGAGGATATTTGCGATATAATTTAGTGCAAGAGCATAGATGGTTTTGCTCCCAAGATACTCACCATACATATTTCCTTGAGTAGAAACATAGCTTTTTGAAAAGTCACTTGTGGCTTGATAAAAGTGGTGACTCCCCCATCATAGGGATCATCTATTTGTTATGCTCGTGCAAGACTTAGTATATCACATCCTTACCTGCCAAGGTGGGATTCATAAGGTATGTAGTACCAAAGTCAAAGAAATATCAAGATGTGGGCTAAATTTATCACAACTAGCCATTTGACCTTAGGGATAAAAAGTGTTTGAAGTGTGTTCATTTTAGTCAAGACTAAGTACAAATTGAGCCGACTTCAGGCTTTGGAAATACACCTTAAAATACATCTAAAGGAAGGGTCATATAAAAGTCCAAGAATTGGGTTGATCTAGACCCATACTCATCTGTGCCTTTGAGGCAACATTCTTGTGTTTGTGTGCTTGCTTTGTTTTCTTGTCAAAGAAACATCAAAAGAAAAATCACTTCCAAAAACAAAGTATTCATCCAACCAAACATCTTTCAAAACAACCAAAAATACCAAAAACAAAGTGCAAAACAACAAAAGTATCAAAACTTTATGACCATTCTTCACATCTTACGAAAGAAGAAGTGTCATCAAAATATCAACTTGAAAAGAAGACCATTAAGCCCAAAGCCTTTGATCAAAAGGAGGAAATTCTTCTATATAAATAGACAAATCTTTGTCTCACATAGAGTCTTTCTGCGTCACATGCGTCTCTACCTTCAAGGCAAAACAAACGAATTTGATTCAGAATCATTGAACCGCAGAGCTTTTATGCAATATAGAGCTCTGAGTTATCACAAAAACCAAGGAGGTAAGATTAATCCCAACTTTTTCCCAAACGTCTGTATCACATACAACGTAGCTCGAGAAATACCACCAACACCTGAAAGGGAAGAGGTAGAGTTTGTCCCATTTGTGACACAAAGCTTTTATTGAAGTTAAAAATTTTTTTATCCATTATCTTACTCATACATCATCACTTCATCATCAATCCGTTCCAACTCTCAAAACATTAAGAGGTTCTTGCTCCAAGTTCTCTTTTTAGATATTGCTTGAATCAAACGCATCACATCACTTTTTAGATTGTTTCTACATCTAGGATAAGCTCATCCTAAGAGACACATCTACGCAGGTTAAAACTAGTTCATGAGTGAATCCTCTCATTACTAGGTAGTTAAATCTGTAACACATCTCAGATTTCTCTACACCTTATCACATCCAACCTTATCAAAACAAAACAAGCAATTCAAAGAAGGAATTTTAGTTACATCTACCTTAAAAGTGCTAGAGATCCACATGCAACACAATTCACCAACCATCAATCTCTCATTTCATCAAAAACTCATCATCATTTTCACACAACTTCAACAAAAGCTTGTAAACAAAATGGCCCAAACCTAATCACAGTCAAGGCAATGAGAAATAGAAATGGAAGAAGAAGAAGAGGAAAATCTCAATGAATTTCAAGAAGCACTTGGAGGAAATGCAAATGACGAAAACCCAAGTACTCCCACTCCTGCAACAATAGAAAGGGCCCAACATAACCCTCTCTTTAACAGACTTTTTGATGAAATACTCAGGAGCAATGCGGATGCTCACTTTTTAAAGCTTGCTCAAGAAGGAGCAAAACTCCCCTCTGACTTTGATCTTGCCCAATTAAGACAAGCATCAGAAAGACAAAGTCGCCATGAAGAGGAAAGAGGTAGAGATCCCATCAGATATAACATTCCTCGAGGTAACCCACCACCTCCTCCTCCAACTGAAATGGAGATGTTGCGGCAACAAGTCGAGAATCTCGCCCAACAACTTCATAGTGGTGTCAAGACCAACCAATTCTCACTCAATGACATCTATCCTTATCCTTTTGATCGGAATCTTTATATGCCACCCTTTCCACGAGGATTCGAAACACCCAAATTTGAAAAATATAGAGGAAAGGGGGATCCCCACGATCATGTCAGAGAATTTCATTCCGCTTGTCTCGAAGTGGCATATGAAGACACATACCTAATGCGCCTTTTTCCCCAAAGCTTGGGAGGAACAACCACATCATGGTTTTCCCGACTATCAGGTGGCATTAGAACATTTGAGGAACTCATCCAGAAGTTCCTAGCTCATTACTCTCATAACATTGAACGCGACATCACCATGGCCGATCTGTGCAACACCAAACAAAAACCAGGTGAACTATTCTCAGTATTCCTGCAATGATGGCGCCAAATGTCTAGCAGATGTTCTCTTCAGTTACCTGAACGAGAACTAGTGGAAATATTCATTTCCAACTTAAACGAAGAAATGGAATTTCACTTGGATGTCAAAGACAGACTCTTTTAATGATATGATCACCAAGGGTTTGAAGTGTGAACGGGCACTCATCAAGAAAGGACTCATCAAAATCTATAATGAACCAAAGGATGGTCCTCGTCCACGCTTCAATAGTGATAAACCAAGCTTCTGGAACAAAAACAAGAATATCGTCAATGATGGGGTTGTGGATGCCCGGACTATCCAAAATGCACAACCTATGGTTCGATTTGCAGGACAGAATCCTCCACCTCAGAATAACACAAATGTTCCTTCAAATCAAAGTCGCATCACATCTCACGATGAACCAAGACCTCATCAGCAAAAACAGAAACGCACATACACTCCCTTAGGGGAACCCATTGAAATAGTATTGCGACAACTCATTTCTCAAAATTTGGTCACTCTACCTAAACTATCAAACTATGAGCCTCAGGTCAAACCGGCATGGTGGAGAGATACTGAACACTGTGAATTCCATCAAGGAAGAGGACACAAGACAAGTAATTGTCACCGATTAAAAGATCTTATTCAGGATCTTATTGACTAAGGAGAAATTGAAATTGAAGGACATGACCCAAAAACAACCAATAATGATCATTTGATGTTCAAAAATCCACTTCCATCACAAGATCAAAGGGGTCCTTCTACTTCTAGGTGAGGCACTGATACCACTGATTATACACAAGCTGCGTATAATTACACTGTAAATCACCTGTATGATGCCAATGAACAAGTTGCAACTATAACCTTCAAAAATCCCAACTCAAATTGCAATGTTGTTACACGTTGCGGCAAAGTTACCATAAAGGAAGCTCCACAAGGCACCACCTCCATCCCAAATCAGTACAATCTTGTGGAACAATTAGATAAAACGCTTGCGCTTATATCCATTTTAGAGCTATTGCGCCTATCACCCTCTCATAAAACTATCTTGGATCAAGCACTCCAAGAGGCGTCAGTCCCTGCAAATCTGAATACAGACCAATTTCAAGCCATGGTTGGAAGTCTAAAGTCATCACCTTGTCTCACTTTTTCCGAAAGTGACAACTCTTCCTTCCAGCAACCTCATAACGCCTCACTCCACATCGAAGGATTTATTAACCAGCATAGGATCAAGCGAGTCTTGATTGATAATGGAGCAGGCCTGAATATTTGTACACTACAGTTGGTCACAGCATTGGGATATGTAGTAGAATCAGTGGATCCTCATAAAAAGATCACAATCAAAGCCTATGACGATGCAGAGCGTTCCTCCAAAGGAGTTGTGGTACTACCAATCCGAGTAGGCCCTGTGGTAAAACACATCATCTGTCAAGTTCTGGATCTTCCTTTGCCATACAATCTACTGTTAGGGAGACCCTGGATACATGCCATGCAAGCCGTTCCATCTACCTATCATCAATGTATCAAGTTCCCACATAACGGTGTAGAGATCACAATCCTGGGTGATGCCAATCCCTTTGCATATTGCCATAATATCAACCATCAACCAGAGATTACCGTTCCTAATAATAGAGAAGCCATTTCCTCCACATCATATATAAGTCCCGCCTCTCTTACCAGTTCAAACACCACTATACCCAAGCAAGAAAAGCTTAAGATGAGGATAGCAGAGGAAGGTCCTGGGGAATACAACTTGAGTCAACTCTTTTGTGTGGGACAAATTCCCATTTCTCCTAGAACACATGGTAAACCACAACAGGTACTCCAACAACCACTAGTCACGCCAGCATGTGCTTTGACGCCTTTCATCCTTGGAAAGAGTCAAGAAGAAGAAACCCAAGATGAGGACTTGGCGGACTGGATCTATAAAGATCCCATCACCACTGATATACCGAAAGTTAAACTTCCTACGGATCAGTATGGCAAAGGTCTCCTCATTATGCAAAGAATGGGGTATGATGGTCAGAGTGCTTTGGGATATTGCAAACAAGGACGACATGAACCTCTACTGCCGAAATTAAAGCCCAAAGGTAATATAGGCCTAGGCTTTGAAAAAGAGATCTTTCCTAAATTAAAATTCAAAGGAAAACCCAACAAACCATTTTGTCCGCCTACGGCAAAAAGGACACCTTTCATTATCAAAGAAGCATCAAGCACCATCCCAACTGCCCCACCGAGGCTCAAAACCCCAACACAACCATCACTAATGCCACTCATTCCACCAAATGAACCCGTAATCCCATCAGCAACACCATTAGCAGCAGCAACTGTATCAGAACCTGCAGCAGCATCTATAGCACCAGCAGTTCCAGCAGAAGCAACTGAGTCAATATTACCGATACTCCTGGTACCATATTCTTTTATCCCCATCAATCTTCCTACAGCACCGATCACTACAAAGGTACATCAACCAATCACACCTACAGTATTTAACTCAAAAGATATCCCAATATGGTATAGTAATCGGATGCTGGAAAGTGACTCAGAGATCGACTCACATGAGTGGGAATTTGATTCTGTATAGCTTAACACTTCAAATGAGGAAGACACATCACCACCTCCACCACGCAAAGACATCCCTGTTTACGGAGAAGCACAGATAAAGACCACTTGGGTTCCTGAACTGGAAACATCTTCCACCGACCCTACGTCTCACCCTACGCCTGATTCTGACAGGGAGAGTACCATCAACAACCTTCACCATAACGTCTTAACCCTCACTGATACATCTAGCGCACTTAACCTAATCGATGAAGTAATGCCCATTATCCACCCTGAACTCATCGAATGGAACCAACCAAATTCCCCATGCCTTGACTTTTTCCAAAACGATGAGGCCATCATTGACTTTTTGGAATTAAGGGATAACCTACCAAGCGGGGATCACAAAGCTGGATTCGCCATTGAACTTAATAGCGCAGCATACTTCGGGGCGGATGCCAAACCTTTCAGTTGCAAAAATATAACAATCAAACATGGATCTTCCAGTGAAAACCACACTGTCGCACTGTTTGATCCGACAAAAGTAAAAAGAAAGAGCGTATCCAATGGTGAAAACCTCTCTGAGGTGCCTGAGGATGAAGGGTTTGACATTCTCCCTGATAGTACACAACAGGAACGATCAACGAGTCTCATCAAGGAAACTAAAGAATACAATGTGGGACTCCTGAAAATCCTCACCTCGTACATCTGGCATCTCTTCTCACTCCAGAAGAATAGCCTAAGTTTATAGAGTTCTTCCAGAAGCGTCAGATCAACTTTGCATGGTCATATGCAGACATGCCTGGGCTTGATCCTGATTTAGTCATGCATCACCTCACTGTTGTAGAAGGAGCCAAACCTGTCAAGCAGAAGCTTCGTAAGATGCATCCTCAAATTGCAGTACTAGTCAAAACAGAACTCAAGAAACTCCTAGATGTTGGTTTCATTAGACCAATTGATTATGCAGAATGGATCTCCAACATTGTTCCTGTCGGCAAACCAAAAGGGGGCATCCGCATTTGTACTGACTTCAGAGATCTAAACAAGGCATGTCCTAAGGATGACTTCCCCCTACCAAATATTGACATCATAGTAGACCTGACAGCAGGACATGCCATGCTTTCACTCATGGATGGCTTTTCAGGATACAATCAGATAAAGATCGCACCAGAAGATCAACATAAGACAGCCTTCACATGTCCATGGGGCACATATTGCTGGAATGTAATGCCCTTCGGTCTAAAGAATGCAGGAGCGACCTATCAAAGAGTAATGACCACCATCTTCCATGACATGATGCATACTATGATGAAAGATTATGTGGATGACTTACTAGCAAAATCACTCACCAGAGAAGGGCATCTCCACATCTTAGATAAAATCTTTGATAGACTGGAACAATATCATGTTCGACTCAACCCAAAGAAATGTGTCTTTGGAGTAACCTCTGAGAAACTTCTAGGATACATTGTCTCAAGCAAAGGCATTGAGGTCGATCCAGCAAAGGTTAAGGCAATCATGGACATGCCACCTCCAAAGAATATCAGTCAGCTAAGGACACTACAAGGACGGCTCCAATCTATCCATAGATTCATCGCACAACTGGCTAATAAGTGTCACCCATTCACACACCTGCTACACAAGAACATCCGCTTTCAATGGGATGCTCGATGCCAACAAGCATTTCAAACACTTAAAGACTATCTCATGAATATGCCATTGTTGATCCCACCAGATCCAAGTAGACCGTTGTTACTCTATATCTCAGCGATAAGTACAGCATTAGGTGTACTACTCGGACAACATAATACAGAAGGAAAAGAGTGTGTTGTTTACTACATCTCTCGCACACTGGTGGGCTATGAACTCAATTACACGCCTATTGAACAAGCTTGCCTAGCAGTAATCTTAGCAGCTACTAAACTAAGGCACTATCTGTTAACACACAAGGTACAACTCATTGTAAAGATTGATCCACTCAAGTATTTACTTAGCAAAGCAGCTTTGACAAGTCGCTTGGCCAAATGGGTGATGATTCTAAGTGAATTTGACATCGAGTATGTGGACCGTAAAGCTATCAAAGGGCAAGTTATTGCGGATCAGTTGGCCGATGCACCTCTCATAGGCGATCATCCTCTCATTTCCAATTTTCCAGATGAAGAGATATTCATGATTACAACAACACAACCATGGAAACTATACTTTGATGGTTCATACACTAGGCACGGCTCGGGGGCAGGCATTCTGTTTATCACACCTCAAGGTGATAGCATCCTGAAGTCTTACAGGCTCACATTTCCATGCACCAACAACATAGCAAAGTATGAGGCCTTGATCATAGGACTCAGGCTAGCCGTACAATGGAAGTTACAAGAACTACAAGTATATGGCGACTCACAACTGATGAATATCAGACCAAGGATGATAAACTCATGCCATATAAGCAAATGGTGGACACTCTAAAGACATCATTTACTACTATCACTTTTGAGCAGATACCAAGAGATCAGAATCGAGCTGCTAATGCTATGACTACCATCGCATCTCTCCTAGATCTTCCACAGAATTCAACACGCTACGAGTTCTTGGTAGAACAGCTTTGGATTCCCGCTTATGATATCCCCAAATCCGAAATGATATGTCGCCTTGTCGGTTCTGAATCCCCATGGTACGGTGAGTTCTACACCTATCTCCACGATCACACCCTTCCTCCCAACCAATCAAATAACCAACGTAAAACCTTCATTCGCCAAACTACTCGATATACCATTATTGTCGAGACCCTATACCGACATAGTCTTGATGGTACTCTCCTTCGATGTCTGGAACAAGATGAGATAACAAAGGCCTTAGAAGAAGTACATGAAGGAATTTGTGGAACTCATGCAAGCGGTCCATCACTAGCCAAGAAAATCATGCGAATTGGATACTATTGGCCATCCATGGAAAAAGACTCCTACTACTTTGTCAGGAAGTGCAAGAAATGCCAAGTTCATGGCGACCTGATACATGCACCAGCACAGGAATTGCAACCAATCACAACACCATGGCCTTTTTGTCAATGGGGCCTTGACCTTGTGGGTAAGATTCATCCATCTTCATCCAATGGCCATAAATTCATTATTACCACCACCGAATATTTCACAAAGTGGATCGAAGTTGTTCCAATTACCCAAGTCACCGGCAAGCAGATCGCCTCATTCATCCTCAACTACATCATCTGCCAGTATGGTGTACCCATGTCCATCATCACAGATAACGGTCTTCCTTTCAAAAATCAGGATGTCCGTGAACTTTGTGAGAAATTTCATATCCAACACCGCTTTTCCACTCCCTATTACCCACAAGGCAATGGTCAGGCCGAAGCATCCAATAAAAACATATTGAGAATCCTCAAGAAAATAGTCAATGATGCCGGCTGTGATTGGCATGTTCAACTAAATCCAGCGCTATGGGCATATTGAACTAGCATTCGAACCCCTATAGGTGCAACTCCTTATTCATTGGTCTATGGTGTAGAAGCTATCTTGCCTATTGAGGTCGAGATACCATCATTACGGATTTCCTTGCACAATCTCATCGATGATGAAGCATATAGAGTATCTCGTCTTCAGGACTTAGAGTTACTTGATGAGAAACGACAAGCTACATACAATCATCTCAAAGCCTATCAACAACGCATGAGTAGAAGCTACAATCACCGAGTTAGACCTCGTACATTTGAGGTAGGTGATCTTGTTCTCCGAGAGAATCCTCGCAACCAACCAAACAGAGAACATCAAGGCAAGTTTGAATCAAACTGGCTGGGCCCATACGTTGTCACTACTGTATTTGGGTCTGGGGCATATCAGTTGGCTACTTTAGAAGGAGAACCGCTCTCAGATCCAATCAACAGCATGCACCTCAAACGGTTTTATACCTAAGCTGTACAGAGCATCAGGCTCCCTTGCATACTAGAAAATACCAAAAACATTCAGAAAAATGTCCTGAAGAAATACACAAAAAAAAAAAAGAAAAAAAAAAGCATCCAAACCGTGAACAACCACTCCGGTGGCACCTTGGGTAAGTGCAATGGTGAAAACCTGACAAACAGGCACCACTCCTAAAAGGCTATGGCTCCATTGTCTTTCAAACTTGTTGCGATCACATCTACTTCATACATACATCCATCCATCCATCAACCATGGCTTGTTATAAATCTACAAATCCAAGAAAGTACTACATGCATCCTGCATCCCACTTTTTTATAGTCATGTCTAAACTGGGGGCAATGCCTTTAACCTATTGATGGAAGTGGATTCTACATTGTCTTGTGATTCATTAAAGTTCTTCATTTAAAACTATCTCACCAAATCCAAAAACATTCAAAACTGTTTCACAAAATCCAAAAACATTCAAAACTATTTCACAAAATCCAAAAAACATTCAAAAATGACTCACAAAATCCAAAAACATCAAAAAACATCGAAAATCACACAAAAACATGGCAACACATTGTACATACTCGTTCGCGTAGATACCAAACAAGCATTGAAAAAAATCCTCGCACAATGATCACTTAACAAAATGACCATTTATCAATCAAACCAAACAACATCAACAATCTACACAACAAACTGTCTTCAACAAGGATGCATCCTTCCTTACCAAAACAAAGACAAGATGACATTTTCTTTGACAAGAAAATTTTGTTTAAGCTATCATATACTTGATTGATTTATGGGTTATTTATTTTAGGTTCTTGCCGCAATTGTTTATATCCTCTGCAATTTATTTCCGATGAAGTTCTGGGGCATGTACTAATGGTGTCTACGTGGGAAGTTCACCAAGCTACGTGATCTTATGCCAAATGCAGTCATAGATCATTACAGCTTGCTGACTACAACGTATACCTTGACCATATGAGCATGAACTATTACCAAGGATCCTTATTCTTTATTCTTTATGTATATACTGTTTGTTTGCAGGCACAATGCTCTTTCTTTGGTTCCTCCTACCTCATCCAAACTGGATAAAGGTTTTATCTCTTATTATGGTATGCACTTGTCTCAGGATATGATCAGCCTAAGATCAAGGAGGACGATCCAAGTCATGCATGAAAGGAGATAATCCTTGTCTGTTCCGCAAGCAATACTCAGGTCAACTTGATCCATTATATCAAGTTGCATGTATTAACTTGCTATATCAAATCCATTTAAGAAATACTCTGGTCATATTGAATCTTTATGTCAAGTTGCTTGTATTTTCTTACAACATTTTAAAGCTCAATGATGAAAATAGAGCACTATGGATCGTCATCTCATCGCATATGTATATATTGCATTTCGTTGCATTCCACCCATCCATACATTCATAATAGCTGCATATCATGCATACATAGTCATAATAATGCATACTCTATTTTACTCATCTTCTTCTATAGGACTCGGTCCTAGTCCTCCATATCTTCTATCTAACATCGAATCCCCCCTCACCCTCCCTATCTTGATCCTCAACATCATCCTAATCCCTTCATCGCTCCCCATCCGCACTCATCCACAAAATTAAGCCAGTTACTCTGTCTACACAGATACATCGACTCCCACACACCTAGACTATCAACAGATATTCTGATCAAGTATCTTCGGGTCTCAATAGGTATTCGATCATGGTAATCCTAGACTACATCAGGCATTTATCATAATGACCTAGTCTCAATGGGGTTGCCATGATTCCCCACAACCATCCATCACACACACACACTATCAATTGATCAACCAATCAAACACAATCCAACGGACAATTACATCAATTATCTACGTCTCAACTTGTATTTTGCTTCATATACCTTGACTTCATTGGGCAATTACATCAATTGTCTAAGTCACATCAGGTCACTTTGATTCACTTACTCAGACTTTATCATGTCCAAGCGACCAATTGACATCAACTGTCACGCTTTGACTTGACCGGGGCAATTAAACCGATTGCACCAGATTGTCCAACCAATTTTGATCAATTGTATAGGATCAATCCAAACCCCACACTACATCTGCTATGTATCTCTTGCATGACCTCAGGGTACTCGCTGGCTTGTTGTTTCTTCATATTCACTCCATTTTCTCCCATTCTTTCATCATTAGTTCTAATATCTTCTATTCTACCTCCCCTCCACTTTTCATTCTTTTTCGAGAGATTTCTTTCAAAAAAATTCGGCCCATCTCTCGAGGGGGCATACCACCCATTAAATTTACATTTTATGGGGCATTTCTTCACACCTATTTTTCTTTCTTTGAAACGATGCGATAAACTGCACCGTCTCAGAGAGGGGCAAATGTAGTCACATAAATCTGTCCACTTAATTAAATGAATATTTAATATTTATTTGATTATTTAACCATCAATCAATAATTAACTAAATTAATATATTTAATTAATTCATCTTAACCCTCTTCTCCTATTAATTAAATAAATTATTCAATTTATTTGATTTAATTCACTTAACCAAATTCAGACCATTAATTAAATAAATAAATCATATTTATTTAATAAATCTTCTCTCACATTTAAATAAATTAATATTTATTTAAATTCCCCCAAAATCCCACCTCTCACATTTAAATAAATTAACATTTATTTAAATCACCTTTATCCTCCACCCACTTGTATTTTCCTACAAATGCAAGTTGCACAACTATTTTAAATAAATCATTTATTTAAATCACCTTTATCCTCCACCCACTTGCATTTTCCTACAAATGCAAGTTGCACAACTATTTTAAATAAATTATTTATTTAAAATCCTATTTATCCTCACCCACTTGAAACCTTTAATGGTTTCCCTTAAAGTCTTCAAACTTAATGGCTTCCTTCTAGAGTCTTCTCAAACCTTTAATGGTTTCCCTTAAAGTCTTCAAAACTTAATGGCTTTAAAGTCTTCAAACTTGATGGCTTCCTTCTTTAGTCTTCTTAAGCCTTTAATGGTTTCCCTTAAAGTCTTAAGACTTTAATTGCTTCCCTTAAAGTCTTCAAGCTTTTAATGGTTTCCCTCAAAGTCTTCAAGCATTTTAATGCTTTATCTTCCTTTTTCTCATTTAAATAAATTAATATTTATTTGAATATTTATCCAAATGCAAATTACACCATTTAATTGAAATAAATGATTTTATTTTAATTGAAAATACCAAAATTCCTCCCACTTGCATTTTCCTACAAAATCCACTTGCATGCCTAAACCCCTTCTAGATTCTTCTAAACCCTTCCTAATTAACCTAATCCATCCCCTAAATATTGTCACATTCCTAAGCAAATTGAAGTCACTTCTCAAAGACTCCAAAGTCTTTGAAAAGCAATTAATGCTTTGTGTGTTCAACAAATTAACCTCTAAAGTCTTCCAAACCACTTATGGCTCTTACATGACCATTAATGGTTAATTCCACTTGCACCCATGGTTAAGGACTTTGACCCCTAACTTAACCCTCATGTAACCCATGTGTCTCTTCAAAGCATTTATTTCTTTGACTAGGGTAACCATCATGTCCCCTCAAGCATTTAATGCTCCTTATCTCTCCTCTCAAGCCTCCTCATGATGACACTTGTCAACATGGGATTGGGTTGAAAGTCTCACATGGATTGAATATCTTTCAATCCTAACCCTTGTTAAGATTACTCAATCTTAACCCTTCATTTCCCCATTTCTTCTATAAATAGAACCCTTCTCCTCAAGCAAAAAAGGAAGCATTAGAGTATTGTTGTTATACTGGTATTAGCATAGAGTTTTTTTATAGCATCACTATCTACACTTGCATAGCATTTGCTTATCATATTCAACCACCTTGAATCTCCATATGGCATCCATGGCTAGTGCTAAAAGCTAAGAGCTACACTCATGTGGAACTTGGAGAGGGGAGAAACAAGGGAGAAGCATCAAAAGGCATCATGGAAGCATCTTAGGGAGGCTCTTCTCCTTTCTTTTATTTTGTTAAACTTCTTTCATGCTTTTTGAAATCTCTTTTGATATGTTTGGAATGGTTTTTAGTTCTTTGTTTTGTTTTTATGGTTGAAACTAACTTATTAACATTGAACTTTGTTGTTGCCTTGTCCCCATTTCCATGACATCAAGTTCTATTACTCTTCTTGTTGAGGTTGGTGCTAAGAGCTCAGATGTCATTTTTGTTATCATTCCTACATCAGATCAATTTTGTGTGAATTTGGGACATCCTTGGCTCTCTTCCATGAAAGAGATCCCTTCTACCATTCATAAATGTCTCAAATTTCCTCATAATGACAAAATCATAATAATTAATCATAACATGTATCAATTCATGCTGAGGCATGGAGATGTCAAATTTGATTACTTTTGGCCTAAACAATTTGAGCCTCTTAAGCCTCAAATTGATGCTCTTTTCCAATCTTATCAAAAGTGGAAGAATGAGATGATCTTATCTTTGAGTAAGCCTAGAAATCCTATAACCTATTCCTCCTCCTCATGATGAACCCGGTCTCCTTCCTACACCTTCTATTCCTCCTTTATATGTTGTAGTTCTGCCTCCTAATATTCAACCTAGCAAACCCTCTCCCATTCATCCTTCTTTAAAGGAATGAAATAATCCTATGTCTATTGATCCCAAACCTTCACAACCCTTTGCTAAAACCAAAAGAAACCATTGTGTGAGAGAACACTGATGGATACATCGTGCTAAGGCTCGTTAACTTGCTTCTCAACCCATTTCCTCCCTAAAGACAACAAAAGTTGACTTGGTCCCATTTGTCTAGCCTTCATCTAACCCTAGTAAGGAAGTTTAACCTAAATCACCAAGATAAAAAAATACTTAAGAAAGATGATGGCTCACATTCTATTCATTTTAGAGATCCTATTTTCATTAATCTTGATGAGGAAATGGATGAAAATGATGATAAAATGTTGATGCTAATGATTCCAATTATGAATATGATCTTTGTTGATGTTGACAATGATTTATCTGAATAATTTTCAAAAGCATTAATCCTAGCTCCTAGTGACAGACAAAGTGACTCATCCTTAGAGCATGGTCCTTGTTTGGAACTTGTAGTAGATCCATCTACTATGCTCAAAGTTTCTCCTCTTGCATCTTGTGTACCTTCCCAAAACATTGTTCAGTGAGATTGGGGGGCAGATGATTTGCTTGATTAGCTTCATTCATGTCGTATATTCTCTCTCCTCTCTTGCTTGTTCGTATGTGTTTCCCCGGTGATGTTTTTCTCTGTTACATTAGGTTCTCTTTGGATGACCCTTGTCACTCTATTGGTGCAATGTAATAAAGAGACCAAATTTGTTGTGACATTCCTCTATTTGTTTCTCAATTCTTCTATTTGTTGTCCCTTGTGTTGTCTACTTTGGGATGATGCAAAGTGTTGAGATCTCTTTTGGTCTCTTCCATGTTGATTCAAAAGAAACATGTTCCCTTCTTCCATTGTGCTTGTGGTTCCACTACCTTTTGTGGATGAGGTCAATTCAATACATACAAATATTCATGATATACATTATTTATCATAAGATCATACTAGCCCCAAAGTTAGTGGATCCCTTATGTGTTTTATGTTTTATGACCATTATCGTTGATTTGTCCTTTCTTGGGGGCATATCATTGTGGTACCATGCTTGTATTTTTGGATGCATGTATGCTACCTTAAAGCAATTTATCCTGATAAGGCGTACACAATCTCTTTAACATGGTGGCATACACTCTGCTCAATCTTTCACTTTATGCACACACTATCGCATGTCTTGATACTCAAGTTACTTTGAAAACCGAGCCTTTTGCTTTGCAATTTGGTAATTTTCTTTTTCATGACTCATAGTAAGTGAACCTTACTAGGCTATAAGTCATGATTGTCTCCCTCTTTTCTCTCTTATGATGTCCCTTTTATCTTTATATTGAAGTAGTAAGATCCTAAAATTCATTGGAGGCTTAGTGCGTCTTGTCTCTATGATATCTTGATAAAAGTTTTCTATGCAAAATTGTATACTTTATTGAGAGTATGATTAGTATCATACTCCTACTAAAGTGGGGGCCAAATGTAGCATCCTATATTGTACTCCCTTACAATTTTGTCCTCATTTGGGCCTTCACCTTGGCGTTCGTCCCCCGATGCCTGATTGGAGCTTTGATTCTACTCACACCATGCACCAAACTCAATATTTTCAACACCTACACTTTCTCCCCCAAATATTTGAGTCCTTGATTTGTCGGGACTAGAGTGTTGATGCTCTATTCCTCAGGGACTAGAGTGCCCCTACTTTGGTCCTCCCAATTAGGGTCCATTGTGGGGCCTCTCAACAGTAACATAAAATGAGTGGGAATCTAGATCCCACTTTAGCCCATGTCAAAAAATTAATTTGTTTTTTGACCAAGCATGTATAAAAGGAGGTCTACCCCTCTCATTTCAACAATCCACTAATCACACATTCATATCAAGCATTCAAGCATTCATTCAAATTCAAGTGAGTAAGCAATCAGTATTCTTTTCAAGCATTGGAGTAGAAGTAAAGTCAAGATTCAAGCATTGGATATGGCATTCCTATTATACATTTTATGAAGACTACATGAAACCCTAATTCCTTGTGAAGACAAAAAAAACTTCATAAAAATGTATATCATTAGTGTTTCATACATTTTCAACATTTCCCTCAAAAGAAAATCATTTTCATTACAACAATTCATTTACATTTCAATTCTAATTCATGATTAATTCCAAAACCAGGGTTTGACCTATGGTAAACCCCTATTCCCAACAAATCTTCCTTCTCTACTATGTGTAGGAACAAGTACGGGGTTGCAATTTTCAGGATCATCATTATTCACAGAAACAAACATATTCCCTTTTGGATGTCAAAAAGTTTAGATGACTAGAGCGATGGGCATTCTGGTCCTGACAATTCAGGATGACCTTTTAAGAGTAGATCCAAACACTCACATATTACTCAGGTCCAAGTTTTTGGCTCATTTGACAACTGTAGCTCACTGTTTATGCAAAGTTGCTTCAATTTCAACACATTTACCCTAATTTTAGCATTTTCACAATTCAACTTAAAAAGAGGGAATCAAATCCTAACCAGTGAATCTAATCAAAATTCTTAGCCCTATCTTTATTGGATTGAGGCTAGATCTATTTGATTCACCACTCTTTAATGTTATTGGTCCCTAAGCAAAAATTAAGGGTTTTACTACATCATTGGGTGAAACCCTAATTTTTCACCACTCTACACTTAACACCTTTTAGAACAAGCACATGCTTGTTTTGAATTTGAATGGAATCTTGACAAAGATGAACAATTTTGGTTTTCATATGACTAGAAACATTAATAACATATACTTGGTTGGGATCTTTATTCACTAAAGTTTCACATTTAAGAGGGAGAGCATTGGAAACATTTCTAGTGATATTGTCCTCTTTCACTAAAATATCTTTATGAATAGAAGCAATTTTTGGAGAGGACAAGCATGATTCATCAATACATCATACCTAGAAGAGGTTTCATTAAGGTGAATGGTAGGTAAAGTTTACGAAGGGAAGTATTAATGGTATCATCCTCTTGCACTAAAATAACCTCATGGTTAGGAGCAATTTTAGGAGAGGGACAAGAATGATTCATCAATATTTCATCCTTAGAAGGGAGAGCATTGAAAAAGGTGCTAGTATAATCATCCTCTTGCCTCAAAATTTCCTTATGTATCTGAGGATCTTTAGGAGAGAGATGGATTTGAATAGGAAGAGCTAAGAAACTTTCACATCCATGAAATGGATTCATTGTGAAAGAAACTACTTAAACATACAATTAGCCATTCAAATAGACTAATTTGATTTATAAAATAATAACAATGAGAGAGCAATAATATGAAATGCGAGTACATAAGAAATGAATGTATCCAAATATGAAAATTTCATGCAAAAATGATATTTGAAACTTGAAAATCAAAATTAATGTAAGTGTAAGACATGTCAGATTCACCAAAATGAAATTATGGAAATAGAGTCTTTACCCTAGGAATTCAAAATAGGAACCATTTCAAAACTCTTTCATTTGGGAACAACCGATTAGGCTCAACTTTAGTCCTATAGGAGAGTTGGGCACTATGACTGATTGTTTTATTTTGAATTGTGATTATTGGTTATGATTAGGATAAGAAATGATGCAAGAATTAGGTAAAATGATATGTAATAGACAAGATTCAACATAAATAGATAGAAATAGACCAAAAAAAAACATGAAAGTGCAGATATGAAAAAGAGTTATTGAAAGGAATCCATCACTAAAATATGAGCTTGAAAATAAAGGACAAATGTACTAGGTGCCCTAGTCTTGGGGATGTTTCTTTTAGTTAACACTTTGGATTCTTGATTGGGATTATTTCTAGATCTCCCTCTAAAATTTAGCCAAAAATTATTAGACAATTTTGCTAATCAAATTAGTCCATGAGTTTTAGCCTATTCAAAATCTAGACATGTTTAACTCAGTCTACTCTGTGCAACTCTGCAACTTTATGTTGTCAAATCTGTAACTTGCACATACAAAAAAAAAATTAAAATGTTTCTCTATATAGGTTCTTTCCCAACTCAAATCCCAAGTAGGTATTAACCTCTACTAAAATTATGATTGATTAAGAACGAAAGGTTACCCTTGGTAGGGTTGAGGCTAAATCTAAAATGAAATACTGAATCGACATTATTGTATCTTAGATTTGATAATGGTGGTGATGCAATGTCCTTTAGATAAGTCCTACAAGTTTTGATTCAATAACATAATAAATCATAACAAAATCCATCATGAAGACATACTTGAAGATGACTTGTTGTAGTGATACTCCTTGTATTCAAATTTATTCTTGAATGAAGTAATTAAGACTTGATATGAATCACTAGCTTATGAAAGATGATCAAATGAATTAAAGAGGATGCCTTTATATAGGGTTCTCAAGTTATTTTCATGTTTAGGCTAACTTCCAGTGGTCATTGTTGTCACTAAGATTGCACCCATAATTCTTAAGTTGAAATATCAGCAATCTTGTGAAATGTGGAAACACCTTTGAGCTTGTGGGTTGCACAAATTGAAGGTGAATCTCCAGAGCGAGCTGGTTCTCCTTGATGAACCTCCTTAAAATAACTTTTAATGGGAAAAAGGATAGAAAGGTTGCTTTGAAAAGAAAACCTATCCTAAGAGGAGGTGATGCACCAAATGTTCTAACTGAGATCTGCAACTTAACAGAATCACAATTTGATTCAATATGAATCAAAGACACAATTTAGTTTTAGCAATCTTCATATATTACTAATTTATAAGAAGGTTTGAACTTTCAAGTTTGTTGAATAAGAATTGGATGTTCTTGCAACTTCAAACTGCCACAATAGGATAAACACAACTCACAACCTATATACTATTGGCAACAACAATGTAGAAAAACTAAGGGGGGTGTGGAGGGGGTGGGGGGAGGGGTGAATCATTTTTCACCAAACTTAAACAAATTAACCTCAACTTAAGATATGATCAGGAACAACAATCACAAAGATAAACACCACATCAACGACACATATAATACATGGAGTTTTTACGTGGAAAACTCGGTCAAGGGAAAAACCATGGTGGGAACCTACCCACAATATGATAATACTCTACAGTAGTATGTGAAATATTATAATGGGGAATGCACATGCATTTAGACACACTGCCTAGAGCTCATTTCTCAAAAACAACAAAGGGCTACAACCCTGGGAAGGCTCATTGCCTTACAAATATTGAACAACAATCCAAATTACATGAGCTGAAAGAGTAGCATCTCCAAATGCCTGATCGCAGTTCTGATTAAGCACAATGTATGCCCTACAACGCTTCTTTGATCTTCTTCACACTTCTAAAAGATCAATTTGCTTGTTCGCACATACAACACTCTCAAAAAATGCAAACACACATCTTACATGATTATTACTCTTATTTATGCAAATCATCAACTTTAATTTCAAGGTCAACTCAACTCATAAAACCTAATTACAAAATTACATCACATGATACATAAATCAATATGCGGACCAATGCAACGTTGTCAAGGACATAGCATGGACCAAAAGAAAAACCTTGAACATGCAACACCACCAAATATTTTGCCAAGATCATCCGCAACACACAAGAATCATCGGGTCGGCCAGAAGGTCGTATAACACGAAGAATACCACCGAACCAATAAAATCTTCAATAATACGCACAACAATTAATACGGACTAACAACACGGATAGAACATGATCAAAAAACATCAACATGCAATGCGAATTCCACTGCAACAACCGCAACAACTAGAATCATCATCATCTCTCTCCCAGAGCTCAAGAACACCAACATAGCTTACTAACAAATTGAAAGATATGCTTGTGAAGTTTCAAATCATGAACCATTCGGACTGAAGACACACATGAATGTCCCAAACACTCTCCAAAATCTACTCAACATAATGAATCAATTCCAGATCAATACAAACCAAAAATCACAACTCTGCAATACAGAACCAACAAAAAAACCAATCACCACATTGGACCTCATAACTTGATTAAATCACCTTATGGAGCACTGAAACTCATCTGAATCAACTGAAGATACTAATCTTTGAGTCCTTAAATCCACATCAGCATATCTACAATAGACCAACCAAACCAACTCTTTGCACCACTGAAGCACAAGAACAGAGGAATATGTTGACATCAATGACAACAACACATTCCAACATATACATCAATTTCACTCCATCTAAAGGTTCTTAAATGAGATATGAAATAAGGAGTTTGTATAATAACTTACAAAAATCACATCAATCACCCATATAACACACAAAATAAGAGAGTAGGAGAGGTCCAAACTGTTATTTTATTGAAAAATAAAGGATTTGATGTTGTTACAAAACTTACAAAAATGGGAGCCATAATGCTATTCTTCAGCCTGAAAGAGCTTCAAGAGCTACAATACAAACTGCAAGAAAAGAAAAGAACTAGAAAAGCAAGAGAAGCATAGAAGCCTTATAAAAAGGGAAGCTTCTTTAAACTAAGAGTTGTAATTGATTGCTCCTCCTTGATTTTAGCTTGAACTATGGCCTTCATTCTTCTTCTCATCTTCAACCTTACATTAATCATAGCTTGGGTTCAAATATGTTGAGAAATCATGCATAAAAGGAAGTGAAATTGCTAGAAACTAAGTGATAATTGCTTGAAAATCCCTCTCAACTAATATATCATCTATGTGGGGCCTCAAGTTAATGTAGAACTGATGATTTTGTCCTTGAACTATTGTGTCCACTCACAAAATCTCTCCTCCTTTACAGCCACAACTGATGCATGAGTAAAATCCCACCTTTCTAGGCTTTTAATTGATTGTCAAGATGATGCAACTGACCTTAAAAGTGACTACCTTCTTGCAACATAGGAGAACCTCAAAGTATTAAATTTGCAGGATATTTTAAATATTTTGAAAAAATCTTTGAACTTAACATAGGCTCTAGATTGGCTAGTTGTGACTACAAGCAATTATTTAACTTTTCACTATTTTCTTTCAAAGAGGGTTGATTTTCAAACTTTTACTGCTATCTTGATAGTGATCTAGGCTTATATCTTGTTAGTGATACCCTTTTACTCTCTTGTTTCTCAAGCTCTAAAATCTTCCTTGAATAATTGTTATTATTGTAGTTGTTCTTTCACCTTGATTAGGGGTGTTCTTTATTGATTGTGTCGTGCCTTTAAAGTTTCTCGAACTTATGGTAAACCTTGCATATTCTCATACTCACTATATTTTTAGCTTATATTGTAACTATGTCCTTCCTCTCTTTCCTTGTATGAGCCATGATGTATTGTTCTATATATTGTTTGGTATCTTAACTGCTAACACCGCTTTCTTGTGTTGTAACTATAACTCATCATGAACACTTGTCACATCTCTAGAACACTTTTCACAAAACCATCTGGTGCTCTTCTTTTGTTATGGTTTCTTCATTGTCAATATGGTTTCCCTTTTAATTACTTTTTGTGTATCATTTGGTCTATGCTCTATGACTAGGACTATCAAAATCTCCTTTGACTGTCTCCTCTTATAGATAATCTCTCTATCAAATCCATTTTGAATGTCTTTTATTCTTCTAACCATTTTGTGATAGTAATATATGCCTCTTTTATCACAATGCATAATAAATTGTCTTGATTCATCATGAGTATCAATCATGGGGTATGATAGAAGACCTTGAATCTGCATTTGTTCTTATCATGAAAAATAAGACCTCCGTGTCTAATGTGAACAACACAACAGTATTGACTAATTTTTTTCTCACTGAATGCTTTGTGTTTTGTCATTCTTGGACTAAGATTTGTATCTTAAAATTCTCCTTGGCTATGAATCATCATGGCATCCCCTGATATTGCTTTGTGACTCTCTGCTAAATATGTCCTTCTCCCTCATGATCATTGGTTGTAGCAATGACATAGACTATCTTTTTATGACAATGATTGTTTTGAGACTGTTTCTTTAGTGTTTTTATCAAATTAAAGCGACCTCTATTACATCTTATTACAAACTTAAATAGCAATCACAAGCTCCTTGATCAAAGTTCACTATTTCTTATAAGGTATGACATAGGGAAAATGTCCTTTGGACTATCAAGATGTCTTTAATACTGTTCTTTGGGTATTTTTTACCTTGAAATCTCTTTTCACCTGGTGTTGAGGTCATTGTCTCTTGATTATTTATTTCTCAACTCATAACATTGTTCATACTGCTCTCTATGATTATAAAAATAGTGCTCTTTGTTGGCATTTTTAGTTTGTTGGCATTTTGAATATAGATTGCATTAATGATATGTTGTCATTGATGTCAATTGAACCGGTAATGGTATTCATGTTATTGCTGATATTGTTGTTTTTTATATTGGCTAGTAACCGGTAAGAAGAGCTTTGAGGAAGATGTTGTAAACCGGTGTGTTGAGTTTGTGAGTTGAACCGGTAAACCAGTGTAAAGGGTCAAACCTTTCTATGCAATGTAACCGGTAAACCCTATCAGTTGTTAAAGCCTAACCGATCAAGTTTGTTGGTTTATTATCTGATGAGTGGTAATGATGGAGACACATGTGATCATTGTATGAGGGTTAGTTCAGATTATTTTGGCACATTTGTTTGTTGTCTAGGGAAGGAGCAAAGTGGATTGCATCTAATACATAGCGCGTGATGAGTTACAAAGTCCGATGAAGTGGTGATCATGGAGCGATTAGAATTTTCTTGAAGAATGTGAAGAGATTGTTATGATTTCTAATGGTCAAGATTTTACCGAATTGTTTGTAATCTCGATGATGAGAATTAGGTTTTTGTTGTGTTATCGACCTAATTGATTTGTATTTAAGGTCAATGAAATTATTTGTAAAAGTTGTTGGCAAGATTGGCAGAAACCTATTGAGTGTGTAGTTGCCTAGCCGATGAATGGATCTGCACTTTGAGTAAGGCAGATTGAAGCTTAAAAGGATTTGATCAAGCAAATGTAGTGCTATTCAAACAGATCAAGAAAACCTGTTGTTTTCTAACAATTACAGCAGAAGTGAAATCCCTTAACCGAGTAAGCTCTAACAAGCTTGGTTATAAAAGTCCTCTAACAAGGTGGTCCATTAGCTTGGATTCTTAAATCCTCCAGCGAGGTTACTCCTAACAGGGTATTGTGCTTTTCATCAAGGCATATTTGTAAATCCCTTAACCGAGTGATTCCTAACCGGAATTAGTTCTTAACAAGACTTATTGTAAAGCTTTAACAGGCTTGGCTCCTAACAGGGAGAACTTTAGAAGAGGTCAGATAGCTATCCTTATGAGTCTCATCTCACTATGGTTTTTACCTATTTGGGTTTTCCACGTATAAACATTTGTGTCAAGTGGTGAATGTTTTGTGGTTATGATCTTATTTGTTGATTTGATTAACTTTCGATAAGGCATGATAACTAGAAGCATTGAGAGATGAATGTGTTGAGATATGATTAAGCATTGTTGATGTTTACAAGATTGGAGTTGTTTACTATTATTTTGTCATAACAGTCAAACCGGTTGATGTCAAGTATTCTTATTAATATTGATCTTAATTGTGATATGTTTACTTTGTGTGATTGAATTTGAGTTTGGGAACTTTGTATCAGTTTTTCAGTATACTGATTCACCCCCCCCCCCTTCTCAGTATTCTATCAAATACTTATTCTTTCATCATACCATCAATTGGTATCAGAGCGTCTCAGGTCCTCTTTAATCTAAAAGTCTAACAGCTTGAGGAAAAGATCTTGTAGATCATGATGAAGAAAGAAGGTCTGAAGTTCAACAAAGATAACTATAGAATATGGAGCGATAGAATGAAGATTTACATTAAGAGTCTTGGTAGTCAATATTGGGATCATATAGGAACTAAGTATATTACACCTACTAGAACCCTGATTGATAATCAGTAGAAAGAACAACAAGAAAATCACCAGGCACTAGAGGCTATTATCAGTTCCCTGTCTAATGCTGAATATGTAGATGTTCATGGTCTTGAAACTACATATGAAGTGTGGAAAAAAATTGAAGAGATTTATAGCGGTGATGAACATGTTAAGATTGCTAAAGAGGAGAGTCTAAGAGGAAATTTTGATGACATGAGAACATCTAAAGGTGAGAATATCCAGCAGTATGGTCAAAGGATAAAAGAGATAGTTGGTGAAATAAAGAGTGCAGGAGGGAAAGTGGAAGATGCCACAGTAAGGTACTAATAATCCTTCTACTGGTCTATGCTATCCGAGTTGTAGCTATTCAAGAGCTGAAATCCATTGACAAGGCAAAGGTATCTCTTGACTCTATTATTGGTAAACTTACTGCTTTTGAATTAAATGGCTATGATGGCAATGTACAAAAATTAGAATCTGCATTCAGAGCTTTTGTCTCTAACCCATCTGTGAGAAGAAGTAAAGATACCGACCATAGTTATGAATCTAGATCCAACAGAGATGTTGATGATGAAGATAGCTTAGTGGAAATTGAAGTATTGTTGGCAAAATGACTGCCTAGAGGCACTGGTAAATATAGAGGTAAGATACCTTTAAAATGTTTTGCATGCAACAAGATTGATCATATAGCAGCTAATTGCCCTAATGGTGAAAATGAATACAAGAGAGACAAATTTAAGAAGTATAAGGGTAAAGGCAAGAGAGATTGTCTTGTAGCTTTTGACAGTGGTATTACTGATGAAGAATCTGATGATGACTCTAGTGAAGATATTGTGTTTGTAGCTATTAAGGAAGAAATATCAGATCAGAAGGCACTAGTATCTAGGATGGATAACTCTGATGATTGGATCATTGATAGTGGTTGTTCACATCACATGACTGGTGATCGGAGCAAATTTATTTCCCTGGAGGAATTTGATGGCGGTGTTGTCAAATTTGGCAATGACTCACCCCGTATGGCTAAAGGAAAGGGAGTTATTTCTCTTAATGGGAAAAGCAATGCTGACGATGTCTATTGGGTTGAAGGCCTAAAGCATAATCTTTTGAGTGTGGCACAACTTAATGATAGAGGATACCCACTGGAGTTTAGAAATGGTATGTGCAAAATATTTGACAACAAAGGTGAATTAATTGCAACCAAGAAACAGACCAGAGATAATCTATTTCATCTTAATCCTAAAGTTAGCAACTGTTTGATTGCAAAAATAGATGATAGTTGGCTTTGGCATAGGAGATTTTGTCATATAAATTTTGACAATATTGTTAAAGTGAGAAAGTCTAAGATAGTAAGAGGTTTGCCTCAACTAGACAAACCGGTTAATGTTATTTGTAAAGAATATCAATTAGGAAAGATGACTTCTTCAACTTTCAAGAGAAAGTCCTTAGCAGAGAACTTGTTAGATTTGGTTCATAAAGATCTATGTGGACCAATAAGAACAAGAAGCATTCAAGGTGACAAATATTTCATGATCTTCACTGATGATTGTTCAAGGATGATGTGGGTCACCTTCTTGAAGGATAAGAATGAAGCTTTTGGTAAATTCAAGGAATTCAGGGCCTTGGTTGATAAAGAGAGTGGCAAAAAGATAAAATTTCTGAGAACAAATCAAGGCGGTGAATTTACTTCTGAGGAATTCACTAAGTACTGTGATGAGAATGGTATCGAGCGGCAGCTTTCTGCACCAAGGACACCACAGCAGAATGGTATAGTAGAAAGAAACAACTGGTCAATGGTTGAAGCTACTAGGACTATGTTGATACAAGGAGGTGTAGTGAAAACATTTTGGAGAGAAGTTGTAAGTACAGCTGTCTACACATTGAACCAAGTTCTAGTGAAAAGAGGTAAGGACAAGACCCCTTATGAATACTGGTATGGAGGATCACCTGATGTTAGCTATTTTAAGATATTTGGAAGCAAATGTTTTATTCAAAGAGGTGATTACATAAGCAAGTTTGAAGCTAAGAGTGATGAAGGTGTATTTCTTGGCTATTCCACCAAGAGTAAGGCCTATAAATGCTTCAACAACCGGACATAGAGAATTTTTTAGTGTTGATGTTCATGTAAATGAATGTCCTAAAGTCTCTAAAGGAACCAGTTCAGAGAAAAAGGATGAAGATCCTTGCAATTTGCTTTTGGAACCTAAAATTGTTAAATCAAAAACCGGTAAATCAAATCCTGTTGTACTTGTTCAACCGGAACAAATATTTTCAGAAGAAGATGATAATAAAGAAGTTGAACCTGAAGAGAATGATCATGTTATTCCTAGGTATGTGAGAGTGAATCACAGTCCTGAACAGATTATTGGGGATAAGGATGTTGGAGTCCTAACTAGAAGGAGAATAAGAGATAACTCTTGCATGATCTCCACCTTTGAACCTAGATGTGCTAAGGAGGCATTTGGTGATGATCATTGGGTCAAAGCAATGGAGGAGGAATTGGATCAAATTGAGAAGAACAACACTTGGACCCTGGTACCCCGACTGGTAAACAAGAATGTTATAGGTACTAAATGGGTGTTCAGAAACAAGTTATATGAAGATGGTGTTGTAGTTCGCAACAAGGCAAGATTAGTCTGCAAAGGTTATGCGCAAGAAGAAAGAGAAGATTATGGAGAAAATTTTGCACTAGTAGCAAGACTGGAAGGTGTTAGAATTTTACTTGCATTTGCAGCTCATAAGAAGTTCAATGTATACTAGACGGATGTTAAGTTTGCATTTTTGAATGGGATATTGGAAGAAGAGGTTTATATAGAGCAACCTGATGGTTATGCATTGACAGATAAGGAAGACATGATATGCAAATTGCATAAAGATTTGTATGGATTAAAGCAGGCACCCAGAGCATGGTATGAATGGCTTCATACACATTTGATGAAGATAGGCTTTGCTAGAACCAATGATGACAACAAAAATTATGTCAAGTCTGAAGGAGATGAAATACTAGTCAGTGAAGTATTTGTTGATGATATTATATTTGGAGGTAATGATGACATGAGTAATTGTTTTGCAGATGAAATCAAGAATGATTTTGAGATGTCATTATTAGGAGAAATAAAAAATTTCATAGGCTTGCAGATACAGCAAATGAAGAATGGTATTTTCATTACTCAATCTAAGTATGTGAAAGAGGTTTCGAAGACTTTTGGTATGAGTGATTGTAAACCAGTTGGAACCCCAATGGTTACAGGTTGTAAGTTGTCCAAGGAAGATGCATGTAAGTCTGTATATGAAAAGGAATATAGGTCAATGATTGGCAAATTACACTATTTTGTTCACAGTCGACCAGATATTGCCCATGTAGTTGGTATTGTTGCTAGATTTCAGAAGAATCCAAAGGAAGCACAATTGATGGCAACCAAGAGAATTTTTTGATATTTGAAAGGTACTATTGACTATGGGTTATGGTATCCATGTGGTGGAAATTTTGATTTGAAGGCATACATGGATGTTGATTGGACAGGAAATATTGATAACTGGAAGAGTACTACCGGTGGAGCATTCTTTCTAGGAGGAAGGCTAGTTTCATGGAGTAGCAAAAAGCAAAGTTGTACTTCACAATCTACTGCTGAAGTTGAGTATGTAGCAGCTTATATGAATTGCACACAAGCTATTTGGATGAGGCACATTTTGGAAGGTTTTAAGATGAAAATATTAGAACCAATAAAGATTTTGTGTGATAATACAAGTGCAATAAAAATTTCTAAAAGTCATGTTTTGCATGAAAGAACTAAGCACATTGAATTGAAGTATCACTTCTTGAGGGAAAAAGTTCAAAGTAAAGATGTTATCTTGGAGCATGTTTCTACCAATGAGCAGCTTGCAGAAATCTTTATTAAACCTCTGCCTAAGACCACTTTTGAGTATCTTAGAAGTCAATTGGGGGTTGTCCCTCTTCATGAAGTTAATTGAGAATGATGTTGACTGCATCAGTCCCTGAATTACTTGTAGATTCTCACATGGATTGATGAAGGAGTGGATGTATTCCACAGGGGGAGCATCAAGTTACAGTATGTTGTTGATGCACAGTGAGAGCAGAATTACCTATTTTTACTTTCATTTTGGCATTGATGTCAAAGGGGGAGAAGAATTATGTGATTGAGGAGAAGAATTATGTGTCTGATTAGGTGAACCAACGGCAATCTGAAGACAGACAGAGCAAGGTGAATACTTGGTAATGTAAACCAGGATTCTTGTTCACCAATCTCAGCAGCAATCAGAGGTGTTGATATTTGTATTGCCATCAATGCCAAAGGGGGAGATTGTTGGCATTTTTAGTTTGTTGGCATTTTGCATATAGATTGCATTAATGATATGTTGTCATGGATGTCAATTGAACCAGTAATGGTATTCATGTTATTGCTGATATTGTTGTTTTTGATATTGGCTAGTAACTAGTAAGAAGAGCTTTAAGAAAGATGTTGTAAACTCGTGTGTTGAGTTTGTGAGTTGAACCGGTAAAACAGTGTAAAGGGTTAAACCTTTCTATGCAATGTAACCGGTAAACCCTATCAGTTGTTAAACCCTAACCGATCAAGTTTGTTGGTTTATTATCTAATGAGCGGTAATGATGGAGACACGTGTGGTCATTGTATGAGGATAAGTTCATATTTTTTTGGCACTTTTGTTTGTTGTCTAGGGAAGGGACAAAGTGGATTGCATCTAATGCACAGCGCATGATGAGTTACAAAGTCTGATGAAGCGGTGATCATGGAGCGGTTGGAATTTTTTTGAAGAATGTGAAGAGATTGTTATGATTTATAATGGTCAAGATTGTACTGACTTGTTTGTAATCTTGATGATGAGAATTAGGTTTTTGTTGTCTTACCGACCTAATTGATTTGTATTTAAGGTCAATGAAGTTGTTTGTAAAAGTTGTTGGAAAGATTGGTGGAAACCTGTTGAGTGTGTAGTTCCCTAACCAATGAATGGAACTGCACTTTGAGTAAGGTAGATTGAAGCTTAAAAGGATCTGATCAAGAAAATGTAGTGCTATTCAAATAGATCAAGAAAACCTGTTGTTTTCTAACAATTACAGCAGAAGTGAAATCCCTTAACCGAGTAAGCTCTAACAAGCTTGGTTATAAAAGTCCTCTAACAAGGTGGTCCATTAGCTTGGATTCTTAAATCCTCCAGCGAGGTTACTCCTAGCAGGGTATTGTGCTTTTCATCAAGGCATATTTGTAAATCCCTTAGCCAAGTGATTCCTAACTGGAATTAGTTCTTAACAAGACTTATTGTAAAGCTTTAACAAGCTTGGCTCCTAACAAGGCAAACTTTAGAAGAGTTCAGATAGCTATCCTTGTGAGTCTCATCTCACCGCGGTTTTTACCTATTTGGGTTTTCCACATATAAACATTTGTGTCAAGTGGTGAATGTTTTTGTGGTTATGATCTTATTTGTTGATTTGATTAACTTCTAATAAGGCATGATAACTAGAAGCATTGAGAGATGAATATGTTGAGATATGATTAAGCATTGTTGATGTTTACAAGATTTGAGTTGTTTACTGTTAAGTTGTCATAACAGTCAAATCGGTTGATGTCAAGTATTCTTATGAATATTGATCTTAATTGTGATATGTTTATTTGTGTGATTGAATTTGAGTTTGGGAGCTTTGTATCAGTTTTTCAGTATACTGATTCACTCCCCCCCCTCTCAGTATTCTACTAGACACTTATTCTTTCATCATACCATCACTCTTAACATCCCTCTTGCTGATATCTTTCTCTTATGGCTGCAACCCTAAGTATGGCTGCAATCTTTTTCATATTGACAAATCTTCACTTTACAAATGAACAAGTTATCTCTGCAACCATTTGCCATTGAATAACTATTAAACCCGACTGCACACTATGAATATGACTGCTCTTAGGGAGATGTCACTATTCTAAACCTTCTTGATGATCTCTTCTACATGGATTCATAGCTGCTTCATCTTTGTGACTGCAAAAAGGTCCCATGACAGATTGATTTATAGAGTTAGGTCTTTCTATTTGTTGTTATTATCTTCATAACCTTGAATTATCATCTTTCTAGGGTTGATCATTCTTTTTCCGTTTAATCATCATCTGTACAATGGTCATGGCAATGTTTTCTTATGCCTATACTGCTATATCTTGGGCTCCTTTTGTTTGAGACTATATTTTGTCAATGAAAAAGGTCATTGTATTCTTTCTTTCTACTTCAACTCCCATGACTGATATAGGTTCTCTTCATTGTATTTGTAAGGTTTTTATGATTGTCTTAATATTTATTCAAACCTTGAAGCTCTCAATGGCTGATCCACTAACTATAGATGCCCATGTCCTTATTGCTATGCTCATTGAAAATACTCTTCACTGCCTTTAACTTGTTGTGGTGTATGAGACGAATGACGGCTATGACATGTAAACTCTAAAGGTTTTACAAGGGCATTTTATCAAAATAAGAGAAATAAAGAATAACAGTAAGAAAGAAAACCTTTCCATTATGGTTGTCATATTATCATTATCTTTAACGACTAATATATTAATTTCTTTCTTTGACTATAGTAGCTAATCACTCGCATTACTTAATAAGCCTTATGAATCTCTTTGAAAAGCTAAGATGAACAAACAGTAATGAAGGGCAAGATGTATGGTAAAAGGCATTCAACAAATCAATGAATTTAGCATTATGGGTCGATGAATCCTTCATAAAGAATGATGATTCAAATGCATGAGAGAAGATAGAATAGATGCATGAAGGTGACAAAATATAGAAACTCATAGTTAACTACTTTTATTTGCCTTCAACTTGCCCTTTCAACGTATATATTTATTTGTGCCTCAGATTTCTACCCCTTGAATCTTTCAATGCCTAATCCTTGCATGATCAGATCTACAAAATGCCTTGTGTGGCTATAATAGATAAAATACTTGTATGTAGACCTTCAACAGGTTCTTATCTCACATAAACCCTAGCCTTCATGCGAAAGATACAACTGAAAGATAAACTTTCTGATTAACATAATAAAAAAAATAAACATGCAATATGAAGACTTTCAAACTTTTCCCTTAATTTGACTTTTCTCATGCCAAAATACATGCCCATTGTGGAGATTATTGAATTTTTTGGCTAATACAAAGGTTCATATCTTGCTTTTATGATGCAGAGCCTTGGTGTAGGTATTGAATAGGTTCCCCCAATCCAAGGACAAACCAAGAACTCTAGCAATCACAAAAGACTCTTAGGGGTATAGAAAGATCAATTTGACAAGTCCCACATCCTTACGTTCCTAAATGCTTCCTCACAAGGTCACTTACCTTGAGTGCTTCACAAGGTCTTCTAGTGATTCTTAAGGATCCTATGGACCAACAAGGTTTGGTCCACTCTCCAATTCATCAGTGCCTAACTAGGGCTTGGGTTGAAGTCCCCTAGGTTAGGAAGACTCTTTTCAATCACCAATTTAGGTTCCTCATAATGGTTTGTGACAGTTGCTGCTATAAGGCCTATAAATCCTAGTAGCCCTGCCAGACCGGTTTTCCACAATTAAATTCTTATTTCTCCAAAGGACCCAGACAACTAATTCCAGATTTGGATACCCTTTACTAAGTTACAAAACATATCTAAATGGTTCTAGTAGTTTGGAAATAGAAAGGTCCAAACCCTATCTTGGTTAGGAGACCTAATAGCCCCAATTAAGCCTATTTTACAAAGGAGAGGATAGGCACGAGCCCTATTATGTCAACCCAACACAAGGAACACTCTTAGGATATGGAAAATCCACCAATTCCTAATTTTTAGGTAATGATCAGACCCCTAACATCTGATGTGAGACCTATTTGCTTGCATTTGCACGGTGGCCACATGGAGTTGCCCACCTTAATGCATCAAACCCTTGCCTACACCATACTCCTAGGGTGAATGAATCTCAAGTCCACTTGAGATGAGGTCATGTAATGTAGTGCCATGCTTCTTGATATGATCTTCATCCAACCAAATGGCTTCAGAGTCTGGTTTTCCTTTCCATTTGACCAAGTATTATTTGTACTCATTGCTCCTGGTCTTCTTGACAACCTTGGTATTCAACACTTTCTCAAGTTTAGGTGGCTCATGTTTAGGAAGATCTATATCTGTTGCATCTTCTAGGACCTGATGTGAGTCACCTGCATTAGAATCACCTTTAAAAGGAGTTAGATCACAAACATTAAAAATAGGAGATATGCTAAGGTCAGGTGGTAATTGAATTTCATAGGCATTGTTGCCAAACTTCTTCAAGATTTTACATGGTCCTACTTTCCCTTGCATGAGCTTAGTGTGTTTTCCCTTAGGAAACCTTTCCTTCTTCAAATTTACCCAAACCAAATCTCCAACCTGAAATTGTAATTCTCTCCTTTTCTGATCTGCATGTTCTTTGTACTTGTCTGATGACTTTTGAAGTTTCATCTTGACCTGCTCATGGACTTCCTTTATGGATTCAGCAAACCTCTCCCCATCTGCACTTATGGGGTCCATATGGAGTAGTTTTTTCAACTCCAATACCCCTCTTAGATGTAACCCATACACAATCTGAAATGGTGACTTCCCTGTGCTCCTGTTTACAGTATCATTGTAGGCAAACTCGGCCTGGGACAAGATTGAATCCCACTTTTCACCATGTTGTCTTGTAAGGCATCTCAACAAGTTTCCTAAT
This sequence comes from Cryptomeria japonica, assembly GCF_030272615.1. NCBI lineage: Eukaryota > Viridiplantae > Streptophyta > Pinopsida > Cupressales > Cupressaceae > Cryptomeria > Cryptomeria japonica. The sequence goes on along the minus strand of NC_081407.1, from coordinate 473,019,870 downwards.
GACCTGTTTACCACTTCTGTTTGTGGATGATAGGCTGATGAGAAGGAGAGATTGGTGCCAAGTTTCCTCCATAGAGTTCTTCAAAAATGGCCAACAAATTTGGCATCCCTATCAGACACTATGTTCAGTGGGAGTCTATGAATCCTTGCTACTTCTCTGAAAAACAAACCTGCCATGTAAGATGCGTCACTAGTGGACTTACATGGCAAGAAATGTGTTATTTTACTAAACCTATCCACTACCACAAATACACTATTAAACCCCTTTTTTGTTCTAGGTAAACCCATTATAAAATCCATTGACACACTTTCCCAAGGTCTTGAGGGAATTGGTAAGGGTTTATAGAGACCAGCATTGGTGCTTCTTCCTTTTGCCTTCTGGCAAATAGTGCATGCATCTACAAACTTCCTTACATCAACCTGCAGTTTGGGCCAAAATTAGTGCCTCCTTACCAAATCAAATGTCTTGTCCAAGCCAAAATGACCTTCCATAGCCCCACTATTCTTTTCCTTGATTATATTAGTCCTTATTGAGCACCTTGGTATGCACAATTGCCCACCTTTGAAGATAATTTCATCTTGGATCAGAAAATCAGAAAATTCTACATGATACCTTTCATCAAATTCAGTACATACCTTGTAGATATCCTTGAAGTCCTCATCTGCAACATACATATCTTTCAATGCATTAATCCCAATGCTTTCTAATTGTATTTCAGATATAGTTAGCACTCTCCTACTTAGGGCATCAGCCACTTTGTTGGCTACTCCTTTCTTGTGTTTGATAGAGAAGGTGTAGGCTTGGAGGGATTCTATCCATTTTATATGCCTATGGATTAACTTTTCTTGACTATTAATGAAACTCAAGGCTTGGTTGTCAGTATAGACCACCAATTCCTTTGGTAGCAGATAGTGCCTCCAATTTTTCAAAGACTGAACTAATGCATACATTTCTAGGTCATAAGAAGAATATTTTCTCTTTGCCTCATTGAGATTTTCACTAAATAATGCTATAGGTCTGCCTTAGCTTATAACTGCTTCTATGGCCACATGACTAGCATCACATTCAATCTGAAACACTTTATTAAAATCAGGTCAGGCAAGTATTGGTATGAGCTACCTTCTGCTTGAGAGTTTCAAATGCCTCATCTACTTCCTTTCTCCAAGAGAACCTGCACCTTTGACCACATTTTATGGTTTCCAACATTGGAGCACATATCTTACTGAAACCTCTTATGAACTATCTAAAAATGTGGCTAATCCATGGAAACTCCTAACCTCACCAATAGTCCTAGGAGTAGGCCAAGAGAGAATTGCATTTACCTAATCCTGATCCATCTTCAAGTGACCTTTAGAGATCACAAATCCAAGGTAGGTGAGTTCTTCCTGCTTGAACAAACACTTCTCCATATTGATCATCAATTCCTCTTCACTCAATTTTCTCAAAACCATGTCTAGATGCCTCAAGTGCTCTTCCTTTGTCCTACTAAATAGTAGTATGTCATCCAAATACACTATTACAAACTTCCCTGTGAACTCTTTTAGAACTTCATTCATGAGTCTCATGAATGTACTTGGGGAATTAGACAATCCAAATGGCATAACCTTCCACTCATACAACCCTTCATTTGTTTTGAAGGTTGTTTTCCACTCATCACCAAGTCTAATTCTAATTTGGTGGTATTCGCTCTTTAAATCAATTTTGGAGAAATATTTTCCCCAAAAAATCAAGAAAATCCTCTATTCTAGGCATTGGAAATCTATACCTTATGGTGATCTTGTTGAGATCTCTTGAGTCAGTACAAAGCCTCCATGTTCAATCCTTTTTGGGTGCCAAAACAACAGGGACTGCACATGGGCTAAGGCTCTTTCCAATCAGGTCAGAATCTAGCAACTCTTGAATTTTCCTTGCCATCTACTCATTTTGTTGTGGTGTGAGTTTGTATGTTGCCTTGTTAGGAAATGTAGCCCCTGGGATCAAGTCAATATAGTGACTAATCTCCCTCATTAGTGGCAAATTCCTTGGCACTCCATCTGCAACTATTCCTTGATATCTACCAATGATCACCTTCACTTCCGGACTGAGATCCTTTTCCTTTCCTTCTGCCCTGTCATCTGCAATAGGCTTCTCCTTTGGTATTGGTATTGGAAGCAAAGCAAAACATATCCCATCCTCCATATTTATCTCCTTAAGGAATGATTTTCCTTCCATCATCATCACTTTGGACTCATTTTATTTTTGTTCTTCATTGTTTTCAGTTAGGGGCAGTAGCTCTGTGACCTTGCCATTCTTTGTGATTGAGTAGGTATTCCTAAAACCATCATGGCGTGCTTTGACGTCATACTTCCATGGCCTTCCAAACAAGAGGTGACAAGCATCCATGTTAACAACATCAAACAAAATCTTATCTTTATATGTACCTATTTGGAATTCCATCCATGACTGCTCCTCTACAAGTGTTTGTTGCCCCCTTGTGAGCGAAGACACCTTATAGGGGTATGGATGGGGTATCCTCCTCATTTTCAACTTCTCTACCATTTCTATTGACACAAAATTCTTAGTAGACCCTGTCAATCAAAACTTTGCATACCATTCCTCCTGATTGGAAAGTGGTGAAGATGATAGACTTCCTCTGAGGTGGCTCCATAGGTGTTGGTGCCTTCAAGAGGGTTCTTCTTAACATTAATGCCTCTCCTGTCTATGGATAACCATATGAATCAGGTTTACTCCCACCTTGATAATTTGATTATTGGGTTAGGTTGGTTCTCCTTTCCCCTTGGGAACTAGATGCATCTTCTCTGGGCATCTACTGGCAATGTGTCCCTCTTGGTTGCAGTTAAAACACTTTATTGGCCCTGCTCCTCTTCTTGATGATCTACCTCTGAAATTAGGCCTTCTCCCTCTGAAGTTGCCCTTATTGTTGTTGTCATTCCTTGAGGAGTCTTGACTGCTCTCTCCTTGGAACTTAAAATTTGATCCTCTTCATCTAAAGTTTCTCCTTCCTCTTGATTGCTTACCCCTTCCTCTATTGATATGCTCTTGTCTTCTTTTAAGCTTCTCCTCTACCTTTAATGCTAGTTGATAGAATTTATGAATAGTGTCAGGGCACAAGAGGTTCAACTCTTCTTGTATGTTCCACCTTAGGCCATTTAGATACCTTGCCACTCTTTCACTTTCATCTTGAACCTTCTTAGACTTTATACTCAATTTCTAAAATTCTTCAGTGTAGGCACACACATCCATCTCTTTATGTCTAAGATTTTGCCTTCTCTTATGTAATTGGACCTCATAGTCCTCGGGTACATATACTCCGTTGATCTTTGCAATCATCTTCTTCTAAGAGGTGATCATCCCTCTTGCCTCCTTTACTCTTTCCCCTTGCAAAAAATTCCACCATGTCAAGGATTCTCCCTGCATTTTTGACTTGGCAATCTTCACCTTTTGATTGTCAACAATGTCTTCACATTCAAAGAAGTTGTTCAAGGACTCTATCCAGTCCATCACTCCATCGGCATCCATCTTCCCACTGAAAAATAGGAAGATTTGATTTATGGTCCATGGTTCTCCTCTCCACAGACTTCAAGGCATTGACCAAGTACCTATGCTCTACAGGAACTTCCTCTTCTTCTCCCACTTCCTCTAAGCCATCAGGTCCTCCTCTCTCTAGTCTACCTTTCGATTTTTCTATCAGCTTTCTAAGTTGATCATTCTCTTCTCTATTTTCTTGCACCATCCTAGAAAGTTCCACATTTGTCACCTGTGGAGGCATGCTTCTAGCCTCACCCTCTGATTCTTTTGCTGACATGTACTATTCTCCTTCCCAAAAGGATTCCCCCTAGGCTTTGATACCAATTTGATACAGAGCCCTGGTGTAGGTATTGAATAGGTTCCTCCAATCCAAAGACAAACCAAGGACTCTAGAAATCACAAAAGACTCTTAGGGGTATAGAAATATCAATTTGACAAGTCCCACATCCTTACCTTCCTAAATGCTTTCTCACAAGGTCACTTACCCTGAGTGCTTCACAAGGTCTTCTAGTGATTCTTAAGGACCCTATAGCCCAACAAGGTTTGGTCCACTCTCCAATTCATCAGTTCCTATCTATGGCTTGGGTTGAAGTCCCCTAGGTCAAGATGACTCTTTTCAATCACCAATTTAGGTTCTTCCTAATGGTTTGTGACAATTGCTGCTATAAGGCCTATAAATCCTAGTAGCCCTGCCAGACCGGTTTTCCACAATTAAATCCTTATTTCTCCAAAGGACATAGACAATGAATTCCAGATTTGGATACCCTTTACCGAGTTACAAAACATATCCAAATGGTTCCAGTAGTTCGGAAATATAAAGGTCCAAACCTTATCTCGGTTAGGAGACCTAATAGCCCCAATTAGGCATATTTTACAAAGGAGAGGATAGGCACAAGCCCTATATTGTCAACCCAACACAAGGAAAACTCTTAAGATATGATAAATCCACCAATTCCTGAGTTTTAGGCAATGATCAGACCCCTAACACCTGATGTGAGACCTATTTGCTTGCATTTGCACGGTGGCCACATGGAGTTGCCCACCTTAATGCATCAAACCGTTGCCTCCAACTGGTCCTAACCTGCAAAAGGCTTTCAAAACCTTAAAATAAATTGGCCATACTTGCATCTCCTCCAAATTTGTGGACCATCAATGAAGGATCAACAAGATGAGGCCATTTCTTTGTAAAACCCTAGGTAAAACTGTCAAAATCTAGACCACTTCCAAAAAATTGCAGGTTTCTCCCATGTCTTGGTGAATTAGGACTTCAAACTTGATGCATATGAAAGATGTTTGGCCACTCTAACACATCCCACTAGTTTTATAATTCCAAAATGTTCATACAGTACAGTACACAGTGCAGAGTAACAAAATTTCAGGAAATTCTCAAAACTTTATTGCTTCAATGATGCCAATTGTTTACAAAACTCTTCTCTCCCCCCAATAATGATTGGGAAGGACATTTTATACCTTACTCAATGGTTATCAACCACTATTTGAACTTTGGTGACCGTTGGAAAGAAGTTGTGCTTTGTAACCAAAAGTTGTCATGTTTTAGCAACTTTGACACATGTTAAGTCTGCATACCTAGAGTTGTTCCAACGTGTCTTAAACCTTCCTAAGACACCTCCAACACATAAACACCTAGAACAATACTCAACTAAATACCCCTAGGCCCATATTCCCATGGTGGCTTATCAACTTGGCAAATCCATGTCATTGGGTAACAAAGTGGGGTTTATTACAAAAATCAAACAAACTAAACTATCCTATTACATAGATTGAAAGATCACATTCTCATGTGTGATCTTTAGGCCTTCATTTCCCTAATTATCTTATTTATGAGGTTCCCCTGCACCATTTTAGCTTTTAACACAGTTAAAAAAGATATTTGATAACCTCTTTTTACTCTTTTTTAACATTTAAAACCCCTCTAACACTTCATGATAAGTCACAGGGCATTTTAGAAGGCTAGTTGAGCCTTAGTGGCAAAAATAGGTAACAGTCATATCAAAATATCAGGATTGTATCACAAATGGCAGGAACTGGCACTCCAAAATATTCATTTTGGGCCCCTTTTGGAGGGACTAAGGAACTAGGCACTATAGTTCATCCAGAAAGGGACAAAATAGAGGTGGTTTAGGAGTGCATAGGCCTAAGACATTTAGTAAGGTCTCCTCATGAGCATATGATGATAGTCTGAATGCGATTAGGCAAAAAACAAGCTAAAAATGACCCAGATTGAGGCGCACTAAAGCAAAGGCCCAAAAATGAGTGTAAAATTGTAAGGGATTATAATTTACAACACTACATTTATCCTTCTTAGAAGCTCTAATTGAATTCATAACATCAACATACAAGCTAAATTTCTATATGTTTTTCATGACTGAGGTCGAATATGTTACCCATATTATTGTCTATCTAGAAAAACTACTATAAATGATAATAATTTATATACCTTCTTGATAATTATGGTTCTAACTATTAGGATAATCGATGAACAACTGAGAGGGGGGGTGAATCAGTTGTTAACAGATTATATCAATTAATCCACTTAATAACCTTAAACCAGAGCATATAAACATTAAGTACTGGAATAGCAGAAATAGATATCGGTAAGCAATGAAACTTAACAATAAAGTAGATAATCAACACAATGCAACCATACCACATAACACCATGATTTGTACGTGGAAAACCTAGAAATAGAAAAACCACGGTGGGAAGCCTACCCACAGTCAGATGATACTTCTGCATAAAGTATATGATACAATGAGGGGCCTGCACATGCAGGAAGGCACATTGCCTAGAGCGTACTGCTCATTACAAAAGAGTCTCATTGACTACAAAGAGGTTATAACCACCTCAAGATAAATGGAGAACAATCCAGAATAATGAACTGTCAGAGATAGCATCTACCATGCCTGATTACAGTCTCGGTTAAGCTCAATACTGGAGGCCTTTAACCTCTTCCTTAATCCCAAATTGATCACCTATGATCGACCAAGTATCCTCCGCATATAATATTGCATTTCAAGACCATGACACATATTCCCCATGATCTACAATGAGATCTTACATCATTTTATACCAACCCTAAGGCCTAAACCAATTAGGTCGGCCACCTAAAATATATTACAATAAGATCATTACATAAATTCATATTACAATGATATGTCATGTCGTCTTAAGACCAAAAAAACAATAACCAATCCATATAACATCCTGAAACATCCCGGTAACGTGTAGAGTACACGTTAACATGATATCGGTCCATAACCTAGATAGATACCAGACCTATTCTGGGTCCACCATGCCAAAGCAATGTCTTCAAGCAATTGAAGCATGATCGAAGAACATCTTCAGCATCCTGAAATCCATCTAGAAGCCGCACCAACACCACTTATGCATCCTGTCAAGATTCCTCAGTGAAAGCTCTGCCAGTTAAACCTTAAACCAATGTCGGTATGGGTATACAAGAGTGTATGATAGCATTTGATTACCAAGTCAATACCAACTAACCAAAACATGCTCCAAGAACATGTAACACATAAAATCAAACATACTCCACTGATCCAAACATGTCGGAAGTGTCCAACGGATAGTCTTCTTCTGTCGATAACACTAGATCTTCTACCGATAACCAAAACTTGTCTGTCGGTAACCAACCATAATAGCTAGTGTTGACATCAATGACAAAACATCAATGCAACACATAATCAATTCATCCATAATGCCAACAACCTCCCCCTTTGGCATTGATGGCAACACTAGATGTGAAAAACATCTAAGTACCAAAAAATGCCAAACAAGTCTCCCCCTTTGGAAGACAACCAACAATCTCTTGAATATCAATAACTCTCCCCCTGTGAATAATATCTCTATAAAGTTCTGAAATTTATTTTTCACATCACTATCTCTCCCCCTTTGACATCAATGCCAAAAATCTGACACAAATATCAAAGCAAGAATATAAACCTCTTAATCTCAAAGCTGACTACTCCCCCTGAGTAGTAGCACCACTCATCAGTGTCGGAATGAAGTATCTTTGATAATGCATGTCAGACTGATGACAAACTGTATCAATCAAGTCTCTACCGGAGTGATAGAAACCCCTAACCTATCTCTCAAATACTCAAATGATTCCTTGGGAAATGGTTTAGTGAATATATCTGCAATTTGTTCTTTAGTGTTCACATAAACCAATTTGACTTCCTTTCCTTCTACCTTGTCCTTCAAAAAGTTATACTTTATTGATATATGCTTAGTCTTAGAGTAAAATACTGGATTCTTAGACATGTCACTAGCTGCAGAGTTATCACAGTAGATAACTACCGGTTCACTACAATTTACCTTGATATCCTTCAACATTTGCTTCATCCACAAGACTTGAGTAAAATTAGTTGTTACTGCAACATACTCAGCTTTTGTAGTAGATAAAGAAATGCATGACTATTTTTTGTTAATCCATGAAACCAGTTTCTTTCCAAGAAAGAAAGCTCCACCAGAAGTGCTCTTCCTGTCATCAGTATCTCCTGCCCAATCTGAGTCAGTATATGCACATAAAGTGAAATCATCATCTCTAGAATACCATGAGCCACATTCTGTTGTTCCTTGCAAATACCAGAATATCCTCTTTACTGCACGTTCATGATTTTCTTTAGGATTACTTTGATATCTTGAAACAATACTTACTACATTCATAATATCCTGTCTAGTCTAAGTTAGATATAACAGACCACCAATCATGGACTTATACCTTGTCGGATTTACCGGTGTAGAAGTATCCTTGATAGATAATTTCTCACTGGTCACCATAGGAGTACTTACCAGTTTGGAATTATCCATACCAAACTTCTTCAACAATTTCCTTAGATACTTAGTTTGACAGATAAAAATGCCTTTGTAAGTTTGAGTAATCTGCAAACCTAAGAAAAATCTCATCTCACCAATCATGGACATTTCAAATTCATTTTTCATATTATTAGAAAATTCCATGCATAATTTATCTTCTCCTCCAAAAATGATATCATCAACAAATACTTCAATAATCAGAATATCATCATTAGTGATCTTATAATATAAATTACTATCAACGCTACCTTTAGTAAAACCAAGCTTCAAAAGATATTTATCCAACCTTGCATACCAATATCTAGGAGCTTGTTCCAATCCATATAAATCTTTCTTCAATTTGCAAACCATATCTTTATCATTTGTTAGTGAAAATCCATCAGGTTGCTCAGTGTATACTTCTTCCTCGAGTTCACCATTCAAAAATGCACATTTAAACCTTATAGTTCTTATAAGATGCATAGGCAAGAAATAGTCTCCCAGCTTCAATTTTGGCTACAGGTGCAAATGTATCACCATAATCAATTCCTTCCATTTGAGAATATCCTTTACAAACCAATCTAGCCTTGTTTGTTACAACTTGACCATCCTCATTCAGTTTATTCCTAAAAACCCATTTAGTTCCAATAATATTCATATTTTTAGGTTGGGGAACTAAAGTCCAATTTTCATTTTTCTCTATCTGATCTAATTCATCTTCCATAGCCTTTAACCAATGTTCATCTTTACAAGCTTCAATAATAGATGTCAGTTCAATTAGAGAAATAATGCATACCTCTTCATTTGCCAGTCTTCTTCTTGTCATAACTCCCTTGTTCCTATCTCCAATGATTTGATCTTCAGAATGATTTAATCTTACATACCTTGGTGTTTTCTGAACTTCAGGTTCATTGCTCTGATCATCAGTCACAGCTGAATTTTCTGATATTACCGGTGTAATTGTCTTAGTTTCCTGTACCGGTTGAGGTATTGTCAGTTAAGTTATGATCATTTCCACTGTCGATTCCCTGTCATATGATATAGATTGATTTCTGTATTTCTCATCCACTTTCACATTAGCGCTCTCCACAATTTTCTGCAATCTTTTGTTATAACATCTATATGCTTTGCTTTGAATTTAATAACCAAGAAATATCCCTTCATCACATCTAGGATCAAACTTCCCAATTGAATCATCTCTTTTGATATAGCATTTACTTCCAAAAATTCTGAAATATTTAATAGTAGGTGTATGTCCAAACCATAATTCATAAGGGGTCTTACCCGTTTCACCTTTGATGTGAACTCTATTGAATGTGTAGACTGTTGTACTCACTGCTTCTCTCCAATAGATGTGAGGAAATTTGGCTTCCATCATCATAGATCTTGTTGCATCCAAAATGGTTATGTTCTTTCTTTCCATTACTCCATTCTACCGAGGAGTCTGAGGTGGAGATAATTGTCTCCTAATTCTATTTGTCTCACAATAACTGTTAAGTTCATGAGAAGTGAACTCACCATCTTGATCTGATTTTAGACATTTGATTTTCAATCCAGTTTTTGTTTCAACCTTTTTTTTAAAGATCTTGAATTTCTCAAAGGCTTCAGACTTCTCCCTAAGAAAAGTCAATGTGAACCAATTCAAGTACATCATTAGATTTATCATGTATGATCTTAAAATAAGTTCTAACTTGATTTCCCAATTGACATTCCTTACATACCAGATTATGAGGCTTCATAATCTTAGGTATATCTCTAACTACCTTAGTTGAATTGATCTTAACAATAAAATCAAAATTAACATGACAACCTCTTATGCCATAACCAACTCTCATCAATATGAGCAATCAAATATGTCTTATTACCAGTGTTCAAATGAAAGATGTTACCTCCAGTCTGAATACCGGTTGAAATCTCCAAACCAGTCTTGTTAATGATTTTGCATTTTCTATCTTTAAACTGAAGTTGGAAACCCTTGTCCACCAATTGACCAACACTCAAAATATTATGCTTTAAACCTTCTACATAATAGACATTATCAGTATTATGCTTGCCATCCAGAGAAATAATACCTCTGCCTTTGATCATACATGCTTTGTCATCTCCAAATCTGACTTGACTGCCATTGTATTCTTGCAGGGACATAAATTTTCTTTTATCTCCAGTCATATGATGTGAGCATCCACTATCAATTACCCATTCATCCTTATCATCAACTTTTGCAGCCAGGGCCTTTTCTTCATTCATGATAGCCAGTTTCGGTTCATCTCCCTTTAAAGCATAGAACACCCATTCCTTTCCATTGTGAGATCCACTAGCAGAGTCTTCTATCGGTTCATCCCCAGAGTCTTTTCTTACTCCTTCCTCATCTGCTATGTAGCATTGTTTACTTTTCTTGAATCTATATATGTTCTTGTTAGGCTTAAATGATTTCTTAACTCTTTCCTCAAATCTTGCATTCCTTTTAGGACATCTAGATACAAAATGACCAATATTAATACATGCAAAACATTTAAAAGGTGTTTTTCCTTCATACTTACTTCATGTCAGTCCTTTAGGTACTCTTCTAGCAAATAAGGCTTCAAGTTGCTCAAATTCTTCATCTTCTTTCCTCATATCTTCCAATTCTTTTGCATATAAGCCTTTCCAATCACTTTGTCGGTAGATGATGATGCATGAAAAGCAGGTAGAGACTTTACATCTCCAGAAGATCCAAATTCTTCAAGCTCAAAAGCAGATAATTTCCCAATCAGAATGTCTCTATCAACTGAAGTGTTTGCCATTGTTCTCAACTCATCAATTGTAGTTGTCTTCATCTTGTAATCCATTGGAAGGGCTCTCAAGACTTTGGAAACTATTTCATCTTCACTCAAAGATCCTCCACAACATTGAATTCCCATAATAATCTCATTTACTCTTTCCATAAACACATCAATTCTATCATTATCTTCCATCTTCAAGTTTTCATATCTTACCCGGTAACCATCAAGTTTAGAAATTTTGACAGTAGGATCACCTTCAATTAGAGTTTGCAATTTATCCCACATAACCTTTGCCGATGACTTATCAGTCAATCCCGCGATTTGCTGACTAGTAAGTGCCTCACAGGAGGGCTTCTCTAGCTTTGCAATCATTTTCAATATTCTTGTCCAGGTCTGTAGGAGCAGGATTGCTGGATTCTGGATCATAAGGTGTGTATCCATTCTCAGTGATCTCCCAAATATCCTTTCCAAGACATCTAAGATGAGTCTCCATTTGAATTTTCCATATCCCATAATTTGTTTCATCAAGCTTATGGATTTCTCTTCTGAAAATAGTTGCCGGTGGGTTTGAAGTGTTAGCTACCATAGGATCTACCTCAAGCAGTTAAGCTTCTACAAAAGAGGACCAAGGCTCTGATACCGATTGTTAGGATAATCAGTGAACAACTGAGAGGGGGGGTGAATTAGTTGTTAACAGATTATATCAATTAATCCACTTAATAACCTTAAACCGGAGCATATAAACATTAAGTACCAGAATAGCAGAAATAGATATCAGTAAGCAATCAAACTTAACAATAAAGTAGATAATCAACACAATGCAACCATACCACATAACACCATGATTTATACGTGGAAAACCTGGAAAGGGAAAAACCATAGTGGGAAGCCTACCATAGTCAGATGATACTTCTGTAGAAAGTATGTGATACAATGAGGGGCTTGCATATGCAGGAAGGCACACTGCCTAGAGTGTACTGCTCATTACAAAAGAGACTCATTGACTACAGAGAGGTTATAACCACCTCAAGATAAATGGACAAAAATCCAGAATAATGAACTGCCAAAGATAGCATCTATCATGCCTGATTAGAGTCCCTGTTAAGCTCAATACCAGAGGCCTTTAACCTCTTCCTTAATCCCAATTCGATCACCTATGATCGACCAAATCTCTATCGCATATGATATTACATTTCAAGAACATGACACATATTCCCCATGTTCTACAATGAGATCTTACATCATTTTATACCAACCCTATGGTCTAAACCAATTAGGTCGGCCACCTAAAAGATATTACAATAAGTTCATTACATAAATCCATATTAGAATGATATGCCATGTTGTCTTAAGACCAAAATAACAATAACCAATCCATAGAACATCCTGAAACATCCCAGTAACGCGTAGAGTACACGTTAACATGATACCAATCCATAACCTAGATAGGTACCAGACCTATTCTGGGTCCACCACGCCAAAGCAACGTCTTCAAGCAGTTGAAGAGCGATCAAAGAACATCTTCAGCATCCTGAAATCCATCTAGAAGCCACACCAACACCACTTGTACATCCTATTAGGATTCCTCAGTGAAAGCTCTGTCGGTTAAACCTTAAACCAATGCCAGTATGGGTATACAAGAGTGTATGATAGCATTCGATTACCAAGTCAATACCAACTGACCAAAACATGCTCCAAGAACATGTAACACATAAAATCAAACATACTCCATTGATCCAAACATGTCAGAAGTGTCCAACAAATAGTCTTCTTCTGCCGGTAACACTAGATCTTCTACCGATAACCAAAACCTGTCTGTCGGTAACCAACCATAACAGCTAGTGTTGACATCAATGACAAAACATCAATGCAACACATAATCAATTCATCCATAATGCCAACACTAACAAGGTATTCACATGTATCTATCTATGAAAAATAGTTTCACTCAATTTTAAAGGAACAATATGAGTGATGATCAAAGAATCAAACACTTTCAAGTCTTCATTACTCCATGTTATGGCATCTATGTAATATTTTAAAGTCTATGTAAATAAACATTTTTCTATTTCTATATAAGCTTTATGGACATTCTTAGAATCATCAACATTCCCTAAATTTTATGAATCATATAATCCATCTTTAAAAGAAACTAATGACATGGATCATACAGTTTATTTTCAAAATAAATTAACTTCTTTTACTATACTAATAATCCATGTCAAAAAAAATTCTAATAAAATCATTCCTTCAATGATATTATTTATTTGTAGGTCTATAATCCTCTCTTCATTAAGCTAAAAAATATCTTGTAGAATTAGTTATGAAATAAATTATATGCTAATCATAATTAGATACATAGAATATTTATGTATTATCTAGAGTAGAAGGGACTTCTCCTAATTCAAATATAAATATTTTTAATTTATAATATAGTGTTCTTGAAGTAATTTCTCACGTATTTTCTTTGTGATTTTATTTTTCAAGGGATTGTCTCAAGTATATTTGTTGAATGCATCAAAATCCTCTATTAACTTCCATACCCTATTTGTGTACCTTGATAAATATGACATTATGGGTATGATCTAATTCATCGATTTCTTAATCAAAATGTTTTAGTCTCTTAGTACTTTCAAATGTTTGACCTTTCTATTCTAAACTATTATCCATGAATTGCAACTCATATTCTATTCTATTTTTTTTCGTACAAGTAAATTGCAACCTAAAAGTTGCAAGAAATGAATTATCTCTTATTTTAACCAATCTAACTCCAATAGCTAACCATATTTAGACATAGAACCATCAAATTTAAAATTCCATAACTAATTTCTAGTTTTTGTCTACTTGTCCTATGAAATCAATTTTGTGGGTGTCATAATGTGGGAAATAAGTACTACTAAAATATGATTTTTAAAATTATTTTTCGTAATTTGTAGAGTATAAACTTCCAAATTATTATGATTGTTTATTTTACTATTTATTTTTTCTATATATTTAGCCACATGACCTTCATAAATACAAACACCTACTTTAATTTTGAAGTAGGGGATTTTCAATTTGTTGCCTTATTACTTGACATCTTAGATAATTACACCTAATCTATAATTATGAAATCTTGGAACTTCTCATATCATAAACTTTGGATACTCACATTTTACACTTTTCCTTTCAAATTTTTCCATGTTCAATGTATTTTATGTCTTCAATAAATTTCACTTAAATTTGAATCATCTCTTGCATGCAAACTATAATATTCATCTTATTTGATGTTTTGGAAATCATCCTTTTTAGATATATAATGAAATTGATCATATATTACAATTAGCATAACATTCATGAGAATGGGTGGTATGGATTTCATAATGAATCATAAGATGTTAAGTGGCCAATTGTTGACTTAAAAAATAAATATAAATGAAAATGTGTATGTGTATAATAATTGGCTCTATCTAGAGAGCACAATACATGCTTAGGACACAGGATAACTTCTATAGTATTTTGTTTTCTAAGTAGGTCAATGTCTTGTCAATTGAGCATATAATCAAAATTTTCTTATAACAACTAAACATAACATTGTTTTAACTTAACACTAAGAAGCCAAAAAAAAGACAAGTATGAGATAACAAAAACATTAAAAAAAAAATGAAACACAAAAAATAAATAGACACAACACAATTATTTACAAGGTGAGTCTCCCTTCCTACACTAACAAATGAAGTGCTTCAAGTATTTCCTTTAGAAGGGCATGATAATTGGGAGATGCGTACATCTAAGTGAGTTAGATATTATGTGTGGTCACTAAAAATTATCAAATATTGAAAGGTATCAACCATAATCAATCAAATAATTTATATATCCTATTTAGCTCATTATGTGTATCCCATAGGATAATAAGATCTTAAACACTAAAATATATTTAATAAGCCTTATTATTGAATATATTTTATTCACTCTTTCCTAATGCTTAGTGATCATATCCATACCTTTGTTCTTCAATCATCAATAGATAGATTATCCTCTTCTCAATAGGATCTTTTAATTCTTTGTTTTCAACCACCAAAAGTCATTTATAATTCTAAATTGTAGAGAGTAATCGACAACACCATATTATCACGACACATAGTAATGAAAGGGGAAAATCTAATCATTATCTTGGGAGTAATATAATCGACCCACAAAGAATCATTCCATTTTCTGTACTAATTTTTTTGATTGATGTCAACCATTTAATAAATGATTTGTAAACATATCCCTATTGGAGAACTTAAATTTCATGTTATTTGTAAATATATTCTTGTTGGAAAACTTAAATTTCTTGTTGTCTTGTGGGTAATAGTTTGATGAGTCGGATAAAGTTATCACATACTCATAACAAAGGTATAGTAACTTATCTAATGAAAATCTAGTTGCATAGTCTATGAAAATGATTTGTAGCACTCTAAAATACAAGAAATCATAGATCACCCCTAAATTTTCCCACTTGATAGATATTTCCTCTATCCACTTCTTAAAATAAGTTGTGGTTGTAAGGATATAAATATCACTCTCCCTTGGATTTGGATTGAGAGATCTAAAGAAATTCAACACCGTTAAATTAAAAGAGAGCATCAACTACTATTGTCTTAAGTAGGATAGTTACGAGCTTGAGATTTCCAAAGAAAATTGACACACTTGAAATTTATAAACCCTCTCATAAGCATCATGAAATTATAGGCCAATATCTTTGTGCTCTTAATATCTTATATTGCTTTACTCCTAAGGAAAAAGTGCAACCAATTTGCCTTCTCATGAAACCCTTTTAAAAATTTGGATTGATGTTCATTGCATAATAACTTGACCAATAAATATGTTATCTAAACCTCATTTATAGAGAGTATCCTTCCAAATCATGAACTTGAGTGTATCTAACTTTAAGTATCATTACTCAATGACTCATGTGACTATACACAATCTCCATGTATGTCAAATAAAAATAAATATTGATATTTGTTAGTGTAGGTTTTTATTTTTCCTTATGTTAGGGGGTGTTTATTTTCCCACACATATTATTTAATCTTGCTTAGGTTATGGGGTAGCTGGGTTATACAGCCTCTTTTGGTTTGTTATGCCACTTCACATAACTACTATTTTGTCATTTCCTAAGTGGGTTATGGGATAGTTGGGTTTCTCACCCTCTTTTGGGTTTATGTGCCAAATTTATCAACTCCTTTCTTGTCTTCATGTAAGGAGGTTATGCCATATATTTTGGCATTTACCAAGTAGGTTAAACCTTTCACTTTTTATGGGAAGTGGGAGTTAATGCGCCTCTTGGATGTATATGCTATTATTTTTCTATATAATAAGCAATATACTCTTACCTTCACTAGTTTAATGATAGCTCGGTGAGAGTCTTCTCAAAATTCTATTCTTTGTCTTTATTTTTCTCTCATTTCATATTTTTCTTTATTCAACTATATTGTTCTTTGATCATCTTTTGCTTGGAGGTGCATGTGATCTACAACCGACATCAGATTTTGGCTTGATTTTCACTTCTCGTAGAATCCAACATGGTATTAGAGAAATGTTGTCTGGTATAGCTCATTGTTTTTTTTAATTTTTTAGAGAGATTTAAGAAAATTAAATAGCTATTATTTTATTTAAAAACCAAGTATTATCTTCTCCTGCATTCTCATGTGACCTAGAGAAGAAAAACAACTTAAAGGAAAATAAGCTTCTAGTTAATCTGGTTTAAAAATACATGTGTTCCTGTGAAATCTGGGTGATTGTAGATTTTTTGTAATATTATAAGCTTCTTCAGCATTTCTAGAGTGTCCCAAAAGGCTTGAGAAATTCAAAAGTGGCTTTTATTTCACTAAAATTAGAGTTTGGGGGGCATAGTTAAAAAAATCGAAGTGAATTTTTTTTTACTGGAGTTGTTTTCATTTTGGGTTCATAATTCTAGCTTCCACTGATTTTTAGGAAAATACAATTTTTGGGGTTTGTTTCCCAGCATAAAAAAATTCTGGATTTTTTTTCATGTAGATTTAACAACTTTTTTTAAAGTTGCATAACTTTTGTCTCGAGTGTTGGATTTTGCAAACGAGTACTTCATGGAAAGCTAGAAAGGAGATATTTCCATCAACACATGTTTCATTAAAAATTTCTATCATTTTTCATTAGATATTATAGGTTAAATTAACTGTATCTCTTTCTCTTTAGCGGGCCATATTTTTTGCCTTGAAACTCCATTTTTGAAAAATGAATAGGTGTTGGAAAGGTACTGAAGAGTATTACACAACTATAAGGTTAGTTTTTAAAGATTTTTATTCATAGATATTTATATTATAACTTTTCATTTTTGGAAAGTATTGTAATCTAATAAAAGGCATTGTAAATGCACTAATTATAAAGTACCAACCTTGTAATATTTGAGGGGGGGTGATTTTTGAGACTAGTGGAAAGAGGGGGTGTCTCATGTATGGTGTCAGAGCGCTAGTTGTTCCTACAACTGTTTATATCAAACACATTAAAGATGCTATAAAATTGCAAGCGAGAGGAGACTTAGACCTTAGTGTAAGATACTCGTGCAGTTTGTTGTGAGATTGGAGTTGGAAATATTGTTTCCTATGCTTGTGAATACTAAAGATTGGTGGTTAAGATCTACATAATGCTTGGTATTTCAAGTTTCCATCTTCTCAAAGAATGCCATAGATTCGAGATGGGTCTCTAAATTTTCTTGTCATTTAACATGCCAGTATATTTATAGTGAATTATTATCATATAATCAATTTTAGTTGATGCATTGGGAATTTTGTTGTGTATATTATTCGACATTAAATTTTTAGGAATTCTAATAGTTGCGAACCGAAGAAGCAATTTTTAGAGTAAGCCGCAAACAAAAGAGGCGTTGTCATTCTTCTTAAGGCATGGAAGAAAACTAAGGGTCAGAATAGATGTTGCTTGTGCATTAGCAATATCATGAAAGAGGAGAAATATGACAACTATTTTTCTAACAATTTTGAAAATAGTGACTCTATATGGTACACCTAGTTTTTTTCATTAGATTACACTGATGAAAGGTCTATGGTTTGCACCAGTGGGAATTTAGATGAACAAAATATTTTTTAGAAGATACCAAATTCACCTTTAGATTCACATCAGTGAGTCAAATAGAGTTGGTTCAATACTTTGGGACAATGTTTGGTAAGTGGACGTGTGTTTTTTGTTGCGAAGGGTTTTGACAGGAAAAGTTGCAAGGCTGGAAGATAATGTGATTTTTTTTCAGATTGAAGTCAATATTGTTATAGTGGTAGGTTGTTATTTTCAAAAAAATCTAGTTGTTGAGTTTAGTGTCTTCAAATGTTTTATTAGTTCTTACGAAGTCATATTGCATATTGTAAAATTCATGGTGCATTATCGATGGAGCCTGACACTTTTAGCATTGTTTAGATTTGTGGGGGAGTCTAAGAGTATTTCTTTAAATGGAGCAAAATGAAATATTAATAGAAAAGTTTCAAGGTTCAGAGTTTCACACATGGCAGATCAAGTTACAATTGGTCTTTATTGAAAAGGATCTATGGGATGTGGTAAGTGGGGCAACAAGGCCGACTGGTGTCGATCAAATTGGAAAGTGGACTGCAAAGGATAGGAAATAGCTCTAATTGGTCTTGGACTTTCAGATGCATACCTCCACCACATTCACTTATCAAGACCTCAAAGGAAGCGTGGGATAATTTGATGCCTTGTTTGGATCAAAAGCATCAAGTGCAGAGATGGGTCTAAAGCAAAAATTGTTCTGGCTGAAAAATAATGGAGGGTGACAATATTGTTCAACATATTAGTAAGTTTCGCTCCCTATTGAATCAATTAATTGGGATAGATGCTAAAGTAGTTGATGATGGTTCAAAGGCTATTTTACTAAATACCATGCCTCCCAATTATGGCAATATTGTTTTCACATTAAATAAAGTAGATGCAACACTGGAAGAAATAATATCCACTTTGATTGATGAAGGAACCAAGAAAATTGAATCAATTATAGAGGAAACTACAATGTATGGAAAAAATTAGCTTAATCATTCTTCCAAATCTAGTTCTTCTACATCAAAGGAAAATTGTTCTTCAAGAAAAGAATTATGTGCTACTATTGCAAGAAAAAAGGATATATTGTAATGAATTGCACTCAGTGAGAAAAGGATCTCCTTGATGGAAAGCTAAATATAGATAATGCATTGGCTGCAAATGATGATGAAGAGTGCCTTCATGAAGTGGCTACTAAAAACCCTCGACATGAAGATAGTGAGGAGGAATATGTTTTCTAGATAAAATTATTAGATGATAGAGGCACGAAAAGTTGGAGGACATTCAATAACCTATCATGAGTCACTAACGATGGGGTTGCAAAATTGTTTTAGTGGAAAAATAACTTCAGACAAAATGACTAAAGCCAAGATCAATTTCTAGGTTGTAGCAGCAATGGTCTCATATCATTTATGATTAGAGTAGAAATTATCTATAGTGGTGGTTGCATACACGACAATGAGGTCTTGGTGTTCAAGCTTTGTATGTTGTGGCTGGATGTGTATGTCACCAATCACATTTCTTAGTTGTATGTAAATGGATGTGTTTGTCCCCATTCACAAGATGGTGTAAGTGACGGGAAGTGTTTGTCCCCAGTCACATAAGCTAGTGGTTAAGATTGGATGTGTTTGTCCCCAATCACAAGAGTTGGTAATTATTATAGGATGTGTGTGTCCCCAAATATAAAATTATTGTGAGTAGATGTCTATGTCCTTGTTCATAACCTTGATGTTGAATAGATGTGTTTGTCCCAATCCTAACTTGATTTAAGGCATAGGATAGATGTGTTAGTCACTATCCTTGGTTCCATGGGTAGATGTGTTTGTACCTATCCTTGGATGAAACCATAAGTAAGTATAGTGAGGCAAGTTCCACTATTACTTGTCATGAATAGATGTGTATGTCCCTACTCATACCTTAGGACGAACTACTGAGTGTGGTGATCAAGTATTGTGATGTACTTGTTGGAAGTATGTGTTGATGTGGTTCTCATTGATTTCTAACTTGTTGTCCCAAAATGGCATTGGTCCAGAATGATTGTGGTGTAGAGATATCTTGTTGTGTTGATGTTGTAGATGTTCATTGTTTGTTTTGGAAGTGTTTTGAGTCTTAAAAGTGTTGTTGGTGTTGTTTATTATGGTTATCTTTGTCGGATATAGTTTTGGTATCATGGATATGATTGTTTTGTGGTCTAAAAATATCATTGTGTTCTCTGGGTGTTGTAGTAATGTTAGTTGTTGGTTGTGATATTCTATGTTTGACCTATCCTTAGTTAGGGATATGATTTATGCGAGATTTTTTTATGTGTTATAGGTGTCATTGCAGCATGTGGAAATCCATATTTGAGTTGCTTGCATTGGAGAATATGTTTTGATCGTTAATTACTTATATGAATGTGTAGAGTGTGGATATGCTATTGGTTATATTTTGGTGATTGTGGATCAATGAATTAATCTTTGGGAGATTTGTTTTGGTCCTCTATTACTCCTAGAGTGGATCAACATGTGTATTTTTTGTCTGGAAGGTATCTTTTGTTTCAAGCCAACTTGAGTCAATCTTTGATGATCTATCTTATATATAAGGATGTATATGATTTATTTGTGTAGTGGTAAGGAAGAAAAGTGTGATGAGGTATGGAATGCAAATGCATGATGCAAAGATAATCAATAGAGAAGAAGATTTGTGTTCGAATGATATGCAAGTTGTGTTGAGACTATGATAGAGATATGAGACAGAGTGTTGGTAGCTAAGGTCTAAGTTGTGTGTTTTGATGTTAGTCACTTGATGCAGAGTTCAAGGACAAATTAATGATCAGAAGATCCTTTTTTCATATTATTTTTGTATCTTGCCTTGAGTGCAGTTAGCTTCAGGTTTTGCAAGTCCTCTTTTGTATATTGCACCATGAGAAGTTAGCCTTGGTTTGCAAGTCCAAAGCAGTTAGCTCTTTTCTTTTTAATCTGATATACATAGTGCATATATATTGTGGTTAGGTCCTCACAATGGTTTTTCCCTATTTGGGTTTTCCACATAGAAAATCTTCATGTTCATGTGTTGGATGTGTGTTGAAGTTTAATAGTTTGTATGTTGCATTTAATTTTTGTTTTTGACTATTTCCTCCCCCTCCCATTCTTGTCTTGGGTTCAACAATTGGTACTAGAGAAAAGTTCCTCTTGAGTAAGCTTAACCGCTTGAGGTAGATTAAATATAGCACAAAACATGCATTACAAAGTTCCAATCTTTGATGGTATAAATTTATCATATTGGAAGGAGGGAATGGAGTCATATTTGGAGACATTGCATAATAGAATTTGGGAAATCATTCATACTAGATATACACCTCCACAAGGTGGTACTCAGACTCTGGATGAGATAAAGTTTAAGGAGACTAATGTGAAGGCTAAAGATATAATTTTCAGTTGTATAAGTGATTCAGTGTTTGGAGGGGTAAAAGGACTGAAGGAAGCAAAATTTGTATGGGAAAAGCTATCTTTGGCATATGAAAGAGATACGAAGACAAAGTAGGATAGGCTAATGAATCTAAAGCAGAAATATGAGTATCTAAGAATGTTGGAAGATGAAAGTGTTTAGAACTATATTCGTAGAGTGACTGATCTTGTTGGTGACATTAGAGCTATCGGTGGACATTTGAAAGAATGTGATGTTGTTCATAAGATATTGCTAACTTTGCCTAAATCCTACAAGCCACAGAGATGTGCTATATAAGAGAGAAATGATTTGAGTAAGTATACCATTGATCAACTTATTAGTACTTTAGCAGCCTATGAGATTTCAGATTTGGAGGAAGAGAAAAGAGAAACAAAAGAAGCGACATTTAATATTTTAAGGCATGATGATCTGGAATGCAGTGGAGATCTAGATGAAGCTGAAGAAAATGTTGTGAGAAGATTGTAGTGAGGCATTGGAAAATACAAAGGTAAGTAACCTCTGAAAATTTCTTCTTGTGGTAGAATTGGACATTATGATTTTAGTTGTACTTATAGAGAAGACTATAACAGACCGAATGATGATGAGAAGAAAAACAAGTTTAAGAGACACAAATTTAACAAAAGAGAGAAGAAGGGCTTATGTTCTATTGAGGAGCATATATCAGAAGATGAAGTTGATGATGATTCAAATGAAGAATCCCTTATTTTTTGGTAATTGAAGATAAGGAAGATGCTTTGAAGAAACTAGAAGAGGAGAGAATAGTTAAGATTGCATTGCATGCTAAGATAGAACCAAGTACATGGATTATAGACTCTAGATGTTCAAATCATATGATCGGTGATAAAGACAAGTTTATTAATCTCAAGAAGTATGATGGAGGATCAGTGAAGTTTGTCGAAGAAGATGATGCAATTATTTGAGGTATTGGAAGTGTTTCAATTGATGGTAAGCATAAAATTGATGATGTTTATTATATTGAAGGATTAAGATATAGTTTGTTAAGTGTTAGTCAGATGCGTAGAAAAGGATATGAAGTGTTGTTAGTAGCATCGGGTATATGATCATAAAAGAGAAGACTGGTAAAAGAGTTGCAGAATGAGATAGAACAGGTGGAAGTGTATAATAGAGATATCAAGGATAAAAAGGAGAATAAGTGTTTTCTAATGCAAATTAATGAATGTTGGTTGTGGCATAAAATAATGGGACATGTCAATTTTGATAATATGATCAAGATTGGCAGATCTGAAGTAGTTAGAGATTTAACGAGACTTGTGAATCCTACTGACATTATGTGCAGAGAAAGTCTAGATTGGGAAAGAAAACAAAGAGAAGATTCAAGAATAAGTAATATTCTACATCAAAACCATGGGAGTTGATTCATACAAATTTGTGTGGACCTACAAGAACAAGAGGTTTGAATGGTGAAAGGTATTTCACATTACTTATATAAGATTTCTCTAGAATGACTTGGGTTACATTTCTAAAGGATAAATCTGAGGCTTTTGATAGATTTAAAGTTTTCAAATCCATGGTTGAAAATAAAGCAGATGCTAATATTAAGTGTGTAAGATCAAACATAGGAGAATTCACTTCATGGGAGTTTGATAACTTTTGTGAAATTCATGGGATTAAAAGGTACTTTTCTACTCTGAGCATTCCTCAGTAGAATGGTGTTGTGGAAAGGAAAAATAGAATTGTTATTGAGATGGATAGGACTTTGTTAAAATATACTAATCTGACTAATGTATATTGGAAATAAGTAGTGCATATTGCTATGTATCTTCTTAATAGGGTGTGAATAGGAGAATCATACCAAAACACCCTTCGAGCTATGAAATGGAAGACCACCTACTGTGAAGTATTTTAAAATATTTGGAAGAAAATGCTATATTAGAAGAGATGCGGACAACATTGGGAAATTTGACTCCATATCTAATGAAGGGATATTTGTGGGATATTCTATATATAGTAAGGCTTATCAATGTTTCAACAAAAGGCTGAATAGAATAGTGGAAAGTACAACTATGAAGGTGTCAAAGAATAGAATTAAAGAGAACCTAATACTAAGTCCAGTATTGAGATTGTTCCATTTGTTCCACAGAAGATAAGTAATCCCAAAGAAAACAAAGAGAAGTAAATAAATGATGTTGAAGAAGAAGGAAAGGAGAATTTAGTGAAATTTTCTACTAAGTATGTTCAAAAGCATCATTTCAAAAATTAGATAATTGGACATAAGATAGAAGGTGTTCAAACAAAAAGGAAGATTGCAGAAGCTCAAGAACAAGCCAATTATTATTTTCTATCTATGATAGAATTGAAGACTTATGAGGAAGCAAGTAAAGATGAGAGTTGGTTAAAAGAAATGGAAGAAGAATTAAATTAGATCTAAAAGAACAAGACTTGGGAGCTGGTACCTAGAGCGGTGGACAAGAATGTAATAGGAACTAAGTGGGTATTCAGGAATAAGTTGAATGAGCAAGGACAGGTGACAAGGAATAAAGTAAGACTGGAATGCAAAGGATATTCTTAGGTGGAAGGCAAAGACTTTGAATAAACTTTTGCTTTAGTAGCAAGGATGGAAATTATTCGTATGTTTCTTGCATTTTTTACTTACAACAAATTTAAAGTTTATCAATGGATGTCAAATCAACATTTTTGAATGGAGGTCTAGAAGAAGTTTACATTAATCAACCGAATGGTTTCAGACTGACAAAAGATCCAGATATGGTGTGCAGACTAAAGAAAGACTTGTATGGTCTTAAACAAGCATTGAGGGTGTGCTATGCGAGATTGGACACGTATTTGATTCAACAAAATTTCAGGTTAGGTACAACAAACAGTAATCTTTATTTCAAAACTGATAGAGACAAGTTGTTAATTGTTATAGTTTATGTTGATGGCATTATATTTGGAGGAGATGATAGTTTATGTAAAGAATTTGCTAAAGAGATGCAGAAAGAATTTGAAATGTCAATGATTGGTGAGTTATCTTCTTTCTTGGGTTGCAAGTTATTCAATTAAAAAATGGAATATTTCTCTTCGAGCAAATTTATGAAGAAAATGTTGAAGAAGTTTGGTTTTGATGATTGCAAACCTATTATAACTCCTTTAACCGTTGGATGCAAGTTAAGCAAAGATGATGACTCTTTGGAGGTTGAACGAAAGAAGTAAAAGTCGATGATTGGTGGATTGTTGTATTTGACTATGTTCAGACTAGATATCATACATGTTGGTAGCTATATTTCAAGCAAATTCGAAGGAGACACATGAGCAATTTGTAAAGAGAATTTTTAGATATTTGAAAGGTACTATAGATTATGGACTTTGGTACAAAAAAGGTGGATATTTTATATTGAAATCCTATACTGATGTAGATTGGGCCGGAAGTGTTGATGATCATAAGAGTACAAGTGGCACGGTGCATTCTTTTTAGGGGATAGATTGGTCTCTCAGTTTAATAAGAAACAAGATTCAATTTCACTATCTACTACTGAAGTAGAATATATTATAGTGGCATCTTGTTGTACTCAATTAATGTGGATGAGATAGACTCTTAAGGATATCAAGGTAGCATATGTTGAAGGAATTCCTATTATGTGTGACAATACAAGTGTAATAAACATTTCAAAGAATCTAGTTATGCATTCAATAATAAAGTATATTTCAATTAGATATCACTATTTAATGGAGAAAGTTGTTGAGCGGGAAGTTAGATTGGAATGCATTTCTACAAAAGAGCATGTTGTAGATATTTTCATGAAGGCATTGGCAAAGGATACATTTGAGTTTCTTCGGGAGAAGCTTGGGGTTATTGCTCCTCCTTCTTCTAGCTAGGTGCATTATGGGGATGCATCTATCCAGGTGGATATTTCATGGCTGTTTCATGACCTAGATTGATGCTATGGCTGCTCTCAGGGGGAGTAGTGGTGTGTGCAATGTTGTTGTGACCTTTGTCCTTGATGTAAAAGGGGGAAAGATTGAGCAAGCTTGATCTTTGGGGGAGAGATTGAGTAAGTTCTCTAAAAGGAGAGAGATTGAGTAATTCTAAGAGAGAGATTGAGCTAAAGTTGTGTAGCAGATTCTGATATGGGGAGAATTTGTGTAGATTCAATTTGTGGAGAGATATTGAGTAGTATTTGAGTATGGTCAAGTGTTGTCAAGTGTTGCCATCAATGAGAAAGGGGAGATTGTTAGAAGTATGTGTTGGTGTGGTTGTTGATGGAAAAGGGGGGAGATCGAGCAAGTTTGATCTTTGGGGAAGAGATTGAGTAATTTATGGCAAAGGGGAGAGATTGAGAAAAGAGTGTGTAAC
Organism: Cryptomeria japonica; assembly: GCF_030272615.1. NCBI lineage: Eukaryota > Viridiplantae > Streptophyta > Pinopsida > Cupressales > Cupressaceae > Cryptomeria > Cryptomeria japonica. Next base: position 472,993,929 of record NC_081407.1, on the reverse strand, counting down.
AGATTCTGATATGGGGAGAATTTGTGTAGATTCAGTTTGTGGAGAGATATTGAGTAGTATTTTAGTATTGTCGAGTGTTGTCAAGTGTTGCCACCAATGACAAAGTGGGATATTGTTGGAACTATGTGTTGATGTGGTTGTCATTAATGTAAAACTTGTTGTTCTAGAATGGCATTGGTCTGGAATGTTTGTGGTGCAGAGATATCTTGTTGTGTTGATGTTGCGGGTGTTCATTGTTTGTTCTAAAAGTGTTCGAGTCTTGTAAGTGTTGTTGACATTGTTTATTATGGCTATCTTTGTTGAATATAGTTTTGGTATCATGGATATGATTGTTCTGTGTTCCGAAAATATCTTTATGTTCTTCAAGTGTTGTAGCAATGTTAGTTGTTGGTTGTGATATTATATGCTTGACCTATCCTTAGGTATGGATATGAGTTGTAGGAGATTGTTTGATGTGTTATGGGTCTCACCATAACATGTGGAGATCCATATTTGAGTTTCTTGCATTGGAGAATATGTTTTGACCATTAATTGTTTATACGGATGCATAGAGTGTCGATATGTTGTTGGTTATGTTTTGGTGATTGTGGATTGGTGAATTGATCTTTCAGAGATGTGTTTTGGTCCTCTCTTTCTTTTGTAGTGGATCAGTGTGTGTATTTTTGGTCAAGAAGGTATATTTTGTTTATGACCAACTTGAGTCAAGCTTTGATGATCTATCTTGTATATAAGGATGTGTATGATTAAGTTGTGTAGCACGGTAAGAAAGAAAAGTGTGATGAGGTGTGGAATGTAGATGCATGATGTAAAGATAATCAGTAGAGAAGAAGAGTTGTGTTCAAATAATATAAAAGTTGTGTTGAGATTATGACAAAGATATGAGATAGAGTGTTGGTAGTTGAGTTCTTATTTGTGTGTTTTGATGTTAGTCACTTGATGCGGAGTTCAAGGAAATCTTCATGATCAAGAGATCCTTCATTTCATATCATTGTTGTATCTTGTCCTGAGTGCAATTATCGTCAGGTTTTGCAAGTCTTGTTTTGTATCTTGCACCATGAGAAGTTAAGCCTTGGTTTGCAAGTCCAAAGAAAATAGTTCTTTTCTTTGTAATATGACATACATAGTGGATATATATTGTGGGCAAGTGCTCACTGCAGTTTTTCCCTATTTGGGTTTTCCATGTAGAAATTTTTTGTGTTCATGTGTTGGATGTGTGTTGAAGTTTAATTTTTTATATGTTGCATTTAATTTTTGTTTTGGACCAATTCCCCCCCCCCATCTTAGTCCCACCTTGGGTTCAACAGTATTTTCTCCCCATGTTCACACTAAGGCAGGGTGTTGGGAATTAATGTTCACATAGGTTTTAGGATTATTGCATCATTAACTTGGGTTATTCATTAAGGGGTGTTGATATATGTGTGTTATAAATAAGTGTCATAATATTAAGTTGTTGAGAAACAACTTAATATTATTATTAGTCACATGGTTTGTTGATAGGTTAGTATAATAATGGTTGTACGAGCTTGGTTGTAGGAAGTTGAGTTGTTAAATCAACTCATATATTTAGTAGAGTTATTATAGGAGGTTTCCTATAATATAGGAAATGGAATCCTATATATGTGTAATGTATTTTATTGAAAAAAAAGAGGAAGTGCATATTATTTTGTGTTGTGTTATTTGCAACTTCTTCATTTTCTATGATTAGATTTTCTATTATTGTACCAGAGTGTTGGTTGTTCTTGTGACATACCTCCACATTTGCCAATCTTCCTCTAGTCATAACTCCTTGAAATTTGTTTCCAATTATCTGATCTTCGGAATGATTTAATCTTACATACCGGGGTGTTTTTGCTTGTTGTTCTTCAGTGACTGTTGAATATCCAGATGATGTTGTTGTAACTAGATCACCATTCTATACCGATGTATTCATAGTAGGTTCATTTTTTATTATCTCTATTGCCGGTTCAATGTCTGTGTACCTTGAATTTCCTCTAAATTGTTCATCAATCTTCACATTTGCACTCTCAACAATTTTCTGCAATCTCGTGTTAAAACATCTATATGCCTTGCTCTTAGATGAATAACCAAGAAATATTCCTTCATCACTTATAGGATCAAATTTTCCAATATACTCATCTCTTCTAATATAGCATTTACTTCCAAATATTCTGAAATATTTAAGAGTAGGAGTATTACCAAACCATAGTTAATGTGGGGTCTTACTGGTTTCTCCTCTAATGTGAACTCTGTTGAATGTATAAACAGTTGTATTGACCACTTCTCTCCAGTATATATGAGGTAGATTTGCTTCTGATATCATACTTCTGGCTGCATCCAAGATAGTTATCTTTTTCCTTTCCACAACTCCATTCTGCTGGGGTGTCTGGGGTGTTGACAACTGTCTTCTGATCCCATTCACTTCACAGAATGTATTAAATTCCTTAGATGTGAACTCACCTCCTTGACCTGTTGGCATATGTGTAGAGTATGATGACATGATGATATTGCATGTTGTCATTGATGTCGATATGTTGAAGAGTGAATTGGTATATTGAAGTAAGCAACTTGCAAGAGAACTGGTATGATGTTGTGAACCGATATATGTGAAAAAGTGAAGCAGTATGTCTGTCCAAGTGAACCGATATGTTGGAATGTGAACCGGTATATGGAATGTTTTGGATCCAGGTTTCATATGGTATGACTACTGGTTGGTAGTCTAAGCTTTAGGGTTTCCGGTTGAAGTGTTCCAAGCCTGTGTGATTCAACCGATGACATCGTGTGATGAGTTAGCATTGTAATGAAGAACAAATTGTGTTGCCATGTCAGCCTTGTGTGCGTGAAGGATCTTGCATGAAGGAGATTGATCCTATCTACCTCAAGAATGTGTGAAGTCTCTGTAAACGGTGGAGAATGCGTGATGGGTTATCAGCCTCCAAGAAGCGGTGAAGAATGAACATTAGAGAACATCTTGAGATCTGTTCAAGACTGTTGTAATCAATGCAACATGTTCAACAGTTAGGATTGAACCGACTGAATTGCTTAACCTAAATGTTTAGGGTTTAGGGTTTATGCTACTGACCTATCTTTCCTATAAGGTCGATGTTGTTTTCATGTTGAGGTTGTTGGCAAATGTTGTGTGTGTATCTAAATGTAGAGATACGTGATTCTTGCCAGACCAGATAAGAGAATAGATACATGCAGAGTGTGATTGCAGAAGGAAGGAACTAAAGCGGATTTGCATTGGCATTGAAGTGCTATTACCAGATCATTGTAATACCTGTTGACCTCTAACCACTTCAACAACTCAAAAATCCCTTAATAGGGTAGCTTTAACCGGCTTGCTGTAAATCCTTTAACAGGGTGACTCAAAATCTTTGAGTTCTTAAAATCCTCTAACAAGGTAACCTTTAACAGGGTTTAACCCTTAACCGGGTATTTTAGCCATCCCTTAACCGGGTGATCCCTAGCAGGATCAGTTCCTAACAGAACCTATTGTAAACTCTTTAACCGGACTACGCTCCTAACAAAGCAGACTTCAAAAGGGTTCAAAGAACAACTTGTGGGTATTCATCCCCACCGTGGTTTTTCCCAGTTGGGTTTCCACGTGAAAAAATATGTGTGCTATGTGTGATGCTTTTCATGTGATGCTTTGTTATTTTCTGTCAAGCGGTAAAGCATGTTGAACCAGTAAGTCTTTAGATTTCTGTTGATGTATTACTAGTGTATGCATATGGGTGAAGTGGAAATAAGATGTTAGATTGTGTGGAAAGCTAAGAGTTACTGGTTTATGTCTTTCACATTCTTACTGTGTTTAACCGGCAGTAATCTAGTTTAGACCGGTGTTATTTCTTGCCAATCAAGTGCAGTGTTTTCAGTCAAACCGGTTCAAGGAAAAGTGTTTTTGCCTGTACAGATTCACCCCCCCCCCTCTCAGTACCAGTTTGGTACTAATTGTTCATCATTGATTCATCATGATCTGATCTCAAACATTTGATTTTCTTGTTGGTTTCATTTTCTACCATCACCTTGAATAGTTTGAATTTCCCAAATGCTTTAGATTTTTCTCTAAGAAAAGTAACCCAACACATTCTAGAATAGTCATCAATGATTAGCATAAAATATCTATCTCCTTGTATACTTCTAGTTCTTGCTGGACCACATAAACCAGTATGAATTAAATCAAGAACATTGTTAGACTTCTCCGGAATACTCTTGAAAGATGCTCTAACTTGCTTTCCAAATTGACATTCCTTGCATACCGGATTGTGAGGTTTAACAATCTTAGGTAAATCTCTAACTCCCTTACTAGTACTGATTTTCACAATACAATCAAAATTTACAAGACAAAGTCTTTTATGCCATAACCAACTTTCATCAATATGTGCAATCAAACATGCTTTCTCATTATTGTTCAAATGAAAGATATTACCTCTAGTCTGATTACTGGTTGATATTTCCAAACCAGTTCTGTTTAAGATTTTGCATTTACCATTCTTAAATTGTAACTGAAATCCTTTCTCAACTAATTGACCAACACTCAAAATATTATGCTTCAAACCTTCAACATAGTAAACATTATCAGTATTGTGCTTACCATCAAAAGATATAGTGCCTTTTCCTTTGATCAAACAAGCTTTATCATCTCCAAAACTTACTAGACCTCCATTGTAATCCTGAAAGGTTAATAATTTACTCTTATCTCCAGTCATATGATGTGAACATCCTGAATCAATAATCCATTCATCCTTATCTTCAACTTTAGCTGCCAGGGCCTGCTCTACCAGTTGAACAGTAGGTTCTGAATGATCTTCTGTTATAGCAACAAAATCCCATCCATTGTCTGTTGGATCCTCATTAGAATCATCAGTAACTCCTTCATCAGCATAATAACAAGATTTGTCTCTATTCTTCTTGAATTTGTATTTTTGATAGTCAGGGTTAGGCTTATATGTTCTTTTAGCTTCTTCTCTTAATCTTGCATGTCTATCAGGACACCTAGATGCCATATGACCAATCTTATTAAAGTTAAAACATTTAAAGGGTGCTTTACCTTCATACTTACTTCCAATAGGACCTTTAGGCATTTTCCTTACAAATAGTGCTTCAAGTTCTTCAATTTCTTCATTTTCTCTCCTGCTTTCTTCAAGTTCTCTTGCATAGAAGGCTTTCCAATCAGATTTATCAGAAAATGATGATGATGTTGCAGTTGATGATGATGCCTTGAAAGATAGATCTGTCTTGATAGTAGTAACAAGATTAAATTCCTCAAGCTCAAAAGTTGAAAGTTTTCCAACCAAAGTGTCTCTAGATACTGATGCATTAGGCATTGTTCTTAATTCATTTATAGTAGTAACTTTCATTTTATATGTCGGTGGCAAAGCTCTTAAAACTTTAGAAACAACCTCATCTTCACTTAAGGTTCCTCCACAACATTGTATACCCAAAACAATTTCATTTACTCTTTCCATAAAAGTAGAAATTCTTTCATCTTCTTCCATTTTTAGACGTTCATACCTGACCCGGAAGCATTCAAGTTTTGCAATTTTGACTATGGAATCTCCTTCATTCAATGTTTCTAGTTTGTCCCAAATAGATTTAGAAGTAGATCTATCTAAAAATCCCATGACTTGTTGATCAGACAATGCGCTCAAAAGTGCTTCTCTTGCTTTGCAATCATTTTCCTCATCTTTTCCCAAGGTTGGTGGATTAGGCTGACCGGGAGTAGGAGTAGTATAACCATTCTTTGTAACCTCCCATATATCATTTCCAATGCAATTCAAGTGTGTCTCCATCCTGATCTTCCATATGCCATAGTTAGTTCCATCAAGTTTCGGACCATCCTTCCTGAAATAGTTGGTAGACATTGGATCTCCTCAAGTTGTTAAACTTTTGCAAAAAGAGGACTAAGCTTTGATACCAATTGTTAGGTACCAGAGACAACTAAGAGGGGGGCATGAATCAGTTGTCTAATAAATTCAACCAAAAACAACTTAACCAAAACTTAATACTTAATACCGGTAAACCAAACTTTATGTCGGTAGACAGTTTCAACAGTTAATAGCAATACCGATAAAGATTAATGCATGAAACAGAAAGACAATAACATCCACAACACATAACACCAATGTTTGTACGTGGAAACCCTGTAAGGGGAAAAACCATAGTGGGAAGCCTTACCCACAATCAAATGATACTGCTGCAGATAGTATGTGTTTACAATATGGATTCTGCACATGCAGAAAAGCCAGCTGCCTAGAGCTCACTGCTGAATCACAAAATGAGAGTCACACTGACTACAATTGGATGGTTATATCCAATGATAATGTATTGCACAAAATAGCATCTTCATATGCTGGATTCAGTACCGGTGTAGTTCTGATTGCCTTCACAAAACCCTCCTTCAACCTTCAAATGATGTCTGCATGTATAGCTCTCCTTATTTTTGCATATACTCTATTACAATTCTTCTTCCCAATCGCATATCGATCTTACAAATAAGATCTTACATATATACCATAACCTAAGACGAATTGAATAGGTCGTCTCACTAAAAGATATTACAATAAAATTAATTACAAACAAATCAATATCCGATGCATGATGTCGGCTCAATGCATTTACAATAATAATAAATCATCTCTAGATTATGTCGTGCTGATCTGGAGTAGATAAGTCTGTCGGTGCTTATCCTGGACCTATTTGCCGGTAATAGCAAATATGCAAACCCGAATAAATAGATAACCAAATCGCCAAAACAAAGTGATAGAATAATGTCTTCGACATAACTAAGTAGTTTCCAAGTCATTCCAAGTACCGGTGAACAATATAATCTGTCGGTGAACCAAATACCAGTGTTTTGCATAAGTCTTTGTCTTGCCGGTGAACATAACCAAAATCTCCAAGTGTTGATAAGTAATGACAGGCGTTGACATCAATGACAAAACCATATCAGCATATCCAAAATACCAACAACAAAGATAATCAGTAGAGAAGAAGAGTTGTGTTCAAATTATATAAAAGTTGTGCTGAGACTGTGACAAAGATATGAGATAGAGTGTTGGTAGTTGAGTTCTTATTTGTGTGTTCTAATGTTAGTCACTTGATGCAGAGTTCAAGGAAATATTCATGATCAAGAGATCCTTCATTTCATATCATTGTTGTATATTGTCCTGAGTGTAGTTATTGTCAGGTTTTGCAAGTCTTGTTTTGTATCTTGCACCATGAGAAGTTAAGCCTTGGTTTGCAAGTCCAAAGAAAATAGCTCTTTTTTTTGTAATATGATATACATAGTGGATATATATTGTGGGCAAGTGCTCACTGCAGTTTTTCCATGTAGAAATTTTTTGTGTTCATGTGTTGGATGTGTGTTGAAATTTAATTTTTTATATGTTGCATTTAATTTTTGTTTTGGACCGATTCCCCCCCCCCCCCCATCTTAGTCCCACCTTGGGTTCAACAGTAATTTCTCCCCATGTTCACACTAAGGCGGGGTGTTGGGAATTAATGTTCACATAGGTTTTAGGATTATTGCATCATTAACTTGGGTTATTCATTAAGGGGTGTTGATATATGTGTGTTATAAATAAGTGTCATAATATTAAGTTGTTGAGAAACAACTTAATATTATTATTAGTCACATGGTTTGTTAATAGGTTAGTATAATAATGGTTGTACGAGCTTGGCTGTAGGAAGTTGAGTTGTTAAATCAACTCATATATTTAGTAGAGTTATTATAGGAGTCCTATAATATAGGAAATGGAATCCTATATATGTGTAATGTATTTTATTGAAAAAAAAAGAGGAAGTGCATATTATTTTGTGTTGTGTTATTTGCAACTTCTTCATTTTCTATGATTAGATTTTCTATTATTGTACCAAAGTGTTGGTTATTCCTGTGACTATTTATATCCAACATAGTGAAGATGGTATGAAACTACAAGCGAGACGAGACTCAAACCTCAGTGGAAGATACTTATTCAGTTTGTTGTGAGATTAGAGTTGGAAATATTTATTTCCTATGCTTGTGAATACTAAAGATTGGTGGTGAAGATCTGCAAAATGCCTAGTATTTGGAGTTTCCTTCTTCTCAAAGAATGACATAGATTCGAGATGGGTCTCAAAATTTTATTGTCATTTAACATAGCAATGGTTATTTATAGTGACTTATTATCATATAATCAATTTTAGTTTATGCATTGGGCATTTTGTTTTGTATATTATTCGACATTGATTTTTAGGAATTCTGATAGTTGCAAATGGAAGAAGAAATTTTTAGAGTAAGCCACAAACAAAAGAGATGAAGTAAGGGGCAGAAGTGATGTTGCTTGTGCATTAGTAAAAGCACAAAAGAGGATAAATACAACAACTATTTTTCTAGCAGTTTTGAATACAGTGAGTTTGTATGGTACACCTATGTTTTTCCCTTAGATTACACTAATGAAAGGTCTATGGTTTATGTTAGTGGGAATATATTAGTAGAGGGATGCTCAAATTATTCTTTAGAAGAAACCAAATTCACCTTTAGATTCACATCAACAAGTCAAATAGAGTTGGTTGAATACTCTGGGACAATGTTTGGTAAGTGGACGTGTGTTTTTTGTTGTCAAGATTTTGATAGGAAAAGTTGCAAGGCTGAAAGTTAATGTGAGTTTTTTTTAGATTGAAGTTAGTAGTTTTATAGTGGTAGGTTGTTATTTTAAAAAATATAGTTGTTAAGTTTAGCGTCTTCAAATTTCTTATTAGTTATTCCAGAGTCATATTGCATATTTTCAAATATAAGGTGCATTATTGGTGGAGCCTGACACCTTTATTATTGTTTAGATTTGGGTGGGGATTCTAATAGTATTTCTTTAAATTGATAAAAATGGTATATAGATAGAAAATTTTCAAGCTTTAGAGTTCCACACATGGAAAATCAAGTTAAATTGATCCTTATTGAAAATGATTTGTGGGATGTGGTAAATGGAGCAACAACAAGGTCGACTGATGCTAATGAAATTGCAAATTGGACTGCAAAGGATAGAAGGGCAATAGATCTAATTGGTCTTGGACTTTCAGATGCATACCTCCACCACATTGACTTATCAAAGACCTCAAAGGAAGTCTGGGATAATTTGAATGCCTTGTTTGGATCAAAAGCATCAAGTGTAAAGATGGGTCTAAAGAAAAAATTGTTCGGGCTGAAAATGATGGAGCATCACAACATTATTCAATATATCAGTAACTTTTGCTCCCTATTGAATCCATTAACTAGGATAGATGCTAAAGTAGTTGATGATGATTCAAAGGCTATTTTGTTAAATACCATGCCTCCCAATTATGGAAACATTTTTTTCACATTAAACAAAGTAGATGCAACACTCGAATGAATAATATCCACTCTAATTGATGAAGGAACTAAGAAAAGTGAATCAATTATAGAGGAAACTGCAATGTATGAAAAAATAAGCCTAATCATTCCTCCAAATCTAGTTCTTATTCATCAAAGGAAAATCACTTCTTCAAGAACAAAATTTTGTGCTACTATTGCAAGAAAAAGGGACAAATTGTTACGAATTGTACTCAACAAGTGAAGGATCTCCTTGATGGAAAGTTGTACACATAAGTAATTGGCTACAAATGATGGTGAAGAGTGGCTTTATGAGGTGGCTACTAAAGACCCTCCACATGAATATAGTGAGGAGGAATATGTTCTCTAGATCAAATCACTGTAGGATGGAGGCATGGGAGGTTGGATGACATCTAACAACCTCTTGTGAGTCACTAGCGACTAGGTTGCAAAATTGTTTTAGTGACAAAAAAACTTGTGCCAAAATTACTAAAGCCAAAATCGGTTTCCAAGTGGCAGTGGCAACTATCTCATATCATTTATGATCGGAGTGGCAATGATATATAGTGGTGGTTGTATACACGATAGTGAGGGCTTTGTGTTCAAGATTTGTATGTTGTGGTTGGATGTGTATGTCCCCAATCACATTTCTTGGTTGTATGTGAATGGATGTGTTTGTCCCCATTCACAAGATGGTGTAAGTGACTGGAAGTGTTTGTCCCCAGTCACATAAGCTAGTTATTATGATTGGATGTGTTTATCCCTAATCATAAGAGTTGGTAGTTATTATTGGATGTGCGTGTCCCTGGTCATCATTATTGTGAGAAGATGTGTGTGTCAATGTTCATAAACTTGATGTTCGATAGATGTGTTTGTCCCTATCCTCACTTGATGTAAGACCTTGGATACATGTGTTAGTCCTTATCCTTGGTTCCATGGGTAGATGTGTTTGTCCCTATCCTTGGATGAAAGCATAAGTAAGCATAGTGAGGCAAGTTCCACTATTGCTTGTCATGAGTAGATGTGTATGTCCCCACTCATACCTCAAGATGAACTACTAAATATGGTCATCAAGTATTGTGATGTACTTTCTCCTAATGTTCACACTAAGGGGGGTGTATTGGGAATTAATGTTCATATGTGTGTTAGGATTATTGCATCATTAACCTAGGTTTGTCATTAAGGGGTGTTGATATATGTGTGAACATATAAATAACTGTCATAATATTAAGTTGTTGAGAAACAAATTAATATTAGTATTATTCACATGGTTTCCTAATAGGTTAGTATAATGGTTGTACGAATTTGGTTGTAGAAAGTTGAGTTGTTAAATCAACTCATATATTTAGTAGAGTTGTTATAGGAGGTTTATTATGATATAGGAAATCGAATCCCATATATATGTGTAATGTATTTGATTGAAAAATAAGAAGCATGTATTATTTTGTGTTGTTTTATTTGCAACTTCTTCATTTTCTATAATTAGATTTTCTATTAGGCTAGACAAATGGGACCAAGTCAACATTTGGTGTCTTTGAGGAGGAAATGGTTTGGGAAGCAAGCTCATGATCTTGGCATGATTTCTTTGTTAGTATTCTCTTGCACAATGATTCCTTTTAGTTTTAGTCGAGACTTGTGAAGGTTTAGGATCAATGGACATAGGCTTCATTTTTTCCCTTATATGAGGAGGAACATAAGAAACACCAATAGGTTGAGATATGTACTTATGCCAAGTGCTTTCCTTTGTAGGATGTAGGAGGTGGGACTGAGACATATATAAAAGGAATAGGAGTAGGAATAGGAATAATACTAGGTCCATATGAGGAGGAGTAATATCCATGGGCGTAGGATCTCTAGGTTTACTCAAGGCCATGATCATCTCATTTTTACAAATTTGATAAGATAAGAAAAGGATTTTGTTTCAAGGCTTAAGAGGCTCACATTGTTTAGGCCAAAAGTAATCAAGACTGAAATTTTTCAAGATTCGCAATGGGTTGGTAGAGGCTATGATTAATTGTTATAATAGTATCATTATGAGGGAATTTCAAACATTTTTGAATTGTAGAAGGGATAACTTTCATGGAAGAGATCCAAGGATGTCCCAATTTCATATGAAATTGATGTGATGTAGGAATAATAGAAAAGGTGACATATAAGAACTTAGTACCAACCTCAATGGAAAGAGTAATGGAGCCAATAGTAGGACAAAAAAAAATAACATACACCTTAACCATAACATCAAAATTATCATATTTTACTTGATGCAATTGTTGAGTATAAAGATGTTTATCATTAATCAAATTCACCTTACACATTAGATCAATGAACACCCCTCATGAGAGTTTGTATTTGATCTTTACAATGATATATAATAGGCCACTAGGTGCAACAATAGTATCACTAGGATCTAAAGTAATACATGTCTTTTGGAGGTATAGGTTTGTCAACAAGGTTCACAACTTTATTAGACTCTATGCCAAGGTTAGTAGGAGAAAAAGCAAGAGATTTAGACTCAACAACATTGTAAAATGATAAGGCAATGGATTGGTAAGAATTTTGAGGTTTTGATTAGGAGGAGCTACAAATTTATTCCCTTTATCATTGACACCAGCTACAGATATGGTATTATTATCAATGAAGTATTAGATATTTTTTCTCAACTAGTAACATTTCTCAATGTCATGGCCATGTTTTTGATTAAGGTAAAAGCAGGTTTTGAAGGGGCCCCGAAACCCTTTACAAAAATATCATGGCCATGTTGACAGTGATATTGAAAAAAATATTTATGATCATGGTAAGCTAAATGATTTAGAATTTTCAATTGGTTTTATGGGAGGAAGTTGCAACATCTTAGGATCCATAAACCTCAACATTTTACTATGAAAAGATTCATAAAGGGGAGTTAATTATTTTCTATAGTATTTGGAAAAAGATGTCACAGATGTCATGGCTGCCACTTGAGTGTTGATGTTATCTTTTATCTTGATGAATCATTTGTTTGGTTTGAACTTCATAAATGATTGTTGATCACTCTCATTATTATCAACTAGAGCCATTGAAGAGGATGATTCAAATTGACTCACTTGAAGCTAATAATTGTGAAGCATTGAACACAATTGCGTAAAAGAAGTAAACTCGGAAAATAGAAGCTTATCTCTAATATATTTTTGTAAATTAGCAATATAAATTCTTTGAACATCATGATCAGGTACAAGATAAACAATTTGAAAAAAAATGTTTATATCTACCAATAAAATCAGTCACTTTTTCTTTAACTCCTTGCTTATAATGAATTAAATCAGTCAAAGTAATCTTAGAACCAATTATTTTTGGGAATTTATGAATGAAAGCATTAGCCAATTGTTGAAATGAAGTAATAGAAGAAGGAGACAAATAAAAATACCATTGCAAGGCTTTATCTCTAAAGGTTCTAGTAAATAATTTAGCCATAAGTTTTTGGTCATGAGAAAAATCACTACACAAAGTTTGAAATGTCTTCACATGAGTCAAGGGGTCAACTTTTACATTGTACAACTCCAATTGAGTAACTTTCATATGCTTAGGAGAAACCGCACTAACAATGTCATCAAATAGTGGTCTCACTACATCAAATATGGGAACATCTACATCGAATATGGGAACATTGAACTTGAATTGAGTTATGGAAGCCAATTGATGTTCTAAGGATGTAATAGTTTGAGCTAGGTTATTGATAGTTGCTTTGGTGGATGTATTGAAATTAGACATATTAGATTGTGTTGGAGGATTGTATGTAGGTGGAGGTCAAGAATAAGGAGGGTGAATATTATGGTATGTTGATATGGGAGATGGTTGTGAAACAAATGGAAGACTCATAAAAGGAGGTATGCAAGAATATTGACTAATAGGATTTCCCCCATCACTAACATGTGTGGGATTAGCATTTTTTGTGGAAGTAGTCATGATAGAAGATGTAAACTTAGGCATACTAAGAAAGGATGTAGGCATAGGAATGGAATGATTAAATTGGCTAGTGGGTTGAGAATAACCAAGGGCTTTGACACAAATTTTGATTGGCATAATATTATTATCAACTATATGAGCAAGGCCACACAACAAATCCACACCTATCTTATCATTTTGCACCATTCTTTTCAATCCTTCAATCAAGGGGATTGCTTCACTATTCAAGTATTGTTGACCCATCCATTGTTGAAGATTCTCAAATTAATTATCAATCTTCTCCAATTTATTGATAGTAACCCTAGTTAGTGATTCATCCACATCATGAGAAGTATGAGGAGAATTGAGGATAAGTGATGTCATTTGTTGGATTAGAGGAAGCACTGACATTCACATGGAATAATTTATCTGACTGAAGCTCCATATCCTTAGTATTTAAACCTTGGGAGGCCTTAAGTCTATAACTATTCTCACTGAAACAAAACTCATGCACAAAGGAGGGAAATTTGGATGCAAAGATTAAAAACTATGGTTAAGCAATGTAATTCTTTGTAAAAATGATTGATTAACCAATAAATTAAGAAATGTGAATTATGGTATTATATATTAGATGCATCTAATTTTGAACATAACATGTCATATTTATTAGATCTGAAAACACAAGTGAGAAATTATGTAACCCACAAGTCAATTTTAGAATAATAAAATAGGGTTTTTTATGAAATAAACCACTAAATTTATGTAATTCAATTGCAAATATGATTTATGAGTGAAAAAATTAATGTTAAAGTGCATACAAATCATATCTAAGACAATAAATCAGAAACAAGCATGAAAGAAGTTGGGTTCACCAAAATGTTTTGGTGAGAAAATTAGGGTTTGACAAGTTATGCTTTGTAAACTAGGAAATGGCCTAACTTTCAAATGCAAAACATGAAAAAGAAGGATACGAACAATAGATCTAACCTCAATTCTATTAGGAGGAGGATTAAATGTTAATTGAAGTCCTGTTCCACTTATATTTGAGTTGAAAATGCAATTGAAATGTAAAGTTGAATTTAGGGCAAGTATTTAAGAAATGGAGGTAAATTGATGAAAACATAATGCTACAAATATCCAATAGAGTCAGAGACGGGGATTTGGGTAGAAGAAGATATTTAGAATTTGTACCCAAAAGTTCAACCTGATTTTTCGAGACCAGGTAGAAGAGATTCACCCTAGTCCTCTGAATTTCTCTCCTTCAAAAGCTAAACTTGTTCATCATCATCAACTATGTCAAAATATTTGAGTACAACTCCTAAGTCAATTAATTGCATAGAAAAAGAGAGAAAGTGTTGTGGATAAGGTTTTTCCTTGGGTCAAACCCTTGTTTAGGAATTAACCTTAAAATTGAGATGAGAATTGAAATGGAAATTGCAGCAAGATGCTTTCCTTTTGAGGGAAAGACCAAATCTGAAATGAAATGATTGTAATTGAAATGTATACCTTGATGAAGCTTTCTTGAATCCTCACACAAGGGTTTTAGGGTTCTATGTAGAATGTCTTCATAGAATATTGACCATGGATGCCATCTTGAATGCTTGAACTTGACTTCTCTTCTTCTCTAATGCTTGATGAATGCTTGATTGATTGCTCACTTGAATTGAATTTGCTAGGGTGTAATTGAGATTATAGAAGTCATTAGATTAGATTTTAAATGAGAGGAGTAGACCTCCTTTTATACTTGATTGCTTGAAAATTATTTCAATTTTTGGAGTAGGCCGACACAAGGTCAAATTTCCCGCTCACATGAGGTGAACGTTGTCAGGACCAAATTTGGGTCTTGATTAAGAGGAAAAGGGCATTGGGTGCCCTGTTCCTAAGAATCAAGACTCAAATTTGGGGAGAAGGCGGGGAAGGTGGTGAAATTGCATGTTGTAATTCCTTTGAGCATAATCAAAATAGGCATTATATACGGATATAATTTACAACACTACACAAGGATTGACAATGCTAAAGGAATGCTATTAGGGGATTGGAAACCCCAAAAATATGAGAAAACAACACATAAAATTTAAACAAATACTTAAGAAATTTTTTGGGATCATTAGGGTATGTAGGTATGGATAAGTCCAAAATGTTGAAAGGTTTACAAACACACAAACTAATAAAACATTGTAATTAGCCCAATTATGGATTTTAATACCTTTTAGGATAACTATTTAATATGACTCAAATTGACTATGAATAATGTTTCAAATATGAATTACAAATTAGATGAAAATGAAACAATAAAAATGGTAATACAAATTTGAGTCCCATCAATATTAATTTGCATGATAAAATAATTATGATGTACACAATGCTCCAAGTAGAAACATATGAAAATAATGGGTTGTGAGAAACATGATCTATATGGAAAGGTAGTAAAATGATAAATTATGTATATATAATAGTGACAAATATGTTCTCGATAACTTTATAAGACAATAAGAGATCATGGACTCAATGCTCAATTTAGTTAGATCTAATAATAATAGATCAATATAGGGAAATTAAAAATGATAAGAAGATAGACCACTCAATATATGAATATTAGATAATTCTGTTAGAGGCCACATCATTAATGTAAGTATATATAGGGAAATGCTCTTATAAGATAGAACAATCAATATAGGAATATAAGACAGTGGTCTAAGAAGATTGATAAAATAATGTAGAAACATATATGTGAAGCAAATAGTTACACTAATTGTAATATAAGAACCAAGGATCAAAGAGATAAAGGATCACAAAATCAAGAGATAACAAAGTAGAGTGACCAAACAAGATAAGATAATATTATAAAAAGAGATAAAAAAATGTAAAAGATAATAAAAGTTAATGATAAAATCAACTAAAAAATAAATCAAAACGTTCCCCCTAAGTGGGTTAAAATGGTATGAACTAAACATAAAAAATAAAATAAAGCACATACATGCAAATAAAACAGGTGCTTGAAAATAATGTTGTAGCAATTAACTTTATTCTACCTTTAATGAGCATGCATGAACATATCAAAAATACCTAAAATAATATACAATATCAAAGTGGGATTCATCATTTTATATTTTTTATTGATTGGATAGGGATAATAGATAATATTGATGCTCACTCCTTAGGATAATAGAGTCTAATAAATATTGCAATGTCATATTATATTGACATACAATCTCTAGGGTTTAATAATAATCTATTATTTTCTTACTTAAATATAATCTCATGTTATTGACTTAATAAATGAGATTTTACTTACTAATTATTCGTAACTTTTACACACCCTAATTGTTTCTTGAATGGGTTAGCTACCCTCTTTGAAGATTTACTAATTAAACCCTGAAATCCTACAATAAATGTGCAAGTATAAATTTTCTACTCTACTTGAGAATTTACTTATTTATAATAATATGTAGTATAATGTAGGGGACAGTCAAATCAATAAGAATGTATGCATATCATTATCATAAAGTAAACTACATATAACATATACATTGGAAAATAATCATATAATTTATGGTGCAGGAGCATCTAGGGTGTAAGGGAAATCTTGCATCACCCAAAAATATTGTTTATTTTTATTTCTATTAAGTTTAGTCAATAATTGTTTAAAAGGATCGCAACATGGCGTGAACTTACGAAAATTCAAATCGGCAGCAACTTTTGAGGGCGCAACAAGGTGAAAGCAAAGTGGAGCATGGTGTTGGACTCAGAGTGAAGCTGGGTGGCGCTGGCATCTCGGCAATGGAAGTAGAGGTTGTCATTCCTATGGAGACCATTCGAGATCTGGCAGCCAAGGAAAAATGGAGAGCTGTGAATTCTGAAAGAACCCTGAACCCATTGGTGCCACATGAAGATTTTCATACAGGGGAGTATTGGCCCCAATGGGTTTTTGAAAGGGGTAGATGGGTTCACAAATGTCACCCTTTCTTCCAAAATCTATATCAGGAAAGGTCATCCTAAAGAAGGGATCAAAGCGCAAGGCAGCAGAGTCAACCGGGAAAATTAGGGCCTTCATGGCCAAGATGGAGGCCTTTCCTATTGTGAAACTGAAGGAATAAGGATACCTTTCCGACCATTAGTGTGGTTGAGCATCTCTGAAAGTAGGGGTTTAAGAAAGGCAAGAGTGGATGGTTCAGGCAAACAAATATCCCAAAAGCGGATCAGGTGGACAATTGGAGATCTAAGAATGTAGGTATCGCCACTTGAACCAGCAAAAAGTGGGAAAAAAAGAGAGATCCCAAAGACATTGGTGAAAGCTCCCGGAAACAAATAGAGCTTCAAAACCAAGTGAGTGATCCCTCTATCTTGACAATCCTTTTGAATGATAACATAATTAATGAAATTAGGGAAGATCTTTGAAACTTATGTTTCTTCACCAAATGGGGTGGGGGACATGGGGGCAGGGGCAAATTTTCCACCTGGTGTAGAGATCAATGGGGGGAAGGGATTAAGGTCATGTCACTTCCCAATGATTATTTTTTGGTTGAATTCTTGGATGGAAATGAGAGGTGGAAAACCCTTAACAGTGGTCTCTATATGTTGGATGGCATTGGAGTTCATTTAATAGACTGGCAACCAAACTTCAACCCCAGGATCCACAAATTGCCTAAATGTTTGGTTTGGGTGAGGCTATACAATATACCATCAGAATACTAGAATACTAAGGCCTTGAAATAAATTAGAAATTTCTTCGGATCCTTTATATCTACAGATGAAATTCTGGAAGACATGATTTGGGGAAGTTATGCAAGGATCTACGTTAATGTTGATCAATATCAAGCATGCCAAATAAAATAAGGATCATGGGCAATGGAGAGGGGTGGACACAAAGAATCGACAGAGAAGACCAAATGTTCATCTATCCCAAATGTTTTTAGAGGGATCATATTGGAGTGGAGTGTGTCGTGTCAGCAGGAATCTCCAAAGAATACTCATGCACATAAATACCTAAGCTGCCACAGGTTGATAACAAGGTCAAAGAACAAAGTAAAGTTCCCTCCCCTATTTCTAAATAATCTGAGTGGATGAATGATGCGATGGACACAGTTGTGCCCAACAAAAAACTATTGGTTGAGGAAAATTTGGGAGTCTCTAAGACCCCTATCATGCCTTCACATGGATCTCATCAGGGGATTATACATCAAAGCAACTTGGCCTAGATTCATGCAGACATACTAGTGGAAGGCAATGTGGTAGAATTGCAATCACTACTTCAGGAAGCAAAATCCCTTCAATCAGAAATAGAATCATAGATGAAGACCCTACCAACTCCACATGGTGAGGAACTACCCATATTCCCCATTGGGGATGAGGAAGAGGTGACCATCATGACTAGATCTGAATCTAGTATTCAGAGGCTACAAAAGGTAAGATACATGCACACTAAGCACATCTTAGGTTATCAGGAGGAAGGAAAAGACACTCAGGCTGAGGATTTTTAGCAGAATGAGATTGGGGATGAGGATTCTGAATCGGAGTGGGAGGAGGAAGATGGTGGATAAGTTGAAGAACTAGGTGATTCCAGCAAGAAATGTTTTGAGGCCTCTATATCCAAAATCAGCAAGCCCAACATCAAGCCCATGGGCAGGAGAGGTCACAAATCAAACAAAACAATGTTGAAGCTAGCAACAATCGATGCTGGACAAACCAAACTTTTAACAGGGAAGGGTGATCCCCTTCCCTAGGAGTAATGAAGATCATGACTTAGAATGTCAGGGGCTTAAATGCCCCTGACAAATGGTGCTTGATCAAGCGTCAAATTGATGAAGCAAAAGGAGACATTTGGATGCTTCAAGAAACAAAGTGGAATAGATCAGACATTGATATGCGGATGCGATTGTGGAGGCAATAGAATGGGAAATTTGTGGAAGTTGAAGGGACCTCGGTAGGTATTGGCATCATTTGGAACCCATTGTTGGTCAAAGGAGAAGTAGTGGATGAGGGGGAGCATTGGCAGCAATGCAAAATAACTCTGCTAAGTAGTAATGAATCCTTCTTTATCTTCAATATCTATGGGCCCGTTGTCATTCCAAAAAAAAGGGAGTTGTAAAATCTCATATCGAGCAAACTAGATGGATGTAATAGGGCAAAAAGCATCATTGTTGGGGATTTCAATGTGACCCTAAATGATCAAGAGAAGACGGGTGGTATTCAGAGATCCAACATTGTCCAAAGAGATTTCAAGAATTTTATTGACCGCAATTTACTTATGGATATTGCCCCCAAGAATGGTGTTTTTACTTGGACAAATAGAAGGATTGGCTTCTCCAGTATTACAAAAAATTGAATAGAATTTTATTGTGCTGGGATTGGACATCAAAAAATCATCTAATTGAAGCCCTTATCCATCCACTCTCAGGCTCTGACCATTACCCTATTCAATTAGATATCTCCTCATGCCACCCTAGAGGAGGCATCCCTTTCAAATTTGAGAAGATGCGGTGCAAGGACCTCAATCTTCAGAGTCTGATCTTAGTCTAGTGGAATGAGATTGATGTAGGGCACAACTCACATTTGTACAAATTACGTAAGAAGTTGAAGTACATTAAAATGAAGATCAAAGAATGGAACCAAGAACACTTTAAGAATATATTTGTAGAAAAAGGAGGGTGATGGATGAACTCGAAAGAATAAATGAAGTTGTCATTATCAACGACATGAGCAATGATGACTTTCTCAGGGAAAAATTTCTTAAAGATGATCTCAATGAGATCTTGAAAAGGGAAGAAATTCATTGGAGGCAGAAATCAAGAGAGATTTGGCTCGGAGAAGGTGAAAGAAATATTTCCACATAACAACAATAGCTAATAGAAACAGAAGCAGGATTTTGCAAATCAAGAAAGAAGATAATAGCATGGCTCAGAACCTGGAGGAAGTCAACTTTGAAGTAGTAAGTTTTTTTAGTCCATTCTAAATAGGGGTAATCAAGTGGATGAAGTGGCTAGGGACAAGATCTTAGCCTCCATCCCAATGATAGTATCCAAAGACCAAAATAAAGAGTTATACAAATGCATTGATGAGGAGGAAGTTAAGATAGAAACCTTTCAGCTTAACCTAGATAATTCCCCTAGCCCTGATGGTTTTCTTGCAGCCTTTTTTCAATCATAGTGGAATATCTTAGGGAAATATCTTCATTGGTCAATGGAAGAGTCAAGAAAGAGGATGACTATGTTGGGAGCCATCAATCAAACCTTCCTTGCTCTCATCCCTAAAAAGAGCAGCCCTTGGGAGATGGGGGACTTTATACCTATTGCACTATGCAATACAATGTACAAGGTTGTAACAAAAATCATTGCAAACAGGTTGAAACAGATTCTCAATCTCATTATATCTAATGAGCAAAGTGGATTCGCCCCTAGCAAATCAATTGTGGAAAGCATCATCATGGCTCATGAAACATTACACTTTGCTAGGAAATCCAGGGATGCCTAAATGATTATGAAATTGAACATTCTGAAAGCATATGACTTAGTGGATAGGGAATTCCTCTTCAAGGTTTTGGACAAGTTTGGTTTTGGGGATAGCTAGATCAATTGGGTAAAAAGTTGCTTAACTACCACAAAGTTCTATGTGTTAGTCAATGGGTTTTCTCATGGTTTTTCTCCTCTACCCAAGGGATTAGATAGGGAGACCCTCTCTCCCCTTATCTTTTCATTATTATGGCAAAGGCCTTGGGAAGATCTATCTGCGGCTTGTATCAAGAAGGGCGTTGAGTAGAGGTGAATGTTGCAAATGGAGTTGAGCATACTACTCAATTTGCAAATGACACAATCCTCTTTGGTGTCTCGATTAGGTGTGAGGCTAGAGTCATTAAATCTTTCATGGATGAGTATTGCAAAGCATCTAGTCAGAGCATCAATTGGAACAAATCAGAATTTTTTTTTATTAATACACAACCAAGACTACAAAGAACCCTGTCTAGAATTCTTAATTTAAGTGTTACAAACTTCCCTGGGAGATTTTTGGGTACCCCTCTGTTCATAGGGATAAATAATATTAGCTACTGGGAAGTGTTGATTCCAAAATGCAAGGCTAAGCTGGACAATTGGAAGGGCAAGTGGCTTTCCTCGGCTGGAAGACTCACAATGATCAAATCAGTATTGGTTACGATCCCTATTTTTTTTATGACATGCTTAAAAATCCCTTCGGCTATGGAAGATGACCTCATACTAACCATGAGGAAGTCTATGTGGAGTGGGGTTGGTGATTGGGACAAGCTCCCCTTGGTAGCCTGGTAGAAAATTAGTCGACCCAAGGAATCAAGGGGTGTAGGCATTCGCCAACTGTCTTTAATGAACCTGGCCATGGGTGCCAAGCTTGTATGGACCATGTGTAGTGGGGGTGAGCAAAAATGGGTCAGAATCCTTAGGAGCAAATACTTGGACTCGGTTGAGCCAAAAAGAATTCTGACAACTCTCAACCCTCCCAAAGGCTCGACAATTTGCAACTACATACTAGAACGCATGGATATCATTGGTGATCATGTTACCTAGGAGATTGGTAACAGACAAAAAGCATCCTTCTAGAATGACTCATGGGGAGGAGGATGTATTTTGAGCTCGCTCCCAAATTTGAATGATATTAAGGAGTCATCACAGCTGTGGGGAAACAAGGTTTGTGATTTTGGGGAAGTAGTGTTGTAGGATGGAGTAATGAAACGGCAATGGAAAGCTCTAGACAATTTGAATGTGGATCAACAGAAAAATGATACATTGTAAAATATTCTGAAGAATCGCATATCATCCCAATAGGGAAGGAAGACATCATTTGTTGGTGTAGCTCTAAGGATGGAAACTACAAGGTCGACCTAGGCTACAAGATCAAAGAAGCTGCAAGAGCTAATCAAGAATGGCCATTGAAATTATTATGGAACAAACATTGCATGTTGAAAGCCAAGGTATTCGCATGGTTGGCTATACAAAAGAGAATACTTACTTGTGACAGGCTCATGAAATTCGAAGTGTAGGGTCCCAGTAGATGTGTTATATGTGGGATAAATTCGGAAATAGTTGATCACCTATTGTTGCTATGTGAATTTTTTTGTAAATGTTGGTGGTATTTCATGCATAAATTAAACATTTATTGTCCATTCTCGAAAGGGATTGACGACTGGTTTAAAATATGGCCACAAAGGACCTTGAAGGCAGTATTTGGGGATATATGGACAATTCTCCCATCCCTTCTGATTTGGAAATTATGGAAGGAGTGCAACCGACGCATTTTTCAGGACAAGTTGATGGACTTAGGAGCCCTTGGTCAGAAGATAGAAACCTCTTTGATTGCTCTAACCAATGAAGCTGCAAAAGGAAAGACTTTAAAGAAAATTGTATATATAGGATGGGACTATAGACTAAAACTCACATTCCCAAGCCTCTCTATTCCCACTCTCTTTGGGAACAATTCCTGCAACCCCCCGCTTCGATCCAGGCCCCTTGTTCAGTGGGATGCTCCAAACCCTGGTTGGGTCAAGATAAATTTTGATGGGGCTTCGTTGGGCAATCCAGGCCCTAGTGGAATTGGGTGTGTGATTAGAAATGAATTTGGTAATTCTTTAATGGAAGTTTCAGATTGCATGGGTCATACTACAAACAATATGGCAAAGTTCTGAGCTGCATTACGTGGACTATAGGTTGGGGTCAGTAGTGGGGCCCAAAAAATCTATTTGGAAGGCGACTCCCTAAATGTGGTAAATGCGATCAGGAAAAATGAACATCCAAGCTGGATCCTCAATCAATGGCTCCGACCAATCAAATCGTTGTTGAACGAATTGGAAGATTTTCGTATAAGCCATGTGTATCGGGAAGGGAATGTGATACCAGACAATCTAGCTAAAGCGGCGGCACAGTCTGTCAATACATGATTAGATGGTACCATGCTAACATCATATCTCAACAGTGCATGATATTCCCACATGACTCATCACCCTCGCCTTTCTTGGGCAGTGAGATCATTGATTTTCCTTACCCTCCAGGAAAGATTGTTGATATTTCTCAAAAAGGTACAGATATCCTCTATTAGTATCACTACAAGTGGGATGACTTATGAGTTGGTTAACATGATATTTCATCAATGTAAGAAGTGCTAGGACATCCCACTTCACCTTGGCGATCATGAGAGTGTATGTTTGGTCTATTTATAGATCTTATTCCTCAATTTTTGCATATTGCTTATGAAGTTGAGCTATCTCAAAGTGATTGGACTTAGGGTGCTAGGGTTGCTAAGGATGGATACACTTGTTATACTGGAGTCCACCAAATGACAAATGGCCTTCTTGGGGGAAATTTCTGACAAACGGCTTCTAGAAGTTATGGCCATGAAGCACCCTCTTATTCTACATGATGTAAAGAGAATTCTGGGTGGGGAATTCATTAGAGCTTATCACTAGTATCGAGTAAACTCAAATATCCCGGCCATGCTCATCGCCATGCTAATTTATATGGGGGTGAACAAATAGTGAGTCAATAAAATGACTCAAATGATATTCAAGCACTGCTTTCTCAGTGAGATTGACGCTCCCCTGGATAAATATCGATGCCAACTGTCGCACCCCACTGCCACAAAACTACTACATGTCGTTGGGAATAGTAGTATAGGTTAATAAATTTGTGGTGGTGCAAGCCCTTGAGCAGGGGAGCCTTGTTGTGGAATGGGATGGGAAGGACCGAAATATTTCTTTTCTGCTTAAGGCAATTGGTGTTCTATCGGGCCCTAACAAGGCTTGGATGAGGAAGTTTGTACTGGTGGAGGACTTGAGTGAAAGACAGGACATTGGAGTCCTAGAAAATAGTGAGTTTGAACCTGACAATGCTTGGGGCTTTGGTCGTAGCAAAGAATGGATATCGGACGACAATCGTCTTTCAGAAGAAATGGTTGATTCAGAGGTCCATGTTGATTGTGGGATGGAATGCCCTGTGGTGTTGAGAGTGGTCCTGTTTCAAAAAGCCAAGGAAAGTGAACAAAATTTGTAGGAGGAAGAGGTCAGTGAGCCTGAGGCTGTGGCGCTTGAGGGGATGAATGTTCACTCTCTCTGAGCCTTTGGGTGATGTCTCTCTTTTCGTTTTTATTTTTTGAACTCTAGCACAACAAACAGGTAATAGCCTGTATTTTTATAAATATACTATAAACTATGCAGGGTGGTAGGTGTGTCTGTTAGTAGTATTTAGATTCTATATGGCAGTTTTTGGGAATTCTTGAATGTAAATCAGGGGCACTAGGCCTTTGGATTTAGTTGGTAGTAGGAAGCAGGACATATTTCCAAATTATATATGTAAAAATATTTCATATTAATGTAATGGGTTCTGCCCCTCTGCAACTATTTACCTCTCAAAAAAAAAAGTTTAGTGAATAATTGTCGATAAGGGCTAAAAATGGTAGGGTTGCTATTTTTAGTAAGTTTGCATTTGTGCATGTATGAACCTGAAAACTGACCAGAAGGAATAGAATGGAAAAATATAATGATCGGTCTCCATACTATGTATCATTTTGGAGATATTAATGTTGGAAGCATGAGCTTGTATGGTTGTCATTGACGTCAAACCTAGTTATCCAGATGGATGTTGGTCTGGATATGTCTTTGGTTGTTGCAGTTGTGCTTTGTGTTGCAAACTGAGTTGAGTACTTTTGGTGTTGGTTGTGGCATTTTGTTTTGGATAAATATCTTTGTTCTCTAGCAAGGAGTATGTCTATCAGAGTGGTCTAGAAATCTCTTGGTGCCCTCCGAATATGTTGCAGATTGTGTTGCACTTTAGTGGATAATGTTTCATGGCGTGTATAGTTTTCTCAATATGTTTTCTTTGTTTCACAAGAGAGATTTGTTGATTTATGTTCAGGATATTCAGTTATGTTGTGACTTGATATGTTTGACTAATTTATCTTAGATGGATCATATTCTTTTGGTCTAGATATAAGTTGGAAGTTCTATTAGGATGTAGTCATGGGTCTCAGCTTGGTGTGTGGAGATCCACAAGGAGTATTTTACATTGAAAGATGTTATGTGGCTAACTGAGTTCTATATCTACACATTACATTTGGTAACAGCTTTGGAGAATGTATTAGTGTGAGTGGTTCATTGAATTAATCTTGGAAGGATGTATTGTAATATGTTTTGGTTCCCTCTTTCTCCTGGAGTGGGCCATCTTGGGTAGTTTTGGTTTGGGTGGCTTATTTTATCAAATATTGCTTATTTTGTTTTGGCTTACCCTCAATTAGGTTTCCAAAGTTATATATCATATTTAAGGTGTGCATATGGATGAGTTTTAGTGTGATGGAAAAGTGAATTGTATGTGAAGTGTATACGAATGATATGCAAGCATAAATGAGATTGTGAATGTGCGCAAGTCAGTTTGACAAGAGATTTGAAGGTGATATATTTAGTGAGATAGTGTGTTGTGATAGCAGATGCTATCGGAGATATTTTCCATGATGTTGGTCACTTGATCCAGTTGTTCAAGGATAATTTCATGTTCAAGATAATCCTTCTCAATTTCAATTTAGCTACTTCCTTCATTGTTGATTTATAGTGAGTCCCTAAGTAGCAATTTGTATCTTGCCCTGAAGAAGTGATAATCAACAAAGCAAGACATGATTTTGTATCTTTCCTAAGGTTGTGCACCTTATTCTACAAGTTCAGAGCAGTGAGCTCTTTTCCAGAAAGCCATATTCATTATAAACTATTCATATATATTGTGAGTTAAATTCTCACTATGGTTTTTCCATGTTTGGGTTTTCCACGTAAATCTAGTGTTCACATGTTGATGATTGATGCTCGTGTGTTGGTGATTGTTGTGCTATTGTTAAGTAAGTTGATGGTGTTTATAATTAATTTGTTTTGAAGTTCCAAACTAATTCCCCTCTCTCAGTCCTATTGTGTATTCAACAATCGGTAGTTGAGTTGTTGGTTCCTCTTGGAAAGCTTAATCACTTGAGGTAGATTTAGAAATGTCGCAAGAACTTTGTGTTAAAGCACTGATGTTTGATGGAACAGATTTTAATTATTGGAAGGAAAGAATGGAATCTTACTTGGAGATATTGCATACTAGAATCTGGGATATTATTTAGACTGGTTACTAATGAATTCAAAATGCACCTTTGACTCTAGATGAAATTAAGGCTCGGGAGACAAATGAAAAAGCTAGAATAATACTTATCAGTTGTCTAAGTGATGAAGTATTTGGTAAGGTTACAAAATTCAAAGAAGCTAAGGAAGTCTGGAACAAGTTATGTTATGCATATGAAGGTGATTTGAAGACTCGGCAATCTAGGCTCTTGAATTTGAAACAAAAATTTGAAGGTTTTAGAATGGTTGATGATGAAATTATTGAGAACTACATGCACAGAGTGAATGATACCACAAAAGATATTCAAGTTGTTGGTGGAATCTTAGAAGAAAGTGATGTTATCAAAAAAAAAAATTGTTTACATTGACCAAACCCTACAAACTGAAGAAGTGTGTTATTGAAGAATGTCATTATCTGAATAACTATCTGGTTGATCAAATTATCAAACATTGTATGCCTATGAAATTGGGGATATGGAAGATATAAAAATCCTACCAGAAGGAAGTTGTATTCAATGTGTCAAGGATATTAGGAGATGAACCAAAAAAAAAGTGAAAACTTGGATGAGATTGAGGTGAACTTTGTAAGAAGACTAAAGAGAGGAACTAGAAAGTACAAAGATAAGTTTCACTTAAAATGCTTTAATTGTGGAAGAATTGGTCATTATGCTTCTAAATGTATATATAAAAAAGACTATAGAAAATCTTATGATGATGAAAAGAAAGTAGATATAGAAGTCATGATTTTAAGAAAAGGACAAATGATAGAGATAAAGGAAAAAAGAGTTTATGTTCTATGGAGACACATTCATCTGAAGAAGAAGATGGCAAGGACACAAATGAAGAATCTTTATTCTTGGATATAGAGGAGAAGAATTGGAATAGTTCTAGAATACTGAAAGAGAAGATTGCATTACATGCTAAAGAAGAACCAAGATCATGGATCATTGACTCTAGATGTTCAAATCACATGACAAGAGATAAGGACAAGTTCATTAATCTCAAGAAGTATGATGGTGGATTAGTGAATTTTGCAGGAGAGGAAGTTACACCGATTTGTGGAATAGGAAGTATCTCGATTGATGGTAAGCATAAAACTAATGATGTTTATTATGTAGAATTTTTGAGACACAGTTTGTTAAGTGTTAGTTAGATGCGCAATCAAGCTTATGAAGTTGTATTCACAAATATTAGATGTATAATCAGAAAAAGGAAAAACTAGAAAGATGGTAGCAGAAGGGATTAGAACAAGTGGAAATGTTTATTATATAAAGGACAAAAGTGAAAATAGATATTTTTTGACTTAGACCAATGAATGTTGGTTGTGGCATAAAAGAATGGGACATGTTAACTTTGACAACATGATAAAGATTAGTAATAATAAAGCAGTGAGAGATATATCAAAGATTACCAAGCCTATTGATATTGTGTGTAGGGAATGTCAGTTAGGAAAGCAGACAAAGAGAAGTTTCAAGAACAAGGAATATTATACTTCATATCTCTTGGAGATGATTCATACAGATCTGTGTGGACCTACAAACACAAGTGGACTTTATGGAGAAAGGTATTTCATGTTATTTATTGATGATTATTCTAGGATGACATGGGTTACATTTTTTAGAGAAAAATCTAGAGCTTTTGAAAAGTCTAAAGTATTCAAATCAATAGTAGAAAATAGAGTTGATGCTAAAATCAAGTGTTTAAGATCTGATAGAGGTGGAGAATTTACATCGAAATAATTTGACAATTTTTGTGAGAAAATATGGTATTAAAGGATATTTTTCTACTTCGAGAAACCCTCAACAAAATGGTGTGGTAGAAAGGAATAATAGGATTGTTATTGAGATGCCTATAATTATGATGAATGATGCTAACTTGGCTAATGTGTAAACAACAGTATGCATAGCTTGGCTATTGGAAAGAAGTTTGATACGAGAGAAGATGAAGGAATATTCTTGGGATATTCTACAAATAGCAAAGCCTATCGGTGTTACAATAAGATAGTGGAGAAAAAAATGTGAAAGTATGCAAGACATAGGATCAGACTGCCCTTGAACCCATTCAAGGGACTGGATTTGAGAACATTTCAGATGCTTAAAAAGAAAAGATAGACCTGGAAGAGAACAATGTCGAAGAGATAGATGGAACTAAAGAAGATAAAAAAGAACCAGAGCAAGCAATCAAGACTATGAAGTATGTGCAAAGAAATCATTTAGAAGATCAAATAATTGGAGACAAAAACAAAGGATTCAATACAAGAAGTTTTATAGAAGTAAATGAGCAAGCAAATTATTTGTTTATGTCAATTATTGAACCTAAATCATATGAAGAGGCAAGAAAAGAGGAAAGTTGGATAAAAACAATGTAAGAGGAATTGAATAAGATACAAAAGAATCAAACTTGGGAGTTGGTACCCAAACCAGTTGACAAGAATGTGATAGGAACTAAGTGGGTGTTTTGGAACAAACTAAATGAACAAGGACAAGTCAAAAGGAATAAGGAAAGATTGGTATGTAAAGGCTATTCTTAGGTAGAAGGTATTGACTTTGAGGAAACTTTTTCTCCAGCAGCTAGGATGGGAGATATTAGAATGTTTCTTATTTTTACTCCTATAAGAAATTAAAGGTATATCAAATGGATGTCAAGTTAGAATTTCTAAATGGAGAACTAGAATAAGTGTACATTGAGAAAACAAATGGATTTAAATTGTCAGAAGATCCAGATGCGATTTGTAGGTTAAAGAACGCATTGTATGGACTCAAACAAGCACCTAGAGTGTGGTATGCGAGACTGGAAAGATATTTATTACAATAAAATTTCAAGAAAGGTATTGCAGATAGCAATATTTATTTTAAGGTTGAAGGCATTAAGTTGCTGATTTTTATTGTTTATGTTGATGACATTATCTCTAGAGGAAGTGATGGTTTGTGTAAATAATTTGGAGAAGAGATGTAGAAGGAATTTGATATGTCTATGTTTGGAGAAATGTCATTCTTTCTTGGTCTACAAGTTATTCAATTGGATGATGGAATTTTTATTTCACAAGCTAAATATGTCAAACAAATGTTAAAGAAGTTTGATATGGAGAATTGTAAACTTGTTACTACTCCTTTAGCTATTGGTTACAAACTAGGTAAAGATGATACATCTTTGAATGTTGGTCCAAAGAAGTATAGATCTATGATTGGAGGATTGTTGTAGCATACTGCGTCCAGACTAGATATTATGTAGGTTATATGCTTATTTGTGAGATTTCAAGCTAGTTAGAAGTAGACTCATGATCAAGAAATGAAGAGGATTTTTAGGTATCTGAAAGGAACTTAGGATTTTGGTTTATGGTACAAAAAAGGATGGATATTTCATGTTGAAAACATATACAAATGTTGATTGGGCCGAAAGAATTGATGATAAAAAAAGTACCAATAGTGGCATATTCTTTTTGGGAGATAGATTGGTTTCATTAAGTAAGAAGCAAGAATTAGTGTCATTATCTACTGCAAAAGAAAAATACATTGCAACAACACCTTGTTGTACTCAAGTTATGTGGATGAATTAGACTCTTAAGGATATAAGAGTGATATATGATGAAGCTATTCCTAGTATGTGTAATAATATCAATGTTATAAAAATTTCAAAGAATCTAGTTATCCATTCAAGGACAAAACATATCTCAATTCGTTATCATTACTTAAGAGAGAAGATTGTAGAGAAAGAATTCAGATTGGAATTCATTTCTACAAAAGAATAAGTAGCAGATATTTTTACTAAGGAATTGGCAAAGGATACTTTTGAGTATCTCAAGGAGAAGCTAGGGGTTATTGCCCCTCCTTTTTCCAACTAGATGCATTTCAATGGTGCATCTTTCCAGGGGGAGATTCAACACTTATCCTTTATCTCCTAGATTGATGTTGTTGCTCCTCTTAGGGGGAGTAGTGGTGGGTGTTGGTCAATATGTTATAGAGAACCCTTTGTCATTGTTGTCAAAGGGGGAGATATTTGTTGTGAGATTACTGGAGAGATTTGTTGTAAGATTTTCCAGATTTGTTCAAGTTGTTCAAGTGTTTCCATCAATGACAAAGGGGGAGATTGTTGGAAGCATGAGCTTGTACGGTTGTCATTGATATCAAACTTGGTTATCTATATGAATGTTGTTCCAAAAATACATTTAGGTGTTGCATTTGTGCTTTGTGTTGTAGATTGAGTTGAGTACTTTTGGTGTTGGTTGTGGCATTTGTTTTGCATAGTTATCTTCGTTCTCTGGTAGGGAGTGTATCTATTAGAGTGGTCCAGAAAGATTTTGGTACCCTTCGAATATGTTGTAGATTGTGTTGTGTTTTAGTAGATTATGTTTCATGGAATGTCTAGTATTCTCAGTTTGTTTTATTTCTTCCACTACAGAGCTTTGTTGGTATATGTTCAGGATATTCAATTATGTTGTAACTCGATACACCTGATTAAGTTACCTTATTTGGATAATATTCATTTGGTTTGGATATGAGTTGGAAGTTGTATTGGGATGTAGTTATGGGTCTCAACTTGGTGTGCAAAGATCCGCATGAAGTATTTTGCATTAGAAGATGTTATGTGGCCGACTATTTACTATATCTACACGTTACATTTGGTAACAACTTAGGAGAATGTACTAGCATGTGTGGTTCATTTTATTAATATTAGAGAGATGTATTGTAATATGTTTTGGTTCCCTCTTTCTCTCGGAGTGGACTCTTTTGAGTAGTTTTTGTCTAAGTGGATCATTTTTTATAATATTGCTTAATCTATTTTGGTTGACCCTCAATTAGGTTTTCAAGGTTATATCTCATATTTAAGGTGTGTGAATGGATGAGTTGTAGTGTGATAGGAAATTAAATTGTATGTGAAGTGTATGCGAATAATATTCAAGCATATCTAAGATTATGAATGTACAAAAGTCAATTTGAGAAGAGCTCTGAAGGTGATATATTCAATGAGATAATGTGTTGTGATAGAAGAAGTTATCAGAGATGTTTGCCATGATGTTGGTTGATTGATTCGGTTGTTCAAGGATAATTTCATGTTTAATAGATTCCTTCTCAATTCCAATTCAATTATTTTGTTCATTGTTGATTGACAATGAATCTCTCAACAATAATTTGTATTTTTTCCTAAAGAAGTGATCTTCAACAGAGCAAGTCCTAATTTTGTATCTTTCTTAAACTATTGTGCGCCTTAGTTTGCAAGTCTGAAGCAGTGAGCTCTTTGCTAGGAAGTCATATTTGTTGTTAACAGTTCATATATATTGTGAGTTAAATGATCACCATGGTTTCTCCATGTTTGGGTTTTCCACATAAAACTGGTTTTCATGTGTTGATGATTGATGCTCATGTGTTGGTGATTGTTGTGTTGTTGTTAAGTTGATGTTATTTGTAATTAAACTATTTTGAAGTTCTAGACCGATTCCCCCACCCCTCTTAGTCCTATCGTACGTTCAACAATTAATGTTTCAAGGTTCAAAAATCCTATAAAAAATATTCAACTTGAATTTTGGACCTTTAAATGGTCGAGTGGAACCTTAATGAATGTTTAATTAATTATTAATTTGGGAAAAACATGGTGTAGATCACTTCAATATCTTTCATTTAAAAAAGGGCTCGATCGGGTTCTCAGATAAAAATTTATGGTTTCTAAAAGTTGTGCTACTTTAGGAGGGAAAACAAAAAGAAAATCAAAATATTTTGATAGACACCAAAACCCATGTGGGCATTTTTTAGCATATTTCAAGGCAAGGAAAAAGGAGAGAAAAGTGATCAGTCACAAAAATAAGAATCACTTTCTATAACATTCTAGGGTGTTATACATTCTAGATAAAGAAGACAAATGAGGGGTGACAAAATACAGCTTTGGTAGTATAGATTGAGGTTTTACTTGCATATTATTATAATGAGAAAGCTCGTGTAGCTATAGCATGTTATTTTTTAAGTGTTGTAGTTTCATTTGATTGGGATAATAAAAATCAATTGTATCTTTCTTGCACTTTTGGTTTATATGTTTGTTGTTGTTGTGTGTTTGAGTTTGTAAGGGGAGTACCATTTATCAAGTGGTATTGAAGCAAAAGTTCCCGAATGTGTAAAAAGATAGCCAAGTATGAGGTAGTTTGCACTTGTACTGCGGTTGTGGGTATGTGAGAAAAGTCAGAAAAATGCCCCCGTGAAGGAATCATGGTGGAAGAAATATTGTTGTGGCAAAAGAGGATTTTTGAGTCCTCCAAAGACAAGTTCAAGCAATGGAAGAGGATTTGCATACATGAGTTGATATTAGAGAAAGAGATGAAAGTGAGGATGAATCTAAGGAATAAGAAGAAGAATAATCTAAAGGAGAAAATGAAGTAATAAATCTTAATTAAGATAGATTCGTGAGGGTCAATTCCAAGATTATAAAGAGGCCAAGAATTGAGGTTTCTAGATTTTCTACAAATCTAAATCCAAAGGAATTGATCGATTGGATCAATAATATGAAGAAGTGTTTCAAATATGAAGAGGTGGGAGATCTTGTTAGGGTCAAGTTTTCCAAAACCAAGCTAAAGGGTCATGTTGGTATTTGATGGAAAGAAATTCAATTAGAGAGAAATAGAAGACAAAAAGAGAAAATAACAAGATGAGATCAAATTGTGAAAAAATTAATAGAAAATTCATTCTTATTGACTATGAGCTTGATATTTTAAAAAGGATGCAAGGGTTGAAGCAAGTGGTAAATTTTGTTAAAGGGTATATAGAAAAGTTCTACCAAGTCCTAATCAGAATGGGCCATTTTGAGGCTAACAAGGAGAAATTTTCCTAATACATAAATGGGTTGAAGTTGAGTTTCAAGGAGAGTTGAATTTGGTAAGATGAATAGAAGGTTTGAAAGCAAGGAAAGAGGTGGAGGTCATAGTGGAAGGACTTATGGATGGTCTTTTGGAGGTCTAAGTGAAGATCTAAAAAAGACTGAAGGATCAAGTAGTAGTCAAAACTAGAAGGGAGATAACACCTAGCATCCGTGTGATCAAAATAATGGAGATCAAGAGGAAGAGCAAGATCTAGACAAGGATCGAGAAGAGGAGGATTTTGTGTAACCTATTTCCAATGTGCAGAAGAAGGACATCGAGCATTTAAATGTCTACAACATCAAGGAAGGATAAATAAAAGACCTAAGAGTAATGTACGAGTTGAACATGTAGATGAGGATGTTTAAGCTTCCCATTCTAAAGATTCTTAAAGAGGAGAGGTTCTTGTTACTAGAAGAGCCATGCTAAATGAAGAGAAAGAACCAAATCAAAGGAAGAATTTGTTTCACACAAGATGTAAGTGTGAAGGTAAATTTTGCAATGTAATTATTGATGGAGGTAGTATTAATAACCTTGTTCCAAAAGAAATGGTTAACAAGTTGCAGTTAGAAAGAAGAAGGCATTTGAATCCATATCGTATTGCTTGGTTGTAGAAGGACCATAAATATTTGATCAATTAACAATGTTTGGTAAAGTTTAAGATTGGAAGTTATCATGATGAGGTATTATGTGATATTATGCCTATAGATGTTTGTCATATGTTGTAAGGGAGATTGTGGTAGTTTGATCAGTGTGCAGTACACGATAGACATGCCAACACCTATTCCTTGAAAAAGGATGGATTTCATCATAAATTGAAGCCCCTGAAAGAGGTAGAGGAAAAAGTATGAAACAATTCCAAAATATTTTTAGTTGATCAATGGAAGAAAATTTATGGAGGTTATAAATCATGAACACATATATTATGCTTTGATTCTTAGGGTTGATAGAAAGATGATAAATGGATACTTGTAGAGGTTTCAAATCTATTGGATGAGTTTTAGGATATTGTCTTTGATAATGTGTCTGAGGGTTTGCCTTCAATAAGGAATATTAGTCACCACATGGACATGATTCCTAGAGCTAGTTTGCCAAATATGGCAGCCCATAGGGTGACTCCACAAAGAATAAAGAATTGAATATAAAAGTGTAAGAGTTGTTAAGTAAGGGATTGATTTGAGAGGGTTTGAGTTTGTGTGTAGTACCTATAGTAATTGCACCAAAGAAGGATGGAGAATGGAGGATTTGAATAGATTCTCGAGCCATCAACAAGATTACCATCAAGTATAAATTTCCCTTGTCGAGAGTGGATGACATTATGGATTGTTTGAGTGGAGCTAAGTACTTCACAAAGATAGATTTGAAGAGCAGATATAACCAAATTCAAATTAGAGGAGATGAATGGAAGACAACCTTCAAAACCAAGAAGGGCTTGTACAAGTGGTTAGTCATGCCTTTTAGGCTAACCAGTGCACCAAGCACATTTGTGCGGCTCACAAACAAGGTATTAAAAGAGTTTTTGAGAAAATTTATTATTGTTTACTTAGATAAAATTTTGGTTTCTCAATAAGACATTGGAGGAGCATTTAATGCATATCCAAAGAGTCTTTGAGAGGTTAAGAGAAGAAGTTATTGATTAACTTGAATAAGTGTAGTTTTGTGAAGGAGTTAACTAGTGTACTTGGGATTTGTTGTCTTAGCAGATGATCTTCAAATAGACCCAAAGAAGGTGGGGCCAATCATTGAGTGGCCTACCCCAAGGAGTGATGCTAAGATGAGATATTTTCATGGTTTGGATAGTTTTTATTAACAAAATATTAGGAGTTTTAGTAGTATTTGTGCAACCCTAACTGAAAAAGTGAGAGGGGATAGAAAGGAGTTTAAGTGGACTACATGAGTACCAAAGAGTTTTGACATGTTGAAGAAGAAATTCATGAAGAAACTTGCTTTGGCACTTCCAAATTTTAATAAGGTAGATTGTGATGCTAGTGGTAATGCCATAAGAGCAGTATTGAGTTTAGAAGGTAAATCAATTGCTTGTTTCAGTGAAAATATGAATGATTCCAAGAAAAAGAACTTTGTTTATGATCAAGAGTTTTATGATATAGTTTATTTTGTTTACTAATCATCAAGCTTTATAATATTTGAATAGTCAAGGAAAGTTGAATCAAAGGCATATAAAATGGGTTGAGTTTTTGAAAAGTTACACTTTTGTTTTGAAGGATAGGAGTGAGAGGTCTAAGAGAGTTGCAAATACCTTGAGTAGATGGTACAATTTGTTGACAAAGATGAAAATTGAAGTTGTTGGATTCATGAACTCAAGAGTTTGTATCCTAAGAATTCGGATTTTGGAGAGGCTTGGAGAGCTTGCATAAAGCCTGTTACTTTCAATAGGGCATGGTGGTTGGATTTTATTATCCAAGGTGGTATGTTATTTTGGAGAAGCCAATTGTGCATTCCAAAGAGTTCCATGAGGGATAACTTAATCACGGCAAAGAATAGTGGAGGATTGGCAAGACACTTTGGTTATCCAATAAGACCATTGCTCTAGTTTGAGAGTATTACTAACGGCCATAGTTGCAACAATATATGAAGAAGTTTGTGCAAAGTTGAAAAGTATGTTAGATGGCAAAAGGAAAAAGTTATAATAAAGGGCTACATTAGCCATTACTTGTACTGAAGAGGCTATGGGAGGATATTAGTATGGATATTGTTCTTGCTTTACCAAGGACTTAAAGAGGATATAATTTTGTTTTTGCGGTAGTGGATAGTTTCTCAAAGATTGCATATTTTATTCCTTGTAAGAAGACTAATGATGTTGTTCGTGTTGCATAATTATCTTTCAAAGAGGTGGTGAGACTACATGGTCTATCAAAGAGTATAGTTTCAGATAGAGATACCAAATGTGTTGGCTATTTCTAGAGGACATTGTGGAAGAAGTTGAAGATAGATTTGAAGTCAGTTATGCACACCATACACACATTAATGGAAAGACAAAAGTGGCGAATAGGAGTTTGGGTAATTTTCTAAGATTCTTAGTAGGAGATAAACCCAAGGAATGGGATTTGATTTTACCATATGCGAAATTTGCTTGCAAAAATTCTGTCAATAGAAGCATTAGTAAATCACCATTTTGGATTGTATATGGAATTAGTCCCAAAAATTCTTTAGAGTTAAGCAAGATGGACAAAGGAGAAAAGAAAAGTAACAAATTTGAAGACTTTGTAAAGCACCTAAAGAATTTGCATGAAGAGGTGAGAAAGGCCATTAATAAGATAAATAGTTAGTACAAAGCTAAGACATATTAGGATAGACAATATAAGGAATTTTAAATCAAAGATGAAGTCATGGTTCATCTAATAAAATAGAGATTTCATATGGGAACACATAATAAGTTGAAGACGAATAAATTTGGGCCATGCAAAAACTTTAAGAAGCATGATTCAAGAAATGCTTATGAGGTAGATTTGCCAAGTGGACTTAACATTTCACCTGCATTCACTATTTCAAATTTGATAGAGTATCATAAAGGAGGCATTGAAGATTAATTAGTAAGCATGGAGAAATATTCCAACACCTACTTCAAAAAGGAGATAAAAGACATCTTGGATAGTTGTGTGGATAAGAGCACAAGAAATAGAAAATATAAAGAATATTTGGTTAAATGGAAGGGAAGACCTGTTGAAGATTCATCATGGTTATCTAATGTAGAGGTTAACTATCTTAGTTTTCCTTAGAACACTTGAGATATGACAAGATCACTTCTCAAATTACCCTGGGTGGCTGATGCAAGAGCATCTAGGGTGTAAGGGCAATCTTACATCACCCAAAAATATTATTTATTTTGATTTTTGTTAATTTTGATGAGTAAATGTCAACAAGGGCTAAAAATGGTAGGGTCACTATTTTTAGTAAGTTTGCATTTATGCATGTAGGAAATTGAAAATTGACCTCAAGGAGGGGAATGGAAAAATATAATGACTAGTGAAAGAATCATCTCAAAATCTTATATCGTTTGGGAGATATTAATGTTTCAAGGTTCATGTTACCTATTTTTTACCTCTAGGCCAAAAATAGTAGAGGTCTTGGGTCCTTCAAAGAGGTTTTAGAGGGGTCTCAAAAGTATCTTTGGTCTATATGATAGGTTTTGAAAAAAATGACTAAAATATTTATCTTTTTCTTTTATTTGAAATCTTTGAATGTTTTTCCAAAAGAGACATCCACACACCATAGAGAAAATTAAAATTAAAAGTAATAAAGATGTCACTTGCATTAAATCAAAGGTCAAAATTATCCCCCTCATGTCTGAGTTGCCTTGTCATTAACTCCATATTGTAGGTATAGGAACAATTTTCATGTTTTTGTCCTAACATGGAGACAGGTCAAGTTTTAGGGTTTGAGCTTTAGTTTCCATCCCAAGAGAACAATTGCATGCTAGTCATGGTAGGCAAGGCTATCCTAAGCCTCATGAATTTTTTTGACAATAGTCAAATATATTTAATCACTGTAACAATGTTTTACTTGATACATCTTCACGTGTTGATCAACTTCCAGAGTTAAAGAACCATTCTAGAGGTTTTGGACATGAAAATGGTTACCATTTTGAAGGGAGAAGGTGTGAAAAGAGTTGAGCAATCTATGATACCCATTGTGAGTGAATCATTCAAAATTCATGCAAGTCTTTAAGCCCCCAAAATGAGTAGGTTTTCTTATTTTGCATCATTTTCTATGGTCTCGCATGAGAATCAAGGTTATTTGTGTATGATGTTTTCTTTATTCTATTCTTAAAAGCATGTTCATGACAAAGGAAGAGTAAATAGAAATACAAAGTCTTCAAGCCTTTTGAACAACATAATGGAAATTTTTTTGTCATTAATATACATTTTAAAATTGCTCGAGCATGAAACCCCTCTAGGGTTTAGGTCAAGCTCACCAAAGGTATACATTAGTTAGT
This sequence comes from Cryptomeria japonica, assembly GCF_030272615.1. Classification (NCBI taxonomy): domain Eukaryota; kingdom Viridiplantae; phylum Streptophyta; class Pinopsida; order Cupressales; family Cupressaceae; genus Cryptomeria; species Cryptomeria japonica. The sequence goes on along the minus strand of NC_081407.1, from coordinate 472,955,795 downwards.
CACCAATGACAACGTCAATCCATGAAAGCAAGATCAATTTCAATAGGTATTGATAACTATTACCTAAGAAAGATATGGTTACAACATTAGCAAGGGTGGAGTGTAGTTTTAGCAACCTTCTTTGATAGTCAAAATCACAAGGTGTAGTTGATAATGGACAATATGACAATGAATAAAGCTTCCAAGCAAGGAATGCAAATTGAAAATGCAACTATCTTCTCAGAGGTATCCAATAAAAGAAAAAATATTTATGAAGAGGTTGAAGACTCTTAATGGTACAAAACTCAAAAATGATGATTCACATCCCATTGAAGAAAATTTTAGTACAAAGAGATTAGTCTAAGGATATACACTCAAGATCAAGAAAATAAGAGAAAACTCTAGAGAACAAACCCGTAGTCCAAAATCTTGGGAACAGTGTGTAGTTCAAAGTAGCAATAACCTGTGATCTTGACAATAGTAAGAGATATAGATAAAAAGATAAATTTGCAAGATTGAAGACCATCAAATCCCATCCACTAGATATCATGTGAATCATAGTTTTAGGGTTAGTGGAAATACAATCACTTTCACAAAAAGGTAGCCTTGTGAATCTTATTAAGGTCATGAAAGGGTCAAAATATATATAGACCAACTCATTAGATTATGTGATCTCAAAGTCTAATGCAAAGGAAAACCTTGAAATCCTAAGTCAGAGGTATCTGAGAGTAGTACAACAATGAAATGAAAGAAAAATTGCAAAGGGACTTATTGTAGTTATATTAGTACCATTACATCTTCAGAGAGTGACAATTAAATGAAGATAAATCAAACACCTATGCACAAATGAAAAAACAGAGATGACAGTCCTTCCAAGTAGAATTAATCAGTCCACAACCCAAAACAAGGGGTAAAATAGTGAGCTTGATAGTCTTATCAAAAAACAAAGAGGATAGTCATTAAGCCTTTTAGAAGGAAAGGGATAGACCTAATGCAATTGAAATTTTGGGATATGATTGATAAGAAGCTTGTGTCATGATAGTCATGATCATGCTATATAAAGGAAACAAAGTACATAAAGGATTCTCCATTAAACCCCACACAATATGTAGACCTATGAGAAAAGTACAAGAGATAATCAAAGAGGATAGATCATAAAGTAGTTGTAAATTTATTTTCATAGATAGTCATGAGTCCAAGAGAAGAGTCATCAAGGAAAAGAATCCTTGTGAGGATTAATGACAATGAAGAATTATAAGACAACTAAAATTTAGACCAAAAAATAATAATAAGGAAAGTCATAGACAAATCTATAGGAAAAAAGATGAAGGATGGTGAAATTTACTAATTCAAACAAGAAAGGACAAGAAGATTTGCAAAGGTGAACCTCCACAAGGACAACAAAGAAGTAAAATTTGTCAAGAAAAGAGATGACAATAGGATCATGGAAAACATAATACTTTTCAAATACATGACAATGAGATTGGTTGTTGCATAGTGATGATAGTAGTATAGCCTCCAATAGGCTAAGATGTAAATTTATCCTAAACATCATATTACTATCATAAGTACAAATTATTGCAGTAGTAGAGAGGTATGGTAGTCCAAGCTAGAATGCAAGACTAAGTTATGATACATTGTGTGCCAAAGAATAAAGGAGAACATTCATAGAAATCTAAGTTTATGAGCAACAAATGATACTCAGAATGACACCAAAATGGGAAGATAATCCTCATAGGCATTGCAGATGATAGCCACATAACACTATTACCAAGAAGTGTAGGAAAGAATGCAGTCATAGTAGAACAAGATAGTCCTTAGAGAACATATTCATATGATTGATAATAGTATAAGAATGTGACTGCCAAGGTAATAATGGTAAGAAAATAGAGATGATATGTAAGATGAAATACCTCATAATGATAGTTTGATAGTCTAGTCTCACAAAAATTCATATGAGAGGACAAACCTTAGGACATTAAGGAAATAAAAGAGACTATGTGCAAAAGGAAGTTTACTTTGAAGATGGATGTCAGAATGTACAAAAAGGTTCTTTGTGATAGGGTACAACTGGAAAAAGACCTTGACAATCCAAAAAATGAAAAAGATTGCAGACAAAAGGCAGTAGTCAGAAAGAGCTTGACAACAGTGCATTAGCAATTTCAATAAGGGCTCCATTGTCAAATATAAGAGACAACTCTTTGGCAGATTGGACAATGAAAGATGTAGATCCAAGAGCAAGAAGATAGAACTATAATAGTGTATTAGGGTGGCATATATGCAAGGAACAAATATCATGGAGATAAAGAGCAATCAAAGAGCTTTTTTTAATTGCATTTGGTAAGCATAGAATAAGACCATTATCTTAGGTAACGAAGATAGTGATTTAAGAGTGTTAAGAACAAAAGATGATAAACATGTGGCAGTTTCAATTCCTTTAAGATATCCAACACCTAAAGAAGACTAAGTCAAACTCTAGGTCAATAATCATACAACTAGCTATAAAGTCACACAAATAGTTGATTTTCATCATACAATTAATGACATCAGTTTGAGATGGCTAAATGAGGATTTTAGGAAGCAAATGAGGAAATTAAACATTAGTTCAGGACTCCAGATGGGTGATGCATGAGTCAAGGAAAGTTTAGAGACCACAAACCTTCAATTCAGAGTAGTTTAAGGCATCTCTTCACAGGATTTTTGATCTCATTCAAACCTAAGAACTCTATCTTGCAAAGTTGGAGAAGAAATCAAGTTGAAGTCCACCACTTGGAGTTAAGTTTGAGGATCAAAGCAATAATTCATCATCAGTCTCATCCTTCAATTGAAGAGTTTTTTCTTATAAGTCTTCTTTTGTATCTTCTTTCTTTCTCCAGTTCTTTCTTTTAACTTGCATACACAACAAAACTCGAAGCATTTTAACTCTGATTTTCTCAAGTAATTCCAATTTTTAGAGTACTTTCAGATTGTAATAGCAAATCTTTTCAAATACAATAAAGAAGCAACGTTCTTTTTCATATATTTATAGTTTTCAACATTGTGAATGAATGGTTTGGTATGTTTACTGTGTTTTCTTTTCAAAAAAATTTGAATGTGTCTTATTTATAGAAATATCAAAGCAAGGGATTTCATGTTAATGCAAGTTATAAGTTGTGTTAGGTTGGTTAAGGTAGTTTGAAATTGTGAAAACTCAGTTTTCCATTATGCAAATAGTGAAACATGACCTTATAAAACATTTTTTCATTTCATGAGTAAATTTGAGTTGTAAACAAGGAAACTTCTTCCATTGAGTCTGATTATGAGCCTAGAGAAATAAGTAGAATCATAAATTTTGGTGCATCGCCTCCTAGGGTTAATAGAAATTCAATTCAAGTAGTCTCCATCCCTTTTCCAAGCAAGTTGCAATAGTTTTAGGAGGTTTTTTAAAGGGAACCAACCCATAATTTGGAATTTAATCTTAATGTTAAGTCACCACAACCTAAAGATGTCCCCATGTTGCATAGGATTGATGAGATTTAGGGCTTACTATTTAGTGCAATCCTTCATGACAATAATTCAAAAATCATATAACAAGTATTCAATTTGAATTTTGGACCTTTAAATGATTAAATGGGATCTCAATGAATGTCAAATCAATTATTGATTTGGGAAAAGCATGGTGTAAATCACTTTGAGATCTTTGGTTTTAAAAGAAAGGGTTCAATCGATTTCTCAAATCAGAAGTTATGGTCCCCGAAGGTTGAGATACTTTAGGAGAGAAAATAAAAAATACTTTGGTGGGTGCCAAAACCCTTTTGGACATATTTTTGGCATAATCCAAGGTGAGGAAAATGGAGAAAAAAGTGGTTGGTCAAAAAAATAGGGATTACACTTTCTAGAATATTCTAGGTCAGTTATACATTCTAGATAAAGAAGGTGAATAGAGGGTGACAAATAATTGTTCCAATAGTAAAAATTATGGCTCTAGCTTGTAGATTATTGTAATGAGAAAGCTTATGTGGTTGTAGCATGTTTTATGAATGTTGTAGTTTTATTTCATTAGGATAATAGAAAACAAGTGTTTCTTTCTTGCATTTTTTGTTTATTTATGTGGTGTTGTTGTGCATTTGGGTTTGTCAGGGGAGTACCCTTCATCAATTTATTATCTTTACAAAAAAATTACAATCTTAAATAGATTTTTCTTGGCAATGTTTATCTCTCCTAAATATCCCAACTCATAATATGAAACTGAGCATATATTAATAGAACCTTTTTTTGATGACCAAATATAAGCAAGAAAATGATTATTGGGCAAACTTAATCAATGCAACATGTCCCTCAAGCCACTTTTTTTGAAATATATTGCAAATAGAATGTTCCTCAAACCAAGGTTTATAAAATTTACTACAAAAAATATTCTCTAATTATAATATTGTAACAATTCAAAAATCAATGTCATATATGCATTACTTGGACCAAAATGGATATCCAATATGCCAAGGAAATCTAAATACTTAATGTAGGTAGTTGACAAGAGGAATTGTAGTAATGTTAAGTAGGTGGGAGTGGGTGGATGGGAATTGTACAATTACATTTAATGCTCAATAATGTTTGAATAAATGTTAAAACATTACTCATTTAACATTATCAAGCTTCCTTGAGCCTTTAATTTTTCTAAAAATATTTCCCCTTTAAATTATCAAGCCATAAGATGGGTTGTGCTTTAATTTTTTCTCACCTCCAATAGACATTAAGATTCTAATATCAATCATGTTGGGCCTCTGGAAATTGTTGGATTGCAATCATATGTCATTTTGGGCCTTTTGGGAGGGTAGGTGGGTTTTATAGTGACAACAATAGGATTTTTAGATTGGTGAGGGGTGGAAATAAATCATACTACATACCAAGGATCAAAGCATTGGGGATTTAAAGAATCAAGGGTGATAGGGAAATTCGTTGTAAAGGAGATGTGAGATGTGGAAAAGTTGACTAGGGAATCTTGAAAAAGAAAGAAGGATTTTGATATGTTGGGATTGAGGAGTCGGGATGGGGTTTAACCTTGTCTTGTATAGGAAATGGTTCAAATTTTGACTTTGATAGGATATGTAGAGCAATAAATGGAGTTTAAAACTTTGAGGGATTGATGGAAATGGGTACTCGAATTAAGGGTAAGGTTAAAATTACAATCCCACAATACTTAGTAACATTTATGGAGTGAAAGGAATCAAACTTCAAGTAGTATAAATGAAGGGCCCGAATGGGTACCAAGAAGTGAGATAGAGGATTGAGAATGATAAAGGAATCTTATTAGGGGATTGAAAACCCAAAAAATATATAACAAAATACAACTTATTTAAAATTTTTACAAAGACTTAATCAAGTTCTTGGGATCACTAGGGTATGTAGGTATGGATAAACCCAAAAATTTGAAAAGTTGACAAACACACAAAACACTAAGGAAAGCACCATAAATAGCCCAAAATTAGATTTTTTATGAACTTTTACATCTTTTGACACTTAGGGTACCTATTTAAGATGTCTCAAACTGATTATAAATAATGATTCAAATATGACTTACACATAAGATGGAATAGATTCAAGAAAATAGGTTTGAGTCCCAACACTATCAATGCAAGATAAAATAAATATGATGTACACACTACTCTAACTAGCAAGATATGAAAACAACATGGGTTGTAAGAAAAATTATCTATATCGAAAAAGAATAGAATGATAAGTTATGTATAAATGATAATGAGTAATATGTTCTTAATAATTATATAAGACAATAAGAGATCATGGACTCAATGCTTAATTTAGTTATATAAAAAACAAAAAATAAAAATAAATAAATCAATGTAGGGAAATAAAATATGATCTATAAAGATAGACCACTCAATACTAGAATATTATATAATTCTCTTAGAGGCCATATCATTCTATATAAGTATATATCTATAGGGCAATGCTCTTAGAAGATAGAACAATCAATATAAGAATATAAGGTAATGATCTACAAAGATCGATAAAATAATGCAAGAACATATACATGAAGGAAACAACCACAAGAATCGTAAGATAATAATCAAAGATCAAAGATAAAAAAGACCATGAAATTAAGAAGAAGAAAAAAATTAGACTGACCAAAATAACAGATCAAAAATGTAAAAACAACCAACAACCATGAAAAAATCAAGAAAAAAATAAATAAAAACATCCCCTAAGTGGGTTAATATGGTATGAAGTGAACAAAAAATAAAACAAAGCACATATTCCCACCCCTCGGGCCCCCTACCCCAAGTGATGGAAATGACATAAAGAAGTTGAAGGGATACCAAAAAACAAATTAGATGTGAAAAGTGATTAATACTAAAGACGAATGATAAATGAAGGAAAAATAACAACGATATATAGGAAATGAAATCATCTCCTATATTAGATGGTTTCTCTTTATGTTACATGTGACCTCAATGTGTATCTTTCCTTTGTCCATAAATTCTTAAAGTATATGTTGGAATAAAATACCTTTATGTTGAGAACACTCACGTGCATGGTGAGAACTATATTTAGCATAATAAGGATTTGTTAACTCGTTTATACTCTCATGTGAAATAGTGCTAGAAGATACTAAATGAAAGCATGAGCTACTTTAAAAAATTAATTACAAATAAAGAAAGATGAATTAAGCCAATTTAATGCTCTATCACACATGCACAATCTAAACTTGCTAATTAACAATGTATCATCATCTATGTTCATATAGTTAGTAAGTAAAAAGGATTTCACATATAAATAAGTATCAATGGAATTATCATAAGTACCATGTGATCAATTCTTAATAAGACTTATAATTTCATCATGTAAAAAAATTAAGTTTCAATATGATAAGCTAATGTATTCTATATGAGGATTAGCATCATATATGATAGAATGTAGCATATCAAAGGAACATAAATCCATAGAATGATCATGACATGCCAAAATAATCAATACAATATCTAATGCTAGGCTAGTCATCTTAAATTGTTAATCCCAAACTAACAATTATATTCATAATCATGAAAAGTGTTACATAATAAATCATATCATCATATACATCATGCCTAAGTTTAATATTAGCTTTAAGTTCTACTAAGTAATGGAAAACATTATTTTGTTTATCATGTTATAAAACACAAAGAAGGGTAAACGACATGACATGAAGACATAACATCATTTATTGGCACTATGCCATTGTCTATTGATAAATAACACAAAGAAAATATACTCAAAATTAACATTTTATTAAAAACATACAAAAAAACTATCACTCTCCATAATAGAGATAAAGAAGTGTGCAATATATGGGAATCATGAAGAAGTGAAGTAAATTTTATTAAAAACATAAAAAAAAAAAACTATCACTCTCCATAATAGAGGTAAAGACATATGCAATTCCCATATATGGGAATCATGAAGAAGTGAAGTAATGGTATCAAGCAAATATGGAAAATGATAAGAAAATCTTTGAAGGAATAGAAAAAGTAAACTTAATCATACATAACCCCCATAGATAAAGTTATCTCATCATTACAATAGAATGTTAAAAGAATCTAGAACAATGGGGTCACTTTTCACAAATACTTAAAAAAAAAACAGTGATCAATGCATAAACAACATGGTTCTATATATGGATGCATGCGCCTAAAAGTTATCTTTCCAGAATGGAGAGCTCACGTGGAGGAGGAGTAGGTGGCAATGGAAGAATTCAAATTTTGAATTCTCTACAAGGCGAGAACTCTGATTCCAATGGAGGTAGCGGCCAGATCGATGGAGCTGGCCAGATGGGGGAGAAGGACAAGCCTCCGGATATTCTGTAGGCTGACGGTACTCTGTCGGAAAAGAATGCGAGTCCTAGAAACGCAGTTGGGGGGTCCAGCCCATGTGAAGTTGTGCTGGAGAATGGAAAAGAAATTAGAAAGTGGTCAACCCTCTTTGGAACTAGACCATCTAAGAAATCTTCCCTGCCTCTTGTTAAGAATATATCGGACCCGACTGGTGGTAAGTTTGCCATCTCTATTCCTGACTCGGTTTTGGATCATAACATAAGTAGTATGTCGAACTCTCTGGTGGGTAAATTCATGGGACCATGCCCAAACGTTGAGGTTGTTAGGGCTTATGTTAAACGGAAATGGGCTTTGAAAGGCAATGTTGAAATTTCGGCTCTGCCCAAAGGCCTTCTCACCTTTGCCTTTTCTTGTGAAGAAAAAAAAATAAGGATTCTCTGTGGTAGTCCTTGGTTGGTCGGAAAGATAGCTATGGTCCTCCAGAAATGGCACCTGAATCTAAATATAAGTGAATCTCTTCTGGTGCAAGTCCCAGTTTGGGTTAAGCTCCCAGGTCTGCCTCTCGAATACTGGGCAGAAAGTATTTTCTCAAATATAGCAAGCTCTTTTGGTGAGCTCCTCTCAATAGATCCAATCACATCCTCAAGAAGGAGGCTCACTCATGCCAAAAATTTTGTGTAGGGGTTGCCCACGACGCAGATATGCCTGAGCAGATAGATATTGTGTCTAAGTTGGGTACTTGGAAACAACAGATCGAATAGGAATCCATCCCCTTTGCTTGTTTCCACTGTAAAAAAGTAGGTCACTGGGCTAAACATTGCCCTCTAAAGCCCAAAGGGGATAATAAGCAAGTCAAAACTACAATAGAGAGTAGAAAGGCTCTGGAGAAAAAGGTATGGCAAGTCAAAAATACAAAAAACAAGGAAACTGACCTAGCTGAGATCAATTGTTTTGGACCCCTGGGAGAGAACAATGATGTGGTCTCCTCGGCCTCTGTTTCTAAACATCATTCCCCCCAGGAATCTTTAAGGAAGGAACGTATGGAAGCAGATAACCTCCTGGGAGGGCAGATCCCAAGAGAGGAAATAATAGAACAGAATGAATCTTCTAAAGAAACTACCCAAATGGTGATTGTTGACACCTTGGCTAGTAAGGAAGCTTCCAATGAAGAGGATCAGAAGGACAAGGATATTAAGGAAGTGGAGCAATCTGAGGAAGGGGAGATTATTGGATCAGAGGAAGAGAAGGTTGACTCTTCCCCTCTCACAGATAGTTTTGATTTTCAAGAGGCCCAAAGCTGTGCTATCTTGGGTTTGAATCTTTCTGATTCAGATCAGACCTCTAAAACAGTTAATAGCTCTTCACATGAATCCAGATCACCTATATGGGGTAATGAAGAGAAGATTTCTAGAATCCTTAGTGATCCTGAAGTGGCTTTTGAGAAAGAAGTCGAGTGGAAAATTCCAAAACACGGTAACAAGAAAGGATCCACTCTCTTTGCTACCCAAATAAGGAAGTCTAGTAGAATTGCTCAAGTTGATGTAGGGTATGTCTCCTCATCCCCAGGACGACCTTCAAACCACAAAGTTAGAGATAAGGAGGCTAGAAAGAACATAGCAGATGGGACTCAGAGGACTCTAAAGGAGTTAGGAATTGGTAAGTGATTATGAAGATTGTTTCTTGGAACATAAGGGGACTTAATAATCCCCACAAGCATGATATTATTAGGAATATGATTAGGGATAGTAAACCTGGATTTTTCTTATTCAAGAAACTAGGATGAGTAGAGAAAAGGTTGAAGCTTTGAATTTCCTTAAATCTGGTAGCATCTTTGGTGGTAGCTCTGAAAGTGCCTCTAGAGGCATTGCAACAATCTGGAATCTCAATAGTGTTAGAGGTCAAGCTCTTATTCAAGAGAGCAATTTTTCTTGCATTAAGTTTGACCATTTAAAGGATGACACCTCTTGGGTCCTCACAAACATCTATGCTCCCAATACCTTGAAAGCCAGAAGCAATTTTTGCAAAAAACTTATGGAAATAAGGGACAACTTCAAGAACCTCAGTTGGCTAGTCATGGGAGATTCAATACCCCGTTGAAAGAGGAGGAAAAATTTTGTGGATGCCCTTCTCAGCTAGATAGTAGACTGGCCCTCATGGATTTTATAAACACTCAGGCCCTTAATGTTGTGGAGATGCAGGGTTTCAACTACACTTGGACTAATAGGAGGGCTGGAAATGACCTTATTCAAGTTCGCCTTGATAGGGCTCTTATATCTGATGATTGGTTTAGACATTAGTTTTGCTCTCTGTCTGCTCACATTCATGTTGGGTCTGACCACTACCCTATAAATTTTATTGTTGACCCTATCAACAGCAGAAGGCATTTTCCCTTTAGGTTTGAAAAAATGTGGACTTTACATCTGGATCTTACTCATAAAATTCAGGAATGGTGGAACATTCAAGTTGAGGGTATTGCCATGTATAGAGTTGTGAAGAAACTTAAAAGCATAAAAGATAACATAAGGACCTGGAATAAATCCAGCTTTGGGAATATTTTTTAGGCCAAAGGAAAAATTCAGGAAGACCTCAACAAAATTCAGGTCCAAATCTAGAAGGATGGATTCTCTACTGTGACAATTGCAGAAGAAAATGAGATCCTCAAAAGATACCACGATATCATTGCTAAATAAGAAGCTTTTTGGAAGCAGAGATCTAGATGTATTTGGCTGAAGGAAGGGGATAAGAACACTAGATTCTTCCATATGTCGACTATCAAACACAAAGTTGCTAATAGGCTCAAAAAAATGATGGTGGACAATGTGGAGCTGGTCAAGGAGGAGGAGATTAGAAATGAGGCAAAAAGTTTCTTCTATGATCTTCTTTGTAGGGATCAGAGCTTGGATGATGATGTTCAAAATGCCTTCCTCCAGAACATTCCTTGCCTTATTGATGAGCATAATAATTCTTTTTTGACTTCCATCCCTTCAAACTTGGAGATCAGAAATGTTGTCTTTTCTTTTGAGGGCAATAAAGCTCCTGGACCTGATGGCTTCCCTATGTTCTTCTTCCAAGAGTTCTGGGATATTGTTGGGAAAGATGTCTCCAATGGGGTTAAAGATTTTTTTGGGGCAAGAAAACTACTGAAAGAAATTAACGGTACCTTCATTTCTTTGATCCCAAAAATTCAAGGAGCTAACTCCATGGATAAGTTCAGACCTATCAATTTATGCAACTCTTTCTATAAGATAATTTCCAAGGTCCTCACCTCCAGACTCTTGAATATCCTTCCCTCTTTGATCAGTCTTTAGTAGAATGGTTTTGTGCCAAGAAGGCAAATTCTTGATTCCATCATTACTGTCCATGAGAATATTCATTCCCTTGTTATGGCCAAGAAGCAGGGTTTTATTCTTAAGCTTGATCTCTCTAAGGCTTATGACTGGGTGGATTGGTCTTTCCTCATGAAAGTTCTCTTGGCTTTTGTCTTCTCTAATAGATGTGTGGACCTCTTCAAGCAGCTTATCTCCTTTGCCTCCTTTGTTGTTCTTGTTAACAGCTCCCCCTCCCCTTTCTTTAAAGCCTCCAGAGGTTTGAGGCAAGGGGATCCCATCTCCCCTATTCTCTTCATCATTATGGTTGAATGCTTTGGCAGGTACATGGAAAGCATGGTGACTAGAGGTATCTTTAAAGGTCTTCAACCCTCTTATGTTGATCACACCTGCTCCCACCAGCAATTTGTGGATGACACCATCATTATGGGGGATTCAGTATTTCAGAAGCCAGAATCCTAAAGGACACCCTGTGCAAGTTTGCGTCTACTTCTGGCCAGCTTATCAATTGGGTTAAAAGTGAAGTGTTTTTCATCAGCACTCCTAAGAGAAGATAACATAGAATTAGCAGGATTCTGGAATGTCAAATTGTTGATCTCCCTACTACCTACCTTAGCCTCCCCCTGGGCATCTCTCCACCTGATTCCTTTTGGAGTTCTTTGGTGGATAAATTTCAGAGAAAGCTTGCTGGTTGGAAAGGTTCTCTCTTAAGTCGGGCTGGGAAGTTACAACTTCTTAAAGCATCCCTTCAAAGCATTCCTATTTATGCTCTTAGTCTCTTCAGAATCCCAGTTAAGTTTGTTGAAGCTATTGAAAAAATCCAAAAAAAAATTATTTGGTTTGGGGTTGAGGAAAAGAAGAGAATGGCTTTAGTGGCTTGGGACAAGGTTTGTAGATCTAAAAGCAAGGGTGGTCTGGGTCTGAGGAGAATCAGGACTCTCAATGAAGCTCTTTTGTCCAAACAGGTATGGAGATTATTCCACTTTGACAGTGAGTGGTGTGAAAGTTGGAGAAGTAAGTATCCGCTCCTGTCTTCATCTCTTTTCTCTTTCATCAATTATGATTTCAGTATCAATGGATCTCACATTTGGAACCATTCTTCTAAGTGTAAAGATAGCATCGCCAAAGGGGTTAAATGGAGAGTTGGTAATGGTAGGAAAGTCAAATTTCGGGAAGATCCCTGGTTGCTTGATAAGCCTTTTCTGGAAATCCCTGATTGGGCCCGTTTTATTGCCCCTTGTAAAAGAGTTTTTGGTTCCTTGGTTGAGGGGTACTGGATAGGTGACAAATGGCAAAATATTGAAGGTATACACCCTGGCTTCATCAATCTCAAGAAACACTTGTTTTCTGCTTGGCTGAATAATGAAGAAGATATTCTTATTTGGAAATTTGAGCCCAAAGGCAACCTTACTATTTCTTCCATGTATGGAGTGTTGACTCCAGCCCCCTCAGAGAGCCCCTTCTTGTTTAAATCTTGGATTAAGGGTCTTATTCTGAAGATCAATATCTTCTACTGGACTATTCTCTAAAACAAAATTTTGACTCTAGACAACCTAAAGATTAGAGGTTTTAATCTCCCCAATAGGTGTGTTTTATGTCATGAGGAGGAAGAGTCTGTGGACCACTTGGCTATTCACTGTTCTTTCACTGTCTCTATTTGGGAAAGCTTTCTTAAGAATTCTTGTATGGAATGGGTGTTTCCTAACTCTATTCAAGATTTATTCCATTCTTGGAGTTACCATTGGTCTAATCCCTCTTTGAGAACTTTGTGGTAGCTCTCTCTTCCCCACATCCTGTGGGGGATTTGGAAATAAAGGAACAACAGCATCTTTTGGGATACTTCTCTCCCCCAAAGCTGTTGTTTTTGAGAAAATTCAAAGGGCAATAGTGGAGAACCTCAAGATCATTGGAGAACCTTGCAATCATGTCAATTGTTTGGAAGCTCACATCCTCAACTCCTGGAACTTGAAGAGTGTTGTTAGGATTGATTCTAAACAAAGTAAGAGACTTGAAGCTAAATGGTACTCTCCCCCTCATGGATGGTTCAAAATCAACTTTGACAGTGCTGCTAAAGGCAATCTTGGACTAGCGGGATGTGGTGCAATTCTCAGAGATGAAAATTGCATTTGTAAGGAAATTGTTGTTGTTCCTATAGGTTGCCAAACTAACCATATGGCGGAAGCTATGGTTGGTCTCCAAGGCATCCTTCTGGCTAAAAGGTGGAATTGTCCTTACCTCTAGATCGAGGGGGACTCTAATAATATCATTAACTGCCTTAAAGGAATTACTAAGCCCTCATGGACTATCAACAATATCATTCAGGCTGCTAGGGATCTTATTAAAACCTTTGATAAATGTTTTATCGCTCACATTTATCATGAAGGAAATGGCCCTGCTGACTAGGCAGCTAATGTGGCGGTCACTCATGACAACATGATTACCTGGAAGGGTGAAGAGGATCTCCGTAATGATGCCAGATCGATCATTTTCATGGATCGATATAACTGCACCTCAAAGATTTTAAATGGATTATATAATGATTAATAACATGACTTGGAGGGCTAATATTAATTATTATTGTGTCAGTACCAATAATGATAAGACAAATGCCACCTTCTCCCATGCTTTCTGGGTTTTTGGGGCCACTTCTAGAGATTTGTTTCCTGTAGCTATCTGCAACTCTCAATTTTCTGGTTTGAGCTATGAAATCATGGGAGGTAATAGGCATCGCTACAAGCCCAGTAATTGTAAGGAATGGAAACAAAAGGAGGAAATTTGGAGTATCTTACAAAAGGGCGGGCTAACGAAGTATCTAGAAAGACTCCATGGGAGGGATTCTAAAATCACTAAGTTTTTCACCAAAAATTGGAGGAAGGCACCCTGAAGATGGGAGATCAAACTATCTCCATTGACGAAGACCTCATTGCTCAGGTGACGGGTCTCCGGAGGGAGGGAAGTAATTTCTACAAGGACAGAAAGCTTAGCAAGGAGGCCATCGAGCGATATCCTGAAACTAATAAGGAGAAGAAGCACCTGTTTAAGCTTAGCAAGACCTACTACCCTCCCAAGGATTTTCTAAGCCTTGGAGGGAGGTTCTGTTTGCAATAATGTGCTACATCACTCTGGATGGCAAATTTACCAAAGTTTATGGCTAACATTTTGTGTTGTTCAACCACTTCAGGTATGAATACAAAGTTAACATACCCTATTTCCTTATTTTCTCAATGAATGCCACTATCAAAGCCCATAGAGAGAACCCTAAGGGAGACACTGATATGCACCAAGGTCTTGTGGTTCTTATCTATGATCATATTAAAGCTAATAAAATCGCCTGCCCCCAAATTTCTATCTCTAATTCTAAGGAGGAAGGGTCAGACTTTGATTTTTCTGTGGGTGAGGATTCTGACGGTGATTCGAAAAGTGAGACTAAGGAGAGTCTGGAGGACTCTGAGGTTGAATTTGGAAAGAAAAGAAAACAGGTGAGCATTAAGCTGTCCTCTTCTAAGGGAAATAAAAAAAGAAAAGAGAAGGTCTTCCAGATTCACTCTTCCTCCTCCTCGGAGGTCTCGGAGGACTTTGAAAAGGATGACTCTCCATCCCCTCGGAAGAAGAAACCTAAATCTTCCTTTTAGAAAAGGAAAAAGAAGAAAAGGCAGGACAATTCTGAGCTGGAGTCAGAGGACAAAGAGAAGAGCAAGGATTCTGATGTAGACCAAAAAGTTGAGGAGGAGATTATGGGGGATGGTTTCAACCAGAGTGTTGGTGGTGATGCCGAACAGATTACCAGTGGAGAAGTCCCCAAAATTGATCAGACCAAGCCTGGTGAAAAAATCCCCCTTCAAACCCTTCTATTGAGGGTTTGAAGGGGTTTCTGGATACCCTCGACTAGCTCATAAACAGTCACAAGAAAGTTGTGGAGGAAAACAAGAAACTGAGTCATAGGGTTCAAATTCTAGAGACAATCAACATCGGTGAAGGTAAATCCATGGCTGAGTATGTTGATGATTTGGGAAAGACTATTGCCAGAGCTGAAGAGATTAGGGACACCTTCAACCCAAGGTTTGAGCAAATGGAGAAGGCCTTGGAGGAAATGAAAAACAATGACACTGCTAGGGACCAAAGAATGGTGGATGCTGAAAATAGACTCAACAAAATTGATACATGTCTCGAAAGCATTGTTGAACAAAGTTATAACATTCTGAAGGACTCGGCTGACAACATCAAAATCATGATCAGTAAGCTGGAGAATGAGAAGTGATCCCTAGAGCAAGAACCTGACATGGAAGGCGTGGGAGATGTGCAAGGACCAAGAACGAGAACCAGAGGCAAGAAGAGGGAGAAAAAGCCAAATAAGGAAATCGAAGAGCTCAAAGTTGCTTCGACAAATTATGACCTGTTGGTCATCAAGGCTGTTGATCTTCTTAAGTCTCTGTAGGTGTTGTTAGCTGACTAGGTCTTTTTTCTAGTTTTTTATGCTTTGTTGTTCCTAGTCTTTTGCTGTCCATTCGGATTACTAGCCTTCTTGCCAGTCTTTTGTATGTTGTCATTATGTTGATCTAGTTGTTCTTTGCTGAACTATCTTTTGTTCTTATTGTTAAAGGTTTCGGGTCCTTAAAACCTGTTTTTCTTATTAATCGAAAAATGGTTCTATATATAGATATAGGATTTTCTATTGTAATAAAAATAAAAGAGTTTAATAGAAGGATGAATCAAAGGAAGTATAGACATATACTCAGAAAAAGATGGCTCTACCCCCACTGAAAAAATGGCAGTGCATTCACCGAACTGAAGGTGGCAAGCGAGGAGCAGAATGCGACACGATCCTTGAGCACCCAGGAGTTACAAACCATTGATGTTTTAGAGGAGATAGATGAAGAATTGGAGTTTTTGCAGGACCTAGCGTTGATTTGCAGATTCATCAGGCCTAGGGCTGAAAGGAAGAAGATAATGAAATGGGTGGAAGATCAATGGCAGATGCCTCAAGTTATCAAATTCTTGCCTCACGGATTCTTCACGGTTAGATTTGCTTCCAAGGAGGATAGAGAAAAGATATTGGAAAGAGGATTTTGGTATATGAACTCATCCCCACTATATATCTAGAAATGGTACAAAAACTTTAACCCACTCCTGACCTGCCCGTATGAAGCACCAATTTGGATTCGCTTGTATAATTTACCTATGGAATATTGAATGGAGGAAGTGATTCATAAAATTGGTGGATCTCTTGGAACCCTAATAGAAGTTGATATAGATATTGCGGAAGGAGATTCCTACCTATATGCGTAGATTCAATTAGCTGCAGTCAAAACCATTCCAAAGGAGGTCATTCTATCTGCTCATGGGAAAGAATGGATCGAAACGGTGGAAATTGAGCAGGGATATTTTTACTGTTTGAATTGTGGAAAGAGAAACCACCCCACATCAGATTGCAAAAATAATGTGCCTAGGACCAAGAAGGTCTGGAGGCCAAAAAAACCTAAGTCCCCCAACCTGGTTCCACAAGAGTCACATATTCAAAAATTTGATCCACAAGACATGGCAGCCAATCCAAATATGGGGGTTGTGGTGACTAGGGATAATATTTTGCCGGTCTTGCACAATCTCGAGGCTCCTATCACCAACAATGTGGAAACTCGGGTTACTCTAGCCACTAAAGAAAATAATACCCTCGATAATGCTCTGAATGGTCTTTGGGAGAAAAAGGAGAATGTAGGTCGGGAAGATTTAGATATCATGGATCCTCGCAGAATTAGCCAATCAGCGGCTATTGATATTGGAGATGGCAAAAGCAATACGGGTAGGAAATGGAACAAGCAAAAAAGGGAAGAGGAAGCGTCGAAGAAAGGTCTAATGAGTGTGGCAGAATTTCTCAAAAGGAAAAGTACCAAGGGTGCACAGGCCTCTCTTGGGAAATAATAAAATTCTCAGCTAGAATGTCAGGGGTCTAATGGCTCCTGACAAGCGTCGGATGGTTAAATTCCATTTGATGAAAACCAATTGTGACATTATACTAGCACAAGAGACTAAGTTTGGCTTGGAGGAGGGAAAAAAATGTCTCATATTCTGTAGGTTCTGGGATGGCTGGTTTCATGAGGCGGATGGATCATCTGGCGGATTGGGAATTCTATGGAATCCAAAATCCATCCAGATTTTGAAATCTAGTGATTGCAAGAACTAGATAGCATGCACAGTTATTTGCAAACACACTGGCACCACCTCCCCACTGTGGAATGTATATGGACCAATTTTATCTCAGGAGAAAATTAATGTCTGGGCTGAACTTCAGACTCAGATCTGCTCTCTCAAGATCAATAATTACATTTTTGGTGGTGACTTCAATGCTCTTCTAGATTTGTCAAAGAAATGATGTGGGAGTTGTAGAATTAACAAAGACATGGAGGCATTCAAAGGCTTTGTGTAGATGATTGAGGCTATGTATTGTGTGTCATGTGAAGGTTGGTTCACCTGGACCAATACAAGGAAAGGTTTTATGAACATTGCAAAGTGGCTTGACCATTTTTTGAAGGGTTCTAAATGGTTGTTGGATGGGACTCCCCTCAGGGCTTCGACACTCCCCCTTTCCCTATTGGATCACTTCCCTATCCTCCTAAATATTGGAGCGAGTATGCAATGTGAGGGCAGTTATTTCAAATTCCAAAATATGTGGTGGCGGGATCACTCTCTAAAAAATTTGATTGGAAACTAGTGGAATGAATACAAGCTTCCCAAAGGTACAGCTAGTTTCTGCTTTGCGAAAAATCTCAACTACATCAAATGCAAACTCAAAGTGTGGAATAAGGAGGTCTTCAAAAATACATTTTCAGAGAAGTAGATAGTTCAAAATGAGTTGGAAATACTCAATGCCATAATTCTAAAGGATGGGATGAATGGGGAAGATTTCAAATTGGAAAAATCTCTGAAGGAGTGGCTTGATGAATTGCTTGTACGGGAGGAAATCTATTGGAGGGATAAGGCCAGAGAAACATGAATCAAAGATGGGGATAATAACACAAAGTTCTTTCATGCCTCATTAAAAGCCAAAAATGCCTCAAACCTAATTGATGAGATTGTGTTAGACAATGGGTCTAAACTATCAGATAGGAATTCAATTGGATTGGCTAGAGTGGATTATTTTCTCCATTCTAAATGAGGATGTTTCTCCTAAAATAGTTGATTTCAATCATTTCCTAGATTGTATCCCTCAAATGGTATCTGATGAAGATAATGGCATGTTAATGGCACCCTTCAAATAAGAGGAAATTAAGAGGGTGGTCTTTAATTTGGATCCTGACAGTGCCCTGGTCTGGATGGATTCCCGACCCGTTTTTTCCAAAATTATTAGAAAATTTAAAAGATGATATCATTTAAGTGGTAGAGGAGATCTGCATCAAAAAGAAGTTTGTGAAATAAATAAATAATATTGTATTGGTATGCATACCTAAAAAGTAGGGGGCTTGCTCCTTTGACGAATTCATACTGATTGCTCTCTGCAACACAATATACAAAATTGTCACCAAAGCATGGGCGTCTAGACTCAAATGCATCCTTCCCAAACTAATCTCGAAGGAACAAAACCGCTTCACCCCTGGCAGAGATATCATGGGCAACATCATCCTTATAGCGGAATCCATACACTCTATTGTCACAGAGAGGAAGAAGGCGATGGCCATAAAGCTAGACATCTCGAAAGCATATGACAAAGTTTGGTGGGAATTTCTGGACTGTGTTTTGGATAAATTTGGCTTTGACAAGGACTGGAGGAATATTGTCCATATATGCCTTTGTTTTACATGCTTCTCAGTTGCCATAAATGGGGAGCTTTTTGGCTTCTTTGGGAGTAAAAATGGGATTCGGCAGGGTGACCCCATTTCTCTTGCTCTCTTTGTCCTAATGGCCGAAGGTCTCAACAGACTCATCCACAAAATAAGGCAAAATGGTTTATGAAAAGGATTGTTGATTCATAGAGATTTAGACCCAAACACCCATGCCCAGTTTGTCGATGACAACATTTTATTCGGTGAAGCAACTATTCAAGAAGCTAAAGTTATAAAGAATACATTGCAAATTTACACAAATGCGGTACGTCAAAAAATCAATGATGCCAAATCATAAGTCTTCATCTTCAATACTAAGGCAGCTACTCAAAAAAAAAATCATCAACATTTTAGGTTGGAAGACTGGTGTGCTCCCCTCCAAATATCTTGGTGTCCCCCTTTTTTCTGGTGCATCCTGACCTATCCTATGTGAAGAGCTGATTGCTAAATGCAATAAGAAAATGAAAAACTGGAGGCATAAATGGTTGTCTCTTCTAGGTAGGATCCAACTTATTAAATTTGTCTTATCTACAATGCCTATTTACACCATGTCATGTTTCAAATCATCTGGCAAGGCTATTAGAGACTTAGAAAGCATCTTCAAAAAAAATATGTGTGAAGGATGTGGTGAGGCTCACAAGATACCCCTGTTGAATTGGGATTTAGCATGCAAATATGAGCTGATGGGTGGTCCAGGTTTGAGAAAAATGGAGTTGCAGAATTTGGCTCTTGGGGCCAAGCTAGTTTGGAGACTTTATCGATCACCATCCAAAGTTTGGTGCAAGATAATACAAAAGAAGTACCTAGATAGTGAAGATCCAACAAGGATTCTTACGATTGAGTCAAATAAACCTGGATCAGCTACTTGGAAATTTATCAAAGAATGTAGATATATCCTTACCGAGCATCTTACATGGAAAATCGGGAATTGCAGAAAAGCTAAATTTTGGCAAAAATCATGGAATGGTTATGAAGTGCTCACTGAGATCCTTGGCTCCCCAAACTAGATTGATGAGGTGGAAGCGATGTGTGGCACAAATGTAGTAGACTACCTTGAGGAACAATCATGTAAGAATGGTCTCTTCATTTAGAAGACAATATTGATAGAGAGGATATCGGAGGAATCAAGATCGAGGTTGACTGAAATTCTTAAATCTAGGTGGATTAATCTGAATGGTGAGGATGATGAAATAATTTGGTGTGTGGCTAGGTTGGGGGAGTATTCGGTCAAACTGGGATATCAACTGCTGGTTAATGAATATAACAATGGTGATTGTCCTGCTAAGTTGTGCTGGGATACGTTGGTAGCGCCTCGTGCTGGTGCTTTTCTATGGACTGTAATCCATAACCGTATTTTAATAAGGGAGTGACTTAAGACTTATGGGTTTAATGGTTCCACCAGGTGCACTCTATGCATGGCAGAGGAAGAGACATCATATCACCTTCTTCTACAATACCCCTTTGCCAGGAAATGCTAGAATTGGGCACGTTCCTATTTGAATTGGCAAGCAACGACATGTGCTAATTTCAAAGACCACATTATGAGCTAGCCCATCAACAATTGCAAGTCACTCTGGGTCTCATTATGTATTGGCACACCCTCTGCTATTATCTAGCAAATTTGGAAAGAATGAAATAGAACAATCTTCGAAGACAAGACAAACCCGATGGAGGTGATCATTAGAAAATACGCAGAATGATATCTGAATTGGTCAACTTCAAAGCCTATGGATGCAAAATTGAATATATCTCAACTTGGGACAAGGAAGTGCAGATGAATTGGGGTGGTTTGATCCCCTTGAATATTAAAATATCCTCAAAGTGAAACAATAGAAAATGCATCAAATGGGTGGGGCTAGAACCAGGGGCTTACAAGCTCAACTTTGTTAGTGTTGCCAACGGCAATCCTGGGGAGGCTGGATATGGATGTCTAATTCAAAACTCTCAGGGGACATGTTTGTTGGAGTGTAGCAGAGATCACTGCATTGGAAAGAGGCTTGAAATACTGTGTAGACAAGCAGATTTCCCCTTTGGAGATAGAAGGTGATTACCAAATAATTATCAATGTTGTAAAAAAAGGTCATGCTCAAAACTGGAAACTTGCAAGCAAACTTGACTCGATAATGACCCTTCTTCATCAGATACCCGTTTTCACACTAACACACATTTATCCGGAAGTAAATCTTGGGGTGGATTTTTTGGCCAATAAAGGAGTAATGTTGAAGACAAGTACAAAATAGGTGATCTTCCAACCAATAGATACGAAGCTGGTTAATATCCTTACAGCCCAGGCAATTGGTGCATGTGACATACCCAGGATGGGCATTGGATAATATTTTTGGGCTCTGGGGCCACATGATGGACTGCGGATAGTGTTGGGGGAATGCTCTCTGCCCAAGGGGAAATCTAATGGCTCGATTTCCTCCACATACTAAATGGTCTATTAGGGAATTTTTTGGAAAGATTTGGACTCTTCCCACTAATTGGATGGCATGATCTCTGCTATTGTTGTAGATTACCATAAAGGAGGGTACTGTGATGAGTGTCTATCAGGAAAAATTGTTCACCAATTTCGAATTAGATGTGTGTGCTGAGAGGAGAGCGTACATGAGCAATGCAGCAGGTTATTCCATGCAAATGAATGGATCGTGGAAGACATTCGCAAATTGGATGGGATTTGGATACTTCACACTGGAACAACATCCTTGGCATGGATTTCAACAAAGACATTCACTTGCAGGAATGTCCTGAGAAGGATAAACGAAGTAAGACTACTTTCATAGAGGATGTGTGGGAAGTCTTTCGGGCTGGGGTCTTCAACTGCAACTTGGAGCCCTTCCAGTAATTCAGGCAATCTGAAAACTCTTGGCTCTTTGCTTCTGACTTTAGTAGGCTAGTAGTTATTGGCACTCCACTAGGCTCCATCCTGAGTGCTATTCCAAAATAAGCTATGGCCCAGCCTTGCTTGAGATGTATGGGAGCTAACCCCTTTTTCTGTTAGCACTTATCTATATAAAAAAAGAAGGATGAATCAAACAACATAAAAATAGGGTACAATTTGTTATAGCTTGAGATATCAATTGTGGATTATATTTTAAGAATATGCTAAAATATAGACATAATATCAATAGAAGGATGGGTAAGGTGGGCAATGTTGGATTTAGTTGTGAAGCCACCCAAGATCAATGTGACTGAAGGAAATCAAGACAAGAATCTAAGATGATCAAAACTCAACACTCCCCTAGCATTGAACTAGACTCATAATCAACTGAGCTAGTGATCTACAACATAGGGAGAGGTGAGGGTTGATTATGTAGAAAAAAAATGGGCAAATAAATCCAAGAGGAATAATAAGTCCCAATGGCCCAAAATAGGAGGGAGTTTTACCTACTTGGTAAATGCCAAATACATGGTTATGCCAACTTAGGTAAAGACAAGCAAATGGTTATGGGGAGATGGATAATAAATCCAAAAGAGGGTGTGACATTTAACTACCCAAATGTGGGTGTGATTGACACATGTGATTGTAGGATTATGACATGTGTCCTCATACTAACCATTATAATATAACTTAAGCAAGCTTAATAATGAGTGTAAGAAAAATAATTATTCCCTAACATAAGAGAAAAAAAAAACCTACACTAACACTCCCACTTAACTGTAGCTTAGGTGGGTGAAAATACACAAAGATGGGTCCTGACTACAAGGCCATGTTAGGTACCCATGTGCAAAAAAATCTCTCACAAATGGAGAAAAGGAGAAAATCCTATGGGATAAAACTCCTCCCAAAAAGAGAGAAAATTGAAAAAGTTTCCCAACACAAGAAAGAATCTCATGCAAGGAACAAATCCCCTCCAAAGTAAAAAGGATAAGAAAGACTAAGTAGCCTCCCCAAAATTAATCAATTGTACCAACGGTTAATGCTTGAAACTAGATGTAGAAGATGACCACGATTGTCGAACAATGTTCCTCCCCTTAGTAAGAAACAAAACCAAAGGTGTGTATACTATCTTCCCATTCTTGAAAGAAATATGAATGAAGAAAGTGCAAAATGTATGGAGTCTCTAAATACTGCCCATGTGTCTCCATGTCGATGCTGAAAAATATCGAAATCAAATCAGGCATCCTAGGTCACACTAATGAATATGACAATCTAAAACCTAGTAGAGATGTATGTTGAACAAGATCCAAAGACTTATGTATCTCCTCTAAAGATAAAGGTCCCTCCTCCAAATGCTTCTCAAAAGTATCCACACTCATGTCAAACTGTGATAAATGATTATGTGGAGAATGAAAAAGAGGATCCAAAGGTTCATCCACAACAACTGAAGAAAAATCAACTTCGTCAAAGAGAAGATGAATATCATGAATAGTGTCTCTCAATTCTAAAATATGAGACCCCACAAACAAACCCACAATGTTTGTTAAGTAGTCATCCCAATGAACTAGATCTAGAAGACGATGCATATCCCATTGTATCGAATCGCGAGTAGCCATGAATGTAGCAACACAAGTATCCTCAAAAGCAACAATAGATGGAGGAGACTGAATACAAGGTTTAAGAACTAGATATGATGTGAGAATACCCAAGTTAAAGTAACCAAAGTTATTATCAAACTCAAAATTCACACTAGGAATATGATCAATAGCCAAAGGATCAAAACCATCATCAGGTGCAAAGTCTAAAAAGTTATATAACTGAAATGCATGATCAACCATCCTAGTAGCAATTATCTCCCTACTTTCCAAGTCTCGAATGATAACTGAATCAGGTGTGAATTCTATAGTCTTACCTATCCACCATGGGTGCTCAGATAGATGGAAAGAATATTGTTTGACAAATAAGGTACACACAAAACATCATTGAAGGTTTCATCCTCAATATCAATAGAACCTTTCCCAATCATATTCATGTAAGTTTTATTGCCCATTAGAATAGGTGGCATAACACAAGGCTTAAAAGAAGAGAACATAGAATGTGTAGAATCTATATGATAAAAAGCTCTAGAATCTAGGAGCCACCTTCCTGATTCATAATTTGTAGTAGCACAAAGAACTTTACCTTTATTTTTAGTTTCTTTAGAAGCAAATTATGCATGACCTTTTACCTTAGTAGATCCTAAATGTTTTGAATGTGAAGAAGAAGATGACTCAGATATTCTATAAGGAAGATCAATGTTGTTATTCTTAAGAAGATGTTTCAGTTCATCAATATCCTTCTTAGAACAAGAATGTTCTTCATGTCTAGTCCTCTTGCAATATAAACAAGTAGACTTCTCCTTCTTGGATGAATCATTTTTTTAAGGTGATCTATTTTGTACTTGATCTGTATGTGTCTTTTTCTTCAAGTTCTTATGTTTCTTGTTAGACTGTCCTGACTCTTTATGTCCCTTAGGCTAACTAGACAACAAGGCCTGATTCTTTGATGGCTTAATGAAATCCATAGAAAGAAGCTTCTATTTTTCATGTATTAACATCTTAGAAAAAGATGCAAATGAAGGCTTAACATAATTTGATCCCATTGTTAACCTGTGAGTATGAAAACTAGAACCAAAGGATGCATATTCAGGACCCAATTTGTTCAGTACATTATAGACCAATTGAATGTCCTTTTTCTCAATACCACATTCTTTACATTGTGCTCTCAAATTATTAACCTTAGTTATGAAATCTTGGATGTTATCAAAGTTCTTTGGATCTCAAGCCTCATCAAATCATTTTCAATCTAATAGCTTCTTACTTTGTCAGTTGTAATATACAATGTTCTTAGATTTTCCCAAGCTTCATGTGAAGTCTTACATGCTTCAATTTGAAACATGAGATCAAGGGAAACAAAACTATGAAGACATCAAAGAGCTTTTGTTTGCTCAAGCATCCATTTTATCTTTTCCTTAACTTTTATAGGTTCACCTACCTTTTTCTCAACATATGGAGTATACCCCAATTGCATTGGAGCATTCCATGCATGTTGATGCCAAGTAGCATAATTATATGGTGTAAGAAAAGGAACCTTAGAATGATCCATGTGAATAGGAAATGAAGATCACAAGAAAGTAGATCAGAAACACACACACAAGAGAGACCCCCCCCCTTTTCACTCAATCAAGAATCCCCCCAACAAAAAAATGATTGTGGCACTTTATAAATCAGTGTGTTTAGAATGGTGGAGTTGTTTTCTAGAGTTTTACAATGTCCAGATATAGACTCAAATATTTAAGTACAATATAATGTCAGAATTACAACCTCAAAATAGCACCAATGTGTATTGCTCAAAAAAATATCAACTTTAAAAAAAAAGAAGCACCTCCATCCGAGGACATATGTGAAAGTTATAATTGTTCGAAGTTGGAAAAACAGGGATTGTCCTTCAGATCTGATGAGAAAACTGATTTTATAGAAAAACAAGATCACTTGAGAAAAAATGATTAAACCACCATGAAGAGCGCAAAATTCTACCCTAAATCAAAGAAATTGTACTGAAAAATTCCTTCATATGAGTGAGAACGAGCCTTCTAAAGTTCAAATGTAAATATCAAAACTGCAATGGTGAGGGGTCTTTGGTTTGCAAGGTCTCCACCAAAGTTAGCTGAATCCTGCTAAATTTAAAAGCACACAAATTTTTTAAAATGGCCAATCAGATTAGATGTCTGCTAATTTTAAAATACTTCTAACCAAATTCAGTAAAAATTTGTAAGTCTGGTATGTTGCCAAAACTAGCAAATTTTCTTAAAAGGCCACTAAATGCATTTGTGCCACCAACTTTCAAGCATTAAGGCCTAGTTCGTTGGTGTAGTGGTCAAAGCATGAGCATAGAGGCCAAGGCAATGTTGTGCAATGCAGGCTAACAAATGTTCTAAGCATTTTTTTTGTTGATTTTGAATGTTTTAAAAATAATTAAAAAATTGTTTCTAAAGGGGGGTCGAGGCCACTCCCCTCCCCAAAGGGGTCCTGTGCTCCTTATGTGGAGGTGCAGGTTTTAATGCATTGCTCCACTATGTGGTGCAAGGTCCAATTGTAAGTTGGGTACCCTGCATACCACTTGGTATGGGGGCTTGCACCTGCACAGGTACCTTGGTACAAAAAAAATTATTTGATTTTTTATAAATAAAAAAAATTCAAAAACTTTTTAAAAATTTTAAAACAAACTTTTCAAAAAATTTAAAATAAGCTTTTTATAAAATATAATATAAATTTCTACACAGAATCTAACATAAAAACCTACAAATTTTTTAATAACATTTTATTTTAAAGTGCAGGAAAATATAAATATATATTTTTTATGTCTGTACTGTATTGTGCAGGTGGGCCAAAGGCTTGCTTGCTAAATTTTTTTGTCTTAGATTTGACTGTGTCCAAAATTAATGAATTGATAGTCCATATGAATTTTTTTGGGCCTTGATGAGCTCAAATAATGGCTCAATGTTGTCCATGTCTTCTATGTTCTTGCTAGTTTTGTCAAGGGTTTTAGATACTGTTTTAGGTCTTAAGGCTCCGTTAATGACGTTTTTATGTTGTTTTCATGAACAACAAAAGTGGGCATGAACTTACCCCTATATACTTCCATTTTGGTTAAATATGGTGAATGACAAGGTGGCCTTGCTATGTCGTTTATTCATATTAATCTTGCATATAGTTGGATAAATGTTATTAGGATATGAAATGGATATCCCTATTGTTTTGTGCACGCTAATGTCACAATGCAGGAATAAATGAAGGAGCATAATTGGCCAAGGCCTCACAATGTAGAAGTTCATGCCAATTAACTGGATTGAAGACAAATTCACGCCAAGATAAAACATTGAAGAATTCAACAACTGATTATTTACAGCTCATGTGGAGTAGTAATGCAACTTTAATGTTCATGCTTGTAATAGAGTAGATCTAGGGGGAGCAGTTATGCTAGATTTCCTCTGCAGCCGAAACAACTTGACTGTTTCCTATATAGAGTGTAACTCCCTCTCCTTTTTCTTATGTTGTAATAAATAACATCCTACTAATATCTTGGGAGTAGACTTTCTATTAGTTAGATTTAGTTAGGAGTCCTTTGGTTATAAATAAAGTTCAGATATCCCTTCTTAGGGAGAGAGAGAACATCAGATATTGTAATTTCAGTCTTTAGTTTTATTAAAGAACGGTTTTCAGCAATACTATGATGTAATAGTGTTTTTGGATAGTACTTAGTTGAGTTTTGGGAAGACTTGCTAAGGGGGCCCACTTAGTGAGAATTCCAATCTTTATGTTCAACGGTTATTTTTCATTCAGTATCTAGTTGTTGTCCTAGCAGATGACTGTTCTTGCAGCCACTAGAAAAATATCATGTGACTTTTCCTGCAACCAAAGTAGATAGAGTAGTTTCTTGCTTGCTTGCCATGGATTAGATTGTTGTTGATCATTTGAGTTCAGTTTAGAAGGTAGCTTTTTTTAAGCATTTAAGTTGTTTCCTTTTCATGCACCTTACTTTTAGTATCATTTGCTTTTCAATTATAGATAGTGTGGCTACAATAAGGTCTCTAGCGCATATACTTTACTAACCCATTTCAAGTACACACCTCGGGTTGACAAAAAATGAGCCTTCATAAGGATGAAGTAACTACTTAGTATGGATGTCCAATCCCTAAGGTATGGATCTAGGGCCTGATTATTAAAACCTTTAAAGGAAACAAACAGGCCTTCTAGACGCAATGATGCAATCCGTTTGGCCTCAAAAAGCCCCGAGATGTTAGCTACCCTTCAGATCTGACTGTGAAACCTGTTAATATTATTTTAGGATTGCTTGTAGGCGGCATTTTGATCAAGTGGCAGCGATTTCTTTTGATTTTCAGCTATTTTCCCATGCGTCAGCATGCCCGCCAAGTGGCGTCTCAGCATTGCCTCAAGTCGCTTGCTTTTCTCGCTCAAAGTTGAGAGAACATGGAGTTGTCGCGTGGCTCAGGTTTTTATATCGATGTATGCTTCTCGACCCCACTACCCATCGTGTAAATTTGAAGACACTTGGTGTCCCCGCATTGCACGATCTGGTTCTCTTTCTGCGCTCAACTTCGGATATCCCCCGAGTCGTTGCGTGTCTTCCATGGTAGTTCATGAACTAGGATGCGGTTTGCATCATGTTTTTCTTGTTGGGCAGGTGCAAGGATCACCATGACGCAGTTGAGATAACAACTTTGAAGGTTGTTTTGCTGGGTAGCATCTCGCGGTGTGCCGCGCCATGTTTTCTTGTCAGATTGTGCCTATGGCCTTTGTGATGGTTTTATTTGAAGCTTAATATATTAACTTTTGTTTTGTTTTCGAGTTCAACAACTTCTATGATATTTGTTGTGAGACTTTGCAGATTAAACTATGTTCTGAGACTTGTTATCTGTTGGATGAATGGTTAATATCATTTTATGTTGAATGAGTTTTGTTGAATTACTCTCTCGAATGGTTCTGAGCATGTAGATTGTTGAATGAGCTTTAAAGTCGCATGTCTCTGGGTTTTATATGTTGTTAATGCTTTTCCAAAATATTTTGGCGTATCGCCTAACTAGTGTAGGTCATTTGTTTTAAGTTTTCTCCTTCTCCTTTTCTCCCCCAATTGTATTAAGAGTTGACTTCTCAAACCCGGAGGTCATTCAGTGAGTTTCGCGCAAAAGGTCCCCCATCACTGAATTTCCCATAAGGTTGTTAGCGTTTAGGGTAAAATTAAGAGTCAATAGTTCTTTTTCTGGCACGCCCGATGGGACCAAAATTTTGAACAAGCCTAAGCTAGTTTATGAGCCACAGACCTGTTACCAAGAGCTAGACAACTTTAAGTCCCAGTTTGCTCCTTCCACCCTTGGTAAGAATCCATTTGCCCGCAACCTCTTCTTCCCATAACCCACATATCTTCCCTACGGTTGTTCCCATAATAATGGATCAGATTCCCTCTAGAAACTTTGTGACTTGGAACAACAGAAGCCCTCCCATTCCTCCCATTCCACCTGCAATATAGGGGTGCATTCCCTCTTCCACTAAAAAGTTATCTCTAAATTTACCAGAGAATGTCCCAAGACCCCTGGAGAGAACCTACAAGATGTGGCCAATGTCTGCACCGTCCATAACATCATAGAGCAAAATATAGCTTTGAGATTTCTCATGGCTTCATTCAAAGGGAAAACTCTAGATTGGTACAGATCCCTTGGTCCAAATTCTATAGCCGATTGGGATCAGCTGGGTGACCGCTTCTTTTATTGATTCTTTGACAAGGTTGATAGGTCATCCCTGATGCATAAATTGATTACCATAAAGAGAGCCCCTCAAGAAGTTGTGACAAAATTCAATTTGAGGTTTCAGAGGACCTGGCAGAGAATGTCGTTGTCCACCCGTCCACCTGCAGATATGGTGTTCATTTTTTATCTGAAAGCCTCCAACTCTAATATATTTGTGATGATTCAATCTCTCAGGGGTGATACCCTCCCGGATGCATTTGATTTGGTAGTCCAAGCAAAAAATAATCTAATCAATGTTGGAAATCTTGCACCACGACCGCTCATGCTGGTCTTTCCTGAGCTATCAAATCAGGTCCCTGAACCAGCCAGGCCAAGCACATCTGCTTCCCAATCTATGTACGTGTACCCCAGCCCCAACAAGAAAATCTGCCTCCTCCCTCATGTCTAGTTGTGGAGGTCAATGATATGAAAAATTTGTTGAGATCTTTCTCGAATGAAATCGTTAATCTAAAAAGGTCCCAAATCGCACATAATAGACCCCCTTTCCAACAAAATTTCCAAGGGAATAGGCCTGCATATTAGCAAAACCAATATGCAAATAACCAAACTTCCCCAAGTCATCCAAATGGCCAGATAGTTCTGGTACCCAATCCTTTCCAGATTGTCTATCCTAACACTGATAAAGAGTTGACCATGGGACAAAATAATCTAGCAGATGATACCAATTCTTGGTGTTTTCCATGTAACAACGCCCACGCCCCAAGAAATTGCCCAAGAGGCAATTTACAACAAAAAATTGCAGATCAATGGAACCTAGGTGTGGCTTCAGATGATTCGGCTTATGCATCCCCTGGCATAGACAATGTGTCTCTCATTGCAAAGATGCAAGGTATGTCAATAGAGAAGGAAACAGAGATAGCTTCAGACCATGCACTATTCTCTTGGATGGAGGATGAAAATGTCATGCTCACAAATGGCACAACCACATCAAGCTCGGGGGCTCCTCAAGTGCAATCAGATTACAACCTCTGGTCAAAAAGCCGCTTCATGGGAGAGAATGTAGGCACGCATGGTAGATTCACCGCAGATAAAGCTCCTGAACAACCCTCAACCGCTACCACATACCCAAGAAAGGAATTTATCCCCTATAAGTCGAGAGAGGCAAAGACGTCGGTATCGTCAATGTCGGACGTGGTGCAATAGGTAAAGAAAGCCTCGACCAACATCTCCTTATGGGATCTCCTTAGTATCCTAGAGCAGAAGAATCGATTGAAAGAAGCTTTGTCGAAGGTGGGGAAACCTGTAGGCAGAAATGTTGCTAATTCTCTGCGGGTCAATGAAGAAAGATTCCAGCCCTCTACAGAATGATCATGCTCATCGACGGTGTTAACAAATGAGGTCAGACCTCCTATATCCCAAGTAGAAGGTAAGCCTAAACCAAATCCTTTCTATCTGACCCTCATAGTAGGAGATAAGCTGTTACACAATTCTATGATAGATTCCAATGCCAGCACTATCATCATGCCTAAGCAAATTGCTGAGTTTTTGAATATCAAATATGAGCCTTTAAATAGGGGTGTTATGCAACTAGACGGGAATAAGGTCCAGACCGTGGGTCTTATCAAAAGCCTTCCACTGACGTTGTTCACATGTCCTAGTGTTATTGCGCCTCAAGAAGTAGTAGTTATCGACATTCTGCCTATTTTTGGCCTCTGCCTTTCTCGAGACTTCACCACCAAAATAGGAGGTTACCTATCCTTAGACTGGTCTCACCTTATCCTTTGAACCCAGCGTGGTGCTAAACTCAAAATTATTTTAGAACCCCTTCACATCGAGCATGTAGCAAATCAGGCTATGCTCAACTTTGAGCCAACTCATACCACCATCTCTAATGAAGAGAGAAAAATAGTAGAGTTTCTTGAAGATGAAGAGGTGACTGGGGATATCCCACTAGAGCAAGAGGTTTTTCTCAATGAATTCATAAATTCCGATCCATACTCCAACTATCATGCCATAGGTCTTGGTACTTACTGCATTTTTTATGAAGATCAAGTCATCCCAAAACTAACTAAAGATCCATTGACTAAAGAAGAGTTGTCCTCTGCACTTTGGACCTTACACTTTGATGGTAGAAGATGCAAAGAAGGTTCAGGGGCTGAGATTTGCCTTACCTTCAAGTGAACAGATTTTGAAGTCTTTTCGCCTGCAGTTTGCTTGCTCCAACAATGAAGCAGAATATAAAGGGTTGATCTAAGGCTTACGCTTGGCAAAAAGGATGGGTATAAGGCATTTGAAAGTTTTGGGTGACTCTGAGCTGATCATACACCAAGTCCGAGGAATCTCTAGTGTCAAACACGTCCATATGAGATCCTACCGCCATAGGACATGGGATCTAATCAAAAGCTTTGATGCTTTCAATATCTAGAGGATTCCTTGAAAGAAAAATGCATCCACTGATCAGATGGCTATTATTGGATCGCAATTCAACCCTGTTGTGGACCTGCTCGCCAATCCCCAAGCGATTTCTGTGATCGTTCAACTAGTTATTCCTGATAATGACACCCACTGGCAAGTTTTCGAGAGCGACAAGCAAATCGCTTTGTTCATTCAAAACTCAGGAGAGTTCTCTAACCAATTGTAGCCTAAAGTAAATGAAGCTTATGGGGATTATATCAGTCAACTCAAATCCAACAAGCTCCCAAATGGATTGATCACACTAGAAAAATTATTTGACCATGATGATGCCAAAAATGACAAATGAAAACTTATGGCTGATAAGGGTGACTACGCCAAAATGTCATTAGGGAATGGGAGAATACTCAAGGTCAGAAAGGAAGTTCCCTCAGAAGATCGAGAGAGATTGGCTCGATATTGTGATGAATATGTGGGCATGCTAGCATGGTCAAATTAAGTTTTGAAATGATACAATTCTAGCATCATTCAACACACCATTGAGCTCACTGATGGGGCCAAGCTGGTCTGATAGAAGCAGAGACCTGTCAATCCGAAGATTGAGTTTCTTATGGCTCAGGAATTGAAGAAGCTGATATAATCAAAGATTATCTATCCCATCAAGCATAGTACATGGGTATCCAATTTGGTGCTATTCAGGAAGAAGAATGGAGATATCCGACTTTGTGTAGATTTTCAAGACCTGAACCAAGCATCTCTACAAGACCATTATCCTTTGCCACCAATGGAACAGTTGTTAAGAACGATAGCGGGGTCAGAGATGTTTTCGATGTTGGATGGTTTATCAGGTTATAACCAGGTATTGTTAAAGCCAGAAGATCAACATAAGACAACCTTTGCAACCAAATGGGGGATATTTGCTTATCAGAAAATGCCTTTTGGGTTGTCAAATGTCGGTACAACTTTTCAGAGAGCTATGGATCTGGCTTTCAAGGAGCTCATTAACAAAATCATCCTCATATATTTGGATGACTTGACCATGTTTTCAAAGCACAAAGAAGATCACTTCGATCATCTTGAACTAGTGTTCCACAAGTGCTTGGAGTTTGGAATCTCATTGAACCCAAAGAAATGCATCTTTGGGGTCCCACAAGGAAAAATACTAGGGCACATAGTGTCAAAAGAAGGAGTCTCCATCGATATAGATCAAGTGAAGGCAATGAAGGAGCTTCCTCTTCCTATTAAAAAAAAGGGCATTCAGTCCTTCCTAAGTAAGGTTAACTTTGTTAGCCACTTTATCTCAGACTTTTCTGGGATGGTGAGGCCCATCACTCTAATGCTTAAAAAGGAAACACATTTTTAATGGACTTCTAAAGCTAAAGAGGCTTTCGAGAAGATCAAAGATGCCATCTCTTCAACTCCCATGCTCTCCAACCACGATATGTCTTAAGATTTTATAATGTATGTTTTCGCTAGCAATTATAGCATTGTTGTGGTTCTAATCCATAAAGATGCAGACAAAAGAAGTGAGCACCCCATAGCTTTCCATTCCAAAACTCTGAAAGAATATGAGGCTAAATACAATTTTGTTGAAAAGAAAGCTTTGGCCATTGTCAAAGGCCTAAAAAAGTTTAGGCATTTTATCGCCTGTAATAAGACTAATGTGTATGTCGCCCACCCTTCAATTAGGGAATATATAATGGAAGGCGACATTACAGAGAAGAGAGCGAACTGGATTACCAAAATCCTAGAATATGACATTGATGTCAGATCCACCAAGGTGATCTATGACAAAGGTTTGTGTGAATATATAGCCCAAGAGTTTGACCCCCAAGAAGATGAGGTTACTATAGAGGAAGTTGTAATGGTCACCTCCGAACCAACAAAAGCATCTTGGATGGAAACTTGGAAACATTTTATGAAGACTAAGATTTTTCCTAAATGCCTCCCTCCCAAAAAGAGGAGATTCTACAGGATGCAGAACAGCGGCTTCTGCCTGGTGGAAGGAGTGCTTTTCAAGAGAAATTTTGACAGATTCTTGATCCGCTGCGTGGACTAGGGCCAAGCTAGTAAGATTCTACATGAATTTAATTATGGTTTATCAAGAGGCCACTTTTCAATGCAAACCACCATCATTAAGATCACCCCGTGTTGGGTACTTCTGGCCGTCTATGTTCAAAGATGTGCACACTCTGGTAAGAGAATGCAAAGAATGCCAATACTACAGTGGTAGGTGCAAAAAGGCGGCAGTGCCGCTTAGGCCCATAATGGTGGAAGAACCCTTTACTCAGTGGGGTCTCGATTTCATAGGGATGATCAACCCCGAAGCTCAGTCGGACACAAGTGGATCTTAACTAGGACTGACTACTTCACCAGATGGTCTGAGGTTGTCCCCCTAAGGAATTCATTAGAGGCCAAAATATTAGCATTTCTGGAAGATTTAGTGTGTCGATATGGTTCGCCAAAGAACATAATATCAGACAATGTGCAAGCATTCATAGGCTCATGAGTCACCCAGTTCGCTCTCAGTAGAGGTATCTACCTAAATACCTCTTCAAAATACTATCCATAGGGAAATGGCCTAGCCGAGTCCACTAACAAGAATCTAATAAGATTTATTAAAAGGATGGGCTCTGAACACAAAAGGGAGTGGCATCACCACTCGAGAAGCGCATTATGGGTAGATCAGATAACGCCCAAATAGATTCTAAAGAACTCTCCATACAAGTTGGTCTACGACAAGGATGTATTATTCCCCATGTCTTTGGAGATTCTCGCCTTACAATTACTCAAATCTATTGAGGTGGCAGAAAATGGTCCCATGGAGATGAGATTGACGGAGATTATGGAACTAGAGGAAGAAAGGGAAGTGACATTTTTTCATCCCTTCAAAACCGCCAGCAAACCATCAAGAGGTGGTTTGATAATAAGAAAAGTTTTGATCCGGGATTCAAGCAAGGCGACCTTGTTTTGAAATACAATAAGAGGGCAGCCAAGCCCGGTCAACGTGCTAATATTAATGGTTTATGGGAGGGACCCTTCCACATTATAAATTGAAAAGGTTTCAATGCTTTTGATCTCGAGGATATGCAGGGAGATTCTCTCAGAATTCTGGTCAATGGGTTCCATCTTAAACCCTTTCACTAGCAACATTTTTCTTAATGTACAATAAAGTAAATAGTGTTTTTCGGTGTGCCTTATTTATCTAATTATGTTTCTTCATGCATTCCCAAAGTGAAAATTGAATCACAAGATACACCTTGATCAAGCAAAAATAAATCATTATATTATAGGTATCTTGGTACAATATATATAGAAGGCCTGCGGCCTAATTTTGAGAAGTAAAAAGACATAACTTTCTGAAGGCAAGGTGACACTATCTCAATGATATTATTCATCATCATCCTCATCCATCTGGAATTCAGAGTCATCACTTCATCTTCGACATCATCTCCCTCTGATCACTCGTGGTCAGAGTCGTCGCTAGGCTCCTGAGCTATTGACACAAGCACCAGGTTAGGTAGGACATGCGGCGTCAAGATCTACAGGAATGTGTAGTCCCTGAACTTAGTATACCATTCAATGCCAGCCAGAATGGGCACTATCAGATGGACCCGGAGGAGGAATTCCACAGCAAGCTCTGCTCGAAAGCGATGAGATGACAACGACATGGTCTTCAGACCGCCTATAAGCGGATGTTAGGTCACTTCCTCACCAAAGGTGATGAAACACCACAAATCCGAGGCCAGAGGTAAGCCTCTAAAAGGGACGTAGTACGCCACAACATCTTCTAGGCCACCTATATACTCCAAGGAGAACAACGCTTTAGCTAGCTCCGAGGTAAGATAACTAGTCATCTCGGTATCTAGTAACAGAGCCATAAAACGTCAGCAAATATATGTGCTTACACGGTATCTGTACACGTCGTCAATGAAATCCTCCCCAAGCACCCATTTGATGGTAGCAATGATCAAAGGATTTTTGTGTCGTGTCATCCCCTGTAACCTCTGGTCTAAAATATTACCTAAGAAAGTGACTTGAGCCTTACTGCTAGTGAGCCTAACGAGAGTATCCATTTCTTCAAGAAACTTCGTCGTTGAGCTAGATACTGTGCAAAAGAATGTTTGAAAAGACATATTTATAGTGTATTTTTAAGCTCCAGATGATGAATGAAGTAAAAAGTCAGTGCTCCTGATTTTCGACGCAACTGTCTCCCGTCATCAACTCGCACAAGTAGACGGAGTCTGGTTTGAAGGTTGCGTACGTCCTACCCTGTACCTCAAAAAGAGAAGCGGTGTCCTCAGACTCCACGTGTATATATAGGTACATCATGTTTAAGCAATAACACCCGCAGGTATGTTATAATTTGTGTGAGCCCCGCTAGCTGCTGATGCTCTCCTTAATGGGGAGATTTGTCCAGACAGGCAGATCATCTCAAGTAGCTCTAATTAACGACGGACTAAATAGGCATTTTCTTGGGAATCGCAGATGGTGATGCTCATCCTTTTTTAGAATCAATTGCAACTGGAAAATGAATTGGAATACGTACAGATAGGCTCTCATTATTAAACGCCTTCTTTCATGAAGATTTAGGCATGCGACACATTTAAAGAAGAAGGTCTTCAAAAGTGCCCATCATATTGTTCATTCTACAACCCCAAGCATCGAAAAGCTTTACAAGTGTTAGAAAGAGAAGCTCTCATGCAAAAGAGGGAGATGTAAGAAACTCCCTTAGGTTCTTTCCAAGGAAGATTGTGGGTAGATGTATTCAGGGAGCTCTCATATTCCTCTCATGCCATGCCCCCAAAGTCGGAATATCAAAGAACCAAAGCTAAATAAAAAACGGTCACCCGCAACCCGGCGGCGGTGATAGATTCTCTAAAGAATTGTTGGTCGAAAATTTTGTACACTTGGGGAAATATAAAAAATTGTGGTTTCAACCACAGCGTGTGAGTAAAACTCTCCTAATTAAGGGAAGTCTCCCCCTATCTAACTACAACTTTGAAAATAAAATAGGATGGGACAACAATCTTTCTTCTTCTTTCAAGAAAGACAATATCCTTTTCTCTTCACACAAAAGGATAGTGATTTGATATAAAAAACAGTAACCACTTTCAAAATGAAATGAGAGAAAGGAAATGAAGTTTCTTGAAAGAGCAAAGACTTCCATCACTTCCTTCGAGACGACACAACAATATCAAGCTCAAAGACTTGATTATGTGAAGTCCTATCTACCCTTTTCTATATTAATGCTATAAAGAACAAATTATAATAGCTCAAAGACTGGAATATCTTATTCTTTTCTACATAAAACAATGGGAAGTAGTATAAGCTCAAAGACTCACAACTATTTCTCACAAAATCTATTCCTAAATTCTCCTAAGATCAAGTGAAAGCACAAAGACTTATATCTTCTCTCAACAAAATATTTATTTTAATCTATATTAACCTCAACTACTTGCAGCACAAAGACTACAAATCAGATGTGATTAAGCTCTTTAAGAAACACTTGCAACAAAGATAATATAGAACATAAACTCAAGTATGTAGCACAAAGAGTCAAAGCTTGAACAATTTCCTTATATTCCTTTCAATTCTTGAATTCACACATGAAAGCTCAAAGACTTATTTGTTGTAAATTTGGCAGAGTTTTTGCTTGCTTTCCAAAACATGAAGATTACAATAGACCCCTCAAGTATTTATAGAAGAGGAGCCTTGAGAAAAAGGTGGGAGGATCCTAACTAACTTGAGAGATTCTCTCAACCACCAAGACTTATTCAATAACTAACTAAGACTTATTCCAACTATAGTCCTAATTGAACACAACTTGTAGTTGCTTTACATGTAATTACAAAAGTGCAAGTAATGAGTTAACTTCCATTTTACAAGAAGACTTTTACATGTAACTTGTCAAAAGAAAAACTATAAATAAAGATTAAAAATATGGAAAAATACAACTAAGTGTTGAAAAACACTTAAGTTGCAGCACATGAAGACACGAATCCTTCAAACTTCTGGATGATCATTTGTAGTTCATCGGGATCCGGTTCATGGGTGTTCTTTGCAACAACCATGGTCTTCACAATAGTGTCATGACATCGAAGGAGCGCAGATCTATTTTCATCCAGGATGGACTGGATTTTATGCAAAAAGATTTGGTGTTTCATCAACATTTGAATTGAAGTGGTCGAGAATTGTTCACTCCTCCATTCATTATCTATCCTCATCTGTAAATCAGCAAGAGCTTCTTCTTTTGGAATCAGCTCTCCATCCTGACTTAGTTTTTTGTAAGAAGCCTTTTCACAATGAGACAATATCTCGAAAAACTTCACCCCGTAATCTCATTGTATCACCAATCTCCTCAATTTGGGATTTAAGAACAAGGGCCTTATTTTCCAGAAGCTCTTCAAATTCCAAGTACATGACCCTGGAAGAGATGATGGCATGCTCTTGTAGAACACTCAACTGTTGTTGAGGCATGGTACGACAGATTGTCAAACTATCTTCAACACTTTCCAGATTCTTTTTGAAAGTATCGAAAGTCTGATCCAGTTTCTCTTCAAAGGTTTCCAACTTAGACATCATCTGAAAAATGTCCTTCATCACTCGTGCACATAGATCATGAAGTTGATCAACCCAGGAATCCAATGCTAGTACCTTTTGAGCAGCCCTTTCCACTCCATGAATTGATTCTTGGGAACCAGAAGAACCTATGGAGTTACTCCCTTCAGTAGCAGGTTTTGTGATTTTATGAACAACTACCATAAGTTGTTGGTTTTCCTCTTCTAGCTTGTCTTTCTTTCCTAGAACTTCATCACACCACTATACCAGTGAAGCTACAGAAAACTAAGCATCATGTTTAATCACCTCATGCATTTGCTTACCCAATTCTATCCTTGTAACTTTGTAATCAACAACTGACATTTCTTCAAGTGGCTTATCTACAATGGGTTCAACAATTTCAGTTACCTTCATCTTGTTGCTGTCAACAGTTACTCTGGAGATAGTCTTGGCCTTTTTATCAACCTTGGATCTGGACTGTTTTTGTTGCTGATAATCAAAGGCATTAGGTGAGATTTCTTGCTTCTTCCTCTTTGGAGTAAAAGAACTAGGCCATGGAGGTAAAGTCATCAACTCTCCTCTGTAGCAGTTGTAGGCAAAGGAGAAGCAGTTTCTGTTTGAATAATCGTGGTCATCCTGGGAGGAATATTTGTTTGGATGGCGACCATGGTTTTCTCAGTAACCAATGGGCATGAATATTGCCTCATGAATTCTTCAAAACCAGAAGTGGAGGTATCAATTTCTGACAGTTGGACACAAGCAGGAGTATCTTCAGGAACTTCTTGCACATTCTCTTGTTGATGATCAGGAGGTGGCTCGTATGCCGAAATAGGAATGGCATTTTGAGGAGATTCATGAACAAGCTTGCCAGGAGGAGAAAGGGGCGTATCAATGGAAACTGGAGGAATAATCTCA
Organism: Cryptomeria japonica; assembly: GCF_030272615.1. NCBI lineage: Eukaryota > Viridiplantae > Streptophyta > Pinopsida > Cupressales > Cupressaceae > Cryptomeria > Cryptomeria japonica. The sequence continues at coordinate 472,916,799 of NC_081407.1, read as the reverse complement.
TGAGGTGAGTCAGATGTTGGAGACTTGGGAGCATCATCAAATTGTTTCCCTTCTTCTGGATTATCCAGATCGATCACCTGAACATGAAATCGTGACTTTTCCTTTCCATGAACTGTCGCCTCCTTGGGAGGAAGCACTATTGCCTGACTAACTCGCAATTTGATGCTTGTGCCCGAAGATGATGCACCTTCCTTGTTGTCAACATGAATCTCAAACTTACATCCAAGAGGCCCCATAGAATCATCTTATTTTCCAATCTTGATTTTTATGAGTCTAACAACATTACTTTTCAGCCAAGCGTTGGTGTTAGCCAAGATAGGCTGAAACCTCTCAAGAATGGATATGCACTCCTTGTGTGACCATTGGATTAAAAGAAGTGAAGCTTCCTCAACCCTTCATGAAATATATTCAGGATCAAGTACATGCCCATCATCAATCATCCCTTGTGGAATGTCCACGAAGTTCAAATCAACAACCTGCTCAACAATGAGCTTGCAGTAATCCATCTTTAAAACCTCGACCTCTGTGTAGAGATCTACCCAGATATCCTCAATGCTATGCATGTGCACAAAGGATTTTTTGATATTCTCCTTCATACCCCGGTAATCAAAATCAGCTCTGGACTTAAACCTTTTGAGCTTAATTTCCTGCATTTTGGTCTCCATGGCCTTAGCTTTAACAGATGTGATGAGAGAATACCGAGCAATTTTTAATGGGTTTGTTGTAGAGATCCCCATTCCAGCCTTGTGTCTGGCAGACTGATGAGTGTGGACAGCCATGATTTGTCTTCCCAACTCCATAAGAATGATCTTATCAGCTGGGTATCTAGGGAGCATGTATGGCTGCCCACTATAGCTTCCGATTCTCATATAGGTGAAGGTTGGGAACTGTAGAAACAAGCATCCATACTCACTCACCCTTTACCATGCCTCATATGATACCCTTTTTCTCTTTAGAGTTATGTCAAACTGACACATGAAGTAACCGAAGAATGCATCTTGGACTCTTCTGAAATGCAATCTGCTGGGTCTCAAAGGTAACTGATCATAATATTCCCAAACTAGTATAAGCGAGCAATCACCCTTGGTAGAAAGACCTGGAAAATTTCTAAGTGATGCTGCTAAGTACACCAAATATGAATTCATATAGAAAGTCATGGTGGAATTGAGTACTGCAAGTTGTTCACACAAGGAATCGCTAATGACTTCTCCCCATGATATATGATGGGACTGCCTTATGAACATGATGAACTGGTACATCCAGGGCTCAAAAACATTAGAATGTTCAAGGCCCATTATCCTGATGAGGAGGGTTATGATGTCTCCTATTTCCCATTTGAAATCATAGCGGTAAAACTTAGCCCACCTTGAGAAGGTGGCTCGTGGCTCTTGGATCCACCTGTTGATATGTCGTTTACAATCTTTTTCCCTTTTTACATAATACTCAGCTGCACTCTCTTTGGATATTTCCATGTAAATAGGTGCAGGAGGTATTCTGAAGACCTTCTCAATTGTGTCTGCATCAAGACAGATTATTGCTTCGCCATCATCATTTTTAATGATTCTTGTCTCCCTGTCAAAGTGATGGGCGCAAGTGAGAACAAATTTAGGTTCTAGGGCAGCCACCGGGAAAGAAGATGCATGATGGATATGGCTGTCCAACAGCCGCTGCATATTGCTATCTTGTGGATCCTCAACGCTTTTCACAAATTCTGACATGTCTACATGCCCTATCTCTGTATCTCTAATATGATCCAAAGGAGAGGAAACTTAGGAAGGCGCAACTTCATTTTGGTACTTGTCATATTTGTACTTCATCTTTTTTGGAATTGGAGATGACGCCAAATCTGACATTGATGGACAACCTGGAATACTGTGATGAAGACTTAAAAGAGTTAAGGCAACATCATATTCAGCTGCAAATAACATTTTTCCTTCTTCAAATGGGAAAAACTTTGACTCTTAAACTTCACGACTTTGTGAGAGAAAGAGGGGAAATATATGGAAATGGGGGAATCTTGACTTTGATGAATTTTGGATCTTAGGGAAATTTTTGCAAGTATACAAGTTGGAAAGGGCATACATGCAATCAGATTTCTAAAACCCGAATGCAAGTACACTTGTAAATTTGCAAATGGAGAAATGGATGGAAGACTTTCGGAAAATGATGAAAACGGAAAGTACGGATATGGGTGACATGAATGGATAAAAATGGGAAAATCTGAGAATGTCATTTTCATGAAAATGGGAAGAACTTTTCAACATGTAATCGGGTTCTTAAAACCCGATTTTGAAAGGAAGGGTATTTCACACTTTTTCAACTTGGAATTTAGTCAAAAATGGTTAAATTCTTCAACCATAAGGGAAGAACAAAGATTTCCAGCCAACTTGTAATTGGGATTTAAAATCCCGAATACAAGTAAAGAGGGAAAATGGGGAAGAACAATGCGATCCAAAAATTGCATATCAAGGGGAAAAACTCTCTCACAAAACCAATTTTGGGACAAGAACAACATATTTACAAATTTACAACTAGGAAGGAAAACTAAGAAAACAAGAAAATAAGAAAATAAAACAAGGAAATAAAAGAAAACATACCTTGTTTCAAACTGAAAATTCCTCTCCAAAAGATGCAACAATCTTGAAATGAAGAAGACAATCCAATAAATAGAGACAATCCACAATGCCAAACCCTAGCCACGTTTTATAAAAATGTCATTTGCATAAAAACGTGGTGTCAAATGCAAGGGAAATGGCATGAAAAGTGGCCAAGACTCTTTCTTACCTCAAGGCCTTAGAATACCAAGCCAAAACGATTTAGGAGATTGTTGATTTGTGGCATCCTTGAAGGAGAAAAATGTGGTTTTTGGTAAAAACGTGTTTGTTGTTATAAACCAAGAAACCAACAATCTTAACCTCCAAATGGCATGAAAGATGTCTACAAATGCATGAAAATAGGAAGGAATCCTAAACGCCTTCTTCCTCCAAAAATTTCTCCACAAAAACTTGCTTAAAATCCTCAAAAAACGTTTTTTCTTGCAAATCGGGTTTTTGGAAACAAATAACAAGTTCGAATCTGCATGAAACAATGAAAATCAGATTTTTTGGAGGAAATAACAAGTTTAAAATGCACTTTTTCAACTATAAGGCAAAAATCGGGTTTTTTAGACCAAATAGCAAGTTTAAAATGTCACTTTTCTCATTCTTAGGCAAAACCGGGTTTTGGAGAGAGATGTGCAAGTTTAAAATCACTTGTAAAGGGAAACTAAAAACCCTACAAAAAGTTATAATTCAATTGCACACATGTAATAGAGGTTTAAAATCCCTATTACAAGCAAAAACCATTAAAGTAGGGGTTTTAGAGAATAATTACAAGTTTACTTGTAACTTAACCAAAAAATCCCTATTTTAACTGAAAAAGCCAAAAAGCGTCAAGGGGGAAATAAAAAGCAAATTACAAGTTTTTATTTTTCAATAAAGTGTACTTGTAATTAGCTAAAAATTTCCCTACAAAGACCAAAACAATGGAAATCATTAAAACTTGCAGTTCAAGGAAAATTCTCCACCTGCAGTTAGGGAGAAAAAACCCGAAATTGAAGGAAAGATATAGCAAACGAATCCAGAATGCGATGAAATTCAAAATGTAGTTCAAGGATGGACTGAGGATTAAGCCAGTCTAAGAATTAGTCTAAATTTTGCCCCGAGAAGCATGCCATAGGGTAAAATTTTATTTTTTACAAAATTTTTATGTAATAGTCCTTCATTTTTGGAAACAAAAATAACAACAACAACTGGCTCTAACTGGGGAATTCTTTCATTTATCCTTCAAGATATTGAAAGAAAAGAAACTAGAACTCTAAGTGCCTTCCTCTTATCCATTGTGTCACAAAGTCAAACAACGCAAAACAATCAAACAAAAGACAAAAAATCAAACAAGAAAAAGAAATTATTTACAAGAAGTTACCTCGAATCTTCATTCAAAGTAATGCTTCAAATGCTAACCATTATAAGGCAACGGAAATTGTGTACCATCATGGTAAACCAAGATAAAACTATCTTCTCCAGCAATATGGTGAACAGTGAAGGGTCCTCGCCAAAGAGAATCAAATTTGCCATGTAAACCTTTCGGTTCCCTTCGCTTATCCCAAAGCAAAAAATGATCACCAACTTGGAATCCTCTTTTCTTTGCTTTTTTATCAAAAAGAACTTTAACTTGTTGCCGATGTCGAGCAATCTGATCCACCACTTGTGTTCTTTGTTCTTCCAGCTGAGAAAGATACATAATCCTCTTGTCTAAAGCATTCTCAAAAGTTTGATCTTCAATTGCCTTAGCCAACTTAAGAGCAGGAAGTTCCAAAGTGATGGGTATTTCTGCATTGATCCCATAAAGAAGTTGAAATGGTGACATACCAATAGTCCTTTTGGGTGTAATTTTGTCTGCCCATAAAGCATCAAAAAGAGCTTTATGCCAAGACCTTTGATTTTCTTCCACAAGTTTGTGAATAATAGTAATCAAATTTTTGTTACTTGATTCCGCCTAACCATTACCTTCGGGATAATAATCGGATGAATGAGTTAACAAAATACTATTTTCAAAGCAAATTTGTGAAATTTCAGAGGAAGAAAAGGTGGCTGCATTATCAGTCACGATTTTGAATGGAACATCAAATCTGGAAATAATATTCTCCTTGAGGAATCTACACACTATCTCAGAAGTAGCATTCTTTACTAGTATTGCTTCCACCCACTTCATGAAATAATCTGTAGCAGTAAGGACATACGAATGAAAGGATTGATCACACCAAAGAAATCAATGCCCCATTGACAGAAAGGTTCTTCAACAATAATCGGCTTCAATGGTAACACTGCAAGCTTTTGTTTGCCCACAAACTGCTGATAATGTATACATTTACGCACCTATCTAAAAGCATCTTGAAAGAGAGTAGGCCAATAATACTTAGCTCTCAAAATTTTGTGAGCAGTCACTGGTGTAGAAAAATGTCCACCACAAGCCTTTTCATGGAAAGATTCCAGCAATTTGGTTTGTTGTGCTTTGTCAACACAACAGAGGAAAGTACCATCAATTGCTCTTTTGTACAAACCAGTATCCCATAATACAAAGTTCACAGATTTCAACTTGATGCTTCTTTTTTCCTTGAATGGCAAATGTTGTGGATATTCACCATAAGTCAAGAAAAATGCTATATTAGAGTACCATCCATCAGTAGTACTGACAAACAACACCTTGGGAAGATCTTTAGAATCATCCAATTCTCGCTCCTCTGGAATACCTTCCGCCATCAGCTGATAGAGTCCTCTTCCTCGAACAAGCTTTGTAGGCTTAATCTCCAAATCATACTCTTGGATTTTAGCAATCCAATTCCCCCTTTTTGTGCCAAACTCTTGTTGTGTTAAGATAGACTTGGTTGATGTATCAGGAACTAACACAACGGTATGAGAATTCAAGATGTAAAAACGGAAGTTCTTGACTACTTTAACAACCGCATAGGCATTCATCTCAATAGAGGAATACTTGAGTTCATGAGACTTTAAAGGGCAACTCATGAAAGCAATAGGAGATTCAATCTCTTCTGAGTTCTTCTGCATCAGAATAGCCGACATAGTATGCTCGGAAGCATAACTATAGATGATGAACTCCTTGGTGTAGTTGGGACATACCAACACAGGTGCATGAGAAATTGCATCTTTGATATCATTGAATGCAGCTTTGCCTTCTAAATTCAAATGGAAAGTAGTCTTTCCTTTCATCATATCCATAATATGACGAGTATTTTTTGCAAAGTCAGGAATGAATCTCTACAAAAAAATTACCTTACCAAAGAAGGAATGAACAACAGTCTTATTGGACGGCAGAGGAAGAGTTTGAATAGATTTTACCCTTTTAGGATCAACTTTTATCCCTTCCTTGGAAACAATATGACCAAGGAGTTTTCCCTCTGTCACACCAAAAACTGACTTCTTGGGATTAAGGGAGATGACGTGCTTGCGACATCTTTCAAGTACATCTTTTAAGTGAAAAAGATGATTCTCGCGGTCTTTAGAAAAAACAATGAGATCATCAAGATATACTACAATATATCTTCCCACAGTACCACGGAAGGCCAAGTCCATAGCTTGTTGGAAAGTAGCTCCTGCATTGATCAACCCAAAAGGCATTCTATGGTAGGCAAATGTACCCCATGAAGTAGTAAATGCAGTCTTATGCTGCTCAAATTCACTAACCTCAATCTGATTGTATCCTGAGAATCCATCTAACATAGATAGCATTTCAGAACCTGACACTGTTTGTAAAACTTGATCCATGATTGGCAATGCATAATTGTCCTTGAGTGACAGTTGATTAAGATTTCTAAAATCAACACACATACATATTTCTCCATTCTTCTTATGCACCTGCACTATATTTGCCAACCATGTTGAATGATGGATGGGAAAGATAATCCGGGCATCAAGCATCTTTTGAATTTCAGAAAGAATGGTACCTGAAATTTTTGGATTATACTGGCGATGCTTTTGTCTAAAGGGAATTGCACCAAGCTTTAGGGGAATGTCATGCTGCACTTCCTTGGGTTGAAAGGATTTTAGATCATCGTATGAATATGCCAAGACATCATGATATTGGCACAAAAGCTGAATAAACTGATCTCTTTCATCTGAAGTGTAGTTATTGCCAATATTGACAAATTTGAGATCTTCATCTGAGCCAATATTATATTTCTCATATCCCATAGGAGAATCAACACTTTCTTGTTGCCGCCTCTTGATATAACAATCATGTTGATCGAAAAGTTTTTCAAGAGAAACCAACCCCTTGGTAATCTTATTTCCTTTCAGCTAAAGAATATTTTCATCTGACTCGGATGATGTTTCAAACATTGAATCTGATGATGAAGAAGTAGGAGAATTACTTCCTTCGAAATACAGGTTGTGGAAACCATCTTCTGCTTGCAGGAAATTATTAATCTGTTTATCATCATTGAAGATCTGCTAATGATCTCAATTGTAAGGCACACTAGGTCTGCAGATTAACTCAATAATATATTTATCTTGACCAAAATCAAGATGGGGAATTAATGAAGTAGCTGAAACAGCAAGGGAATCAACCCTATCTTTGTATTCACGAGGCACAACTGAGATGCTAAAAACATCGAAATCTTCAATATTTTCCCATACCAAATTACGGTAATGCCTGAGTCTGTCATTTCTAATCTGCTATATACTTCTTACTTGACAAACTACTAATTCTGCATCACCCTGGGCGTGAAGATTTATGATTCCTCTTTTCAATGCAACGCTCATTCCTAACAAAAGTGACTCATATTCAGTTGTATTGTTAGTATTAGCGAATTGCAATTTGAAGGAATAAGGGAAGATCTCTCCCTTAGGAGCTATGAGAACTACGCCAGCTCTGGATCCATTTGTAGCGCAACTACCATCAAACTCAAGAGTGCACACATCATTCGAACTGTGGTTTTTATTGGAATGATTAGTGCTGCCTTCATCCAAAATGAATGCATTATCAAAAGAAAAATTGTCATTTTCTTCCATAGGAGAAGATGAACTCTCCTCTTGTGTAGGAGAAGAGTGAAACCCTTCTTGTCAAGAAGGTAATGGAATACTTTCATCAGCAACAAGAGATGAAACTTCTTCAACCATGATATATGAACTGGAAGACCCATCTTCAGATGCCTGGTCTTGATCAATATCAACAGATTTTTCATTCGCTGAAAGTAGTGAAATGTCGGAGCTGCTAGAAGGACAATCTTCAACAAATTCTAAGATTTCATCTATATGGAGAGAATAATACCCGAAACCTGAAGATTCAAAAATAATTTGAGCATGGGGATCATTAGACTTGACAATCGTGTACTTGGTTTCTCTTTTAGGAATTAACTTCTGCACAATACCTTTGATAGGTATTGTTGCTTCGGTCATATCCATGTTGAGTTCACCTCCAACATCCTTGCAAAAATTATGACCAAGTAACATTCCATATGACGCGGAACGTCGGCTACCAAAATAGTCATCTTTATTTTATTATCTGGAAAAGCTGCAAATGCAAATTGAGCATCTTTGATTTGCCCAATAAGAGGCACTTGTTTGTTTTCCATGGAATAACAATGACCAAAAGTTTTGGTCAAGGTCAACCCCAAAGCTTGAGCAACTTTTGCGGGCATGACGTTATCAGAAGCACCAGAATCCAAGACATAATTTCTCAATTGAAAACCATTGATCAATAGGGAAATGTAAAAAGGTTCTATCTTTCCTTGGGTAGTAGATGTAATGGTCACCAAATGATTGGGCAAATTCTTGGGTTCTTGTGGGGCAATATTTTCAAGTATAGGATGAGTTTCCTTGCTTTTAACAAAGTCATCTAACCTATCAAATTGATCAGGATTAGCTTGTAAGTATTCAAATTCGGACATTTGAATCTTGGTCTTCCTAGCATGGTCAATAATATCGAAAGCTTGAAATGAACCAGCTAGAGAGGGATTAGCATTGTCCAAATGTGGTCTGGGGTTAGGCATATTGGGCTTGGAATCAATAAAAGAAGCAAAAGGGGGATTTTTGTTACTTGACTTTTTGTTGCATCCTTTGGAATGTAGGGCAGCGGTGTTCCCCTTTTAGCAATAGTAACAGGTGTTTGTAAATCACTTGAAACTTTTGCAGCTTCATCTTGTTGAGCCAACCAAGTCTGGAATCTTGTCATCATGGCAAATGCTTGACTATGAGTCCTTGAAGCAGCATTAGAGTCATCATAGTGCATATAGTGTATAGTAGAGTCGCCAGTTACATCTTCTTCTTCTTCTTATTGAGGAAGAGCAATGTCATCAAACTGATAATCAAAATAAGAAGATTCATTTTGATCCGTCTCATAGTAGTCAACCGCTGCCTTTGAAGGAGGTGGTTCAAGCATAAGCCTCTCGGGAGGAGGAGGTAACTTGGGTTGATTCTTAGCAGCATAATTGGCAGCTTAGGATACGTTCATCTTGGGATATCCTTGTATGGTGTAGGATAGGAATTTTGAGATACTTGCTTCTTTAAAGCAAGAAGTTCATTTGCCAATTTTTGCACCATTGGATTAGTAGAACCTGAAGATGAACTCTCCATATGAGAACCTCCAATAGACCAATTAGAATCCTTTTTATTTTACCAGCTCTGATCAAATCATCTTCAATTTCAGTAGCCATTGATTGAGCAACAACCAAATTAGCGGGAAAGGCTTGTCTCAAGAAGAAACTGACCTCGGGCAACTGAGTATTAATGAAAAAGCACTTGAGATTCTCAGGAGTAGGTTTAGAATTGATAGGAATTCTATTTGCTAATTTATTGAACTTAGCAGTGAATTCACCCATGCCTTCATGGGTATCCTTATTCATTTGGGTCAATTGGGCCAGCAAGGCATGCTCATCTTCCACGGGCTTGAAACGTTCTTCAAACTTGTCTCTCAATGAGTTCCAAGAAATGATTGAACCAACAACAAGATTGAAAAATCAATCAGCTGCAATACCTTGAAGAGTTTCTATGAACAAATGAACAACAACATCTTGATGTTCTACTCCAAGAACACCACATGCCATATAGAAAGATTTACATGCTCATCGGGATGTTTCTTTCCATCTCCATAGAACTTGGGATATTTTTACAGGAACCTTGTGGAAGTGGATGAAGAGGAGGGGTTAGGGACAAAGGACCAAAAGCTACTCCCCACGGATCGAGAGGAGGATATGGAGGTGGATTAGCCATACTAGATGATGAAGATATAAACAATTTGAAAAAGAAGGGAATTTTCACTTGGGATAGACTTCTTTTTCTTAGAAGGAGGGTAACTTATGGTTCATGAAAGGGAGGATGTACTAGTAAGCAAATGGAATCTAGCTCGTTCAGCAGCAGATATCTCTTCAATATGTTCACCTCTCCTTCGACGAACGTAAACACACAAACCTTCCAGCTTAAAGAAATCAAAATATTTCCAAGCTCTTATCAACAGGAAACCCAAGAAAAGTTATTTCTTCTTTAAAATCAGCAAGACACTAGTCTTCAAACGAAAGCCTGAGGCTTCCGAATGCGTCCGTGTCCCTAGCAGAGTCGCCAAAAAATTGTTGGTGGCTCAAATGGGCCAAAGAAATTTATACCAGAGATTCTAAGATAGAATTAACAGAGCACTTCAAATCTCTCTCTCCCCAGCAGAGTCGCCAAAAAACTATTGGTGGCTCGGATGGGCCAAACAAATTTAGACTAGAGATTCTAAAATAGAAGTAACAAAGTACTTCAAATCTCTCTCTCCCCACCAGAGTCGCCAAAAAACTGTTGGTTGAAAATTTTGTACACTTGGGGAAATATACAAAATTGTGGTTTCAACCATAGCGTGTGAGTAAAACTCTCCTAATTAAGGGAAGGTTCCCCCTATCTAACTATAACTTTGAAAATAAAATGGGATGGGACGTCAATCTTTCTTCTTCTTTCAAGAAAGACAATATCCTTTTTTCTTCACAGAAAAGGATAGCGAATTGATATAAACAGTAGTAACCACTTTCAAAATGAAATGAGAGAAAGGAAATGAAGTTTCCTAAAAGCTCAAAGTCTTCCGTCACTTCCTTCAGGATGGGACAACAATATCAAGCTCAAAGACTGGAATATCTTATTCTTTTCTACTTAAAACAATGGGAAGTAGTATAAGCTCAAAGACTCACAACTATTTCTCACAAAATCTATTCCTAAATTCTCCTAAGAACAAGTGAAAGCACAAAGACTTACAACTTCTCTCAACAAAGTATTTATTTTAATCTATATTAACCTCAACTACTTGCAGCACAAAGACTGCAAATCAGATGAGATTAAGCTCTTTAAGAAACACTTGCAACAAAGATAATATAGAACATAAACTCAAGTATGTATCACAAAGACTCAAAGCTTGAGCAATTTCCTTCTATTCCTTTCAATTCTTGAATTCACACATGAAAGTTCAAAGACTTCTTTGCTATAAATTTGGTAGAGTTTTTGCTTGTTTTCCAAAAGATGAAGATTACAATAGACCCCTCAAGTATTTATAGAAGAGGAGCCTTGAGAAAAAGGTGGAAGGATCCCAACTAACTTGAGAGATTCTCTCAACCACCAAGACTTATTCAATAACTAACTAAGACTTCAATAACTAACTAAGACTTATTCCAACTACAGTCCTAATTGAACACAACTTGTAGTTGCTTTACATGTAATTACAAAAGTGCAAGTAATGAGTTAACTTGCATTTTACAAAAAGACTTTTACATGTAACTTGTCAAAGGAAAAACTACAACTAAAGATTACAAATATGGAAAAATACAACTAAGTGTTGAAAAACACTTAAGTTGCAGCACATGAAGACATGAATCCTTCAAACTTCTAGATGATCATTTGTAGTTCATCAGGATTTGGTTCATGGGTGTTCTTTGCAACAACCATGGTCTTCACAATAGTATCATGACATCGGAGGAGCGTAGAGCTGTTTTTATCCAGGATGGACTCGATTTTATGCAAAAAGATTTGGTGTTTCATCAACATTTGAATTGAAGCGGTCAAGAATTGTTCGCTCCTCCATTCATTATATATCCTCATCTGTAAATCAGCAAGAGCTTCTTCTTCTGGAATCAGCTCTCCATCCCGACTTAGTATGTTGCAAGAGGCCTTTTCACAATGAGAGACAATATCTTAGAAAACTTCACCCCGTAATCTCATTGTATCACCAATCTCCTCAATTAGGGATTTAAGAACAAGGGCCTTATTTTCCAGAAGCTCTTCAAATTCCAAGTACATGACCCTGGAAGAGATGATGGCATGCTCTTGTAGAACACTCAACTATTGTTGAGGCATGGTACACCAGATTATCAAACTATCTTCAACACTTTCCAGATTCTTTTTGAAAGTATCAGAAGTCTGATCCAGTTTCTCTTCAAAGGTTTCCAACTTAGACATCATCTAAAAAATGTCCTTCATCACTCGTGCACACAGATCATGAAGCTGATCAACCCAGGAATCCAATGCTAGTACCTTTTGAGCAGCCCTTTCCACTCCACAAATTGATTCTTGGGAACTGGAAGAACCTATGGAGTTACTCCCTTCAGCAACAGGTTTTGTGATTTTATGAACAACTGCCATAAGTTGTCGGTTTTCCTCTTCTAGCTTATCTTTCTTTGCTAGAACTTCATCACACCACTGTACCAGTGAAGCTACAGAAAATTGAGCATCATGTTTAATCACCTCATGCATTTGCTTACCCAATTCTATCTTTGTAACTTTGTAATCAGCAACTGACATTTCTTCAAGTGGCTTATCTACAATGGGTTCGACAATTTCAGCTACCTTCATCTTGTTGATGTCAACAGTTACTCTGGAGATAGTCTTGGCCTTTTTAGCAACCTTGGATCTGGATTGTTTTAGTTTCTGATAATTGAAGGCATCAGGTGAGATTTCTTTCTTCTTCCTCTTTGGAGTAAAAGAACTAGGCCATGGAGGTAAAGCCATCAACTCTCCTTATGTAGCAACTGTAGGCAAAGGAGAAGCAGTTTCTATTTGAATAATCGTGGTCATCCTGGGAGGAATATTTGTTTGGATGGCGACAATAGTTTACTCAGTAACCAATGGGCAAGAAGATTGCCTCATGAATTCTTCAAAACCAGAAGTGGAGGTATCAATTTTTGACAGTTGGACACAGGCAGGAGTATCTTCAGGAACTTCCTACACATTCTCTTGTTGATGATCAGGAGGTGGCTCATATGCCGAAATAGGAATGGCATTATGAGGAGATTCATCAACAAGCAAGTCAGGAGGAGAAAGGGGCGTATCAATGGAAACTGGAGGAATAATCTCATGAGGCAAGTCGAATGTTGGAGACTTGGGAGCATCATCAGATTAATGCCCTTCTTCTGGATTATCCAGATCGATCACCTGAACATGAAATCGTGACTTTCCTTTCACGAACTCTCGCCTCCTTAGGAGGAAGCACTACTGCCCGACTAACTCGCAATTTGATGCTTATGCCCGAAGATGATGCATCTTCTGTGTTGTCAACCTGAATCTCAGACTTATGTCCAAGAAGCCCCGTAGAATCCTCTTCTTTTCCAATCTTGATTTTTATAGTCTAACAACATTACTTTTCAGCCAAGCATTGGTGTTAGCCAAGATAGGTTGAAATCTCTGAAGAATGGATATGCACTCCTTGTGTGACCATTGGATTAAAGGAAGCGGAGCTTCATCAACCCTTCGTGAAATATATTTAGGATCAAGTACGTGCCCATCATCAATCATCCCTTGTGGAATGTCCACCAAGTTCAAATGAACAACCTGCTCAACAGTGAGCCTATAGTAATCCATCTCTAAAACCTCGACCTTTATGCGGAGATCTACCCAAATATCCTCAATGTGATGCACGTGCACAAAGGATTTTTTGATCTTCTCCTTCATACCCCAGTAATCAAAATCAGCTCTAGACTTAAACCTTTTGAGCTTAATTTCTAGCATTTCGGTCTCCATGGCCTTAGCTTTAACGGATGTGACAATAGAATATCGACCAATTTTTAATGGGTTTGTTGTATAGATCCCCATTCCAACCTTGGGTCTAGCAGACTGATGAGTGTGGACAGCCATGATTTGTCTTCCCAACTCCATAAGAATGATCTTATCAGTTGGGTATCTAGGGAGCATGTATGGCTGCCCACTATAGCATCTGATTCTCATATAGGTGAAGGTTGGGAACTGTAGAAACAAGTATCCATACTCACTCACCCTTTCCCATGCCTCATCTAATACCCTTTTGTGCTTTAGAGTTATGTCGAACTGGCACATGAAGTAACCAAAGAATGCATCTTGGAATCTTCTGAAATGCAATCTGTTGGGTCTCAAAGTTAACTGATCATAATATTCCCAAACTAGTATAAGCGAGCGATCACCCTTGGTAGAAAGACCTGGAAAATGCCTAAGTGATGCTGCCAAGTACACCAAATATGGATTCATATAGAAAATCATGGTGGAAGAGACTGCTGCAAGTTGTTCACACAAGGCATCGCTAATGACTTCTCCCCATGATATATGATGGGACTGCCTTATGAACATGATGAACTGGTACATCCAGGGCTCAAAAACATTAGAATGTTCAAGGCCCATTATCCTGCTGAGGAGGGTTATGATGTCTCTTATTTCCTATTTGAAGTCACAGTAGTACAACTTAGCCCACCTTGAGAAGGCGACTCATAGCTCTTGGATCCACCTGTTGATATATCGTTTAGAATCTTTTTCCCTTTTTACATATTACTCAGTTGCACTCTCTTTGGATATTTCCATGTAAACAGGTGCGAGAGGTATTCTAAAGTCCTTCTCAATTGTGTCTTCATCAAGGCAGATTATTGCTTCTCCATCATCATTTTTAATGATTCTTGTCTCCTTGTCAAAGTAAAGGGCGCAAGCGAGAACGAATTCAGGTTCTAGGGCAGCCATCGGGAAAGAAGATGCGTGATGGATATGGTTGTCCAACAGCCGCTGCATATTGCTACCTTGTGGATCCTCAACCCTTTTGACAAATTTTGACATGTATACATTTCCTATCTCTGTATCTCTGATACGATTCAAAGGAGAGGAAACTTGGGAAGGCGTAATTTTGTTTTGGTACTTGTCATATTTGTACTTCATCTTTTTTGGAATTGGAGATGACGACAAATCTGACATTGATGGACAACCTGGAATACTGTGATGAATACTTAAAAGCGTTAAGGCAACATCATATTCAACTGCAAATAACATTTTTCCTTCTTCAAATGGGAAAAACTTCGACTCTTGAACTTCACGACTTTGTGAGAGAAAGAGGGGAAATATATGGAAATGGGGGAAACTTGACTTTGACAAATTTCGGATCTTGGGGAAATTTTTGCAAGTATACAATTTGGGAAGGGCATACATGCAATCAGATTTTTAAAACCCAAATGCAAGTACACTTGTAATTTGCAAATGGAGAAATGGATGGAAAATGAGAATTAGACTTGCAGAAAATGACGAAAATGGAAAGTATAGATATGGGTGACATGAATGGATAAAAATGGGAAAAATTCGGGAATGTCATTTTCATGAAAATGGGAAGAACTTTTCAACATGCAATTCGATTCTTAAAACTCGATTTTGAAAGGAAGGGTATTTCACACTTTTTCAACTTGGAATTTTAACCAAAAATGGTTAAATTCTTGAACCGTAAGGGAAGAACAAAGATTTCCAGCCAACTTGTAATCGGGATTTAAAATCCCAAATACAAGTAAATAGGGAAAATGGGGAAGAACAATGCAATCCAAAAATTGCATATCAAGGGGAAAAACTCTCTCACAAAATTAATTTTGAGACAAGAACAACATATTTACAAATTTACAACTAGAAAGGAAAACTAAGAAAACAAGAAAATAAGAAAATGAGACAAGGAAAGAAAAGAAAACATACCTTGTTTCAAACTGAAAATGCCTCTCCAAAAGATGCAACAATCTTGGAATGAAGAAGACAATCCAATAAATAGAGACAATCCACAATGCCAAACCCTAGCCACGTTTTATAAAAACGCCATTTGCATAGAAACTTGGTGTCAAATGCAAGGGAAATGGCATGAAAAGTGGCCAAGACTCTTTCTAACCTCATTGCCTTAGCATACCAAGCCAAAACGATTTAGGAGATTGTTGATTCGTGGTATCCTTGAAGGAGAAAAACGTGGTTTTTGGTAAAAATGTGTTTGTTGTTATAAACCAAGAAACCAACAATCTTAACCTCCAAATGATGTGAAAGATGTCTACAAATGCATGAAAATAGGAAGGAATCCTAAACACCTTCTTCCTCCAAAAATTTCTCCACAAAAACTTGCTTAAAATCCTCAAAAAATGTTTTTTCTTGCAAATCGGGTTTTTTGGAACAAATAGCAAGTTCGAATTGGCATGAAACAATGAAAATCAGGTTTTTTGGAGGAAATAACAAGTTTAAAATGCACTTTTTCAACTATAAGAAAAAAATCGGGTTTTTTAGACCAAATAGCAAGTTTAAAATGTCACTTTTCTCATTCTTAGGCAAAATCGGGTTTTGGAGAGAGATGTGCAAGTTTAAAATCACTTGTAAAGGGAAAATAAAATCCCTACAAGAAGTTGTAATTCACTTGCACACATGTAATAGAGGTTTAAAATCCCTATTACAAGCAAAAACCATTAAAGTTGGGGTTTTAGAAAAGAATTACAAGTTTACTTGTAACTTAACCAAAAAATCCCTATTTTAACTGAAAAGGCTAAAAAGCATCAAGGGGGAAACAAAAAGAAAATTACAAGTTTTTATTATTCAATAAAGTGCACTTGTAGTTAGCTAAAAATTTCCCTACAAAGACCAAAACAATGGAAATCATTAAAACTTGCAGTTCAAGGAAAATTCTCCACCTGCAGTTAGGGAGAAAAAACTCAAAATTGAAGGAAAGAGATAGCAAATGAATCCAGAATGCGACAAAATTCGAAACGTAGTTCGAGGATGGATTGAGGATTAAGCTAGTCCAAGGACTAGTCGAATTTCTGCCTCGAGAAGCATGCGACAGAGTAAAATGTTCATTTTTTCACAAAAAGATTATGTAATGGTCCTTCATTTTTGAAAACAAAAATGAGGACAATAAGAATGTCATTGAGCCCAAACTTCACAAGCATCCTAAGAACCTCAGAGAGGACGCTTGCGGTAGAATGGTAAATCACAAAAATGAGCCGCAATCTACAATAGTCAATTTTTGGAATAGTGGTGCTTCTCAGTTCGTGGTCCCCATGGTCTTGCATTGTCCAGAGTTTGTGGCTGCATGCGCTAGCAGGTTTGACCTCGTTTCTTTTTCAATTCAGGGCTCTTTTCTGAAAGTAGTTATAACCCTAGAGGTTGTGAGAGATATGATGTGTTGTCCCATTTTTGACAGAACAGAGGTGTTCACTGAAAGTGCCATGGAGGAATATTGGAGCACTAGAAGAGATATTGTCTCTTTCAGCTAGACCTCCAAGACTCCCTCTATCCTACAACAACTTAAGGCATGATGACCTCAAGGACATTTCCTTGACCCATGCATGGCTATGCGGTTGTGATAATGACTGGGAGATCACTGCTCCTATGATAGGCTTCTTGTTCAAATGCCAGAAGCAGAAAGAGCCATTTCATTTTGACTTCTCTATTTTTATAGCCAGGGAGATGGTAAAGCAACTAGATGAATTCCAACATTTTTGACGGTTCAAGTTCACCTCATTCCTAGTTCACATTTTCTTACACCAGAATGATGCTTTTTTAAGCCAATTCATGCGACTGACTACACATGATGAGTCAGGAAACAAGATGCCTATGTCGGCCTGGACACCCATCCTTCTTGCTTCTTACGATGCCTACCAGTTTTCAGACTGTTTCCTAACTCCCATCCTTCAAGATCTTGGTTTGATCCCTGAGGAGCCTCTTGCCCGCTTTTCTCAGATACAAATGAATTGGATGTACAATGAGCGCCCTCCTTGTGATTGGTTTCTAGGTAGCGAGTTTTGCTTTATCCGGGTGCATGGCTTCTTTGAAGAATCTTTCCGCCTACCTACCTATGTCATAGAAAGAACCCTCGCCCTTGAAGTTCCACGACAGTTGGTGAAGATTGACAAAGCTATAGGGGCGGGAAAACATGATACCTCCATAACAGAGGACCACAAAGATATTGGCCCCATTACTCTCATTCGGAGAAGCATTGCTGAAAATGTCCTAACATCCAAGTGGTGCAACTTGGCTTAGTAGTAATTAATGATATGTGGAGTTACGACCCAGATGGGTGCCTGTCTAAGAGAAAAAATGCAGTTAAGCTTGAACCACGAAGTTCGTGGGAAGCACACACTAACCCGCCAGTAAATGACCCAAGTCTCTATGTGGGTCTCAATGATTTTCCCATTTTAAAACGACCCTCGTGGTTTAATTTTTACTCTATCTTGCAAAAGTACAATCTAGCTAAGCCCATTCCTCGGAGTATGCTAGAAGCCATGAGGTTGGATTCGTGGCCTAAGAAAAGGAGGATTTTTGGATCTATCATCAAGAAGTGAATTAGCCCAGGGCTAACATCGAGAACGCTCCTTTTGATGAGAGTTTTGAGATTGAATGGTGACAACACAACAAGTCAGATGAAGAGACATGTGATGAGTCCCCACATGGTAACTCATCCCCCGAGGCGGCCCAATAGCAAGAGGTAGAAGTTATAAGTATAGAAGAGAAAGAGACCGAGCCTTATATTCCTCCGTTCCCAAATTGCCAAGAGATCGACTGAGAAGCAGGCACCTATTTCCCCTTCCAGTAAAAAGCAATATCTAGGTTATGCAAAGAAAGGTTCATCTTCTCGGGTCCCAGAGGTTTCCTCAGTCTCTCAGCGGTTGGTGACTTCTACGGTTCAGGTATGCCCTTCTTTTCCCTTTCTCCCTGCTCAATCTGTATCATCTGCTCCCCATCTCGCATCTATTCCTACCCAAATTCCCACTGCTCTCACATTAGCGCTCGTCGGGGCTCTAGTCGACCCTTAAGTTGCGTCATCACAGGTCTCCATTTTGCTCCTTGCCACTAATTTTATCCCTGTAGTGTTTTCCCCACAGATGCCTAATGCAGCCACTATCTCGCATAGGTTTGGTTTTGGAGAGTCCACTCCTCCCCCAAATGTTGGGGCAATGTCCACTGATCCATTTTCTTCAGGAGCCTCTCCTTTCGTCCCGTTGTTTTCTCCAACCACACTTGCACACCCCATTCAGATCTCTTTTGGTGGCCCTATTTCCCAATTCCCCTTTGCAATCCCTCTTGGTGCAGCATTTGCAGGCCAAGCTATTGCACCTGGATGCTTATCAACAATAGGTTACCTATTCCAAGATTGCACGTATTGGTAGGACTGGTAAGAGAAAGGAGAAAGATGGTGCCAGGCCAGCCCATTCGCACATACAGACACATTTCAGTGAGGAAAAGGATAGTCTTTTCTTTGTGACCATGTTCCCCAAGGTTGACAAGCCGAAGGCCCAAATGAGACCCAATGATTACACCTTGCATGTTGTCGGGGTCAATCTCCTGAACGCTTTGACATCTGACAAAGTTAAAATGATGGAAGAAACTTCGAAGTTCGTGTCTTCAGATTTCATCAAAAAGAGTCGTCGCCTGGAGAAAATGTGAGCAGAGAATGCGAGTCTTTGAGAATCTTTGGACCAACAGAGAAAGGAAGACAAAGCTAGGAATGCTGAAATCAACCGCTTGCAGGGATTGTTGACACAGGCTAACTCTAAAAAAGGAAAGTTGCAGTCCGCCCTGAACAATGTGAGTTCTCAGTTTAAAGGACATGAGGCAACAAGGAATGTGGCATTGAAAGAATTGCATGAGAGGGAGCAAGAAATACAACAACTAAAAGAAGCTTCCAGAGATGCTACCCAAATTCATACACAACTGCATGAGGAGATCCACCTAAAAAAAGAATACGCTCGACAACTGAGTGATGCACATGTCACGCTTTCGGAGGAAAAAGCAAGGTTTGAAATATTTGCATGTGAAAAAGTGAGTAGCATAGAGAAAGATGAAAAGAAATTCCTGGATATGGAAGGTTTGTTACAACAAGAGCGAGATCACATGTCGGACTTCAACAAGCTGTACAAGATGGAAACGCCAAAATCCTCGTTCTAGAAAGTCAGGTGGTCCATGAATAAGACAAGTGCAGGGAGCTGCAATATGAGATAAGAGAAAAAGATGAGGAAGTCTCACAGTTGTCAAACACTCCTCCCCCCTGGAGGTTCCTCAAGATTTTTCTCCAATTTTTGGTAGAATTGTACGTTCCCCATTGGGAAAGAATTTAGCAGTATTGCCCTTTGCTACAACCCGTGCTGAGATTTCTAGGAGAAGCACAATCTCTCTGTGTTGAAGTGGGCGCTCTCATTGACAACTCTATGCTTTTTATTGGTCCTAAGATCCCTATAGCCCAGAGCTTAATTCAGATGTTGTATGCTGCTCAAGATGAAGAGTTGAGAGAAAAGGGAATTACAGATCGCAAGCAATTAATCAGGAGGACTAATTTCTTCATTAATCAACACAGGATAATCATGCATGTATCAATAGTGCTTGAGCCTTTAATGATTTTGGTTCCAGATATCAAGCATCGCATAAAGAGGTTTGTTTCCCTGGGTTTGCCTTCTCCTTTTCCCGCAGATGTTTCTATGCTAGGGATAGAACAAGTGTTGAACCAAATAGAGAAATTACAGCAAGATAGGACCTTCCTACAACGCCTGAACAATCCTATTTCAGCAGAGGAGGTCGAGCATTTCCTGCACCCCCAGGCCCAACTCTACATGCTCTTGAAACTGGTCCATGATGAACCAACGAACTTGCCATTTGATGAAGTAATTTGTTTAGATCAACACTACCAGAATCTGAAAGCGCAGGTGTTACCCTCCGAAGACGAATGGTTTCCGTTGTAGTAGGTCTTCAATCTGCTTCACCCCATTCTAGCATGAAGTCTAGTCTTCGAACCAACAATTTTGGGTTCTAGCATTCCGTAGGCAGAATTCCCCATTTAGGCACCAAGAAATGTTAATATTATTTCAGGATTGCTCGTAGGCAGAATTTTGATCAAGTGGCAACAATTTCTTTTGATTTTCGTCCATTTTCTCATTCGTCAGCATGCGCGCCAAGTGGCGTCTCGACGTTGCCTCGAATCGCTCGCTTTTCTCGCTCAAAGTTGAGAGAATGCGTAGCTGCCGCGTGGCTCAGGTTTTTATATCGGTGTATGCTTCTCGACCCCACCATCCATCGTGTAAAGTTGAAGACACTTGGTGTCCCCACATTGCACGATTTGGTTCTCTTTCTACACTCGACTTCGGATATCCTCCGAGTCGCCGCATGTCTTCCATGGTAGTTCGTGAACTAGGATGCGGTTTGCATCACATTTTTCTTGTTGGACAGGTGCAGGGATCGCCATGACGCGGTTGAGATAACAACTTCAAAGGTTGTTATGCTGGGTAGCATCTCGCAGTGTGCCATGCCAGGTTTTCTTGTCAGAAGCGGTTGCTAGGCTGTTGCTGATGCTGTGAGCTGTTAATTAGGAGCCGAGGGCTCTATTTATGCTTTCTTTTCCTTGCTTAGAAGGGTTCAAACTTTTAGAGAGATTTTTAAACTTTGGCTGATTAAAGAGGCCTTTATGTTGATTAAATTTGGTGAATGATAGACATGTTAGATTGTGCCTATGGCCTTTGTGATGGTTTTATTTGAATCTTAATATATTGACTTCTGTGTTGTTTTCGAGCTCAATAACTTCTATGATATTTGTTGTGAGACTCTGTGGATTAAACTATGTTCTGATACTTGTTATCTTTTGGATGAATGGTTAATGTCATTTTATGTTGAATGAGTTTTATTGAATTAGTCTCTCAAATGGTTCTGAGCATGTAGATTGTTAAATGAGCTTTAAAGTCACATGTCTCTGGGTTTTATATGTTGTTAATGCTTTTCCAAAATATTTTGGTGTATCGCCTAAGTAGTGTAGGTCATTTGTTTTAAGTTTTCTCCTTCCCCTTTTCTCCCCCAATTGTATGAAGAGCCGACTTCTCACACCCGAAGGTCATTCAGTGAGTTTCGCACAAAAGGTCCCCCATCACTGAATTTCCCATAAGGCTATTAGCGTTTAAGGTAAAATTAAGAGTCAACAAAATCTTTGCTACAAACCTTCACAAAATTCACTTCTAGTGTCCAATTTGGATGAAACAAAGGGTGATTCTGACTTTCTCGACTGCTTTGAACTCAATGGTGAGGTTAGATTTTCTCCAGGAAGTTCCAAAAATATCCGCACTGAAAGGCAAGAGATAGGATCCCCCCAAAACTATAATTTTTATCAAGCTTTTCTGATTCTCAATGTCATCATCGGATGCAAGAGATCATACTTTTCTTTCAAAATAAATGAATCTAGATTCCTTAAAGATCTACTAACCCACAACTCACAACTAACTTTGATACCATGCTGGATTTAGCTGTGAAGCCACCCAAGATCAATGTGACTAAAGGAAAGCAAGACAAGAATCCAAAGATGATCAAAACCTAACACTCCCCTGGCATTGAACTAGACTCATAATCAACTAGGCTAGTGATCTACAACATAGGGAGAGGTGAGGGTGGATTATGTAGAAAAATATGGGCAAATAAATCCAAGAGGAATAATAACTCCCAATAGCCCAAATTAGGAGGGAGTTTTACCTACTTGGTAAATGCCAAATACATGGCTATGCCAACTCAGCTAAAGACAAACAAATGGTTATGATCAGGTGGCTAATAAATCCAAAAGAGGGTGTAACATTCAACTACCCAAATGTGGGTGTGAATGACACATGATTGTAGGATTATTCCATGTGTCCTCATACTAACCATTATAATATAATCTAAGAAAGCTTAATAATGTGTGTAGGAAAAAAATTCTTCAAACGTGTAGTGTCACAGTTAAAATACTTCATTGGTGAAGCAACCACCAAGGTTCAAACCCCTGTTGGGCCACTATGCTCGGAGGCCTTGTGTCTTCGCTAGGTCATTGTGCTTGCAGGTTTGAACAATTGAAGTGTGGGGATGGGATCCCTCATTGTGGCCTCACTAGTTCATAGCTCCGGGTCAAAAAGCGTTTCACTTGGAGCCGGATAGCGTGTCATGCCTGTGTTGCCGGTCACGTTAAAAAAGTTTACTAGACATTACAAAAAAAAATGTGTGTAGGATAAATAATTATTCCCTTACATAAGAGAAAATAAAAAACCTACACTAATAGACAAAAGGTTGATTATGCAAAGAAACACCATACCTTAGGAGATAGATCTATCAATCAATACCAAGATAAAATAATAAATTATATACAAAACATAAAAAATTAAACCTTAATTCTAGATTTGAGAACCTGGTTAGGATTTTTGGGTTCTTTAAAATGGAAATGAAATAAAAGGCTCCTTTATAGGTAATGTAGATTAATTAATTGCTTTAAAATAAAAATTAAAAACAAACTATAATAACAATAAAAGAAGAGAGACATTGCTTCATTTTATGATTGAAGAATGCGTGCTAATTGATGAAGATAATGAGATGTGTATTCCTCAAAAACTAGGAATTCCCTAAGCAGTTGTGTATATGGATGAGAATCAAAATATGGTCGACTGTACTATTCTAGATCCAATTCACAATTACAAACTTTCTCTATGCCCATGAACTCAATCTTTGATGATCTTTGGATTCTATCTTGTGAACTCTTAGAAAATAGGCTTCTAGACAATGATATTTCTATTTAGGGTCTCAAGATTATATTTTAGATTACATATATATAGAGATCAAGATTGTGACTATGAAAATGTCCTCATAATTATAGACATGACCTAGATTAAACAACCAAATTGAATTCATATATAAAAATATACTTTTTAATTATACAAATACACGATCTATAATTATTTGATAGGCTATTATTTGGAAGAAAGTCCCATCAGAATGTAATGTCTCACGTCGGGACTTTCTCACTCTTGCCAAAATAAACCTGTCTAGATGCGCATTTTCGTAGAACAAAATAACTTCGTCCTACATTTATACCTATTTAGAAAACTCTGCCTACTTGATTGCATGTTATTGTGTGCAATACTCTTCTTTTAAATAGACCAAGTTATTGCCTACGATCCACACACCCATCAAATATAAAAATGACACACAACATAACTGAAATGAAACCCACATATTTTTGCTCCATGCTTTCTGAAGTTTTTTGTAGTGTTTGTAATCGATGTGTATGTGTCATGCCGTCTAGCATTTTGTAGTGTTTGTGATCATAAATTTGGCCCTCGCTGAAAAAGTCTTGCTAGACTTCCAAGATTGCTCGGGTGGATATCTTGGAGAGATCTTATACTAGATGGATGTAAGGGACCCTTTTCCAGAACCCGCCACTTCTCTATGCGTTTTAGAATGCTCAAAGTTGCAGAAAAGCGTTTTCAATAGGTCTTATTTTCAATGTTGCACTTACAATTCATACATAGTTAGAATGCTCAAAGTTATGCATGATAGGGTGTTGAAGGTACGCAGTTTCCGTGGAATATTTAATTTAATTATTACACAAAAAGAGATACTGTTTGAAGACACTAAATTTAAATTTTTTTAAAATTAAACCTAAGCTTTCCAAATTATGGATGCCTATATAGTAATGCAATATTTTCACACACTTCTCTTGAGCTGATGCACTCTAATTGTTACATTTTATTTTATTTAATGAGAGCTATGCTCTTGGTAGTATTCATTTATAAATAAAATAAACAATGGGTCCTTGGTCTGTTGGTGAAGTTGAATGGCTCCAAATGAGCCCACCAAGGATCAAGTCTTGCTGAGTACAAGGCTCCGACATCACAAAGGATGAGGTCGGGATTGTGTCGTGAAGGCCCTCGCTGGGTTGGCAGCGCGCGGGCTTCTTGCCTTTGCTGGGCTATCATACTCATCGTTCTGTCTATTTTTATAGCGTTTATGTCAGCATGCTTTATAAAAGTTTATATTATTGTTTAAATCATTTTTATTTTTATCAATTCTTAAAATTGTTTCAAATAATTTGAATTGTATTTAGTATGTATTCTTTTATATAAATTATTTATATATTTATTAAAATATTATTCTTATATGATTTTTGTTATGTGCAATAATATTTTAAAATTTGTATATTTTTGTTTAATTTAACATCGAGTGACTATCTTATTTCCCATGGCTACTTGAAGACCCATTTCTCCACGCCATTTGAACATCGACTCTGTAGAAAATCTAATTTGTGGCTATCTTAATTTGTCGTATCTTTTTGCAACTCTGTTTTGTATTGACGTACAAATTATGTTTT
Source organism: Cryptomeria japonica (assembly GCF_030272615.1). NCBI lineage: Eukaryota > Viridiplantae > Streptophyta > Pinopsida > Cupressales > Cupressaceae > Cryptomeria > Cryptomeria japonica. The sequence continues at coordinate 472,891,908 of NC_081407.1, read as the reverse complement.
GTATTGAAGCACAAATTACTGAGAACTCTGTAGAGTTTCATATTTGTATTTCTTACTATTCATCAATAGAATTTTTGTTTTGTATGTTGTAGCATACGTTTGTCAATATATTATGTTTTCTTTCAATGCTCTCTTTTGTTTTGATTCCCCTACAACCTACCTGTATAAACATGAATGAATAAATGCAAGAAATGAACTCCTTTAGGAATAGGTAATTGCATTAAATCATTCCATCAAAATATAAATAAAATTAAATAGAATTGCAATGAATATGCAAATTTCACATTAGACAATAGTAGAATTGTAATAAGAAACTACTTACACTATAATCTCTTTATCAATCTTCATTTCAAAGGTAAAAAAGGCTACATTGAAACTTAAATCATTTCCAAAAGTACAAAAATGGTGTACAAAATAATTTACAACGCACTCAAGGACGTCATATTAGAAACTCATGCAAAGGTGGTTCTAAAAGGAGCATAGTGGAAAGAAGCGCTATAAGACAATATGCTTTATAAATATGGAGCTTATACACTTATTTGTGAAATTCCAATTTATGATTCTGATACAATAAAGTATAGAAGTATATACTATCTACTGCCTGAAATCTCTTCAAATTATGATTGTTGATAGGATAGGATCTATCATGTACTTCTTGTTAATATTCTAGGTGTTACAACTAATGGACTCTTCCAGTGGAAAAAATCAATGTGAAACCCTGGAAGTAATTGAACTCGGGAGACTACAAAGCCGAAAAAGAAGCTAAGCTATGACCATCATAAGGAGGAAATAGCTGTCCGTAGGCATATTAAAAAATTAGAACAAAGTCAAAACACTCCCCAACAAGTAGAAGCATAAAGGTTGCAAAATCATAAAGAATACCAAATTTTTTATGAATGTCATAAAGAAGAAATAAATGCACAGAGGCATATTATAAACTTAGAGAGACAAACATGTCAATAACAACATCAAACAGAATATGTAATAACATTTAGCTACAATGCTAATTTCATGAAAGCATTAAAAAGATTTAGGCATTGAATAGACACACTATCCAACTTGTAGACATGCACAATATATAGATTTTAATTATTTTTTGCATCTATACATATTAGTTTTCCTCCACATTTCAAGATCGTATTCTAAATAAGTACTCATAACAAAGGAAATATTCATTTCTTCCAAATTTTATGTGTATTTTAATATATTACCCAAAACATATCTTGATATCGACCTAACCATTACATCTTATTAGAATAAAGTGCTAGTTATATAAATATATTAAACTATTATCTCAAATTAAATACAAAATTAAATGAAAAATACACCAACAGCATATAGATATGGGACACTTGAAATTCTCACCTATAGTTTTAAAGGAGTGAACTCGTGTGAGGGATGATCCAGTGTGGATAGAGCTGAGAGCAGAGTTGAGGGATGGGAGCTCTGCGCTTGCTCTCACCACTCCATTTCACACACTGTGCATATGGGGAGAGGAGGACAGAAGTGACAGGGGCACGAGCAAGGGCGAGGACAAGGAGCAGTGCCATTAGCCCACTTCGCTCATCCTCTCTTCCTCTGAAACACAGTGAAGGAGAGAGCATAACCCCGCGTTCCCAAGATTTCAATATGTGGTATTTGGACGTGGTAGCAAGCGCAGAGCTTGCTGACTACGGTCCTGTGAGGGGCACCATGGTCATACGACCCTACGGTTATGCCATCTGGGAATTCATCCAGGTGCCTGCTCTGCCTCCCCTTTCCGTTCCCCTCATCTCTTCTCTTCTCTTCTCTTTCATTTCATTCTTTCTCATTTCATTGCCTTTCCTTACTTTGCATTCCCAGACTTATTTGGATGCTAAATTCAAGGAAACTGGTCACTCCAACATGTATTTCCCCCAGGTAACACAACTTAATATTTTCCGCGATCATTTTTTCATTCAACTGTATCAATCTTTGGTTGTGGCGGAATTCTCACAACCTATGTCAATTAGCTTTTTTTATGTTGCAGAGTTGATGGTTACTATGAAAAAAAGACGAATAATTTTCTCATTGCGCTTCTGAGGACTTGATTTATAAGTTGCCTAAAATTCAGACCTTTTTCTATATTGATTAAACCTGCATTTATAAAGTAAGATTATAGAGCAGCAGGGTAACATAACTGTTTAATTTTTTAAGAAAAATAAATATTTTTGATAATTTGCATATTCATGTCCCTTATATGGAAATATAGAGAACAATTAAATATCTTGACTAACTATACTACGAAGAAATGTATCTGTCAAAATCTTTTAATATGGACTCTTAGCACACATAGAAACAGGTTGCATTTTGATTATAAGCGCTGCACTTGTCTCGTCAGCTACTCTCTTATTGCTTCTGGCAGCCCCATCAAAGTCCAACTTCCAAATTGTCATTTAAGACAATCCCTGTCTAGATATTGAACCCTTTGTTAGGGAGGGTTATGAATTTTTAAAAGTTGTCTGAAACAGTTTCTCCTCTTAATTTCAATATATATCAGAAACAAACTCTTCTAGCCATCTGCCAAAGTCTAGGATTGAATTATGAAATGTGTTAATACTTGAGAGTTTAAATTGGCATTTTACTATTCACTTGCTGCGTTTAACATCTGAATGATAAAATTTTATAATGTTTGCGTTTCTTATAACCATGCAGACTGCCTTTTCATTTTTGTTTGAATGTTTGAAATCTGACGATGCTACGTGTAATTCAGGATGATGTGTTGCTGTATGGTATATTATATATTTATCGTATTGATGGGAAGAACCAAGTCCTAGTTTTACCAATACTTAACTTCTGATTTGGAGAAGTTGCAAGTAGTTGTTTGAACTAAATAGAGGATGAAAAATATACTACTACATAAGTTCATATATCATACGATTTTTTAATTCTTCTTTTAGCTTTTTCAATCCTTCTCTACAGTGAATTATTTCTCTTAAAATCATTTCATGGTCATGTTTTGAACAGTTTATTCCTTATTCCTTTATCGAAAAAGAAGCCAGCCATGTAGAGGGTTTCAGTCCCGAGCTTGCTCTGGTTACTATTGGAGGTGGGAAGGAACTAGAAGAGAAGCTTGTGGTAAGATAGATGTTTTATTGAACTAATGAACAAACTAACTGTTTATGACTTACGTCACTTGTGGGAAGCACAGATGTCTGGATAAGGCTCTCTGTTTAGTGCTGTTTCTGAGGAATCTACTGTTCTATATTGAACAATAATTGTTTTGTGCTTGATCTTGAGGCATGTTTAGGTACGACCAACAAGTGAAACTATTGTAAATCACATGTTTACTAAATGGGTGCATAGCTATCGGGATCTTCCTCTAATGATCAACCAGGTGATTTTTACACCTCTCTTTAAGAGTTTTACTAGCTAGATCAAATACTATCTCTGAGCAATTGAGATTGCTGTTATATGATAGTGGGCAAATGTCACAAGATGGGAAATGCGTACCAAACCATTTGTGCGAACACTGGAGTTCTTGTGGCAAGAAGGTCATACAGCTCATGCCACAGAGGAAGAAGCAGAGAAAGAGGTTTGTTCATGTTTCCTTGAAGGATGGAGGCATCTTACAATGAATATTTCTTATGTGTTTACTTTAGTTATAACTTTTTCTGGTTCGAAAACACTACAGGCTCTGCAGATGATTGAAGTGTATCGTAAATTTTCCTATGAACAAGCAGCTATACCTGTTATAGCTGGCCGCAAGTCCAGGGCAGAGACATTTGCTGGTGCTCTTCGCACCTATACAATTGAAGCAATGATGGGTGACTGCAAAGCACTGCAGGCTGGAACTAGTCACAGTCTTGGGCAAAATTTTTCTCTTGCATTTGGTACTCAGGTTTGCCTCAATTTCTAGTAATTTCAGCACAAATTCAAAGATTGAAAGAATTAGCTGTTGTTTTTCTTTTTGTTGTGCTTATGGTATAATGGTTCTAGTCGTGAAAATAAAATACCATGGAATTGCATAGAAAAAATTAACAATATTTATCTCTCAAAACGTGCATCTGTGTACCATTACAAATCCCTTCTGATGTGAATGAGAAATCGCAGAAATAATCAAGAAATATAGAAGTCAAGTTTGAAGCATGTGAGGCACAATAAATCCGACTTCAGCAATGAATTCTGCATATGTAGATAGTTAAGCTAATTTGCTTCTTGTATGGTAGTTCTTCTCAACAATTATGAATGATATCACACATCCCCTTATAGACTTGTTTGTTCTTCTCTACTTGGATGACATACTGATTTTCGAGAGAACATTGTAGGAACATTTCAATCATGTTTAGTGGGTTCTCTAGACTTTGTCATTATAACTTGTATGCCAACTTAGTGAACTGTTTTGTTTCTGTGAAAAAACCCCAGCCTTGGGGTATATTGTTGATGAGTATGGGATTTTTTAGTTTATCGGACATCCTGAAAAGATAATTCATTCAAGATCTGATTGATCAATTCCATATAGAGCCTTTTAAAGCTTCATAGCTTCCTGAGAACATTCAATCTTTATAGGATATTTGTACCTGATTCTTCTCACATTGCATGTTGCTCAAGTAAACTCTCAAATGTTGGTATCATGGCAACATTCACCTGGACTGACCTACAACCAAAGTGTTTCAAGGGTTGAAGTGTGCTCTGTCCAAGGCAAGCACTTTGCTTATTTGCAATAGCGATTTGAGATTGAAAATTGTTGCATCCAATGCTCCTCAGGGTTGCGTACCCTGCTCTTGTACCCCCCGTCCCCTGAAGGGAATGTTTTGGGGGCTCAGAGATAGCTAGGTCGGCCCAAAATTATTTTATTGAAACATTTATTTATTTCTAAATGAAACCCACACTAAGTGGCCCAAGAAAAAGACTTTATAAAATATTAATAATTTCATTTCTTAAATTTTATCCACTAAACCTAAGCTGTTTTGCACAGAAAACTGAGTTATCACACGCCCTCCTTGATCAATGCCAAAAAGAGAAATGTCCTCAACATGTTCCAGAATTGATACGGGACAACAGGGTACGAATAGCTGTCCTCGGAACAGGAAGGGGACGTCTAGGCATCCCCTGACCATCTCTGGGATGGCTAGTTTTCCCCTGTGGCCTAGCAGCGAATTCACTTGCTTTTCAAAGAAAAAACACATTTTAAATTAAAAAAGGGATGGTTGGGTCCTCAAGGATCCCTCCACCCCTTTAAGCATCATCTAAACCTAATTCATTCATCAAAAAAACAAAAAAGAAAAAAAAATCTCACGTTTTGAGGGCCCTCAAGGATCCCCCCACCTCTATAAGCAACATCTAAACCTAATTCATTCATCAGAAGAACAAAAAAGAAAAAAACTCTCATTTTGACATTTGCAAACCTGTGTTGAAGACCAGCAATTGAAAGAGGAGAGAACAACAATTGAAAGAGGGGATTAGGGCATCAAATCCACTACATAGAGGTAAGCTGTTCATTTACATCAATTTTTTTAATTTGTTTTGCTTTTTTTTACTACATAGGAAGGGCATTGTAAGTTTGTTTTTTCTTTTATTTGGACTTGCAGCTCTCTTTTCAATTCTTAAACATAAAAGATTATGAGCAGGTGAGAGTAGTGATAATCAGGAGGTTGAGGTTAAAATGCAAGAAAGTAGACCTTGAAGTAGAACTCATAGAAGTGTGGTAGCCATTGGGGGTTCTTCAAGGTGTGGGAGTGTAGCAGGGCTAGCAAGTTCAAACCCATTTGAATGTCCTTCCAAACTCCTCCAAAAATATGTAAAAGGCCCATTTAGGCCATAGAAGCCTCTTTTACAATTTGCATCACGAGTTGATAAGTATAAGGAAAAAAATCCAGGGTAGAGTAGAGAAAGGCTTTGCCATTTGTGCAAGAAAGAACTTAGGGGCAGCTATATAAGAGTTTATTGTCATCTTTTGTGGATAGGTGGTAAAGGGGTGAAAGGTTGTGAACAAATAAGAAAATTGAGGCAACTAGATTGCATATGGAGGGGAGGCAAAAAAAGAAAGGGATTCCATAGGAGAGTATGTAGTCTAGTGTGTCATTGCCTACAGGATGCGTGGATGTTGGATTTCATGGGGGAGAGGGTTCTACTTCTAATTCTATTAGAGGAAAGAAGAAAAACTACTATTGTTGCTGAAATGTTTAACACACAATTACAACATACGGTTGATTCCTCTATTGTTAAGTTTTTTATGTTCATGCCATACCATTTCATGAGGCACATTAACAAATGTTCAAACATGTGATAGTTGTCGGTCCTTCATTTGTTCCACCTAGAGAACATATGCTACACACCACCCTCCTTGATAGAGAATATTCCAAGGTGAGTGTGTTGATGGATGATATGAGACAAACTTGGATGATATGAGACAAACTTGGATAAACGATGGATGCTCCATCATCGTGGATGGGTGAACCAATATCAAACGTCAATCATCATTAAAATTATTGTCACAAGATCAGCTGGCTCTTATTTTCTTAAATTTATTGATTGTTTGGGGAAAAGGAAGGATGCAAACTTCCAATTTCAAAATATAGAAGATGCCATAGAAGTGGTTGGAGCCTTTAATTTTGTACATGTAGTGACCAATTCAGCTTGTGTGTGTAATTTAGTTTGCTTGATGGTGGAGGGTGCTTATAAGCACATTTTTTTGACCCCTTATCGTGTTCATGCATTGAACAATACCTTGAAGGAAATTGGGAAGATAGATTGGGTAAGGCAATGGTTTTAGAGGACACTAGATATGCTAGCTACTTCATTTTGTTGGAGATAATGCTTGAGGTCCAAGAGGCTTAACAATTAATGGTGGTTAATGCAGAGTGGGGTAGATGGTTAGAGGAAAGCATGTTGGAAGGAGGAAGTGTGAAACGAAAAATCCTTGATGATGATTGGTGGTCCACAATGAGGTAACAAAATTACTGATTTTATTATTTATTTTTTAAAATGTTTGTGTAATAATTTATTAATGTTTTGAACTTGTAAAATGTTTTCATTCTTTTTGAAGATTTTAATTTTTGTAACTTGTTTGCACTTGTAGATATGTTTGCAACTTCATTGAGCTTATTGTGCAAGTAATTACACTTGTTGACATCGACTCCCCTAGCATTGGAGAGATTTATGAGACCTTTGATAGCATTCTTGGGCAAATGAAGCAAGCAATTCATGGCAGGGACCCTACTTTGGGATTTTACAAGGAGCAGCTTAGGCCCATTGTGACGTGGTAATGGAAGTGGAACACTATGAACATCCCGCTTCATATGGCAACTTATGCATTTGGATCCCAAATGATATGCATCTAAGCGTGGAAGAGTGCCTCAATTTGATGTGAAGAGGTGAAAAAGGGGCTCACGAAGGCCCTTCAAAAAATCTATATTGTTGAGGAATCTGCTTTACTTCCCTTGTAATGGCTTGCATTAATCAATCTTCATGGTCTAACCTTCAGCAAACCAGAGGTGACGTCGGATAGAGCTATAGGTCTCGATGCAATAGTTGTCAATTCTTCATGCTGAACAAGTTCTGAATTTACTTTTCTTGCTACTGTTCTGAAAATTCCAGCAAGCTCAAAAACATTGTTTGGAAACTTTTAAAAATCTGAAATGTAAAAATCTCCATGATTCAACCCATGAAGAAACTACTCCAACTACAATTGTGTTGGCATTTGGCATAACTGATACAGAAGAGGTGATACAGTTGAAGATGGATGACTACACTGGTAAAGGATAGAAGTCTATTTGTGATGAAGAGATTGAGATTTTGTGAATAGATGACTTGATCAGCTATTTGTGTTGTCATTGATGGCAACTGATGTCAAATGGTGATTACTGATGTTCTTGATGTTTTGTTTTGTCATCTAAGTGATTTGGTTTACTGGAAGACAGGGTTTACTGACAAAGAACTGAAGTCTGTGAAATAGGACTTTAATTGGTAAAGCAGAGATGTTTTGATTGAATCCGACGATCGGCGATGATTGGTAATTTGTGGTTTGAAATGTGAGCTTGTATCATGGAAAGGAGTATCTGACCGAAACCGGAATTTGTGAAGATTACCGGAAGGCTTCTTTCAAATTTTTGATTAAGTTTTGCTAAGGTTTTAGTAGGGTTTAAGATCGGTGAAGATATCATCAAATCGGTAATGATTTTTGTTATGACGGTGATCGACGATGAGTCTACATGAAGTTGGTAACACGACACAACCCGCATGAATGATTTGATTGCTGTTTTGACACGATTCAAGGAAGAATTTCTTGGGAATCAATGAAACACTTAGTAGGGTGTTTTGAGGTTTTGACTTTGGTACAGATCGGATTTTCGTGATGGGTTACGATCAACCAACGGTTGATATTGCATTGTAATTTGTTGTAATGATCTGTATATCGATCTGTGATGATCTCTTATGATTTGTATTGTAATTTCAAGATGTAATTAGGGTTTAGTAGCCGACCTAGTTGAGATGGCTAATTAGCATGGCACAGTTGATGTTTATGATGTCGGTGGTCTTAGAGAATGTGTTGAGCCGTCCAAGAGAAGTGTGAGATCTGCTTGAGAGTTGCAGAGTGTTGAGCATAACTGGATCTGATCAAGCAAGCTGAGATGTGCAAGTAACAAATCACTTATTCACTGTTGTTCCCTAACAGTTGCAACAGGTTAAATCCCTTAACCAGGTAGGTCCTAATAGGCCTTAAACATTTAAAGTCCCCTAATAGGGCAGCTCTCAAAAGAGTTTTAAATCCTCTCACATCCTAACAGATTATCAAGCTTCTAATCGGGCTACTAGGCAAATCCCTTAACTGGGTGACTCCTAACAGTGCGTATTGTAAGCTCCTAACAGGGCGTACTTCAAAAGAGTACAAATATTTGTGGGTGCCAACTCCCACTGTGGTTTTTCCCTATTTGGGTTTCCACGTCAAAAATTATGGTGTTCATGTGTGGAATGCTTTTCATGTGATGTTCTTGTTTATGTTTCATTTTATGCATTATTTCTGAGTACACCGGCTATGATGTTTTATCAGAGGTTTATCAAAGGTTACCAGTACTGATAAGAGTTGATAGTGAAAGTGTTTTGATTTGATTGATGAGGGTAATGAGCTGGTAAATGATCAAATCTATATGATTGCTTAAGTGGTGAAATAATTGATAGATGTGGTAAATGATTTGATTAATGTGTTAAGCAAATCTGATAAAGAGGTTGTTAGATCTGATAAAAGAAGTTGAGACATTTTGATAAATGATTTCAGATCTGATATAAGTTTGTTTTTGGGTTTAAAGTTTCAATTGGTCTTAATACTGATTCACCCCCCCTCTCAGTATTAACCGGATCCTCATAGGATTAACAAATTGAAGGGCATGCATTACAACTCAACTTAGATGATTTGTGAAATGTCCCACTTGTTGGCCAACTCCAAAACTCAAGAACAAACTTTATGCAAGAGTGTTGCAACTCAAAACGAGTACCAACTAGGAAATAACTCTCAACTGAAATCATCAAATTGCATACCCAAGTTACCTTCCAATTCCTCATGTAGTTAGGAATGCTGATACTTGCTAATGTCATCTCACTCCAATTGCAATCTTCATTTGTCTCCTCATTTGCTCATTTCATAATTGGTGGTCTCCCAGTGGATAGTGAATTGATGCTATGATTAATACCAAAATCAGACCCTCCATCATACCTTTCAGCAGTAACTCCAAGGCTATTCCAAACCTCTTGTGCTTCTTCATTACTATTTTCAGCAGTAAACTGAGGATCCAAATAAACAAAAACACTAGGCCTATGCTCAAGATAAGCTCCATGCTATAACAAGTTTGATTTGTTTTCAAGAGTGTTCTTCTTAAAATCAACTCTTTTAATGCCATCCTTTAAGCATAACTCCTGAGATGAGATTAGAACAACATTATAGTCAAAAGGAAATTCATCCCACATATGATCCCCATCATACTTCGGTGCCAACACACCCGGATCTCAAGTACCTAAGGGATGAATGTTCAGTTGAGAGAAAAGATGTTCACTGTGCTCCTCATGAGTGGTTGTCTCTTTGAATAAGTCACTCTCCAACTCACTAATATTGATGTCATCTTGAACAACTCTCACCAAAGGCTTGGTTTGAAAGTCAAACCAAAAGCCACTTGTGTTATCTTCCCTTGATTGAGATAAGGGATCATCACCAATAGCTGATTTCAAGTCATCATCATATTTGCTTTCACCAAGCCCTTTATCTGAAAACACATTAGTGAACTCTTCACAGTCATCTGCTCCACAAGAATAATCAAGGAAGTCATTAGTCTTAGAATCATCACCAGATGAACCTGAACTAGGATCCAAGGCTGTTGTATGCACAACCTCATCCACAGTAGCTGCAAGAATGTCAAAGAAATCATCATGAGGCTTTGTCACACATCCCTCATGTCAAGGCATCTTCTCCAATCAAATGATTTGCTATGAACCTCTCTTCATCCACTTGAGTTCTTTGATGTGGAGTTTTTTGCTCATCTTCTTTCACTCGACTTCACATGTTTGAGTCTTGTCACTTTCTTAAGATACCCTTTAATGTCTGGATCCTTCATTAGATTAGAGAGTTTGTGCATCGACTCAAATATAGACTTATCAGTTCTAGACATCTTTCCGACTTTGTTATGCAACTGCTGAACTACAACAAGTGATCGCTACCCAACATTTTGGCAGAAAAACTTGCTCTGATACCACTGTAATGTTCACCCCTATTTTTTTGTTTTTGTTTTTAAGATAGTTTTGCCATACAAGTATTTGCCAACACAAATTGAAATAGTTGTAAATTAAGTCTGATCTCTGATGTCTTAATTTATTCAAAGCACAATACATATTCTTGGAAACAATATTTTCATAGCCCAAGCTGAAATAGCAACACCAAACATCAACTTAATTCAGTTTCAGTCATTAAATCAATGAAATACCTCAAACGGGCAGCCAATGAAGTCATTTCAGGTCTGTTGTAAAGTGCAGATTTATAACAGTCATGATCAGCATTGTAACATGACTTTTTGCGATTGAAATCAGACCTCTAGGAGGCTGCAATGGCACTAAGGACACCTCCAAACAGCTAAATATATCCTCCAAACTGCTCAGAAATATAGGATAGCAAGAATAACCTCTTATTGGACTGAACATTTCTCAAAAAACTCCCAGATAAGACTGCTGTAGCTGATTTGCTGCTATTTTGTATTGGGACAACTAGCTAGTCTTCCGAAAACCTCCTTGACCAACTTGTTGTGACCATTTCACACATCGACCCATTAAAATGGGGACCCCCTCTTTTCGCTTTTGTTTTGCCTATTCTTCTCTCTGCTTTTAGGGTTTTTGAGTGAGTTGTCTGTCTGGGCTAAGGCTAAACCTTAGGGGGTTTCTTCCAAATGTTTTTTCAAGCTGAGTCCAGTTAAATTTTGAAAGTTATTAAGCGTCCTCCCGAGGATTGAGATTGAGACGATAAGGTGAGCCTGTCAGGGAGGTCAAATAGGTCTCAGGTTAGGTCTAGTCAGGGTTTTTGAGGTAAAATCCAAAATTTTGTTTAAGTGTTAGCATTTTGAAGATGGAATTATGTGTTCTTGCCTAGGTAAATTTTGATCAAATTTTGGAGGCAAGATGATGCCTGAAACAAAGAAATCGCTCCTGTCCTTCACTGGAGGCCCAGGGCGAACTTCATTCTAAGTGCAATTTCTTATTTTGAGAAGGCTTACTAACTGGTTCCTGGCCTTGAAGATGACCTGACTCTGCCTTGTGAAATGAGTGGAGACTTAAATTTTGAATGGATTAGCCAGAAAGGACAAAATCGCTCCTGTCCCTCACCCAGGGACCAGGGCGAAAATGTTATTTAATGCATATTTGTCATTGACTTTTCTATTTTGTTTTGTGTAGGGTCTCCAGGAGTGATGATCAAACGTGACTTGATACTTTTGAAGATTTTGAAGGCACGAAAATGGGGAATTTTGAAGATTTAGAGAAATTCGCTCCTGTCCCTCTCCAAGGGACCAGGGCGAAAAGACTTATTTGAGACATTCCTAACCTTGTTTGGTCGAATTGAAACATCAAAGGCATGGTGGACGGCGAAATGAACGTGATAGAGCATCCAGACTTGATTAAAGACAATGAAATGATGAAGTTTTTGCCTAGAAGGTTAAATTCGCTCCTGTCCCTCTCTGAAGGACCAGGGCGAAATTCTTTATATCCACATTTTTTGGACCTTGCTTGGACTTGAACTCTTATTCATAGTGTGTAACAAGATGAAATCTTTCCTAGCCAAGACATTTCATGATGAAAGATGAAGCATTTTGGCCTAGAAGGCAAAGTTCGCTCCTGTCCCTCACTGAAGGACCGGAGCTTGATTTTCAAATTTGTACCATTCTTACAGGGTCAAAATGATTTTATGATTTGAAGAGATCAAGGAAGGCATGTTTTGTCCGTTGAATATAATTTGAGTGGTCCACAGAGGAGGAAATCAACCCAAATGACAAAAGGTGCTCTTGTCCCTCACTGAAGGACCATGGCGTTTTTTCAAGATTCTCCTCTTTGTTTGAGATTTTGAGGCAAAACTTGACTTGGATGAAAGGGAGAAATGATGTTTTATGCCTTAGATGCGATTGAAGGTTTAAAGAACAAGGAAATATACCAAAAAGTAAAAAGGCGCTCCTGTCCCTCTCCAAGGGTCCAGAGCGATTTTCTAAAAAGTGCAAATTTCTTGCAAAAGACAAGGCAAGTTTGTGATTGAAATGAATGGAATAAGGCATGTTTATCCCGTTGAAGATAATTTGGAAGGCTAGCAAAGGACGGATAAGTTTGAAAATGCAAAATCGCTCCTGTCCCTCTCCAAGGGACCAGGGCGAAAAACCTAATATCCAGCCTTTCTCTCCAAGATTGGACAAATCTAGGCCAAGGCGCAAGTTTGAAAGGATGCTTAAAATACTTCGAGGTGGAATTGAGATGCAAGATTTACAAATTTTGATGATAATAAGGAAAATCGCTCCTGTCCCTCTCCAAGGGACCAGGGCGAAATTTCTAAATGTGCCCATTTACCTTACATTTTGAGATGATATTTTCGTTTCCAAGACTCAAGAGGGAGTGAAGTGTGATGTTCTACGCCTGGAGGGTAATTTGAAAATTGATGTAATCAAGAATTTGTGCAAGAGACTCAAAAGCGCTCCTGTCCCTCACTGAAGGACCAGGGCAATTTTCACAGAATCAACAACTTCCCTCCAAGACTACGCTAAGGCAAAGTTGTGCAAGATGAGGGATGTCTTCTAAAGCATGGTGAACAAAGGTTTGACTCCAAAACTTGACAATCTTGGGCTAAAATGCAAAAGTCGCTCCTGTCCCTCTCCAAGGGACCAGGGCGAAAATCTTTGGAACACCTATTTTGCCTTGCAAAAGCAAGTTAGGCATGCATGAAATGAATGAAAGGGATCATTGCTTACCCCACAGCGAGAATTGACAAATAAAGATGAAGGATTGAGGACAAAAATGGAAAATCGCTCCTGTCCCTCTCCAAGGGTCCAGGGCGAAAAAGTCCTAAAGACACTCCCCTTCTTAAAATCAAGCGAATTGAACTCAAGATGAAGTTTTGGCGATTAAAAATGAAGAATGCAAGGTTTAAATTGCAAGTTCGCTCCTGTCCCTCTCCAAGGGACCAAGGCGAGGTTATTGGCATTCTTTATTTTTACCTTATTTCAACATTGATATCCTCTAAAATTGCATTAGATGCCAAAATTGCCAACTTCGAAATATTTGAAAAAAATTTAAATTAAATTGGCAATTAATAAAGGCGCATTGGTATTTAATAAATTAATTTTGAGCCTTAGAAAATCGAATTTTTATTATAAAGGCATTTAAAATTAATTTTTGTGAAATTAAAATTAAAAATGGAGCGCTTGAGGTATTATTTTTATTTATTTTATCAAGTCGGCCTCTTCTTTTTGCAATTTTATTTATTTTTTTAGGCCTATTTTGCCAAGTCGGCCTATGGGAGGCAAAGTGGTGAGCGCCCTATATAATAGGGGTGTTTTGATCAAGTTTAATCAATCATTCACTCATTACTTCAAGTGCGAATTTGGAGATCAACAAGGGAGTGCGAAATCTGGTCTATTTGGAGCGAATTTAGCCTAAGTATTGAAGACTAGAGGTGGTGGAGTTGATGCTTGTGATGACTAAAGGAGACGCATTTTGCTAAAGGGATAACTTTGATCTACATTTTGCCTAGCGAATTCTCCTATTTTTGCATCATTTCTTAGAGTTAATTCTCAAGAGGAGGTATGGCGAAATTACCTTGACACCATTATTGAAGATTTGAATTTTACGCTTTGTTTTGAAAATCCTAAGTTTGACGTAGTTGATTAGGAAATGATAACCCAAGATTTATCATGAAGTTTCCTAATGGATATCTTTTATCTTCCTTTTGAATCTTCCTGTCTACTCTATATTTCTACGCTTCAAAATATATTACTAATTATGAAATGTTGTGTAGGTGTCAAGATGGCGACTCCAAAGGCAGGAGCATCTACTAGTCGTCCAGCTCTCATGAAGGAAGATCAGAGGAATGAAGAATTGGAGACCAAGATCGTGTCAAAGTGGAGCAATATTGGAGATACCAACTTGGGAAACTTCAGTGTCAAGAAGTTTCGAGAGGTCCCTTACATTGGCAAGCCATCACCTGTCGCAAAGAGGATAATTGAAAGTGGCATCATCAAAGCGGCCGGTTTCCCTCCAGCAATCCAGTGCCATGAGCTGATGATCGAGTGTGCTCGCCATTATGACCCACAATCAAGATCGATCGTATCCAAGGAAGGGAACACTTTGGCGTATCTTTCGGAGGAGGCTATAAGTGAAGCTCTCCATCTTCCAGAGCATAAAGATATGATTTACAAAAGCTTAGAGGGAGCCAGGTCAATGTATGAAGACGATCCAGACACTTGCTTGAGCATCATCAATAAGAATTGGTTACTCAAAAGTCGTCCTCGCCTGAGCAAGATTCCCAACACACCACATAGGATTGACTTCCAGGAGGAGTACAGAGATTTGATAACTTTGCTCAATTGAGTTACAGGGGCTCCTCAAGCCTTCTACTTTGAGAAGTGGATGTTCTACTTCATCCAAGTGATAGTTCAAGGGAAAGGAACGATTCATTGGGCTAGAATTATTAGCCATTGCCTGGATGTGCAGTTAAGAAGACTAAAGCCTACCAAGTCATTTCACATGAGCTCATACGTCATATATGCCTTGATCAGGAGTTTTGAATATGCAGGACTGCCTCACAGAGGAGTGATCGGAAGAGGACCCGAAGAAGTGAGAGTTTGTGACTCTTATGTTCATTTGCATCATCCACCTGGAAGTGACTACAAGTTAGTCAATGATACCTTCACGATGAACATCAGTAGGATATTGCAAGGCGGGATTCACAATCGACTATCTCCGGATGCACAAGAACTTGTAAAGAGGTATGGTGCTTGGTTCATCCAGTTTCAAAAGTTTACTTATATCAGAGTTCATGGGTGTCCTTCACCTCCCTACATGTTGCCGAGGTATCCGACAGACAGGATAGTGCTACTTGAGGTGACTAGGCAGTTGGCAGCTTATGCGAAGGCATTTAGACACAGGCATGGAAATGGATTTCCCGTGCCCATCATATTGGGGAATTCAGTTGAGGTATGCCCTAATGCTCTAGCCTTGGATGATGCAGAGAGGGAGTTGGCATTATATTCATTCACGTTCTTTGTCTTGAGGGAGAATTTTGATCCTTATGGGTATATGGAAGAGACAGCTGGTAGGAAGTACAAGCACGAATTTCAGGTAGAGGACTTTTGGATGAATCTCTCAAATGATTTAGAAGTGAAAAGAAAGATGCATTCCAGATTACCTTTAGATTTCATCAGGAAATGCAAAGTCTACAGAGTGGCCGATCAAGCTCAGGACAGTGGTAGACATCTCCAGTCATCATATGACAGAGAAGACAAAGCAGTGAAGATAGATTGGGACGAGCTTGAGATTTCAGACTTGAGAGCTTTGATGGCTCCAGTTTTGTCATGTACTCGCAGATGGGTGGATGTACAACATCAAAAGTTAAGAGAGCAGAACGTACCAATGACTTTTACTTTGGAGGAAAAACCAAAAGAAGGAGGAGCGAGCGCAAGTGAAGACAATTCTCATCCTAGAGGAGCGAATGAGGAATCTTCCCGAGATTCCTATTGCTGAGATTGAAGGAATTGTGTCCAGATTCGCTGCATATGCTAATAAAGAGCATTGGAAAGGGAATAAGGTTCTAGAAGAGAGGTTGTTATAAAATGATGTGGCATCTCAATTATCATTGGTCTATGTTCCCTCGATTTTGTGCCAATTAATTATTTGGCTATGCATTTAATAATGTTCAACTAAAAAGGGAACTTTTTGTAACAAACCCTAATTAGGGTTTAGGTGTCAGAATCTCAGCCGTTGATCTTCTTTTGATCTGTGCCGTTCATTGTAATTGAGGATGCTATATATACCCTCACTCTTTTCATTTTGTCATAGCTAGAAATTAGAAGATTAGAGCTTTTGGAGAGAAGAAAGTTATTTTGTAGCAAGATTGAGCATTGAAGAAAGAATTTCAAGCAATTGTTGTCTATTTTGGCTTTGAGATCAATAAAATATTGAAGTTATGGTGTTTTATTGCAATTCTTGTGGCTACTTTCATGGTTGTTTACTTTCTTGAATCATTCTCAGTCGAAGTAGTATTTAAGTTTGAAGGACTAAGTGTTGGGCTTGATCTTTGGTGAGATTCACATTCCAAACCACTAGCTTCTTACTGATTGTAAGGACGCCTTGTGTGGTCAATTGGAGATATCCATATTGCTTGAACCTTCAATCATTATTGAACTATTGATATGTACCTTCATGGTAGTGTCTATAATTCTTGATGATTTGAAAAATCACTAAACACCTTAGAAGATCGCATCAATTCCAGTAGAGTTGTAATTGCTTGGCAATACTGAAATTGGTAGAATCTTACCAAGTCTAGCCTACATTGAGTCATTCTTAGGATTAGATTAGAATTCATCCCTTGCTAACCCTATCTTTTGATCTTTTTTGAGAACTTGTTAGTTTTAGGAAAATTCTGTTCCTGCAATTCGAAAACATAAGGCCCCTTGAAGAAACAGCATTCACAACGACCACTGGTGCTTATCCACACGTAGAGATCCTACAACGAAGAACATTGAAGTCACCCTAATTGATCCTTTCTCGCGATATCTTCAGCATTCAGAGGCTTTACTCAAGAGAGGATAAGGTACCCTTGGGTATTTTATTCTGTGTTTGATAGTGTACAAAATACACGTCAACACAACTCCAAAATGTCCTAGTAACACATGCTATCTCCTTGTTCAATTCAAACGCTTCAGAAAGATGGGAGTACAATCCTCAAACCTCACCACAATATCCTTGGAATAGATTTCAAAGCAACCCACAGTTGTACGGCCTGCCTGGGGGGCTGATTTCTCTTAGATTTTCAAAGTCTCCCAAAAAACCTTCAAATAGTAAATGGAAATTGGCTGCCTATCTGAAGGAAATGAATAAAAACAATTCCTAGAAGGAAATAATTGATGCCCTAAGAGATATGAACCAAAATGAGGGTTCACTTGTGACTGGAAATGGTACGGCCAGCACTAGAAAAATACTCAGAACCTGAAAACTGACACAGCAATCTCAAAATCCACTAACATACAAAAATCTGAAAAATTCATTTACCTTAATTTGCATCAAAGCCTTTGTCACCAAGCTCAAGCAAATCACTGAAAACTCAAACTGAAATCAACAACCAACTAGGGAGGATCTTATCTTTATCCCCCTCCCCCTTGGGCTGGTGTTTGGTCTAAAAACCTCATCCCTAAGATCAATATATTTCTCTGGATCTTGATGCAAAACAAAATCCCGACAATTGATAATCTTTGCAAAAGAGGTTTCTATCTCACCAATAGATGCTTCTTATGTGAGAATGAGGTTGAAAATATTCATCACCTAATCTTGCATTGTGATTTTGCCTCTGAAGTTTGGGGATATTTATTGCAGTTATGGAATGTGGACTGGGTTATTCCCTCTTCTCTTTTGGATGCCTTCAACCAATGGAGAGGACCGATTGCCAATCATTCCTTGAAGTTACTTTGGTCCTTTTCCTTTCCACATCTAGTCTGGGGTCTATGGAAAGAACATAACAATAGAATTTTCCAAAATGTTGCTTCTCCCCTTGCAGTTGTTTTCAACAAGATCCAAAGAGCTAGAGCTATCACTGCGAACTTTCTCTCTGCTAGAATCAATCAAAGTACTAAGGGGAATTTTATTTCGCCTTTTGATTTAGATACTGCCTCTAGATGGAACATTAAGTTGGATTATCCTAAGGATCCTAGAATGGCTAAATCTCCCAGAGATTATGCCCATTGGACACTTCCCTCGTTTGGATGGGTCAAAGTCAATTTTGATGGGGTGGCCAAAGGAAATCCAGGGCTGGCTAGGTGTGGGGGAGTGATTAGGGATGAAATTGGTAGGTTGTTAGCAGCAGTGGCACTCCCCTTGGGATGTCAGACTAACCACCTTGTTGAGGCTGCTGCCACCTACCATGGGTTATTTTTGGCTAAAAAAATAATGCTAAGTCAATATGGTTGGAAAGGGACTGTAATAACATTATCCAATGTTTATTGGGTAATTATAAGCCCTCATGGAATATAAAATGTTGGATTGAGAAAGCTAGGGATTTATTAAAAACATTCCAAAACCATAACATTTCTCATGCCTATCGAGAAGCCAATGGTTTGGTTGACCACTTTGCTAACCTTGGAGTTAGTAGCAATGATGAAAAAGAATGGGGGCTAGGGGATAATCTATCGGCCGAAATAAAGGTTGTAATGTTATATGATTTGGCCCAGGGGAGACAGGTTTTAAATGATCACATAATGCCTTATTCTGATGGCTCGTATTTCAATCATTAAATGTGTCATCCTTGCATTACTTTTGGTTGGGTCACACGCTTTTTGGGTATTTTGTGGCCTGCTTTGGAATTATTTGACCATTCTTATTAATACCATTGTCGATTCCATGGGAGGAGAAAGGAAAAGGGTGGCCCTTGAACTGTGAAGAGCTCAAGAAGAATAAAACAATTTGGCGTATCTTGGACCGGGGAGGGCTCACTCCCTTCATTGAAAGATTTATGGCACCTTGTTGATGTGTCTTTTGTACACGACCAACCACAGAATAAAATACCTAAAGGTACCTTATCTTCTCTTGAACAAAGTTCCCGACTGCTGAAGATCTCGCTGAAGGGTCAATCGAGGCAACTCCAAGGTTCTTGTATGTAGGTTCTCTACGTGTGGATAAGCTCTTTGCGGTACGATGTGATTTTGCTGGAATCACAAGGGGACTCACACTCGACGACTTGAACGTCTGATTTGCTTTGGATATTGCTGGAACGTGAGATTTTATTGATCCTAGATTTTGAAAAAAAAGAAAAAAGGATAAAGGTCGGAACGGGATCTATTTCTAACACTAAGAATGTAAGAGCAATGAATGACCTTTGATGAAATTTTAACTAAGTCTTGCTTTGACATCCCAGGACCATCTCCACAAGGTTAGTGCGACCTTCTAAGGAAAGCTTTATGATGTTCAGATCACTGCTACAAGCATGGACACCATCAGGCCGATGCATATCAATGAAGAAGCGATAATTGAAGTTAAGCTTAAGCTGAATGATTCCAGTTGACTACACAAGGCAAGTCATGCAAATTGTTGAATTGACCCATAGAATTCACCATTTCTTCAATGAAGTTTACAAGTCTTTTGCAACAATATCTTGGCAACAATCTTTGCCTTCTCTTTCTACTCTACTCTAACTATTTCCTACTCTTTGACTATTCACTATTAGCTAACTATTAACTATTAACCCTTACAAATGAGGAGCCAGGGCTTATATAGAGAAACCCTTTACAAATAGACGGCTCTGATTGATTTAGAATCAATGGCTAGGATTGCAAGATAGAAACCCTAATTAGGGTTTGTTACAACAAACTTCCTTAGCCAATTAGAAAATTACATTCCCGGAGTGAGGACCAATAGGAAGCATGGGTAGGTGCCTCGAAGTTTGTGCCGTACCCGATGAGTCAGGTACATTGAATCTGGACATGCTGAGGTGGACCAATCTGACTGGAGGAATGATGATTGGGATGCCACCTTGTTTGACACTCGTAACTTGGTTGATGTTCAATTTGATGACGCTGAGAAGCTAACTTTAATTAACTCTTCTGAAACTATCTGTTTCTTCAACGGACCCTTGCTTTGACCTTCTTTGTCTTTGATGTGCTAGATGGATGGTGTACCTTTCCTTGAAATGCTGGCATCGCCTTCCTTTGTCATCTTGTGGTTCCTTACTGTGGCAAAGTGAAGGTTCTGGAGGTAGCTGGCAATTCCTTGAACACCTTGAGTCTTCCCTTTTGCCTGTGGAACGTCCTTGACGATGATGGATTGGAATTGGTCATCCTTGATGATGCTGGACTGGAAGAGGTCGTCCTTGATGATGCTTGGTCTTCTCCTTCTGCAAAATAAACCAAAAGATGATTTAAGTACATTTAATAAATTCATTTCAACATAGCATTTTCCACCTTAAATCATCAAGAAAAAGATATTAAAAATGAAGCTTGCTCAAGATTCTCCCCAAGGACAGGCCCTATAAGAATTTCGCCCTGGACCCTTTGGAAGGGTCAGGAGCGAATTTTACATCCTGGCTCAAATTCTTCTCACTTTGTGACCGTACTTGCTTAGCTACATACCCAAGGATGCCCTCATTCTCAACCAACACCAAGCTTGATGTAAATTTGGGGCAAAATAGAGGTTTTAAGAATTTCGCTCTGGACCCTTTGGAAGGGTCAGGAGCAAAATTTACATTTTAGGACAAAATCTATCATGCCTCTACTCCAAAATGCCTTCAAGCAAGCATACACTGGTCTTCTCTCCACCAAGGTCTGGGAATCCATCTCTTGATCTTTATCATGAGCAATTTAGGTGAAATTGGGAATTTCGCTCTGGACCCTCTGGAAGGGTCGGGAGCGAAATTCAAGTTTTAGGTCACAACTCTTCATTTCCTTCACTTCAATTCACCTTGCAGGGCAAAGTAACAACATTTCAACCTCAACCACGCCTTAGGACTCAAAGTCCTGCCTTGACAGAAGGAGGAAATAGGTAGATTGAAGAATTTCGCTCTGGACCCTTTGGAAGGGTCAGGAGCGAAATTCTCTTTTTAGCTCAAAATTTGCATTTTTAATGGTCAAAAGTCTTTCCAAGGCATTCCAAATGGCTTCTTTCACCCTAGTCTAGGCCTGACTTCATTCAAAATTTGGAGAAAAGGATGGTTTTAGGGTTTTTCGCTCTGGACCCTTTGGAAGGGCCAGGAGCGAAAATCCTGTTTTAGGCTTCTTCCTCCATTCTTTCAACATCAATTAACTTTAAAAGGCAAGAACATGTCTCCTCACACCCATCCAAGCTATGAAAACCTAAAGTTTGACTAGTCTTGCAAGGAAAGTAGGTGATTGTAGGGTTTTCGCTCTGGACCCTTTGGAAGGGTCAGGAGCGAAAATCTTGGTTTAGCTCAATTCCTTCAATTTCAATGATTTCTAGCAACTTGAAGCCACTCCTAAGGACCTCTACCATCTCAATTCACTTTAGTCTGCAATTGTCTTGGCATAAAATTGAGGAAAAAAGGTGGTTTAGTGAAATTTCGCCCTGGACCCTTTGGAAGGGTTAGGAGCGAATTCCCATTTCTAGACTTGATTCTTCATCCTTTCAATCCAATCCAGACAATCCATTATCCAACTGGGTCTAGGCAAGGTCAAACTAGGTTTTTAAGGCCAAAGGAAGGCAAAATGGAGGATTTCGCTCTGGACCCTTTGGAAGGGTTAGGAGCGAAATTCTCCTCCCAGGGCGATTTTCATCATCTCAAAGTCTAAAACCTCTTTTCTAAGGCAAACATGCATCAAAACCTACCAAACCATGCCTTAGAAGTTCCAATCTCGGTCAAGCTAAGGAGCAAAATAGAGGAAATATGAATTTCGCTTTGGACCCTTTGGAAGGGTCAGGAGCGAAATTCTAATTTTGAGCACATTTATCCATTCTTTCAATTCCAATCCATCTCAAGAGGTAAGGATATGTCACCCCATACCTATCTATGCCATACAAACCAAGGACTCGACCATCTCCAAGGGAAAATAGGTGTCCTTCAAGAATTTCGCTCTGGACCCTTTGGAAGGGTCAGGAGTGAAATTCTAATTTTAGCTCAATTCCTTCACCTTTGGCAATCATAAGCAACTCAAAGCCATGCCTAAGGACTTCTTCGATCTTGATTAACACTTGGCTAGATACAAAATTGAGAGGAAAAGATGGATTTTAGGAATTTTGCTCTGGACCCTTTGGAAGGGTCAGGAGCGAAATTCTCATTTTGAGCTAATCTTTCACTTGCTTCCTCCTTTTCACGCCTTGGACACACTTTGTTAGGCTTCCTTCCATCATGATCATGCCAATTTATCCTTTAGGTCTCCAGTTTTTGTAGAAAATAGGGTTTTACATGAATTTCGCTCTGGACCCTTTGGAAGGGTCAGGAGCGAAATTCCTCTTTGAGCTCAAGTCCTGGCATCATTTTCACCTTTCTTCATTTACACAAGTGTTTTTACCTTCATTCAAGCCTAGGAAAGGGTTAGCTCAGAGCCTGGGTTAAGGTGGAGTGTTCGGTGGAGAAATTCGCTTTGGATCCTTTGGAAGGGTCAGGAGCGAAATTCCTCTTTTAGGCTTAATTCACCTCCTTTTCCACTTGACTTTGCCCTAGGCTAGATCCTTGATCCATTTCCTTCCATGTCCTAGCCAAATTTGCCCAACTCAGACCCTCAAAAGACAAAATTCCCTCATCAAGATTCAATGACCTCCTGACACCATAAGTGACAAGAGCAGAAACTAAGCTTAAGGGAGACTTTCAAAGAAACCCTAATTCTGGAGCATCGTGGACTCACCCTGACTTAAGCAAAGCCTGCTATCCAGTGATCCCCCTGACAACACTCATCATGCAAAGGCTAACAGACAAAACCCTAAAAGACCTAGGAAACAAACCCTAGAAAGCAAAAAGTAGGGGTCCTCATTTGCAATGGGGTGATGTGTGAATACGTCACAACACGCCCATACAAATGTCACAAAGAAATTTGCCAAGGGTTTGAAGGACAAAAAAATTCGAATTGAGGGCAGATTGGTGGAAGTTGACGAGAAACTCATTGCTGAGGTCACGTGCCTATCAATGGAAGGAACGAAGTTCTACAAGGATAGGAAAATGGTTGATGTTGTAGTCAAGAAATTCCGTAGAAATGAGGAGAGGGCAAAGCTTGCAAAAGTTGACAAAAGTAGCTATGACATGGGTAACATTAAATCTATCTGGTGCTCTATTCTTGTGGTTTTGATGAAGTATGTTACCCTTGATGGTAGATTTACTAGGGCCTATGGGCATCATTTTGTTTTGCTCAATTATTTTAGGCACTAAGAGAAAATCTCTTTCCCCTTCTTCTTGATGGCATCCATTAATGCTAGTATTAAGGACCACAAAAAAAAGAAATCCCGTGTCCTGCATGGTGGGTTGCTCTCCCTCATCCATGAACATATCAAAACCCTATCCTCTCCTTTGACTAGGGTTCTTGATGTTCCTAGCGATTCTGAGGAAGGGGACCATGTTAGTCTTTCCTTAGATGAAGAAGATTGGAACACTGATATGGAACTCTGAATCTGAGTCTGAGTCCTCTTTGAAGACTGTCCATCGAGTTAAACGTGCTAGATGCTCCCTTGTTTCTACTTCAAATTCTGATTCTCAACCTTCCCACCAGATACTTCTTGATAAATCTGTCCAGGCTCAAACCGGAGTGATAGACCCCCCTTCCCAAAGGAGCTCAATGTCAACTCTCCTTATCTCAACATGGAAAGGCAGAATCATGATGATGTTCTCTCCTTAGCCCGTGATGCTACTGTTGACAACTTCAGGATGTTTAAATGGGCTTTCCATGAAATTAAAGATATCAATGTGAAAATTCGGGCAATTAGCAGTAAACACGATTCTCAAGCTATAGAATAGTGGACGGTTGATCAGAGAAAGTCTATTGTGGATTCTATGTAGAAGACTGTGGGAACGGATAGTGATATGAAGAAAGACTATGACTGCAAGATTTCTCAGCTGGAGGAAAAAATCAAGAAAGACTTTGAAGGTAGATTGAGTAAGGTGGAGAATAAATATCAGAAAATTAATGAGAATTGATATATTTGGTTTCCTTCAGTCATAAATTGGTTAAGAACTTGGTTGAGAGTTTAAATACCATGGTTGGAAAGCTTGATGCCATCCATTAGGAAGGATCTATAGTGGATGTGGAAGCGTTGGATAAAAATCTCGAGGAAACGGTGGGACCTTTCAAGAGAACCAGAGCTAATCTGAAGAAGAAAACTGTTAATTAGGATATTTAGGAGCTAAAGAAGATTGCACTAAATATGACTTAGCTGGAAACTGAGGCCGCTGAGGCCCTTAAAAACTTGTATTAGTTTCTTCCTTTTTACTGTCTCTTTCCTTGTTTTTGGCTGTGTTGGTTTTTTGCTATCTTTGGGCTGCAGTGGAAATGGCGTATCTTAGTGTAGCTTTTTGATGTAGTTCTTTGTTAAAGGGTTTCAGGTCCCTTCAAAACCTGTTTGTTTCGTAATAAAAAACTAAGGCAGATCTTGCACCACCGAAACCAGGCTAACTAAAGAACTCTCCAAGTTCATTTCAACATCTTGTTATATGTGCACAAGCAAAATGATGCAAATGAGAGCCCCAATCCTCCTTTTATAACTTTTGAGAGCTATTTTAGGAAAAAATATTTTTGCTTTTTTGAAAAAGTGCTTTTGCTTTTTAAAAAACCTTTTTTTTTACTTTTTTGCTTTTTTTTTTTGAAAAGCACTTTTTTAGTTTTGCTATTTTTTGGAAATGCGCTTTTTGCTTTTTTTTTTTTTGAAAAAAAACAATATTCAACTCAAAAAAATCTCTTTGAAATATTAATAACAATTTATGTGCAAAGGCCCGCCCACCTCGACCTCCCCCAAAGCATATGGATTTCAAAGAATCGATGTTGTTCAATTAATCAAGGAGACAAAGCTCCTTTAAATAGAGTTACAAAGACGATGTTTCTAAAAGAAACAATTGTTAACTAGAGGCGAAATTAGAAACAACTTAAATGACCATTAATAACACAAAGAGAAAGATATTATTCTAATACCCTCCCTTAATGGTCATCATTCTAATTACCAAGAGAAATAACAGAGAAGGTTGCCCCCTTCTTCTCAGAACATGCTGCAACAGAAGACAAGAGCCTGCCACTAACTCTGCCACTTGAGATGAGTCTGCCACCAACCCTCCCAGAAATTGCAGAACTTCTGGAGATACCCAAACAACACCAACCGTCCAACCTGATGTTGGAGAACTGTTCCTCCCTGTAACTAGAGACACACTAAGAACAGTTGTCACGATTTTGAGGAAAAAATCGGCAAACCCTCCAAACTATTGCAGATGAGCAAGATGCCCGAAAAATAGACTGCAAACAAGAGACTAGTGCAGATGTTCGCACAACAACTTCAGGTGCGACTAAAAACAGATTGCAACAAAGTACAATTTTTGAGGAAAAAATCATAAACCCTCATGATTTTTTTTTTACAGGGACAAAAAATATTTAAAAACCCACAGATAATTTTTAGGACAAAATTATTAAAACCCACAGATTTTTTTAAGGGAAAAAATATTGAAACCCATCATAATTTTTTTTTAGGTAAAAAAGTATTAAAAACTGAAACAAACATTGATGCCCATAAGCCATCTTCACATTTTTCGAGGCACAAAAAACGAGGTACTGAGAAGATGCTAAGCGCACAAAACCTGACTACCTTCCAACATCAAGTTGGTCAATGATGCCATCTTGCACGTTTCCCAATGCACGGAAAACGAAAAAACTGAGAAGAGGCGTTGGCACAAAATTCAAAAAATTCGAATCCCAATGCAGAAACAGAGGCAAATGCAGGTACAAACTTCAAAAAAATGAAGTACAATGGGCACAAATTTCAAGAAAAAAATTCTGGCTGACCCAAAAAAATCCGAAGACAACCCAAAAATCCTTGTGAAAAACCCAGAACGAATCTGCTGTCGGAATCTAGATCCGTTGGCTCGAAAATCGAGGCACCCAGAAAATTCTGATGACGACCCAATTGAGGTCTCGAAAAACCCACCACGAATCTGTACTCAGAAATTTTTTTTGACTGAATCTGGAGGGTCAAAACCCTAGCCGAAAATGCAGATTTCCGTACAAAAATGGCAGAAAAAAATTTGCAGGCAGGAAAAAAATGCGTTGCGTGGTTGCGCGAAATGCAGGAGAGACGGGTCGCGGGAGAGGGCAGAAAATAGCTAGAAAACCCTAGTAGTGCAACCAAAACGAACTGCAATTTTGAATAAACAAAGAAATTTTTCAAAAAAAAACTGTTAAAAATTCATGACGAATTTTTAATTGAAAAATTATTTCGAAATTAACCAAGGCTGCTCTGATACCATAATACAGATGCAAAAGTATATGGATTTCAAAGAATCGATGTTGTTCAATTAATCAAGGAGACAAAGCTCCTTTAAATAGAGTTACAAAGACGATGTTTCTAAAAGAAACAATCATTAACTAGAGGCGAAATTAGAAACAACTTAAATGACCATTAATAACACAAAGAGAAAGATATTATTCTAATACCCCCCTCCCCTCAAATCTCTTCTAGGTGTCCATTTTGAGAAACTTAACTTAATTTGATAATATTAAACACTAAAGTAAATCTTAAAAACATAACTTTAGTGCAAATATTAAAATAATTCCAAGCACGTTGTAGGAAGGCCCACCAAAGCATCGAAAATTGAAACCGAACATGTCAAGACATTATTGGTGTTGAATAATGCTGCTCGGTGCCAAAATGAGCACATACTATAAATAGCAGTCTTCTCCAAGAACCAAAGAAAGCAAACCTAGAAAAATCTAGAAAGATCGGTGCCATGCAAGCAATTTTTATAAATAGTAATTGTTGTCGATGTTAAGTTTTATGATCAGATTAGATAGAAGATAATTCAAACACAATTGCATAGTACATACCCTGGGAAAACCTTCCTCTTGAAGGTGAAAACCCAGCAACAAATGTCTTGTAATATATTAGCAAGATGTCTTTACAAATGCTTCACACTTTGAAGCCATATGATCAAATTGATTCACACTAGATTGCAGTGAATGCAACCCAAACTTCCAAAGAAATGTATATAGTATAAGTTCGATCTGCCTTATGAATACAAGCTATCGAGGAAGGAATCAAACTGTTGAAGATGAACACGAGATGCTGAAGGATGATTTACACGATCTGCTGAAGAATATATTCCTTGATCTGCTTGTTGTATAAAATTGATGCCAAGGAAGGGAGATATGATCTCCCTTTATATCCGTCGGTGGTAACTCTTCCCTCAAGGGTTGGCACCCTTCAAAGGAACACGTCTCCATATGATGCATTGTGTTCTTTCACTAAGGGTGGCGGACTTTTAAGTCGGCTCATTATGTAATAATTACATGATTTTATATAAGCAAATCGTATTTGCTTAATTGACATTTTAATTGTCTCTTTTATTAAATCGGTATGAATAAATGTTTGTAAATTGATCTATAAAATGTCTAAGGCCGATAGGCCAATTAGACATTTAGATTAGCTATGTCGGCCCATAGAAGGAATCCGACCAAAGCTATAAACGTCAACGCTCCCTCTTAGCTAGGGAGGAATCCTTCTCGATATCTGAGACACATAGTAACATCCACCATGGCTACTCCCATGTATGGAATTGCAAATGGACACAAGTGCCCATCACGGAATCACTTAACGTGATGTCGTCATCTCATCATGACGTTCACCATGGCTACCCCCAGAGGGCGAATAGACACAAGTGCTAAGTCATGGAGTCTCTCACATGACATCCACCGTGGCTACTCCCAGAGGGTGGATCCACCATGGCTACTCCCAGAGGGTGGAACAAGGGCTTTCACCCCAAACTTCTCTCACATAAAAGAATGCATTTAACAAGGGCTTGCATCTCAAACTTCTCTCACAGAGAAGAATGCATTAAACAAGGGCTTCCACCTCAAACTTCTCTCACAGAGAAGAGTGCATTATAGTACATCTCAAGAAATTACTGATGTCGAGACTCCCTCTTAGCAAGTGCTTCGTTCTCCACAACTCCAAGCTTGTCTCGAAAATGCACAAACTTCACTTTGGCAAGAGGCTTAGTGAGAATGTCAGCTGTCTGTTCCTCAGTACAAATGTATCTCAACTGAACAACATTCCTCTGTACCATATCTCTGATGCAGTGGTATTGGATCTCAACATGTTTTGTTCTATCATGAAACACTGGATTGATAGATAGCTTCACACAACTTTGGTTATCACAATGAATAACTGTAGGCTCCAACGATTGTCCAAACAATCCTGCAAGGAGCTTTCGAAGCCACACTGCTTCACGAGTTGCCACACATGCTGCAATGTATTCTGCCTCTGCGGTGCTCAGTGCCACTGAAGACTGCTTCCTGCTACACCAGGAAATCATAGCAGATCCCAAACTGAAGCAACAACCAGAGGCGCTCTTTCGATCAATAACACTCCTTGTCCAATTAGAATCAGAATAGCCTTGCAGATTCAGGTCCACATTGGAAGAATATTTCAAGCCATATCCAATTGTGCCACGCAAGTATCTCAAGATATGCTTGGCTGCAACTAGATGTATCTATCTCGGTTCACACGTGAATTGACTAAGTGCACTTACTGCATAGCAAATATCCGGTCTAATGTTAACTAGATACATCAAAGATCCAATCAATTGCCTGTACATAGTGGGATCCACAAGATTTGAACTAGCTGTAGATTCCCTCAATTTTTTCAAGGTAGTCTTCATTCGTGTAGACATTGACTTGCAATCTAACATTCCAAATCTCTTCAAGATGTCAATGGTGTATTTTCCTTGACTCAAGATAATCTCATTAGGCCTTTGCCATACTTCCAAACCTAGAAAGAAATGCACGAGTCCTAGGTCTTTCATCTCAAATTCTGAAGTCAACTCATTGCATCTAAGGATGAGATGATCTTCCCTAGTAAGGAATAAGTCATCAACATATAGAACCAAGATTAAGACTTCACCATTGAATAGCTTGAAGTAAAGATTCAGATCAACATCATTCTTGCAGAAACCCAAAATCACCAAGTATCTGTCAATCCTTTCATACCATGCACGAGGAGCCTGCTTAAGACCATATAATGCTTTCTTCAACTTGCATACATGAGACTCTTTCCCATGAATTATGAAACCTTCAGGTTGCTCAATGTCTACCTCTTCTTCAATCATCCCATTGAGAAAAGCTATCTTCACTTCCATCCCTTAGTTGTTGCAATGGCAATGATGGTCCTGATGGAAGTGTAGCAAGCAATAGGAGAAAATGTTTCTTCATAGTCTATTCCTTCTTTTTGAGAGAAACCACGAGCCACAAAGTCTTGTACTTCTCAATGCTTCCATGTAATAACCCACTAATTTTTTTTTTTTGATTTTCAGGCCAATAACAATTCATCCACAACAAATAACCCGTTAAGGTTAGAGGAGTAAGCAAAACAACTGAAAGGGAACCCTTCCACCTTTTGTTCACCGAGAGCCCAGACTAGGAGGGTGAGAGCATACGGTGTTCCGAGGATCGTCAGCATCAATAAACAAACTGAAAATTACAATGCATGGGCGGCAAGCCAGCCCCTTCTGCTTATCCAGCAGGATAGAAACTGAACATCTTGGCGGTAAACCGACCAAGGGAAAATTACAAGAAATTGAAGTTCAATCACTCTACCGCGTATTTCAGCGGGAGGACATTATATTAAACAATCACTTTACCGCATATTTCAGCGGGAGGACCAAAGCATTGAACTTATCACTTGACCACTTATTTAGTGGGAGGACTGAAAATTACAAATTGTTGCATATCAGGCGGCAAGCCAGCCTCTTCCACTTATTCAGCGGGATGAGAATTACAAAGATAGAACTGGTTAGTAGTACTACTACCTAGCCTTACAATAATAGAAATGATAGGAGAGTAATGCAGATTTCTACAATAAAGATATAAATTTCTGTTACAACCAATCTGCAGGCTGGAAACATAGACCAGCAGTCTAGAGAAATGCCAAAATACTCATAACTCCCTCATTTTACATCCAAATCAGCTCAAACCAGTCCCAAACCCACCGTACGTCATATGCAATGGTAACCAATCAAAACAACACCCCAAAAAGACCCTTATTTAATTTGCACGCATCCCAATGCAAGGCAGAAAACCCACGCCTAGCCTAGAGATTTCGATTTAGCATAATAAATTTAAAACTCAAACAAACATGCTATAAACTTACAAAGTTTATTGCCAGTGCTGGGAAGGAAGATAGGAATGATACCCATAACTGTCAGTCGCTCTAGCAGAGAGGTGTGAGCAAAAATGTGCTTCAGCCACAGGCGAAACCAGCAAGTTCCAGAATCACTTCAACACCAAGATGTCTATGGCAAAACTTTGAGAATGTAGAAGAATACAAGGCACAGCTAGGTACTGTATTTCAAGTACGAAACCGGGTAGCACTAGGGAGATGCACTCCGAAGCCTCAAGTTCTGTCGCCAATCCGGCAGCATAACATTACAGATTTTCAAGATACCAAAATGAGAGCCCAAGTCACTTATTTATAACTTTTTGCCAACCAAATTCAAATTCAAATGCACTCCAATTACGCCCAAACCAAATGCAATTCCATTTCATCCACATTTAGCATTGCATTTCATTTCATTTCCTTGCACAAGTTCGCCCTTTTTAATAAATATAAGTGTCATAAAATAAAGTGTAAAGTGGGCGCCCAACTATGACTTCCAAATAAAAAATATAACTAAGGCAATATACTTAGAAAATCGCCCATTTGCCTTGAGTTATAATTTACTTATTAACACCATGATGACCCCCTTGAAGTCATATGCAATTTTCGCCCAAATAGACTTAGGATAAAATTAATATTTTCTCCCTTCCTAAGTCGTCCATCCATAAAATAATCAATTATTAATACCTCATGCCTAAGGTATAATATATATTAAAATGCCTTCTCCTCAAATATTGATTATTGCCAAATTGAGCCGGAGACTGAAGTGCTGGAAATCACCAAAACTGAACTGAGTTGGGGCTTTGAACTGAACTGCCAAAAATAGTCATCTGAGCTGAGCTATAGAATCCCTGCCAAGAATAGCACCAAAAAATGCTGGAAGACCAACTGCTCAAACTGACCTGCTGAAAATAGCCATCTGAACAGGCCAGCTGACATCCTGCTAAAAATAGAACTGCTAAAAATAGTACTTGCTAAAAATAGCATCCTGCTAAAAATAGTAAGTGTTTCCAAAGTGATTTTAACCACATTCTGAGCAGTCGTCGCACTTACTAAAAATAGTAAGTCAGGAAAAAGTCACTCGATGCAGATGCATGTCGAACCATCTTGAAGCTCTCTGAAAACCCAGAAGGAATCCAAAATCCAAACTGTCAAACTCCCACATATACGCCTTGAAAACACAAAAGAATCCTCCTATAAAATAGGAAACCCTAATTCTCCTTTCCAAATAGCCTACGAGTCTCCGGAATAGGCCAATGGACCACTGAATGCACATCATTGAGAAGGGGACATTACATTCCATCAACTGCATGCTTAATCTTGTATAGCCACTTGGAAGATACAACTGACTTTCCTTTAGGTCTAGGTACAATATGCCAAACATCATTATTGATAATGGATGGATATTCTTCATCCATAGTATCTTTCCATACTTGCAGTTTTGAGGCTTCCTTAGCACTGGAAGGTTTAGTCTCAATAAGATTACACATTAATGCAACATAGCTAGAGAATTTCTGTGGTCTTTTACTTTCTTTGAATGTGCCTCTAGGAGCTGTGAACTTTTCTGCCTCTTGCATAGTGTTTCTTGCCCAAAGAGGTCTCTTTCGATTGACAACAATATCTCTAGGCCCATCAGTAGGATCCAAAGGTTCAATTGGATCATCATCTGCTACATGTTCAATGGACTCCCTCTGAATCTCAGGAGTATGATCAATGTCCATGTCTTGAGGAGTCCCATCATCTATCTCCATGCATGAACCTTTAGATTTTCTGAATGCAACATCTTCTTCAAATGTAACATCTTTGCTCACTTCTATTTGCTTCTGATCGGGAATGTAAATTCGGTAGGCTTTAGAGGTTTCACTGTAGCCCACAAATATTCCTCTCTTGCCAGAAGGTTCCAACTTGGTTCTTTTGTCTTTGGGTATATGAACATACACTGGACAACCAAAGATCCTTAAGTGATTGATATCAGGTTTAATCCCTAAAAAGGCTTCCTCTAGAGTAATATTTTGCAATATCTGGTGAGGATATCTGTTCTGAACATACACTACTGTTCTAGAAGGTTCTGCCCAGAGAAAGGTTTGAAGATCTTGATCATGGATCATGGCTTTTGCAGCTTCAACAATGGATCTGTTCTTTCTTTCGGCAACCACATTTTGGTGTGGGTTGCAAGGGACACAAAACTCCCTCTTGATCCTTGCCTCAATACAAAAATCACGAAAGCTACCAGAGGTGTATTCACCTCCATTAGTAGACTTTAGAACTTTAATTCTCTTTCCAGATAAGTTTTCTACTTGAGCCTTAAACTATTTAAATCTACCTAGGACTTCATCAGACTCTTTAGACCTTAAGAAATAAATCCAAGTCTTCCTAGAGTAGTCATCTATGAAAGTTACATAATACAAAAATCCACTTAGGGATGCAATTGACATTGGACCACATAAATCAGAATGTACAAGATCTAAATTTTTTTTTTACCTATTTTCACTGCTATGAAATGGACTCTTAATATTTTTACCCATAGCACAACCTTTACAAGTTCCATCATGTACATGACTAAGTTTAGGAATACCTTTAACCATCTTCTCCAATGATGGGAGATCCTTGAAATGAAGATGCCCAAGTTTTCTATGCCATAGTTTGCTAGAACTGGAAGAGTCATGTAGAAAGGCTTGAACTGGATGAGTGGAAAGCTTATACAAACTCTCATGTCGATTCCCGATCACATGAGCAATCTTGATGCTGGAGTTCTTTGGCCATGCAAGAACTCTCCCTTCAAAAAATGCTATTTGATAACCCTTATCCTCCAAGGCTGAAATAGACACAAGATTTCTCTTGATTCCTGGCATGAATAAGACATCACTTAGATGAAGAGAAATTCCAGATTCTAGGTTTAGTGATGTGGCACCAAATCCTTTCACTGAATGGCGAGCATCATCTCCAATGATTACTTGGAGATTAGACTCCCTTTCCACCAAATCTGAAAGATGTTCTCGATAGCCCGTGATGTGTCGAGAAGCTCCACTATCAATTAGCCAAGTGTCACTATCCGTGGGAACATTTCTTGATAAGGCTAATATGAAGAGGAATCCATTAGAGTTGTTTTCTGCTTCCTTTTGAGTTGAGACTTCATTAATGTTCGCCATTTGTTGCTTAGGCCTTGTCAAGCAGTCCCTTGCATAGTGACCAAACTTGTCACATCTAAAGCATTGAATGTGAGAGAGATCTTTCTTCTTCTTTGAATCAGGTGCAGAATCTGATTTTTGATCTCTATTCCTCTTGACGTTGCCCTTCTTCCAATTTCTTCCTTTCTTGGTAGATTGAGTGGCAAGAACATGAGTGTCTTCATTTTGAGAACCTTTAGCAATTCCCCTGGCAGCCAATCTAGATTCTTCTTGAATGCAATCCGCACGAAGATGATCAAGCTCAGGTAATTTGGATCTCCCACTTATACTTTGAATAAATAGCTCCCAAGAATGAGGAAGGCCATTCGATTGCAACATGACAAGATCTTTATCAACCACCAGATCTCCAATAGCGCTTAGTTGATCCCTCAGTTCGGAGATCTTCATGAAGAATGACATGACCGATTCTCCTTTCACCATCTTGACTTGATGAAGTTGTTGCCTCAATGTTAGAGCCCTACTTGTGTTGTTGATCTCATATAGGCCTTCCAAGGTCTTGAACATGTCTCTTGCAGTTGTCATCTTGGAAATGAGAGGCACTAAGTGATCCCTCACGGAGTCAATCAATATCTTTTTCGCTTTTATGGCATTCTTCTTGAATTGAAGTTTCTCCCCTTGATCTTCTGGCTCGGATAAGTCTTTTTCCTCCACAAACTGAAGAAGATCATTTTCTTCAAGTGCAATAAGCACTCTAAACTTCTACGAAGTGAAGTTCGATGCGCCTTCAAGCCTAACCTCGACTTTAAGACCAATCACCATTTTTGAGGCTTTGATGTTCCTTCTTGAAGGTGAGAGATGAAGGAGAACTTTGTTGTTATAGGGAAATCTGATCACGATTTACTTCACCATGGCTCTGATACCATGTTAAGTTTTATGATCAGATTAGATAGAAGATAAACACAAGTGTACAGTATATACCCTGGGAAAACCTTCCTCTTGAAGGTGAAAAACCCAGCAACAAATGTCTTGTAATATATTAGCAAGATGTCTTTACAAATGCTCACACTTTGAAGCTATATGATCAAATTGATTCACACTAGATTGCAGTGAATGCAACCCAAACTTCCAAAGAAATGTATATAGTATAAGTTCGATCTGCCTTATGAATACGACCTGCTAAGGAAGGAATCGGACTGCTGAAGTTGAACACGAGATGCTGAAGGATGATATAAACGATCTGCTGAAGAATATATTCCTCGATCTGCTTGTTGTATAAAAATGATTGGTGCCAAGGAAGGGAGATATGATCTCCCTCTATATCCGCTAGTGGTAACTCTTCCCCCAAGGGTCGGCACCCTTCAAAGGAACACGTCTCCATATGATGCATTGTGCTCTTTCACTAACGGTGGTGGACTTTTAAGTTGGCTCGTTATGTAATGTATATAAGCAAATCATATTTGCTTAATTGGCATTTTAATTGTCTCTTTTATTAAATCGGTATGAATAAATGTTTGTAAATTGATCTATAAAATGTCTAAGACTGATAGGCCAATTAGACATTTAGATTAGCTATGTCGGCCCATAGAAGGAATACGACCAAAGCTATAAACATCAACAGTCGAAACCCATTGTAACTAAGAATTGAGTTACCAAGAACTCTAGAACCCTCCTGGTGCATTAGGAAATCTAGGAAAAAACTTGAAAATTGGCCAACACTCGCAAAAGAGGATGGTGTGGGGACATTACAATTAAGTTTTTTATAGGAGTTTCAAACTTTCTGATAATTTATCAAGTTTTTAGTGTCAAAATGGTATGTAATTTTTTGATCTTGCACGAAGAGATTCTCACTGTCATTGTTTCATAATCTCTCTTGCACAGTTTGAAGATCTGCATTTGATTCTTTGCTACCAATGCATGTGTCCAATGGATTGTGGCTTCACTAGTGAGGTTGATCTAGTTATCTGTTGTTACTCCTATATCATGGATCCTTGCTATATTTGACTTGGCAGGTGGTTGCATTACTGGATACTTGTAGGCCTTTGCCACTCTTTGTTGTGAATCGGTGCAATTATTTTGCAAGTCTTTTCAGTGTTGTTTAAAAGTTAATTGCATGATTTTGCAAATTAATTGGAGGTCTTAAAAAGATATTGAACTTATTTTATCCTTGTCCTTCTTTGTGCTATTGCTTCTACCTTGTCTAAGTTTTTTGTTATCCTCTTAGGAGTAAAAGTCAAGTCCCTTGGAATAGAATAGGGTCTTCTTTGAGATTCGCTCATAGGGATTTTGGTGATCGTATTTGCTTCATATTCTTTGAATCGAATTAGCCATCCTTTGCCCATAATTTACTTTGAAGCACTAGGTAATGAGTTTCTCTTTTATTCATTTTGCATGCCTAAAATCACCTCCTAAAATTTAGTTTCCTGCCTGTATATCCATATTGTCTAGTCTCCTGCCATAATCTTCAAGACTCAAATTTATTGGGTTGCAGTTCAAAGATCTTCTGATGGCTTTTTAAGTAGATGTGGGCATCATATCCATAGTGGTGCCAAAATTGAAGACTGTCCATCTTGGTATCTGCCTCCCATTACTTGAGTTTACATGTCATACCAGGTTTTCCACATTTTAATTACTGTTTGCTTCCCTATCCACCAACAACTATAACAGCTTAATTAGATTCTGTGAAATATCTTCTCTGCAAAATTTTGCAATACTTAGAGAACCGCCTGCCTCATAATTTTGATAATCTCATCATATACTCGTGCCTCAGTTTTTGTAGCTATAGGGGTGTAAACATCACCTTCAGTGGTTTTCAACAACTTAATAACTCTAATTAATTCCTTTTTCTGTATGGGGTCTGGATACTGTTGATTAGGTGAACTGGACTTCTATCATCATTCCCATCAGTTCAAATTCAGAACTCAGAAGTCAAGGCATAGCTTCCTTAAGCTTGAGAAATCTCCACATTGGTCTGAATTCCCCCATCTTAGCATACTAATATTCTATTTACATATTGGGCAAAGAATAGGAGATTGAATTAAACAGAAAAGAAATGGGGCAGTGTGACAAAGCTAGTAGATCGTTTATCAATATAGATGAAGGGAAGGCATATAAAAATGCTGTATTCTGCAAAGCACATAAAGGAAACACAACTACTCAGAATGTAAAGGGTGGGAATCATTATTGTAATGGATATATCAACCATCCACAATTAAATTTGAGGCCAAGAGTATAAATAACCACATGGTATACATTTCATTAATTGCTTCAATAAGAGCGTATAGAGTTTCAAAGTCTAGAAGATAGATTGCAACTAAGATAAACACAAGATTAAACTTCCATCAGAGCTTCAAGGAGCTAGACATCTTCTCGATACTAAGATTACTAAAGATCTAAGCAAACTCATACGATTTGCATAAATCTAAGCTGCACAATATGAGCTACTAGTTTTTTGGTATTTTTCCAAAATATTGCCCTGAACTGCTACTTGACTAAATATAATAAGAGTATTTATTGTTTAAATATTATACATGAAACATGTATGCATGATTTTATGGTGGGAAGTGGATTTCTCCAAATTGGTTGCTGCAGTTTAGAAGAGTAGAATAAAGTAAGCTTAATCCTTAGATTATACTCTATTTTTTTTTGTGCATCTCCCTTTTTCTAGTTTGTAAATGTGATTTAACACCATCAAATATTTAATTCATCCAGCAAACTCTATGTTCTTTACAGTTCACTGATGAAAATGGACAACAACAACATGTATGGCAAACTTCTTGGGCAGTGAGCACACGTATGGTTGGTGGCATTATCATGACTCATGGTGATGATCTAGGATTAAGGCTTCCACCTAGAATGGCTCCAATACAGGTTATTTACCGTTCTCATGAATCAGCTTAATGCGTTTGTGTTTTGAGTTTTGGAAGATTGAAATTCTATTCTATTGTGTCTTGCTTTCTCTTTTATGTAAATCAAGTTGCATGCTTTTCAAGAAAGGAGTTGGATATAGCAACTACACTGAGTAACTATAGAGAAATTACAATGGTAATTTGCCAAACCATGATAAAATCTGTAACATCTATTGCAAATATTTATTATCATAGTTGAAAACCCTTTAACTTCTTTATCAAAGCTTTGCCAACAACTTAAAATATACCAAACATTGCCAAGGAATTCGCTTGAATAATCACATCCAGAATGCAATTAAATTCACACAAACTAATATATGAATGGAGACCAGTACTGGTAATGATATTGATTTCGGTACGTTTATTTTTGAAAAATAGGAGATGGGGTACTTGGAGGTGCCAGTTTTATTTTAATATAATTTAATAATTTATACAAAATATCATGACATTGAACTCTCAAACAAGAACAATGTTTAACATAAACTTTAAAGTTTAAATCAGAGATTAGAAAATCGCCTGAAACTCGCCAAACTCGGCGAGTCCGAGTCCGAGACATGCTCGCCGAGTCTCTGGAGCTCGGACTAGGGCTCGGCCGAGTTTGGCGAGCAAACTCGCCAAACTCGGCGAGTCTTGTGCCTGGGACTCGGCCGACGGCAAGGCCCAAAAAAGGCCAAAAAAAATGCATTTTTAAAAATGAATAATCTCGTCTTTGTTCACTACACCCTCCGCCTGAGAATGAGAAAAATTAGGGTTACAACATGTCAGCCAATAGAAAAATAACACCTGATGCCTTTACTAAATAGTGACACAGATGCCCCTTGACCCCACCTTGGGGGCGCTGCCCCCAAACTCCCATTGAAAAATATAGGGGGAAACTGCGTCAATAGAAGCAGGGAAAATTTAACCTTCGAGTTTGACACTGATTGGATCGACCAGGTAGATATAGAGGCTGAGACTGTAGCCATGGCAGAGGAGGAGCAGAGAGCACGAGCAGAGATAGGAGATATTGATAGTGACACAGATGTTCCTGATGTTGGTGAGCATGGCATGGTGTCACAGGGAGCGACTATGGCTGCCGAATCATGCAGGACCTACCTTAAACGCCTTCGCAGGGGGCCAGGGTGAGAGGGTGCACGCTCCTCTGAGCCATAGGCTTGTAGTTGTATTTACCTTTGGTATTTGTGTGGAACATTTGATGATGATCATATGATGACATGGATTTTTTATTCCACGAGTTTTGTAATATTGTATACATTTGACAATATTTATATATTTATGTTTCTTATTTCCTTCAGCTACAATTTGCGTTTATGCTAATGTGATTGATGTATACTTGTGTATGTAATCAAATGAGCCGAGTTTGATGATGTTGTTGTGTCTTTAAGGTGTATTCAATAAAGGGTGCATGAAACAAGTTTTAAATCTTAAAAAATCTCTAAATATCTTGAGTTTTTCACTTTCTTGAGTCCAGCCGATTCAGCCGTGCCGAGTCTGACTCCGAGTCCGATTCAGCCTTGCCGAGTCCGAGCCGAGTCCAAGTCCCGTTTCTTTGGTTTAAATACACAAATGACAAATGTCATTTTGTCAAATAGTCAAAGAGTTCACACTACATATTGGATATTAGATTACATATTGAAATGCAAAAATGTTTATAGCTTGATAGACAGGTTGATAACTTGATACACAAACGAAAAAATAAAATCAGAAATCTATCCTCTACACTTGTATGTCATGATCATCCATATCAAGGATCCTTAGCTATGATATTCTCCAAATACTCATCACTCTCAAACTTAGGTTCCTCTGTTGGTATTAGAATTGGGGGTAAATCACTAACGCCATCTCCTTCAACCACCTCATCCATCGTGGCTGCAACTTCTCCATCAGGTGAAATTTGGTCCCTTTTGTGTGAAGGACCCTCCTACAGAGGCTCTACACGAGAGAGAATGTGAGTGAACCATGAATGTACACCAGGTTCTTTGCCTTCTTTGACCCTAATTGGTTTCTGTTTAGTGAATGAATAAAGCCATAAGTACTCCAATTTCACTCTCAAGATGAAGAGGTGGCTATTTGTGAGAGCAATCATATTGCAAATGATTGCAAATTCATGGGTTTCTTCTCCATGATTCCACCACCACTGTATAGGGTCTTTCTTTGCATGCATATCACATAAAGCTTCCACGGAAGAATAGTCACCATGCCCACATGAAAACTTATTCCATTGACTCATAATTGAAGCATCCTCACCTTGGCCATAAATCTTTTCTATTGCAGCCCAAAATCCCTTCATTACCTCTCTATCCTCATATGGAGCCCTCTTCTTGGTCACTTGTATATCATACCATTTAGGATTTTAGGCATAGGCAGTAGAATGAAGGGGTGTGTTAAATTTGTTCCATCTTCCATGTATCTTTTCTTCTATCAAAGGGTATAGAGAAGGGTCTTTTGCATCTGTTATTTTCTTAACTTTTTCACACATGAAATCTATTTCTTTTTAAATTTCTCCCAAACATGGGTTGTTTGAATTTGCAAATTTGATCACCTCACACACGGGCTTAATAAAGTCCACAACAAATTCAACATCAGCCCAAAAAAGGTCATCAAGGACCTTACCTCTCACCTCAATTGCAATATCTGATGTAGATTGCCTCCAAGTTACCCATGTATCACTAACTATAGTGGAACACAAAGCTTCTTTGAGTTCACAAAGACACTCAAGAAGAATAAAATAAGAAGCAAATCGTGTATGAACAGGTTTGAGAAGCTCCATCTTGGCAAATTTTCAGTAAATGGCTCGTGTGTGGTGATGGTTACATATGAACATCTGCATTTTTCTACCCTTTTCTGTGAATTTGAACTCCACTAGAACTTGCTAATATCCTTGAGTGCATTATTCAATGAATGCACACAACACAGTGTCCAAAATGTATGCCTATACGTTTTTTTGCACCAACATGCCTGCTGCTTTACAAACAGGGGCAACATCTTTAACAACTTGGACTACATGTGATGCCCCCACCTCCTCAATGCTATCACATAACAGGTTATGAAGATACTATGCATTTTTTTCTTGCCCTAAACAATCTATTGCCTTCAAAAAATAAGGCCCTTTGCTACATGTTACCATGATATTAAGTAGTGGACGATTCCTGACATCTGTCCACCCATCCATTACAATATTGCATCCTTCAATAGGCCACACTCTTTTCATTGGTGCAGTTTGTTACTCTAATCAAACCTTTTCTTTATCAATTAGAGTAGTTTGAAGCTTGTCATACCCAGATGGTTTATACCCAACTGGTCCGTTATTGATATCTTAGACCATTTCTTAATAGAAAGATGAGTGAGCAACATTAAATGGTATACTATTTGCATAAAAGAAGCGTGCAATATTGCGTCAACCGCTTCTTGACCTTGCACATCAAATAATCTTCCAATGGGGTTAGAGTTGCCGATGTGTGGTCTCTTGGGAGAAGATTCTGCTCCTACATCTCAATCTTTTGTTGTCACATGAACATTTCTAGAAGCCCCCGTTGTGCCTTGCACACACTCCCCGTCGCCAACAGGGTCCCCCCTTTCTTTTTTGGTTTTTTGTCTCACCCCCGGTGTGGGATTTTGAATTTTTATTCGCCATAGAGGTGCAATAGGTAGTAGTATGAGGAAATGATCTTGCAGGAGAGTGTAACCGTCTGCTTCCTTAAGTCCTGAGGAGTTCGTATCAAATGTCGGGCATGATTCCGTCCACGATGAGAGGGTTGAATCATGAACCGTACAAAGAGATGGGGCGTCTGTTGATTTAAGTTGCAGGGCCAAGGGGTGAATGTCAGAGAGTCGCGTAATTTTAAATGTTCAAAATTCTCACAAAGGAAGATTAATTTTCGCATAAGTTTGAAAAATCGGTTAAGAGGGCAAAAATGTCAGTTATTCATGAGTTTTGCAAAAAGGCCTTTCAAGCCGAAATTAGCTTTAACTTTAAACATTTTCAAATGTCTCTTCTATCCCGAAAATGAAAATCACGTGCAAAAGGCATCAAACCTTTGTAATTTGCAAAGGGCTTTTCAGCCCGAAAATGAAAATCACGTGAAAAAGGCGCCAAATAGTATACCATAGAAACCTCCCTCAGCCCGAAAACCAAAAATCGTGTGATGTAAAGCATTTAACTTTAAACTTTTCAAAAGGGCCTTTTAGCCCGAAAATGGAAAGTTAGTGAAAGGTGAAACTTAAAACTTTGCGAGTCTCTTTTAGACTGAAAACATTAAAATCGTAAAATAGACTCTTTTGCCGAAAATGTCACAAATTTGCAAAGCGGCCATTCAACCCGAAAATCCCCAAAATTTGCGAAAATGCTCATCAAGCCGAAACTTGTGAAAAGATAACTAAAACTCTTAGAACGCCCAAGTAGGCCGAAATATTGAAAGATATTAAGTTATTATATCGCGAAGTAAGCATTCACGCCGAAGTAAAATAGAATCCCAAGGTCGCACGAATCCTTCATCAAACCCGAAGTGGATTAAGTCTGGCGATTTGCGAATTTGTGAGTTTGAAGTTCGCATTTTATTCTTTCCTGCCGAAAATCCTCTTTGAATGCCAAAGCATATTCAGACAAAATCACGTGAAGTCTACCTCAAAACGCCGAAGGAGATTAAGTGCAAAACCTCCCAAATCCTTCTCTTGTGCCGAAGACGAAAAAGAGGAGGTCATTATAAGGGCGCGGTACACTTTCTTCCATTTGCCCTAGAATCAAATGATCAAAGTCGCGTGATTTCTTCTTTTCTGCCAAAAATGACTAAAGGGAAAGAATCGCGCGAGACCCTTGTGTAGCCCGAAAATGTCCGAGTTCGCGCAAGGCGACTAGGGAACCTGCAACCAAGGAGTAGTCGAAAATCAATAGAGTGATTCACATTTTGCAAAAGGCGTTTTCTCATTTCACTATATCAAGTTGAAATTGCAAAGATTCTCTAAACGTCAGGTTGATACTTCATCGACATTTGAAGAAGTCAATTCCTCCTTTCATTGCACTTCCAGGTAAATTCGAAATTTCCCCTTGAATGTTCAAATTGTTGCATTTAGCGAATAACCATGTTTCTTTTACCTAAGGTGAAAACGCAAATCAGAGCCAAGTATATCTTAAAGGTTTAACCCTGTAAAGCGTCAGTGACCTGCCAAATCGACCATTCAACAAAAGATTTGAAACTTAGGCAAAATTTAAGAATTCTAGTCCCAAACTGTGAAATGCTTAGCATCATCTTACTAGTAATTTGCATGCAAAATTGTTTTGAACAATCAGCTTTCAATTATCAGAATATTTGAATCCTGAGTTGCAAGCAAGAACATTTGCTCTGTCCGCCGTAATCAATCGGAAGTAGCATTTTTGAAACCCGCTCTAAGCAGCGATATTTAAACAAAACCAACTTAATTTTTTGCTTCAAATAGCATTTAGTTTCCGGATGATCAGGCTCTACTTATTGAAATGTCATGTTTATTCAAATTTCGGTTTTCCGGTTGATCATTGATTTTAAGTGCTAACGTCGTCCTCCGTTTTGGCTAACCTGTTTTGTTGCTTTATCTCGTCTTGTAATCCGTTTCCGATTGTGTAGGATAGATGCCTAGATCAGCGGTTGAATCCTCAAA
This sequence comes from Cryptomeria japonica, assembly GCF_030272615.1. Lineage (NCBI taxonomy): Eukaryota > Viridiplantae > Streptophyta > Pinopsida > Cupressales > Cupressaceae > Cryptomeria > Cryptomeria japonica. The sequence goes on along the minus strand of NC_081407.1, from coordinate 472,848,728 downwards.
GACATCTGGCACAACTGGAACGTCTCGGGTTTCCAAGTCTGACATTCCCCGCAAGGGCGAGAAAATGAAGTACCAATACCAAAGGGGAGGAGTTAGGGAGTCGAAGGTCCAGAGTGTATGGGAGAACATAGGAGACACGGACTTGGACCACATAGATATCCAAGATTTCAAGAACAGTGTATACTCTCCAAACGTCTATGGCAGGTCCAGACGGATGATGGAGAGTGGTATTTCTCAGGCAGCTGGCTTCCCTCCGGCCATGCAAAATTATGAATTAGTGGTTGAGGCTGCTAGACATTATCAGCCAGAAACCAGATTAGTGGTGTTAGAGGGGATGGTCCTAGCTAATTTCACACCTGAAGCCATTGGGGAGGCATTTGATATCCCATTTCCAGATAATCCTATTGCTACAACTACTGATGAGGCGCAAGTCGCTTATGACATGAATCCTGCTAAATGCAAAACGTTGATAAACGAAGAATGGTACAAAGAAAGAAGACCCCCAAGCATTAGAATCAATAAAAAGACCCCCATAAGTGATTTTCATAACGAGTATGGTGATATGGTTACCTTACTCAGTCAGGTCATGGGACTCCCTCAATCTAATCTTTTTGAGGAATGGATGTTCTATTTTATTGAGCAGGTCTTCGCTGGGAAGTGTAAGTTTGACTGGGCTTAGATCATCAGCGACAATATCCATACACAGTTGATTGAGCTTGAAGGAAAAAAGTACTTTACCATGACTTCCTGCTTGGTCTACATGTTTGCCCGACACCAACCGCTGACGGGGCTAACCAAGAAAGGTGAGATCAGGAATGGGCCGAATCAGGTGAAGGTGTATGAATGCTACCCTTAGCTGCATTATTATGACATTGCTCAAAGAGAAAAGAATAACATTGCCTACGCAATTGGTCAGTATGAGCGTGTCAATGATGCCTTTACAATGCGCTTGGTCAGATTAATGCAAGGAGGATTGCATATAAGGCTCTCAGAGTAGGCTATCACTTTGATCCGGATAATGGTGCGTGGTTTATCCAGTTTCCTAGGTTCACTTACATCAGAATAGTAGGCTTTGAGGGAACACCATTTCGGCTTCCACGTTATCCGTTAGATAAAATTTGTCCTCATGGAAGTTGCAAGATTGGCACACCCAGCAGGCAGTCTACTCAGAGATAAGAAGCAATCTGGGTTCACCTTCCCCATGATTTTGGGTACCCTTGATGCACATTTCAAAAATTCGGTGCACGTCGAAGAGTCGTTTGCTGAATTGGCGTCCTATGGTCTACATAAACATTTCCCTAGGAAGTGCTTTGATCATGATAATTTGGCAAAGAGAGCCTATGACAGGCACTACAGGGCCAAGGCGTCAATAGAGGATTATTGGAGCAACTGTTCCGATGACTTTGAAGTCCGTGAGCGTAAATATTCTAGGGTGAGTGTTCAGCAAATGCGGCTTTATGAGTACTGCCAAGTCCTGGATCAAGTGACAGACTATGGAAATTGCTTGCAAGTCCGAGAATTTGAGGCAGTCAAGAACCTCTTCCAGGCGTTGATTGGACTTAGAACCCAATCACAGATTTTGAGGCAGTTATGGAAGCTCCAAGGAGGTATACCGATTACTGGCTATCCCAACAAATTGAGAGACTGACCCATGAAGGGACCCAATTTACATACAATCTAATGGGTAGTCTCGATTCCTAGTCTTCGGAGGATGAAGGAACCTCAAGCGCACCAAAGGAAGAGGTTGAGAAACCTGAAAAGAAGAGGAAGAAATCAAGAGCCAATAGAGGGACTCTAACATCAAAAAGATCAAGGAGAGAAAAGATCCCATTAGGATGCCGGAGGTTAGTTCATCATCCAGGGACCCCAGTTCAGAGGATGATGTGGTTGAACTTAACTACATACCTACTCCGCCTTCACAAAGTGATCTTGATGCATTCAAGGCAAATAATCCTCAGACACAAGGTGAGCAAGATGCAGAGGTAAGGATCGTTGGCTCTGATGAACCTGAAAATCAAGTTGAGGAGGGAGAGATTGCACTTGATCAAGAGACTGGTAAGCATGAGCTCACACAGGGAAGTAGGAATGAATTGCAATTGAATAATGGCGGCAAGGATGACACCATTGTTGAGGGAGAACAAAAGGGGGATGAGACTCAGGAACCCGACAAAACTGAAGAGCAACCATCACAGGAGGATACCCGACAGTTGTTCAATGAGGTAGGAGAGAACTTAGCCATAAGTAAGGGATTGGATACTGCATTCGTCCCTTCTATGACCGATCAATTGCAGGTAGGAAGTGAGCTAGCTAAAGCCTCCAAGGAACAGAGTGGGAATCTTGCAATTACATCTAGATAGACCATCCCTCAGGACTGGCTAATTGCTCGTGCACAGCGGAAGGCAGCCGTCAAGCCACCAATTAACCTGGACGATATCTTCTCTCGAATAGGAGAAATAAAATCCAAAGGTAAGAAAAAGCCAAAGACCTACTCCAGGATCACTAAGGATGAGCAAAGGAATCGCACGATTCATATTGCCACCCCACCTACAGATAAGCCAGCAGATCAGATTGGATTAGCTGATTACAATGTTGCGACCATCCCAATAGGGCGAGCCACCAAAGAGCAGGAGAGGGAAGAGTTCAGAGATTCCGTGCAGAATATGCTTAGACAACTCGACGAAATGACCGCAGAGAGAGACATGTACCGAGCTCATGCTAAGCAAGCTGAGGGGTACATTGATCACCTGTTGAAACCGCTGCAACATGCCGTTGAATCCCATGTTTCCCCATTGGCATTGGCACAAAGGACTACAACCGAGTTTGAAGGAGTGCGTGATACTGCCAAGGCCGTCAGGGAATGGATTTGGGACATTAAAGAAAAGGGAGAGCAGATCATTGAAGATGTGCAGGAAATGGCCTACCACTGAGAGATCATTCACGTCAAGATGTTTGAAGTGAAGAGGGAATGTTTCAAGGTCCATGAGGTGGTTGGTGTGATTCTTCCCCTCATATGGGCTCTTTTTTGGACCCACACGCAGATTCACACATTGCCTACCATCGTGGATCCCTATGACATTAGCACTTTCAAGGAGTGGTACTGGACTGCCAACATGAAAAATGATACGAAAGATACCATTAACAAAAAGAGCAGGAGAGTGTGAGGAAATTTTGTCAAACATGAAGGATCTTGGTGGAAAGATCCTCAGATCAATGGTCCCTGGCTGGAAGAATAGTATGTTGGATAATGAAGTACAACCAAGGTCGGAGGATAGGCTGAGAATTGATAAGGTTGCATACTCCATAGAGGACTTGGAATTTGCCAGTGGGTTGCATGCAGACATATTGAGTTTTGAGGCTCATCGGTCCGACTGGAAGGATGGATTGAAGCATGTAGATCGCCACCTAGAGGGTATGATACGCCATCTTCCTATGCCCCCAAGCATGGTGTTGTTCCAACTGTGCATAAGATTTCAGGATTACGTTCGAGCAGAGCGTATAGTAGGTCAAGACATCTGGAAGGAGTACTTGCACGACAAGGCTGAATTTTTGGAAAAAGGGTCCACAACAGGGAAGGAAAAAGTGCTTTCCTAAAGTATATGTTTCTTTTAAATCTTAAAGTGCACTTTTTCAGACATAAAGTTTCTTTCTTAACTACCAAAGTTATTGTAAATTTCAAGCTCCGTGCATGTGCACTTTTTGGAGCAGTTTTATATTTGGTAGTTATTGATTATCCTTTTTGGTAGTTATTGATTCCTCTTTTGGTTGTTGTTGATATTTTGCCTCCCATTTATGGGTATGGGCAGTTTTAATTAGAGGACGAATCTGGCCCATTTGTCTAAGTTTAATCTTGGCCATTCATCCATTTTGAGAACTCTATATAAATGAGTTAGTTTCTCTTTTATTTGAGGCAAAAAGTTAAAGATTGTTGCAAAAACTCTGGCAAAATGTATACATATTTTAATGGATGTTAAAGCTGTGTCTTTTTTATTGTGAGTGCATGGTCCTCTTCTCCATCTATTTTATATTTCTGCAACTGTATTTACTTTTCAGACAGTTTGTTTATGCATGTATTTGATGGAAATCTTGGTTCATACCATTAGGTAATAATTGATTATTATTCCCTCTGCATGGTTAGTCTGAGCCCAATTTTGTGCTAAGTTCGGTTGTTAGATTTGAATGAGTGGGAGTAAGAGTCCAGCATTTGTATTTAACAGCTGAAAAATTCAAAATTCCTAGATGATTACACTGGTTTTTACCTAGTTGTGCTAATTAGTTGGCAAAGTAATTTCTGGTTTAAGATTCCCGTCTATGTGTTCAAATATGCTGTCTTAGTTTAGTTAAGCTAGCTGTTCTTATTACTCTTTATCCTTATTCCCCCTTTTTCCCTTTTTTACTACAAAGAAACCCGCAAGTCAAGCTGAAGTAGCATCAATTAAAAGCAAATCAGATGAAATAGTACTACAAGATTTTAGGGAACTTGTGCGAAACCAATTCCGTCTAACCGTAAGTCCCCTTTGTGTTTCCAGCAAAACACATCAACTGCTGAGCTATCCTACAGTTAAGACCTAACAAACGAAACCTTGAGGTCGTCCCCATTGATCAACTTAAAACAGCATTAGGGATTTCCTTATCTCAAGAGAGGATAGGATGCTTAGCATTCTATTCTGCGTTGGCCAGATGAAGTCGTAGTTCCGCGATTTTAGCCACCTCAACAGGCCCATCCACCTCTAACTCTCTATTTTGATTTTGAGTTGCAGTAGTTGCCCCTGTTGTTGAAGCATGAGAGTTTAGATTAGAAACTTTCCCATTAGCCCTTTCTTGATCCCTCATAGCATCATATCATTCTACCTCATTTGGACAAGGATCAACACCTTTTCTAGGTATGCGAAGGTGCATGCAGGATGGCTCACCCTTGTGTAAATTTGTTGCCATGCCATTTCACAAAGCTTACATGTGATCATGGTTGTTCCACATGTACCCTTTGGCCTCATAACACTATCACAGTTTTCCACAATGGGTACAAGCCTTTTTTTCCCCACTTGACATTTTTAATGTGAATGGAAAAATAAAAAATATTAGGTTTGGCAAATTAGCAGCAAGATACAACATTTGAATATACAAAAAGGCCTCTATCCTTGCATTCTACATTTTTTTATCCTGACATTCAATGGCAAAGCTTAATTAGCTAGGTTGGCTATATATATATATATAATTTTTTTTATGTCTATTTAACCTATGTAGGCTGTAGCAGATTCAAGACTGTATTACACGCTGCCTCCGAAAATTACAAATATTTTATTATATCTATTTAACAACTAAATATTTGATTTGTGCTACGTTGGTGCTTAGCTGTGGGGGTTGGTGCCTGCCAATGGGTTGAAAGACAAGTTTATAGAAGCAATATTTTGCTGTGGTTTTCACCTATAAGGGTTTTCACTTAAATCTTGTGTTATTTCTGTGTTCATAATTGCTAGATCTTGTATGGCTATAATTACTGTGGTTGATTAAGTTTTGAAAAAGTAAAAGTTCGTATTATACTGATTCACCCTCCCCTCTCAGTATAATTGTGTGCTCGTTAGGGTAACAGTGACAAGATGTTTCCTAGCTATCCAAAAGTCTTAGGGATGACCTTATCTTAGGAAACCTCATTTTTCCAATTTTGGGGGAGGATAGGGGGGAGGATAGGGACACAACCTTGTGGAACACTAAATATAATAAAAAAGTATGTAATATCCCCATATGTTGTTATTTACGAAATAGGGAACACTTAACTCTATTAATCAATTACAAGAGACTTCTTTCCTTGAAAATCTCAAATAATGCTTAAGGTAACAATAATAGAAGTTACTTGATTGCAAAATAATAGTTTATGATATCACTTAATGAATGATTGTCCTTATAAAATATAATTGATACCACTTATATTCAGATATTATATGTTATATGTAAACGATGTCACTACTATTTCAGATACAGCACTTGGATATTTGCAAAATCATCTTGAATAATGTGTGTGTGTGTGTGTGTATCTGATCTGCAACTATGATCGGATTAGATGATGCTGTCCCTGATATAGCTTGAAGGAATATGCAAATGAGATAACCAATCGGTAGAAATGAAGAGAGAATTCTGCTCTTTCTGATGTGTTACTGTGTGATGTATGCTTTGAATCTCCTTCCTTAGATTATAGCAATAACACTATTAGAGCCGTGTCTGATCTGGCAAATGGAATGCTGATAATGATTTTCAATCGTTAACAGTGATGAGATATAATTGCTGTCTCTGATTGTTACTTGAAACTTGTGCAATAATGGTGTGGTTTCTGATATACACTTGGAAGTATGCAACTGTACTGCAAAAGGCAATGAATGCTCAAGAGAGCAGATCCGTTAGGATAAAATAAAAGACAAGACAAATTCCAATGATGATTTGTTGAATGGGTTTGAACTCTATTATGTTTCCTTGCACAATGGGAAGGGTGGCCTTTTAAGAGATATGTCTGTTCTTAAGAATGCCTCTCCTTAAGCAATGCGCACCTCTTCATGACAAGTCAGTTTTGTCATCATAACCACTGTTTCGCATTAGTATCTCAAATTGTTGTTTATGGCTAATCATTCGAATAGTCAACTTCTTCTTAATATCGACTTGCTTTGGTTTCGTAGTGATACTTGGTAATGATTGAATGCTTATATGTCAATGCTAATGATCTTTATTATCTGTTAATTGCTGCTACATTAATTCAGATCGGTTGTTGTCTTTTGCTTGGTCTAATGGCTTGAACATGGTTCATGGAGAATTGATATTCCATCTGCCTTCTTAGTGCAATGATGATAATGGTGTAGGTATACTTATCACTGAATCTTCCTTTGATGGATGGTTTAGTTCTAACTTCTGATCATTTCCATGAACTATTGGATCCTCTTATATAATGATATACTTCTTGATAAGGATGATACTTTGTCAGAATATCTGATGGCAGTGATACTAAAGAATGGATGTGTTTGATAGGTAATCAATTCTATTGCTGATTGTAATCTTCTGTTGATCCTTAATTGCTCCTTTGCATGCACTGACCATATATTCTCCTCTTATTTGACATGAACAATCCACTGTTGTATGGTGATTATCAACCACTTATATCATATATGATTGATCACTATTTTCTGATTGATAACTTAATCCTTCTGTCTTGGTATGATAGAGATATCGAAGAAGATTTCCCTTATTGTATGGGCCTTCATGTGACAACCCTAGCATATTGCTTACTATCTTTGTCATCTCATTATCGTACGACAATTGTTGTGATGATGGTGATGCTATGAATACTCTCTATGAGCCATCCATATCTACATTAAGTATCTTACTCCTTCCTTGTTGCCTTCATCTTTACACCCTGGATCCTGACTTACTCTCATATCACATTCTGTTGTGCCTCTTAATGTCAACTAGGAAAATCGTTTTATTGACAAGGTTTCATGATTTTCCTTGATACCCTTGATGCTTATTGATTCTTTATGGAAAGAACATGCAAACTATCTACTTGAATTCTTATTTGCTATGTACAATTTACCATTAACTATTTCCTAACTATCTTGAGGTGATCAAGGCCTGCCACTCCTTGACCTCATATGTGATTTATTGCTGTTTCATTATTAGGGCAAAGATGGGGACATCACAAAGTATGTGTGGCTTTGGATATTCCAAACCACAAATGAGTCTCCCTTTGATGTATCTCTTTTTTAATTTTCTTCAAAACAATGCAACATCTTTTGTGCTGCTATGAATTTGAATGTCGTCTCAACAATATATATACATAATCTAGATTAAAAAAAATTCTGTTTCTTTTTTGTCTCTAAATGTTTGGATATCATAATGTGCATGTAGATGAACTTTATATGACTTTCATACCTAATTTTTCTCATTATCAAAGATCATGAATAAGAATAAGCTAATTTAATTTGAGTGATTATATATTTACTTAAATCTCATCATATAAGAGAAGCACTCAGTAAAATTAATCTGATTGGATCCAAGGTGATTGCAATGCCTTGGCCATAACTTGTCCCGTTATGATGGGGTGCCCTTTTACGTTTCACCAGTGTTAATGATAGGGATAGATTCAGTGATAGGAAGACATGCTTAAAGTTGGATCATGTAGGTTGTGTGTGTTCAACTCCATGGTTATAAAGTGATAATTTGGCTATGCCCACATGAAGGTTGTAAAAGTAGTAGCATAGGGTATAATGTGTGTTAGTCAGCTATTGATTGGTTATTTTGCTAGGGTTTTCAAATGTCCGATGCTTGACTTGAATAGATATGGCATTCAAATACTTGCATGCCTCACAAATTTGTGTGTAGTGAGTGACATTTTGTTTGTCAGCCAACCACAACTCAAGTAACTCCCTACTTGCAATCTGTTTCAGCTAATGGAAACTTGAACTAAGAAGGTCAACTCCCTACTTGCAATCCTCAACTCCAAGAATTTAAGCCATATTTGGTCTTCAAGCCTAAGAAAGCAACATCATTCATTCATTGTTTATCAGTCTTTTCAGTAAAAGGAAAGACTTTGATCCCCCACCAGCATCAATAGATTAAAGTCCAGATGACAAACCAATCATGTTTTTCCATATGGTATGTATTGATGAGAAGGATCCTAAATATAGGCAGGTTGCTAATCACTTGTTGACCTTTCAAAAATATTATTCAGAATTATGGTGGACAACTTCTTAGTGAAGTTATCATAAATTTTTCCTAGTCTATACCTTAGACATAGTTCAAGCTCTGTGGCATACAAAGTGGAAAGGGACGGGTCAATGAGGAAGCAATACTGAATAGTCAGGGCAAGTCATCATCTTGTTTGTGCAAGGTCCTTTCAATCATGGAAAATCTAGGATTACCAAGGGAGGCCCTAGTAATGGGTTTAAGACTAAGTTATAAAAGAGAGACATGCAAGAAACCAGGGACTTCTTCCAAGCAGGGTGCATCTGATTTTCCAGGTACCTTTGAATCATTTCTGCTACATAATGAAATTATTTTCTGGAATTGCGCATGTTTTGCATTCTCTTGCCATGCCATAGTGTTTACTTAATATCTACTCTGTTCTTCTGTTGACAGGCCCAATTTTCAACCATTGTAAGTCTTGTATTTAGCCTTAGTTTGATTTTAGGCTAGTGAACTAGATTTTACCATCTAGAAAGTCATTGTAACAAGGGAAGATGGTATTGTACTGGTAGAGAAGTGTCTCTAGACACTATATGCAAAAAAACTACACATTTTCATTTCACGCTTGAATTTCCAGGGTGGGGCTGAGACAGCAAAAAAATAAAGGAAAGATAGATTCCACAAGTTCTTTTAATGGGGTTGATTGGGTTTTTGTTGAGCCTTCTGCAGTAAAAGTTGTCCTTGCTCTTGGGCTCCTTGTTGCCAGTAGTCCTCAACCTTGAGATAATTAATAAGGGCCTGGAGTTGAGGAACTGCTAAAGAAAATGTGTGGACCTTAGGACCAGCTGATGGAATTGTAAGTCCACATTGACCAGTTTGAGATCTGCAAGTTCTGGTTGCAATGTGCTTAGAATTCTACCAATTCTATGCAGCTGACCTTGCCTTGAGAGTGTTATTTGATGATGGAAAGCGAAGAGGAAAGCTTAAAAGCTAACCTACTCAAAACATTGGCTAAGAAAAGTTGGACTGAAATCTGATATAAACAGATGGATACAGTAGCTTGATGTCCCTTGGTTCTACCCCAACTGCAAGGAAATGAAAATTGCAGGAAAGCAAAGATAAACAGATTCACATTCAATCACACAAACTGATTTTTTCTACTATTACAATCAAATTGCATGGAAAGAAACAAATGCTCTCAGGTGTTGGAGTTAAGATTATGCCCATTTATCTTGCAAGCAATGTTTATTCCTTGATCCAGGTTTGAATAAGAAAGTTGTTTACTCTCCTATCTGATAAAATGAATACTTGAAACGATGAGCATAATTAATAATGGATAACAAGTAGAGGAGTAAAAGTATATCTTTATTTGCACATGAGGTTATTATAGAAGTATACCAGAGATGACCAGCCAAAGTCAGAGTTGATCTCACTAGATCATGCTGCTTTAGTTGATGATACACAATCTATTTAAAGGACCCAACGATTGCCAAGAGGAACACATTCGTCAACTAACTGACTTGGACTGACTGACTCTTATAACTACCTGAGAGCCAACAAACAATTACTACATAGTCAGATAACCCATACTATCAAATATAATAATAGACATCATTACATTGACTACAAGAGTAGAGTGAATAAACAAATTGCAATTCAATATGTCCTAATAAATAAAGCTAGGCACTATCTAGAAGTTAATTGTAGGAAGTGGCAATGTTTTGTGTATGCTAAAAAAGAAGGTACCTATAGGAAGTAAAAATGATGAATCTAGAATGGATATGACACTTGGATTGACCTACAATGGGCACAAGATGATTTAAAATAGTGAACTATGAATCAAGAAGACAAATCAAAGGTAAACCAATATAAGTGAATTTTGTTAAGCAGTTCACAGGCAATGACATGGACAAAAAAGAGAAATCAAGCTCCCTTAACATACACCAAAGACAATGTAAGCTAAGTGAAGCCTAAACTTTGAATAGCCTTAAAAAAACAAGCAAACAAAGGTTTTGAAAGAAGTAGACTGAAGCAAGATGACAATTGTTATGTAAATAGTGAAAAAACTGTTGGAGTTGATAGTGAACCTCACAACTCCCAGAAATCACCAGCAACCAAAACACCTATCACATCTGAAGAGAAAAAGCTTTGATTATGCTATGCAACCATGAGAGAGAAAGAGATTGATCCAAGAAAGCATGATAGATATTGCCTGTATTGATTAATAAACTTGGATTACTTGGATGATTATAATGAATGCTTATAAAAGCATAAAGATAAAGCCCTAGATGAAACCTTAGGTGAGGATTAAGTTAGATCATGACAAGTGTCATCTTATGAATTGATTAGAAGAATAATAGAAAAAACACTTATAAGTTTATAGCTTAAATGCAATAAAGTGATTGATTACTTAATTATTAAGGTGATTTTTTAATTACTTCAACACCCCCCTCCTTTAAGATCAACTTAGGGAGAAGCTAAAACCCTAATGACAAATGCAACCCCTTTAAGATCAACTTAGGGAGAAGCTAAAAACCTAATGACAAATGCAATGGTGGATACACAGGTGGGTCCCAACTACAAGGCTTGATGAGATACCTAGGTAAAAACAAATGAGATGAACCTCTCATTGCTGGAGAAAAGGAGTGAAAGAAGGAAAGGACTCAATATGGATCCCTAATGATTACTTCTGTCGCACAAGTACAATGAATGCCCCCCTCATAAGAGAGAGAAAATGAGGACAAAAATACCCCCAATAAAGAAGTAGCTCCTATGCCAATGGTGTAAGCTTGAAGGCATATGATGATCCATTGCTTGCAAACAACATTTCTCCACTTAGAAAGAAACTTATCCATTGGTGATTGGAGAATCCACCCCATAAGCTCAAAGAATAGAGATTTTAAATCCAAGTGATGCATGCCTCTAAAAACTTCTCAAATGTCCATATGGCCGAATTAGATGATGTCTATCCAAAAACCTATGTAGATTGATGTAGAATAAGTTGTAAATTCGATGAAGATAGTGGGCTAACAACGATTATATTGCTATCATATGGCTATTAACAAAGAGGAGATGAATGTCCACAAGATAATCCTCCAAATCTGCAATCTGGGATTACACAAACAAGGATGATAAGATACAAATCCCAAGTAGTTATGTTTGGAAGATGATGGATGTCTTGCTGCATTGAATGTAATGTCCCCATTTTTTGCGCCTCCCTAAGCATCAATTATTTTTAGAGGTTAGCCTATTATAAGTGGTCCCCGTAGGCTAATGTGGTGTTTGGGGGGCCCTTTGAGGGTGATTCAGGGTTATTCAGCTGACCCTTTAGGTGTCTATTTTGGTCCTCCCCATCTCATTGCATCATTTTATTTGTGGTTTGCCTTCCAGAGGTCTTTCAGGCTCCGTTTATACACACTATTTTTAGTAAGTCACTTGGACGTTTGGGTCCATACTATTTATGGTAAGTCATCAAGATGGTTAGAGGGCACCACAATTATATCCGAAAAGTTGGCAGGATCAGTTGTTGGTTTGATATTTGGCATGGTCTAACACATACCAACATTGCACTCAGAAACATTACTTAAGAAAATCGTTTGGCTAGAAAATATTATTTTTGTTATAGGATCTCCACTATTGCTCCATCCATTTCTTGATATTGTCTACACTTGGCCATGCCTTAATGAATTTTGTAAGTTAGGATTTTTTGATAGATCTTGAATGGGCTTGTTTAGAACTTATTTTCAGTTTGAATGCTTGGTATTTTTGTGGCTGTCTGTATAGTTTGACTTCCAAGTTGGATGTGTTGGCTTAATTCTTGAGAGACTAAGTTCTCCATATTAATGGTGTCTTGGCCATCTCTTCATCTTTTGCATCTCCATCTTTGACAACCTTCTATACCTTGATTTCTCATCGATTAATTTGCAAATTTGTGCAAGTAGGGGATTCTTTTGATCTGCCTGTTGTCTTTGTCCAAGGTAGAAGTAAAGTGCACTTTTGTCCTAAATCTCAATTGGATGTGGGGGCATCAGATTGACAATTGATGAAATCCTTTCTTTTGGATATTATTTTGGTTTTCTCCTATGATACTGAATTCGTGTAGGGAAGGGTGGAATCGGGTAGAGGTGTGAGTCGAATTCTGGTACAAGCCTTGCACGTCTCGGGTCTCGCCCGAGCGCTCAAATCTGTTAAACCCACAACAGATCCAGGTGCCCAGGTCGGACCCAGGCCAAACAAGGGTGTACCTGGATGATTCCAGCCCCGTGGGTGCCCAAAAACGGGGCTTACATAAATAAAAGAACATTTTTAACACCTCGAAAAGCACTAAAACCCCTAATTTTGCCCATTTCACTCATTTCTCATCACAATATTTGCATTTTTTACCATTTTTTTCCTCCAAGCTTGTTTTGAAGGTGGTTGCATTTTTCTTTGAAGGTGAAGGTTAAAGAGGTGTGAGACACACACCAAAGGCTTAGGAATCTCTGGAGAAGGAAGCTTTCGCCATCAAAGGTGAGTGAATCTTCATTTTTTTCACGTTTTAAAAAAAAATTCACGATTTATTTTAAATTTTTTTAGCAAGTTTTGAATTTTTATAATAGGGGGTTATAATGCCGATTTTTGTTTTTCAATTTTTTCCAATAATTTTTTGAGTTTTCCACTTTAGGTTCATTAATCATACATAATGGCTGGAAGTGGAAGCTCTAGTTTAATGGCTCAGGGCTGAAATGAAGAGAGCCCTTTTAAAATTTATGCAGGTTTGCCACTTTGGCATTATACAACAATGATCAAGCAAATGTCTAGTGGTAGGAGTTATCTTTGACGGTGTAACCATTGTGGCATAGAGTATACAAGCTCACGATATCAAGTGAAAGGTCACTTATGTGCTATTTTTGGACGCAATAAAAGCTTTTGAGGGGTCAGATAACAAAGGGCTGCTAAAAGCTCTACTCCTGGAATATATTAGAGAACAAGAGGAAGTCGAAATGAGAAGCAACAAATCAAAGACTTGTTGGTTGAAAATTTTGTACACTTGGGGAAATATACAAAATTGTGGTTTCAACCACAGCGTGTGAGTAAAACTCTCTTAATTAAGGGAAGGCTCCCCCTATCTAACTACAACTTTAAAAATAAAATAGGATGGGACAGCAATCTTTCTTCTTCTTTCAAGAAAGACAATATCCTTTCCTCTTCACAAAAAAGGATAGCGATTGGATATAAACAACAATAACCACTTTCAAATGAAATGAGAGAAAGGAAATGAAGTTTCCTGAAAAGGCAAAGACTTCCGTCACTTCCTTCGGGACGGGACAGCAATATCAAGCTCAAAGACTTGATTATATGAAGTCCTATCTACCCTTTTCTACACTAATGCTATAAAGGACAAGTTATGACAGCTCAAAGATTGAAATATCTTGTTTTTTTCTTACTAAAACAATGAGAAGTAATGTAAGCTCAAAGACTCACAGCTATTTCCCACAAAATCTACTTCTAAATTCTGTTTAAGAACAAGTGTAAGAACGAAGTCTTACAGCTTCTTCCAATAGAACTTCTACTTTAACTAATTTAATCTTCAATACTTGCAGCTCAAAGACTGCAAATCAAATTCGATTAAGCTCTCAAAGAAACACTTGCAAAGAAGGAAATATGGAACACCAACTCAAGAATGTAGCACAAAGACTCAAAGCTTGAGTAATTTTCTTCTATTCCTTTCAAACTTTCAATTTACACATAAAAGCTCAAAGACTTCTTTGCTGCAAATTTGATAGAGTTTTTAGTTGCTTTCAGAAAGATAAAAATTACAATAGACCCCCTCAAGTATTTATAGGAGAGGAGTCATGAGAAAAAGGTGGGAGGATCCTAATTAACTTGAAAAATTCTCTCAACCACCAAGACTTATTCAATAACTAACTAAGACTTCAATAACTAACAAAGACTTATTCCAACTACAGTCCTAACTGAACACAACTTGTTGTTGCCTTACATGTAATTACAAAAGTGCAAGTAATGTGTTAACTTGCATTTTACAAAAAATACTTTTACATGTAACTTGCTGAAAGGAAAACTACAACTATAGATTACAAAAGTGGAAAAATACAACTAAGTGTTGAAAAAACACTTAAGTCGCAGCACGTGAAGACATGAATCCTTTAAACTTTTGGATGCTCATTTGTAGTTCCTCGAGATTCGGTTCATGGGTGTTCTTGGCAACAACCATGGTCTTCACAATAGTGTCATGACACCGAAGGAGCGCAGAGTTGTTTTTATCCAGGATGGACTGGATTTCATGCAAAAAGGCTTAATGTTTCATCAATATTTGAATTTAAGCGTCTGAGAATTGTTCGCTCCTCCACTCATTATGAATCCTCATCTGTAAATCAGCAAGAACTTCTTCTTCTGGAATCAGCTCTCCATCCTGACTTAATATGTTGCAAGAGGCCCTTTCACAATGTGAGACAATATCTCGGAAAACTTCACCCCGGAATCTCGTTGCATCACCGATCTCCTCAGTGAGGGATTTAAGAACAAGGGCCTTGTTTTCCAGAAGCTCTTCAAATTCCAAGTACATGACCCTGGAAGAGATGATGGCCTGCTCCTGTAGAACACTCAACTGTTGTTGAGGCATGGTACGCCAGATTGTCAAACTTTCTTCAACACTTTCCAGATTCTTCTTGAAAGTATCAGAAGTCTGATCTAGTTTCTCCTCAATGGTTTCCAACTTAGACATCATCTGAAAAATGTCTTTTATCACTTGTGCACATAGATCATGAAGCTAATCAACTCAGGAATCCAGTCCTTGTACCTTCTGAGCAGCCCTTTCCACTCCACGAATTGATTCTTGGGAACTAGAAGAACCTATGGAGTTACTCCCTTCAGTAGCAGGTTTTGTGATTCTATGAACGACTGCCATAAGTTGTCGGTTTTCCTCTTCTAGCTTGTCTTTCTTTGCGAGAAGTTCATCACACCTTTGTACCAATGAAGCTACAGAAAACTGAGCATCATGTTTAATGACCTCATGCGTTTGTTTGCCCAATTGTATCCTTGTAACCTTATAATCAGCAACTGACATTTCTTCAAGTGGTTTATCTGCAATGGGTTCTACAATTTCAGCTACCTTCATCTTGTTGCTGTCAACAGTCACTTTGGAGATAGTCTTGGCCTTCTTAGCAAACTTTGGATCTGGACTGTTTTAGTCGTTGATAATCAAAGGCATCAGGTGAGATTTCTTGCTTCTTCCTTTTTGGGGTAAAAGAGCTGAGCCATGGAAGTAAATTCATCAATCCCCCTTCAGTAGCAGCTGTAGGCAAAGGAGAAGCAGTTTTTGTTTGAATCACAGTGGTCATCCTGGGAAGAATATCTGTTTGGACAGCGACCACAGTTTGTTCAGTTACCAATGGGCAAGTAGATTGCCTCATAAACTCTTCAAAATCAGAAGTGGAAGTATCAATTTTTGACAACTGGATGCAAGTAGGAATATCCTCAGAAACTTCCAACACTCTCTTGGTGATGATTAGGAGGTGGCTCATATGCTGAAATGGGAATAGCATTCTGAGGAGATTCATCCACAAGCAAATCAGGAGGAGAAAGAGGCGTCTCAATGGAAATTGGGGGAATGATCTCATGAGGCGAATCTGAAACTGGAGACTTAGGAGCATCATCAGATTGCTGCCCTTCTTCTGGATTATCTAGATCAATCACCTGAACATGAAACCGTGATTTTTCCTTCCCACGAATTGTCGTTTCTTCAGTAGGGAGCACTATTGCCCGACTAACTCGCAACTTGATCCTTGTGCCCGAAGATGACGCACCTTCGTTGTTGTCAACCTGAATCTCAGATTTATGTCCAAGAGGCCCCGTAGAATCATCTTCTTTTCCAACCTTGATTTTTATAAGTCTAATAGCATTATTTTTCAGCCATGCCTTGGTGTTAGCCAAGATAGGCTGAAATATCTCAAGGATGGATATGCACTCTGTGTGACCATTGGATCAAAGGAAGTGGAGCTTCCTCAACCCTCCGCGATATGTATTTAGGATCAAGTACGTGCCCATCATCAATCATCCCTTGTGGGATATCCACCAAGTTCAAATCAACAATTTGCTCAACAGTGAGCCTGCAATAATCCATCTTTAGAACCTCGACCTCCGTGCGGAGATCTCCCCAGATGTCCTTAATGCGATGCACGTACACAAAGGATTTCTTGATCTTCTCCTTCATACCCCTGTAATCAAAGTCATCTCTAGGTTTAAACCTTTTGAGCTTGATTTCTTGCATTTCAGTCTCCATGGCCTTAGCTTTCATAGACGTGACAAGGGAATACCGGCCAATTTTCAATGGGTTTGTGGTAAAGATCCCCATTCCAACCTTGTGTCTAGCAGAGTGATGAGTGTGGACAACCATGATCAGTCTACCCAACTCCATAAGAATGATCCTGTCAATTGGGTATCTAGGAAGCATATATGGCTGACCACTATAGCATCCGATCCTCATATAGGTGAAGGTGGGGAACTCTAGAAACAAACATCCATATTCGCACACCCTTTCCCATGCCTCATTTGATACTCTTTTGTTCCTTAGAGTTCTGTCAAACTGACACATGAAATATCCGAAGAACGCATCTTGGACTCTTCTGAAATGCAGTCTCCTAGGTCTCAAAGGCAACTGATCGTAATATTCCCAAACTGGTATAAGTGAGCGATCACCCTTGTTAGAAAGACCTGGAAAGCGTCTAAGTGATGCTGCCAAGTATACCAAATATGAGTTCATGTAAAAAATCATGGTGGAAGGGACTGCTGCAAGTTGTTCACACAAGGCATCGCTGATGACTTCTCCCCATGATATATGATGTGATTGCCTTATGAACATGATGAACTGGTACATCCATGGCTCAAAGATATTAGAATGCTCGAGACCCATTATTTTGCTCTGAAGGGTTATGGTGTCTCCTATCTCCCATTTGAAATCGTAGCGGTACAACTTAGACCACCTTGAGAAGGAGGCTCGTGGCTATTGGATCCACCTCTTGATATGTCGTTTACAATCTTTTTCCCTTTTCACATAATAATCAACTGCACTTTCTTTGGAGATTTCCATGTAAACAAGTGCAGGAGGTATTCTGAAGACCTTTTTGATTGTATCTGCTGTAGGATTTGAAAAATACAAATCCACAGAACCCAAAAGAAACCTGCATGCAAGAAACCTGTCACAGAGAAAGAGAGAGAACGAATACAAGGGTTTTGGCTCTGACAAAGAGAAAAGATGTATTATCAGAGAAAAATGAATCAAGAAATCTGAATAATACAAGAGATCAATCCTTATAAAGGAGATCAACACCAAAAGGAAAACCTAACCCTAAGGTGTGAGCATTTAATAATTAAATATTAAATATTAAATAACTAATATGTGCATAAAGGGAAATCTTAAGAGGAGAGCAAAGTTAATTAATTACTTTACTCTAACACCCCCCCTTAAGATGAGCTACAATGCAGCTACAAACAATGCAGAAAAAAGCAAAGGAACTACAATGCAAAAGAGGGTCCCGGCAACAAGGCCTGATGAGGTACCCAAATACAAGAAAATCTCTATAAAGTGGAGTAAAGGAGAAAACCCAGTGGGAAAAAACTCCTCTCCAAAAAGAGATAAAGAATCATGCTGAAAAGAAAACATGAAGGAAGGAAGGCCTCACTGAGACCCCCCAAGGACAACTTCCTTCACCCCAAGCATTGAGCGCAACTGAAGATAGCGCGGAGATGCCAAAGGTTTAGTGAAGATGTCAGCAACTTGCTCCTCTGTAGGAATATACTCCAAGATGAGAGAACCATCCTGAATCAACTGTCTGATGAAGTGCATGTGGATTTCAATATGCTTTGTCCGTTGATGCTCCACTGGGTTGCGTGAAATGTGAATGGCGCTCTGGTTGTCACACCAAAGAATAGTGGGACAATCTGGAGGAAACCCAAACTCTGTCATCGATTGCCGAAGCCATAAAACCTCCTGACTGGCTAACACTGCTGCACGGTACTCAGCCTCTGTAGATGATAATGCAATAGCAGATTGCTTCTTGCAAGACCATGTGATAGGACCAGAACCAAGGCAAAAAACGAAGCCAGAAGTAGACTTCCGATCATTGACATCACCACCCCAATCGGAGTCAGTGAAGCCAATGATGTGAGGGGATCCTGAAGAGTAGTGAATGCCATAATGTGTGGTGCCCCGAATATATCTCAAAATACGTTTGGCTGCTTGCCAATGGCTCTCATGAGGATCATGGGAGAACCGAGAGACAAGGCCAACCGCAAAGGAAAGATCAGGACGAGAATGTGTCAGGTACAACAGACTGCCAACCAACTGCCTGTATAAAGTGGGGTCTACTGAAGGAGTAGAGCAAGTGGAAGACAAAACAACACCTGACTGAAATGGAGTGGGGGCAGACTTGCAATCAAGCATGCCAAATCGCTGAAGCATATCAAGAGCATACTTCTCCTGAAAAATGGAAATCCCATCCGAAGACTGAATAACCTGTAGACCCAGAAAGAAGTGCAAGAGACCAAGATTGGTCATCTCAAACTGCTCCATCAAAGCTCTCTGAACACTCTGAATCATGGAGGATGAGCTACCTGTAATGATGAGATCATCTACATATAGCACTAGAATCAAAAGATCACCCTCCTGACGCTGAATATAGACTGTGTGATCGGAATGACAGCGTGTGAAGTGCGAGGAAAGCAAGAAGGAGTCCATCTTCTCATACCAAGCCCTGGGGGCTTGTTTGAGACCATACAATGAACGTCGAAGTCTGCAAACCAAAGAAGTGTCCTGCACAAAACCCTGAGGCTGCTCCATATAGATCTCCTCATGTAGGTCTCCATGCAAGAAGGCACTCTTCACATCCATCTGAAACACTGTCCATCCCTGTGAAGCTGCAAGTGAAAGTACCAGGCGTATAGAATTCATCTTGGCGACAGGAGCAAAGGTCTCAGAGTAGTCAATACCCTCTACCTGAGAAAACCCCTTCGCAACAAGACGGGCCTTATACTTATCAATAGAACCATCTGCAGCATACTTGGTACGATACACCCACTTGCACCGAACCAACTTTCTTCCCTTAGGAAGAGAACAAAGATCCCAAGTATGATTCTTCATCAAAGAAGAATACTCCTCATCCATGGCCCTATCCCACTCTGGGTGTCCTGTCGCCTCTGAAAACTTTTGAGGATCATCTGAAAGGGTATGACTCAAAAGACTAGAACCAGATGTCTGAGCACGAGTGCGACGAGTATCTGAAGGATCACCTGCCAAAGAACCAGCTGCATCAACAGTATCACGGGCCCACTTCGGCAAAGACGGAGCAACTGGTGGTGGTGGAGATGGTGGATCATGATCTACATCATCCTCAAGAGATAAGTAATCCTCAAGAGATGAAGAGGAAGGAGTAGGCAATGAGGGAGAAGCTGGTGATGGAGAATCCATCTGAGGATAGCACTCATCAAACTGGACATCCCGCCGAAACAAGACCTCTCTAGAATCAGGATCAAACAACCTGTATGCCTTAACATCCTCACAGTAGCCAACAAATATGAGTGGTCGGCTCTTCCTCTCCATGGCTATCCGCTGAGCATCAGGAATAAATGCCCAAGCCTCACTACCAAAAACTCGGAATGTAGAAACATCAGGCTTGACATGGGTCCAAGCCTCCTCAGGAGTCATATGTCGTAATGCCTTATGGGGCATCCGGTTCTGAATATAATTGGCACAATTGACTGCCTCAGCCCAAAATGAAGAACTCATAGCTCGAGACTGTATCATACAATTTGCCATCTCCCGTAAGGTTCTGTTCTTTCTCTCAGCAACACCATTCTGTTGAGGGGTATAAGGAACTGTAAACTGATGCTGTAAACCATGCTCAGTGCAAAAATCTCTGAAAGCCTGATTTACATACTCCCCCCCATTATCTGTGCGTATCCTCCTGATAGAAAGTCCAGATTGCTTCTCCACAAATGTCTTAAACTTCCTGAAAGAGTCAAAGACATCAGACTTGTACTTAAGAAAGTACACCCATGTACGTCTGGAGAAGTCATCAATAAAAGTGAGTACATAACGGGCCCCTGAAAAAGGAGTCGGAAAGGACATAAGATCACTGTGTACCAACTCTAGGGCTGCCCTAGCACGAGAGGCTCGACCCTTAGGAAAAGGATCTCGATGATGTTTGCCAAGGACACAACCACGACATACACCATCTGTACAAGAAATCTGTGGAAGCCCAATCACAAGTGCCTGTGTACTCATCTGTTGTAGATATCTGTAATTGACATGACCAAAATGCTCATGCCAAAGCCTGCTCACTGAATCTGCATGTGCTATAAGAGAGGAACCAACAGTGTCTGAACTCTCAAAGCCATCAAAACTATATAAGTGAGATGCAGAATCCACACTCCCAGTAGCCACAACCAAGTCAGGATCATGAAGATCTCGAATAACCACATCATGTGGAGAGAACTCAACTGTCTTACCAGAGCCAGAGTGGCAAATCTGATAAACAGATAGAAGGTTTGTCGAAATGTCAGGAACCAAAAGCACATCCTGAAGACAACCACCATCCAATGAAACAGTACCTGAACCCTGAACGGAAAGTTGTGCTGAGTCACCAACTGCAATATGTCTAGTGCCTGTAGGAGCAAGAGCGGTGACCAAATCCTGTGTGTGTGTCATATGGTGAGAGGCACCAGAATCTAGAATCCAAGTGGACGCTGAGGACAATGCTCGTGCAGAAAGAGCATGACCTTTCCCTGTGGGCTGTGAAGGAGGCTGTGGTGCACTGATATTATGCTGCTGCATGGCTTCCTCCAAAGCCTCTAAACGTTTCCAACACCTGGAAACGGGATGTCCTTCCTTGCCACAAAAACTGCAAGGATCACCTGATTTCTTCTTAGTCTTGGAGGAAGACTCACCAGACTTTGAAGATTTGCCCTGTTTAGAATTGAATTGTGGTTTTGAATCAGACTTAGGTGGTGGCTTGGAGGGATTCTCACTAGCCTCTGAATCTTTCTTAGGCTTCGGTTTCTGCTTTTGTTTTCCTTTGGAGGACTGGGCTACCAATGCTTGGTTCTGTGAACCTGAAAGTGAATCCAACTGCTTAAGCTTAGCTTGCTCACGAGTCAGACGATCACAAAAGACCTCAAAAGAAGGCATGACATGTCGAGCACCCAAGGCATCCATGGTGGAATAGAAGGTCGAAGAGAAGATCTGAAATGGACCCCGAAGCTTGGAGAGAATCAGGAAAATGCACTCTGTATCAGTCTTAGTCTTACCACAACCCTGCAAGATAGATCTTTGCTGTTTGAACTTCATCAGAAAGTCCTCAATAGAAGGAAATGAATCAGGTACCAAGGAAGTTAACTTTGCCTCAAGTTGCAAAGCTCTGAACTCGTTGACAGTACCAAAAAGTCCCTCAAACTTGGTCCAAATGGCTCGAGGAGTGATACAACCTTCAAGATGAAACTGGAGACTGTCGGAAATGTGTAAAGCCATCAATCCCATAGCCTGATCCATATTGTTCCTGTGCTGCATAATCTCAAAAGGACGTGTCAACTGAGGCTGAACCTCATCCAAACAGGACCATAACCCTTTTGACTGGAGAAGAGTCATCATGCGACCCTTCCAAGTGTGGTAATTATGCGGTGTGAGAGATTCAATAGGTCTGTCTGCCATCCTGTGAACTGTGCCTCAACTGCTCTGAATTTTTAATTATTATTAAGTGGTCTTTCAGAACTAGACAGAAGATGCAGAAGGGGGTTTGATTTTTTTGTATTGGTGTTTGTAAATTCTGGTTTTCTGATGTAAATAACAGAAAGCAAGAGAAAAGACCCCCCCACAATACAAAAAACTAATCCCCAATACAAACTGAAAGCCAGAAAATGATAGAAAGCAATAACGGGTTGAGACAAAATTTGGAGCACCTGAAGATTTTTCTGATGAAATAGACTGTAGATCTGAAAAGAGCACAGAACCACCTTTCCGACGCCTATTCGCTTTCGAAAAATGGAGTCCGTATGCAAAAGATATGGCTCCTGGAGTGCAAAAAACTTGTTCTGAATTCGACTGGCAAAAAACACTACAAAACGGAAAAATCAGAAAAAAAGATCTTCATCTTTTAGATCGGGCTCGGAACCAGCTTTCCAACGCCTATTTTCATTCGAAAATCCGAGCTAAAATGCCCGAGTTATACCCGATTTAGTAAAACTGCTTCTAAAAGGCCCAAATAGGCCCTTTAAGCCCTCAAGGGCTTAAAAAAATTAAACCCCTGGTCCGCTGGGCAACCAGGGGCTAGCGCAGGTGGCTGGCGGCGCTATGACGGTGCAGGGGCAGCGGCGGTGTGTGGGCTGCGTGCGAGCGGGGCGCGGGTGGCGCGTGGGCGGCGCGCGGGCGGCCGTCGTTGCTGGGCGGGGCGAGGGCGGTTACCGCCGGGCTGCGCACCTGCTGCACCGGCCGATAAATTGGCTGCGCCCTTTTTAAACCAAAAAACTGCGTTTTTAAATTTTTTTTTGATTTTTTTTTTGAAAATCTGCCTCGGTTTTTGTGCCCTAGGGCCGTACGGCCTTGGGGCCAAAATTTTTTTGCCTCCTGGAGCAACTGTGTCCAAATCGGACGAATTTTATATGGAAATAGGGGTTTTTGGGCGCTACGAGCTCAACGGTGAGGTCCGTTTGGGCTCAAAGTGCACCGAAAAAAAATACCCCCCTATTCCAAAATAAAAAAACAGAAGACAAACACAGATCTGATGCAACCAAAACCTGGATCTCAAAATCTTTCAAAAGTCTGAACAAGCTGCAGCAGATCCAGCTCTGATACCATGTAGGATTTGAGAAATACAAATCCACAGAACCCAAAAGAAACCTGCATGCAAGAAACCTGTCACAGAGAAAGAGAGAGAACGAATACAAGGGTTTTGGCTCTGACAAAGAGAAAAGATGTATTATCAGAGAAAAATGAATCAAGAAATCTGAATAATACAAGAGATCAATCCTTATAA
Organism: Cryptomeria japonica; assembly: GCF_030272615.1. NCBI lineage: Eukaryota > Viridiplantae > Streptophyta > Pinopsida > Cupressales > Cupressaceae > Cryptomeria > Cryptomeria japonica. Next base: position 472,825,044 of record NC_081407.1, on the reverse strand, counting down.
AGGAGATCAACACCAAAAGGAAAACCTAACCCTAAGGTGTGAGCATTTAATAATTAAATATTAATTATTAAATGACTAATATGTGCATAAAGGGAAATCTTAAGAGGAGAGCAAAGTTAATTAATTACTTTACTCTAACATCTGCATCAAGACGAATTATTGCTTTACCATCATCATTTTTGACGACTCGTCTCTTTGTCAAAATGATGGACGCAGGCGAGAACAAATTCAGGTTCTAGGGCACCCACCGGGAAGGAAGATGCATGATGGATATGGCTGTCCAACAACCGCTGCATGTTATTATCTTGTGGATCTTCCACCCTCTTGACAAATTCTGACATATCCACGTGCCATGGATATGGCTGTCCAACAACCGCTGCATGTTATTATCTTGTGGATCTTGCACCCTCTTGACAAATTCTGACATATCCACGTGCCCTATTTCTGTGACTCTGATACAATCCAAAGGGGAAGAAACTTGAGATGGTGCAACTTCGTTCTGATACTTGTCATATTTGTACTTCATCTTTTTTGGAAGTGGAGATGATGGCAAATTTGACATTGATTGGAAACCTGGAATACTGTGATGAAGACTTAAAAGTGTTAAGGCAACATCATAATCAGCTGCAAATAACATTCTTCCTTCTTCAAATGGGAAAAACTTCGATTCTTGAACTTCACGATTTTGTGAGAGAAAGAGGGGAAATTTATGGAAATGGGAAAATCTTGACTTTGACCAATTTCGGATCTTGGGGAAATTTTTGCAAGTATACAAGTTGGAAAGAACATACATGCAATCAGGGTTTTAAAACCCGAATGCAAGTACACTTGTAAATTTACAAATGGAGAAATGGATGGAAAATGAGAATTTGACTTGCGGAAAATGATAGAAATAAAAGTATGGATATGGGAAACATGAATGGATAGAAATGGGAAAATCCGGGAATGTCATTTTCATGAAAATGGGAAGAACTTTTCAACATGTAATCCGGTTTTTAAAACCCGATTTTGAAAGGGAGGGTATTTCACATCTTTTCAACTTGGAATATAAAAAATGGTTAAATTCCTTAACCGTAAGGGAAGAACAAAAATTTCCAGCCAACTTGTAATCGGGATTTAAAATCCCGAATACAAGTAAAGAGGGAAAATGGGGAAGAACAATGCAATTCAAAAATTGCATACCAAGGGGAAAATCTCTCACAAAAAAAACCGATTTTTGGGGGAAGAACAACATATTTAAAAAAATGCAACTAGAAAGGAAAACTAAGAAAACAAGAAAATAATAAAATGAAACAAAGAAAGAAAGGAAAACATACCTTGAATGAAACTGAAAATGCTTCTCCAAAAATGCAATCAATCTTGGAATGAAGAAGAATAGCTCTTAAGTAGACACAAACCGCAATCCCCAAACCCTAGCCACGTTTTTGAAAAAACGCCCAAAACTGAAAAACATGGCAGCAAATGCATGAGAAATGGCATGGAAAATGTTTGAACTTCCCTCAACCCTCAATGCCTTACCACTCCAAGCCCAAACGATTCATACCATTGAAGATTCGTGGCATTCCAAATGTTAAAAAACATGGTTGCTGTTATAAAGCTAAAAAACAGCAATCACAATCTCCATGTGGCGTGAAAGGTGTCCAATCATGCATGAAAATAGAGAGGAATCCTAAACGCCTTCCTCCTCCAACAAATTCTCCACAAAATTCGCTTTGAAATGTTCAACAAAAATGTTTTTCTTGCAAATCGGGTTTTTGGAGACAAATAGCAAGTTCGAATTTGCATGAACTTGTGAAAATCGGGGTTTCTAGAAGCTATAACAAGTTTTAATTTTCACTTTTTCTTCAACAAAGCCAAAATCGGGTTTTTTGGAACAAATTGCAAGTTTAAAATGTCAAAAATACACTTTATAAGCAAAATCGGGTTTTTGGAGACAAAGTGCAAGTTTTAAATTGTCACTTTTTCATTTACAAGGCAAAATCGGGATTTTTTGACCAAATAGCAAGTTTAAAATGTCAAAAATGCACTTTATGAGCACAATCGGGTTTTTTGAGACAAAGTGCAAGTTTTAAATTGTCACTTTTTCATTTACAAGGCAAAATCGGGATTTTTTGAGAGAGATGCAAGTTTAAAATTACTTGTAAAGGGGAAATAAAACCCCTATAACAAGTTATAATTTACTTGCACACATGTAATAGGGTTTAAAATCCCTATTACATGTAAAAACCATTAAAGTAGGGGTTTTTGGAAAGAACTACAAGTTTACTTGTAACTTAACCAAAATATCCCTATTTTAACTAAAAAAGCCAAAAAGCCCAAAAAACAATAAAAACAATAAAGGGGAAATTTAAAACAAATTACAAGTTTTCATTGTATTTTAATAAAGTGCACATGTAGTAAGCTAAAAATTTCCCTACAAAGACCAAAACAATGGAAATCATTAAAACTTGCAGTTCAAGGAAAATTCTCCACCTGCAATCAGGATTTTAAAACCCGAAATTGAAGGAAAGACATAGCAAACGAACCCAGAATGCGATGAAATTCGAAACGTAGTTCGAGGATGGACTGAGGATTAAGCCAGTCCAAGGATTAGTCGAAATTCCATGTCAGGAAGCATGTAATGGTCCTTCATTTTTGGAAAGAAAAATGAGGACAACAATTGGCTCTGACTGGGGAATTCTTTCATTTGTCCTTGAAGATTGTGAAATTAAAGAATCCAGAACTCTAAGTGCCTTCCTCTTATCCATTGGGTCACAGAGTCAAATAAAGCAAAAAACAAACAAACAAGAAAAAGACATTATTTACAAGAAGTTACCTCGAATCTTAATTCAAAGTAATGCTTCAAATGCTGAATATTCTAGGGCAGCGCAAATGGTGTACCATCATGATGAGCCAAGATAAAACTATTTTCTCTAGCAACACGGTGAATAGTGAAGGGTCCTCGCCAAAGAGAATCAAATTTGCCATGTAAACCTTTCGGTTCCCTTTGCTTATCCCAAAGCAAAACACGATCACCAACTTGGAATCCTCTTTGCTTTGCTTTCTTATCAAAAAGAACTTTGAGTTGTTGCTGATGCTGAGCAATTCGGTCCACTACTTGTGATCTTTGTTCTTCCAGCTAAGAAAGATACATGATCTTTTTGTCTAAAGCATTCTCATAAGTTTGATCTTCAATTGCTTTAGCCAACTTAAGAGCTGGAAGTTCCAAAGTGATGGGTATTTCTGCATTGATCCCATAAAGAAGCTGAAATGGTTACATACCAATAGCCCTTTTGGGCGTAATTCTGTCCGCCCATAAAGCATCAAAAAGAGCCTTATGCCAGGACCTTTGATTTTCTTTCACAAGCTTGCGAATAATAGTAATCAAATTTTTGTTACTAGATTCTGCTTGACCATTACCTTGAGGATAGTAATCGGAGGAATGAGTTAACAAAATACTATATTCAAAGCAAAACTGTGAAATTTCAGAGGAAGAAAATGTGGCTGCATTATCAGTCACGATTTTGAATGGAACACCAAATCTAGAAATAATATTCTCCTTGAGGAACCTACATACTATCTCAGAAGTAGCGTTCTTTACCGGTATTGCTTCCACCCACTTGGTGAAATAATCTGTAGCAGTAAGAACATACGAATGACCTGCACTAGAAGAAGGATTGATCACACCAATGAAATCAATGCCCCATTGCCGGAAAGGCTCTTCAACAATAACTGGCTTTAATGGAAATGCTGCAAGCTTCTATTTGCCCACAAATTGTTGACAATGTACACACTTACGTACCCATCGAAAAGCATCTTGAAAGAGCGTAGGCCAATAATACTTAGCTCTCAAAATTTTGTGAGCAGTCACTGGTGCAGAAAAATGACCACCATAAGCCTTGTCATGGAAAGATTCCAGCAATTTGGTTTGTTGTGCTCTATCAAGACAACGGAGGAAAGTGCCATCAATTGCTCTTTTGTACAAACCAGTATCCCATAATACAAAGTTTGCAACTTTAAACTTGATACTCCTTTTCTCCTTGAATGACAAATGTTGTGGACATTCGCCATAAGTCAAGAAAAATGCTATATTAGAATATCATTCATCAATAGTACTGACAAACAACACCTTGGGAAGATTTTCAGAATAATTCAATTCTTGGTCCTCTGGAACACCTTTTGCCATCAGCTGACAGAGTTCTCTTCCTCGAACAAACTTTGTAGGCTTAATCTCCAAATCATACTCTTGGATTTTGGCAATCCAATTCCCTCTTTAGCAGTAAGAACTTACTCTGTAGCAGTAAGAACATACGAATGTGCTTGTCGTCTTCAAAGACTTGAAAGTTGGTGATGTTGTCCGGGACTAAAGGTACTGGGGTCAACTCCACTGTGAACTTCTTCAGTCCTTCCATAGCCAATGGAACCAAAGAGTTGGCGGCTTGAGCAAGAGAATTGGCCACCCGATTCTAATGTCTGTATATGGACTTAATATTGAAGGCATCCAAACATTCAATGAGATCCCAAACTTGGTTTCGGTACCTAGTTAGCCTTTTGTCATGGCACACACTGCCTCCTGATTTGTCTTATTACTATTGCTGAATCTCCATATACCTGCAGTACTTTAGCCTTCTTTTTGATGGCTAGCAATAACCTATGAATCAAGGATTCATATTCGACCACATTGTTAGTGCATGGGAATTGTAGCCTATGGGCGGCGAGGTAGGTTTCTCCTGACGGACTGATCAGTTCAAAGATGGCTCCTGATCCTTGTTTGGACTTAGATCCATCAAACCTTAGTGTCCACATTAGATTCTCCTGGTTTTTTGACTCTTGGACTTCTTGGCTTTCCTTTGACACGTTAGATAGAGTTTCATCTTCGGAGGAACTTTCAACTTCGGGATCTTCAATTTCTTCTATAATCAATGTCTGTGGGACTCTTTTGTATACTTGTTCTAATGCAATCTTGCACATAGCACAAGATAATTCTGAATGGACGACATTATGTATCCTGCACTAGTTGGGGAGGAGCAGATCTCGAACAGATGCTAAGTTGCCAAGTTGCATACACTGTTGCACATTCTTGTGGACAAATTTTCTAAAATTTTCAAACATTCCATCATCATCTTGGTTAGATCCTCGATCACTTTCTACGATAATTTCTGTAGATTCTACCACTTCTTGTTGACTGCCTTTCTCTCACAGGTCCTGTATCATCAAGACTTCTTCTACCTTAGGTTTGTATGTCCCCAAATCAGTTTCTAAGAATAGGACCTCATTATCTTCTCCATACTCTGTTATCATGAGTCTCAATCTTGGAGTACTGTCGATTTTGATTTGGTTTGGAACTCCTCTCCAAGGTAGCCACATATGTGCAAAATCCGTTGATACATATCCGTTCAATTTTCGCGACCAATCTCTACTCAAAAGCATACCATATGTGTTAGGTATATCCACAACTGATATGTCTATGAAATTTTGGACCCTTGGGTCTGCTGCTAACTGCATGTGGATATTGTTCAATTCTCCCATGACTGGAACCTCTGTCTTGTCTAACTGAGTGACCTTCCTTCTGGTGGGTGCAGGAGTTATACCTAGCTTCTGACAGACGGCTAGGGGCATTACATTGCTAGAAGCTCTTGAATCATATAGACAGTTGTGCAATAGTTTTCCAAAGATCCTGACTAATAGCAGGAATGGGGCTGGCTCATCCTTTCCTTGACAAAGAATTAAGGAATCCTCATCATGTTCTTGATTCTTCACTTCATTGACCTTTGGATTGCCATTCTTCTCTGAGGTTTCTTCTTTTGAATTTTCCGCTTTGTTTGAAGACTTCCCTTTCTTTACCACATCCTTCTTAGTAGCAACCCATTTTTTGGGAAGAATCTGGCTTGAAGTGAGGCTTTCTTTGACGGTGGGTTGGGTTTTCTTAACATTGCCTCTTTTAAGTAACACTTTTCCTTCTAACATATCCTCCTTTTTGGCTGGAAAGGATACAGTCTTGACCATACATTCGTCTTCCTCCGACTGCTGTTTGTTATCAACTTCATCTTGAATTACATTGACGGTGGCTTGAGTACTGTTGGCCGTTTCTTTGGAAGTATTCTGACTATTTGGCCTTACTATGCTTGAGTCATTCAAACTATTGATCACGGCGTCTTTAATTTCTGACACTTTCCACAACTCATAGAGAGGCAAGCTAATCTTAACCCTTTTGAGTTCTTCCAGCACCAACATAGCAAGTCTTTTTATTTCATCTCTTGGAGGAGGAGGAGCATTCCTTTGTCTATACTCGTGTATCTTGCGAATAATCCGGAGTATTACTAGCCTTGGGATCTTGGGGAGTAGAGAAATTGTTTAGAGGAATGGATGTTGTCAGAGGTTCCTGGTTTCTCTGATTTCTTTGGTATACCCTCGGGCCTGCGCCTCCTGAGGATTGGTGGAATACTTCTTTTATCCCTTCAACCAAGACACTACTATTCAAGGGTGGGAAATAATACTCTGAGTCTTCAATAGGTTCATTTGCTGAAGCAGGTGGAAACTGGGAACCAGGAGGTACCATCAGTCCATTAGCTGATTCTCGCGGAAATCTTCCATTTTGAGCTTGGTCGTTCTCTCCTTTTGGTGAATGTTTGTAACTTTCCACAACCATGGCTTGGTCATACCGAGTGGTCGGGACCATTTCATATCTTGTTGTAGGAGGGTTTTCGGGCGCATCATTGCTACGCATCTCCTCCTGAAATATGTCAGCTGCAATCTTGAATTCAGGACACTGCAATTTAGAATGTTGATTTGTACTGTGGAGTCTACACTAGCTGGATAAGGCCGCCTCTGCTAGAAACACTTTACTGGTAGGATGACTTTCTTGATTTTGTGAAGTTGATGAGTTGTCTAGTGGCATCACCATATTTCCGTTATTAGGATCCGTATTCCATGTTCTCCTTTGGAAGCCTTGATTGTTGTTTCTAGAACTTTGATTATTGTTTCCTTGAAAGTTCTGATTGTTCACTTGTTGTCCCTAATTAATTCTTTGCATGCTTTGCAGTTGGTTATTTTGATTCCTCAAGTGGGTCACCTCAGTTGACAACTTCTTGACTTGTTCAATCAACTCTTTCATTTCATCTTTTTCTTCCTGTGTTCTTGAAGAGTTTGTTGCATTTTGCAGGTACACAGGTTGTGCTGGCGGGGCTTGTGAAAGTGCAACTCCAGGATGAAGCACCAACTGGTTTGACGGCTGCACACCAGGATGTGTTGCTTGCGGAATTGGATTCATAACTGGGGTTTGATTTGCCAATGCCAGACTAACTGCTTGAATTTGGTTTGGTGCTGCAGTAGGTCCCATATGAAGTAGTGGCCCAGTAATATTTTGCCCCATGTGCTTACTGACTTCAATAGCCTTTGCATATGCTGTGTTTAAATCATTTGGGATAGGATAAGCTCTCACAAACATGGCAGTGAGATGATCTAAGGCTCCATAATAAATCTCCCTTGGGTTAGCAATGAGATATGGATGTCGCAACATCGTGTAAGCTCTATGGAACCTATTATTGAAAGAAGTAATAGGCTCATGTTCTCTCCTTCGGATCTCAACAAATTGTCTATACAACTCAACCGACATGGTTGGAATGCCAAACTTTGCAATAAATGTATCTTTCATTGCATCCCATGTTCTGATTGACCCTGTTGGTAGGCGAATGAACCAGATGTATGCTTCTTCTCCTAATGAATAGGGAAAAAGTCTACATGCTACATCTCCGTATTCAACTCGCCTATTGCGAAGAAGGTCTTCGAACATTTTGATATGATCTTCCACGGTACGATTGAAATCATTGGTGTTGAATTTGGGACAAAAATTCTCAGGATTCTTAGGCATATCATGATATACTGCAAATTCTAATGGTGATGGATTGTCGATCATCCACGTGGCGCCATTGAGTGCATAAGCAGCAGGAGGAGGAGGAGGAGGAGGAGGATTGTGAGCCATTGTGCTTCCTGAAAGTTGGGAACTTGGTTGAGAACTTGAGGAATTGACCTAGCTTACTGGTTGAGAAATAGCCTGGATACTTGCCTGAATTGCTGCTTGTACTTGTTCTTGAAGTGATGGAGCTTGTAATAAATCAGAAGTGCCTTCTAATCTCGATTCAGGTTCTTTTGAAGTATTTTCTCTCTTAGCCCGCTTCGGTCTTGAAGTGAATTGAACTTCAGTCAGATTTTTTGTGCCTGGTGTAGACCTCAATATCCTTTGGTTTTTTTCAGGCGAGAAAGAACCAATACGATCCAGCATGAAGATCTTGTTTCTGAGGATTATTGCAGGTTCCTTTGATTACAAAGTTCCCTGGCCACAACTCTTTGACGCTCTTCAGCTCTGTCTGCTTCTTGCTCCAAAATAATTCTAACTCTAGTATACTCAGCTTCACTTCTCCTTAGGTTCCACGCTAGGTCATTCAATCCTGAAACAATGTCTTCTTGAATATTGCCTATCTCCAAATTGGGTTGTACTACCTCGTTCGTTCCCCTATGTGGCAACACCATAGTGGTACATGTTCATCTCGAATTTTACTGAATTTCTTTTTTGGAATTTTCTAGATAGTATTGTTCCTCTTGATGATCAAACTTTTGTACAAAAAAGTAGATTGGCCCTCCTTCTAGCGCCAATTCTGTTGATGTGTCTTTTGTACACGACCAAACACAGAATAAAATACCCAGAGGTATCTTATCCTCTCTTGAATAAAGTTCCCGAATGCTGAAGATATCGCCAAAGGATCAATCAAAGAGACTTCAAGGTTTTGTATTGTAGGTTCTCTACTCGTGGATAAGCACCAGTGGTCGTTGTGTTTGCTGTTTTACAAGGGGCCTTACGTACTTTCTGGGAAAGCTTGTTCTTGCAACTACTTTTCGATGAGGAAATTGGATTCTCCTAATACTAATGGATGTTTCAAAAAGATCAAAAGATAAGGGTTTTAAGGAGGTGATACTTAAACTAATCCTAAGAATGACTCAATGAGGACTGGTCTTGATAAAACTCTACCAATTTCAGTATTGCCAAAAGGTTACAACTCTACTGGAATTGGTGCGATCTTCTAAGGGGATTCAATGATTTTCAAATCATCAATGGGATAGATACTATCACTAAGATACATACCAATATCTCCAATAATGATTGAACTCTTAAACAATCTTAATGTCTCCAGTTGACCACACAAGGCGTACTTACAATCAATAAGGAGCTAGTGGTTTGGAATATGAGTCTTATCAAAGATCAAACACAACATTTGTCCTTCAATCTTAAAACTTAAATACCATCTCTACCAAGAGTGATTCAAGAAGATAAACCATGAAAATAGCCACAAGGATTGCAACGAAACACCTTAACTTCAATATTTCATTGATCTCATAGCCAAATAAAACAACGATTGTTCAACTTTCTTTCTTCACTAATTATTTCTCTGCTGCTAACAATATTAAACTTATTTCTCTTTTTCTGACTCTAACTCTCGAACTCTTTAAAATAAAATGAGTGAGGGCTTATATAGCACTCTCAAATACAATGAACGACTTGGATCAAAAGAAGATCAACGACTGAGATTTTGACACCTAAACCCTAATTAGGGTTTGTTACAAAAAGACCCCATTTAGATAAACATTATCAATCCATAGCCAATAGAAATTGGCACAAATAACGAGGAAACATAGCCCAATGGGAATAAAGTTGCCACATCATCTTATAACAACTTTTCATCTAGAATTTTGTTCCCTTTTCTATGTTCTTTTCTAGCATATTCAATGAATTTGGACGTAATCCCCTCAATCTCAGCAATGGGAATCTCATGAAGATTCTTCATTCGTTCTTCCAAGTCGAGGACTTGATCAAAAGCTGTGAGAAGGGTCGTCTCCCATCTAGGTTCTAGCTCTTTTGTTTTCTCGATCAGGAACATAGTAGCAAACATCTGACCTCGCTGCTCTTCTGTGACCATGTTCTCCTCCTTGCAAAAAATGATCTTGATCCTGTCTTCCAACTCTTGGACGTCCACATCTGTCTCGATCTCAATCATTCTGTCAAGGATCATACACAATACTTCAAACACCTTGTCTTGAATAGGGTGGATGGTGCCTTCAACTCGGCTGCATCTGGTATTGATGTCTTCGAAAAGAACTTCCTTCATCTGGAGCAAAGTTGACCGTTGCGGAAGGCTATGGGTTCCTCCATCCATTATTTTCTCTTGTGCTAAAATCTGTCTTGGCTTCCTTCTTATCACTTGCAAAACCGGGATGACAACATCTCTAGTGTGAGTGAATGCATCCACAATTATCAATAGATTATGAATGATCTCAAGGACCTGGATAGCCCGATGGACCGTCTTCATCATTCTTGTTGCAAATTCAATGGCTACCTTGTAAGATTCATCAATCCAAGCACTCATGAGTTGAGCTAAGTTCTTCATCTTTTCTGCCTCATTTATTGATTCGGGAGGAAGTGCATGCAAAGGTGATATTGCTGGATCCTGTCGCCTCAATGGTTGACTAAGGTGACTATAGTAATTCCTCCAAGCATTAACCTCCCTTTCTAGCTTCTTATTCTTTTCCATTTCTTCTTTGAGTTTGTCATTAAGTGCTCTCACTGAGTCAGTTGCTTCTTCCATGGCCTGCTCGGAGGTAAGTGGACCAAGATTAAATGTCTCTAGATCATATTCCTTTGCTAGAATCTCATCTTCATACTTGTCCACCATTGGTGTGGCTACCTATACCTTTCTGGATCCTGTGTCATCTCTAATTACCTTTGACATCTTTGTAGCCTTCTTCTTTTCTATCTCTTCATGGGAACTTCCTATGAGACTTTCTAAGTCAAATACTTGTTCTTCCTCTTCAACCACAACTACCCTTGTCAGTCTTTCCTTTAGCCAATCTGGAATAGAAGACTTCCTTTCTCTTACTTGTATTTCCTTAGGCAGAGGTCTATCCTCCGTGAAAGGAGATGTTGCTTCATCATCATTCCTTTCTTCTTGTTGCTCATTAGCACCAACCTGGAGAGATTGACTCGATGAATGCTGAGGTGTTTGTCCTTTACCTTGTTTATCATTCTGTACCATGGATTCCATAGACTCATCAATTTCATACACTATCTACCTTTGATCTTCTCCTTGACTTGTTTCTTTTTCATGCCTAGAAGACGTACTTGGTGAACGATCAGGATTCACTTTTTGTTTCTTCTTGGAAGGTTCTCTCTTCTCAGGTCCTTCCTTTCTCTTCGATCCCTTGGAATGAGAAGCATTCTCACTCACACTTGCTTCTCCTTCTTCTGTTCTTGTTTCTAGGGTGAATGTCATGGCTACTTTCTGCTCCTTCAACTTTTGATGCTGTACGTCCACCCATTTGCGAGTGCAATTTAAAATAGGATCCATCAATGCTCTTAGGTCCTCAACTTCTGGCTCATTCCAATCTATCTTCACCTCTTTATCTTCCTTCTCATAAGACGATTGGAGATATCTACCACTGTCTTGGGCTTGGTCGGCTACTCTGTAAACTTTACATTTCCTGATGAGATCCAAGGGTAATTTGGAATGCATCTTTCTTTTCACCTCCATATCATCCTGGACATTCATCCAAAAATCTTCTACTTGAAACTCATGTTTGTATTTTTTTCCAACTGTCTCCTCCATATGACCATGAGGGTCGAAATTCTCCCTTGAGGCAAAGGATGTGAATGAATATCGAGACAATTCTTTGTCTACATCTTCCGTGGCTTGAGAATTAGGACACACTACAATTGAATTCCCTAGTATAATGGGTATGGGGATACCATTTCCGTGCTTATGCCTTGATGCTTTAGCATAGGCCGCCAACTGTCTAGTCACCTCAAGCAATATATCCTGTCCGTAGGATACCTTGGCAACATATAGGGAGGTGAAGGACATCCATGGACTCTGATCTAGGTGAATTTTGGAAACTAAATGAACCATGCACCATGCTTCTTCATGAGCTCCTTTGCCTCGGTAGACAATCTATGGTGAATCCCTCCTTGCAATGTCCTGGTGATATACATCGTGAAGGTGTCATTGATTAGCTTGTAGTCATTCCTTGGCGGATGATGCAGTTGAACTTAAGAATCACAAGCTCTTATTTCTTCGGGTCCTCTCCCAACAACCCCTCTGTGAGGTAGCCCTGCATACTCAAAACTTCTGACTAAGGAATATATAACATATGAACTCATGTGAAATGACTTGGTAGGGGCTAGCCTCCTCAACTGCACGTCTAGGTTGTTACTAATGATTCTAGCCCAATTGAGCATTCCTTTTCCTTGGACGATCACTTGTATGAAGAACATCCACTTGTCGAAGAAGAAGGCTTTAGAGGCACCAGTAACCCGATTGAGCATGGTTATCAAGTCCCTGAATTCTTCCTGGAAATCAATTCTGTGTGGCGTATTAGGTATCTTGTTCAAGCGAGGCCTACTCTTTAGCAACCAGTTCTTGTTGACGAAGTTCAGACAGGTATCGGGATCATCTTCGTAGATAGACCTAGCTCCTTCCAAGCTCTTGTAGATCATATCTCTTGGCTTCAGGAGATGAAAAGATTCACTCATAGCTTCTTCTGAGAGATAGGCTAGGACAGTTCCATCCTTGGCTACGATCGTCCTCGAATGTGAATCATAGTGCCGGGAACATTCAATCATCAGCTCGTGACATTTGACTACAGGAGGAAAGCTCGCAGCCTTGATGATGCCAGTCTCAGTTATCCTCTTGGCAACAGGTGACGGCTTGCCGATGAAGGGCGCTTCTCGAAACTTCTTCACATTGAAGTTTCCTAGATTGGTGTCTTCGATATTGCTCGATTTGGACACGATCCTGGTCTCCAAATCATCGTTCTTCTAATCTTCTTTGATGAGAGCCTGTCGGGTAGTGGATCCACTGGCCTTGGGGGTCATCATTTGATACCTACAAAAAAAGGCTTAAGTTAGTTTTGAGCATAATACCTCAAGATAGGAGATTTGAGACCTTTCAAAGAAATGATAGATTACAATTTGAAAATAGAGTGATAAACCTTTAAAAGTATGAATTTTCAAATTGATAAGAATCAAATTAGATTATTGAAGACTTAAATTCACAAAGGATTGATATAGAAAATTAAATCAAATCTTCAATATGCTTTCAGAAATCTGATTGTACATACCTTTCCTTGATTTTTAGCTATTTGTTAAATTATAGTCTCAGTCGTAACACAAAAGACTAAATCTGTTTGTATCAGCGCAGAGAATACTAATTCTGTTATTTACGATTTAATTAACATTGGAATTTAGTTAGTATTAACTAACAAATTCACTTTGCAAACGTTTAAGTTTGGTTAAAGTAATGAACGCTGGTGTAGAGGATCGTGGCTCCACATAGGGGTCACAACCCTATGTGGAGCCACGTGGTTCCACATAGGATCGCGACCCCCTGTGGGGGCACGATTCCATGAAGACAATAGCATATATACGCCATCCTCCCTATTGAACTGAGTGTTCGATGTGGATAACAAAAACCAGAAAGATATCGGTGACATATATACACATTTGCCTTCGTACCTACAGAGGCAAATCGATAAGAGACATAATCGATTTTCATTTCTTCAATCTGACTCTAACATACCAGATATTGAAGCCACAGCAAATCTGATTGCACAGAAACAATAACAGTCTATTTTACATTTACACTATCAACCTTGAAAAAATGGATAAAGGAAAATGGAGATTTGCTGGACGAAAAGGTCTTTGATCTGAATTTCAGGTTCCTCCTTTGATGACTTAGCCTTCAATCAGCCTCCAACCAGTTTTCAAGCAGCCTTCTTCAATCAAGAAATTCGCCTAAGTCTGCTGAAATTCGCACCTCTAGTTCTGCTCTTCAAGTTCGTATAGGAAAGAATGAATGAATGATTAAAAAAAACAAAATACACCTCTCCTTTATAGGGCCCTTTGACCATTTGTCTAATAGGCCGACTTGGTAAATGTATAAATAAAATAAAATAAAACCCTTTACAAGCTGGCTGACTTAACAATAAAACACAAAAAAAATGGGTTGAGCGCCAAAGTATGACATTTTTTATTTTAAGGCATAGAAGAAATTTATTAATCAATTTTATAAGTGCCTAGATCATACGAATTTGCTTTACTCCCATAAATGAGGTTTGATTAGCAATTTAGTGAGAGGATATAGGTAAGCCTAGAAGATGCTAGAGTTTTTTCAAAATTTGATGAAGGCACATTTTCTCCATAGGCACTAGAATGCTCATGGTATGAGGAAGGGTTAAATCACCCCAAGGAGGCTTGCTTGAACTTTTCACCTAGGTTCATTTACTCTATCTTCTCAACCTTGAATTCTCACCACTTCATGCTCTTGTCATCATGTGTTTGCCTAGCCTTTGCCTAGTCCAAATAAGGTGAAAAATAGGCATTTAAAAAGGATTTCGCCCTGGACCCTTTGGAAGGGTCAGGAGCGATTTCCTTGATTAGGTCTCAATTGCCTCATTCTTTCACTCCAAATTCCTCTTAAAAGTGAGCATATGCTAGTTTTAGTTCAACAAAGTCTAGGGATTCCATTTTTTAGCCTCCACTATGGGTAAATTGGGTGATCATGAGAATTTCGCTCTGGACCTTTTAGAAGGGTCAGGAGTGAAATTCATCCTTTAGGTCAAAATCCATCCTTCTTGAACTCAAAACTTTCTCAAATGCAAACTTGTGATAATCTTCAAGTCTAATCTTCCTTCATCACTGCTCTAGCCTAGCTCAAACTTGAAGGAAAAATGATATCTTGTGAATTTCCCTCTGGAACCTTTGGAAGGGTCAGGAGCGAAATTCAAGTTTTAGGCTTCATTCTTCATCTCCTTCACTTCAACTCATCTTACAGGGCAAAGTAACATCATTCCAACCTTCAATCATGCCATAGGAATCAAAATTTTGGCTTCACACAAGGAGAAAATAGGTGTTTTGAGGAATTTCGCTTTGGACCCTTTGGAAGGGTCAAGAGCGAAATTCATCCTTTGCTTGTTTATCCTCACTCAACTTCATTTCTTTCACTTTGTTTCCTCTAGACTCTCTCATTTGAATCCATTTCTCAACCTGGCAACATCTGCCTAATCCTCAAAAGGCTTAAAAAGGAAAATTCACTCAAAATCCTAGACAGGGACAAGACCTATCTAGAATTTCGCCCTGGACACTTTGGAAGGGTCAGGAGCGAAATTCATGTTTTAGTTCAAAATTTGCATTTTTGGTGATCAAAATCATTCAAAAGCAATCCAAAGGATTTCTCTCACCTAGGTGTAGGCGTGACTTCACACAAGATTTGGAGAAAAAGATGGTTTTAGGGTTTTTTTGCTCTGGACCCTTTGGAAGGGTCAGAAGCGAAAATCTTGTTTTGAGCTTATTTCTCCATCCTCTCAACCTCAATCAACTTCAAAAGGCAAGGACACACTTCTTCACACCCATCCAAGCTATAAAAACCCAAAGTTTGACTTGACCTGCAAGGAAAAAAGGTGATTTTAGAAATTTCGCTCTAGACCCTTTGGAAGGGTCAGGAGCGAAAATCTTAGTTTAGCTCAATTCCTTCAAATTCACTGATTTCTAGCAACTCAAAGTCATTCCTAGGGGCATCTCCAATCTCGATTCATCTTAGTCTGCACTAGCCTTGGCATAAAATTGGGAAAAAAGGTGGTTTAGTGGAATTTTGCTCTGGACCCTTTGGAAGGGTCAGGAGCGAATTTTCTTTTCTAGAACAAAATCTCCACCTTTCATTGTTTTCAAACATTCCCAAAGGCAAGAACATGTCCATTCTTCCTTCCAACATGCCTTGGATACTAAAAATTTGATCAAACAAGGAAGAAAATGAGGTCCAGCTAGATTTTCGCTCTGGACCCTTTGGAAGGGTCCGGAGCGAAAATCATGTTCTAGGCTTGATTGTTCATTTTTCCAACTCCAATCTTCTTTGGGAGGCAAACATACATCACTCTCCTTGCATCCATGCCAAGATCTTGACCTTATCTAAGGAGAAAATGAGTGTTTTCAAGAATTTCGCTCTGGACCCTTTGGAAGGGTCAGGAGCGAAATTCAAGTCTTAAGCTAAAACTCTTCATCTCTCCCAACTCTAATCACTCCCTTAGGCTAGAACATGTCAAACACCTCCAAATATTGCTTAAAAACTAAGAAGTTGGCCTAGACAAAGAAGAAATTGAGGTCTATAAGGATTTTCGCTCTGGACCCTTTGGAAGGGTCAGGAGCGAAATCCCTATTCTTGGCTAGTTTCTCACCTTCTTTCATCTCATTCTCCTTCAAACTCAATCAATTTAACTTCCTCCTATTGCAATCAAGACAATCCACCATCCAACTAGCACCAGGCAAGGTTAAACAAGGTCTTAAGGCCAAAAGAAGGCTAAATGGAGGATTTCGCTCTGGACCCTTTGGAAGGGTCAGGAGTGAATTCTCCTTCCAGGTTGATTTCCACCATCTCAAAGCCTTAAATCTCCTCTCCAAGGCAAACATGCATCAAAACCTTCTCAACTATGCTTCAAAAGTCAACGATTTTGGTCATATCAAAGAGCAAAGTGGAGAAAAGGTAGATTTCGCTCTGGACCCTTTCGAAGGGTCAGGAGTGAAATCCATGCCTTAGGTCAAAAACCATACTTTCAAACATCTTCAATCACTTCCTAGGGTTAGATTATGTCAATTCGCCCTTACCATGTCCAAGGAATCAAGGTTTCCAGTGCAAACAAGGAGAAAAAAGGTGACTTCAAAGAATTTCGCTCTGGACCCTTTGGAAGGGTCGGGAGCGAAATTCATGTTTTAGGTTGATTTCACACCTCTTTCCTACTCAATTCACCTTCAAACTTGGTTAAATTCACCTCTCCTTATCACCTTTATGTCCACTTGTCATTTACTTTGCTTGAAACAAGGTCTTTCCAATGCCTTGGGGCAAAAATAGAGGGCTAGATGAGGATTTCGCGCTAGACCCTTTGGAAGGGTCAGGAGCGAATTTCCTCCCCCAAGCATAATTTCCATCATTTTCTCGTTTCAAACCTTCTTCCTAAGGCAAATATGCATCCTAGTCCTCCACATCATGTAGTAGAAGTTTCAAACTTGGTCAAGACAAGGAGCAGAGCAGAGGAATATGAATTTCGCCCTGGACCCTTTGGAAGGGTCAGGAGCGAATTTCATGGTTTTGGCTCATTTTATACCTCAAACATCCTTTCCTTGCCTTGGATATAACTTTTCAAGACTTCTTCAATCATCATCAAGTGAATTTGCTAATCAATTCCTGAAATCACCTGCTGAATCTCCCCTTGGCTATTGACTTTGCTTAATCGACTCTGACCTGGAGGAAAACAGGACTTTGACATGAAAACCAATACTCCTGACCTACCTTGACCTGAGATCTTTCATCTCTTTTGGCCAATCTATCCATCTTCATTCTCCTGAAAGGTAAAACCTTTTAAACAACCCTAGGGCTCAAGGCAGACAACAAATGACCTCCTAAAACCAGGCTTCACTTAGCTTTGAAAGAAACCCTAATCTACCCAGCCCAGGCGACCACTCACTCACTCAAAACACCTAGCAAGTAGAGAAAAACTAACTAAGGGAAAGCAAAACCCAAGAAAAAGAGGGGGTCCCCATTCTAATGGGGCGATGTGTGAAATGGTCACAACATCTGGCGACACCACTAAGAATGTTCGCGAACATTTGAGAATCAATTCATCTTTAAAGAATACTCAGAGAATCTCCCTCAACAAATCAAGGAGTTAAATAGCATTTACAAGAAGAGACTTTCATATTGAGATAGAGTACTAGGTCCATAGCTATCCATGTGTGTGCAATGAGTTAATTCCTCTCAACAAGACAATCATGATCTTTGGGTTCCCCGGTGATTAGCTATGTAGTTTATCTGAACCTCAAAAGCATCCTGGACAGGGCCTCGCTGCCAGTTAGATGTCCATAGTCCCGACAAGGTTATCGCCGCAATCTCACGAACATTGCTCCATTGCCAGCCGGGTGTCCATAGCCCTGATGGAGTTATCCGTATATTCCCATTAGCCAATTTTGGTATTTCATTTTATTTCATCTTTTTCTTTCATTTTTCTCATTTTTTCTTTTAGATATTGCTCTTTCATTCCGTCAATTCCTTTGGCTTGCAAGCAATAAGGCTTACTAGGGTTTGAGAGTTGCGGTGGCGCGGAAGCCTTATTTTGGATTTTTCATGAATCACAGCTTTGCCTGAAAACCATAACGACTCAGACATTATTAGTGTGAAAAGATATAATAACCGAAGGACACTAATATCTCACTTCAATAAGCCAATCTTACTTCATTGCAAATATAGTTGTTTGCCTCACTGGGTAAATAGAAAGAGTACAGAAGTAATGCAAAAATGAACAATGCAAGTACAAGATGAATACGATAATAAGCTTTCCATTAATGACTCAGAATGCACCCAATGTCCATAGTATTATTTGTCGTAAACATCACCTCCTTCAATACCCGCAGGTAGTACAATATATAATAGCTGAAGGGGTACGACACAACCGTCGCGACTCCAACTACCTACTTGTCGGCTAACTAACTACTAACAAATAACATTACTACCAAAATATAAGATATACATATTTCCCGACATCATCCCCCCCAAAAAAGAAGTCGTCTTCGACGACTAACAACAAAAATGGAGACAATGCAACCCATGCAAAATATACATCCAAGACAAAACTAAGGAGGGGGCTGAGGAAGTGTCCCTGAAGTATAAGGCTGAGATGCCAGTGTCCGGGCCGCCAAGCGGGCGCAGAGCTCATAAACCTGCTGAGTACGTGCAGTCACATCACGCTCCGCCTCCAACACTTTCTCCAAAGCCGTCTTCACCATATGCGCGACTTCCAGTAACAACTTCTCTTTCGTATCCACTGTCTCCGTCATACAGACCAATCGAGCCTGCAACAGGCTCCTCTCGGCAGTGACTGCATCCAACTCCTGCTGTACGAGGCTCCTCACACTCTGCTCCGCCGAAAGGCGAGCCTCCACCTCAGCCTTCTCTGCTCGGGCCATCTCAAGCTGCGCCAACAACTGTGCCCTCTCTGCTGCCCACGAGGCCTGCTGACTGGCCACATCCCTCTCCAACTCGACTCGAGTAGCCTCGCGGACTGCAGACTCATGCTGCATACGCACTAATGCATAGTAGGCGTCTCGGTAGACCTGCTCAATCTCTCGGACGACTGCCATCATTCGACTCTCCACAATGGGCTCACGCACAATCCAAGCCTGTAGCATCTCATCCGTCTGAGTAGTCGGCCATCCCTGAGACTCAAAGCATGTAGCAAAAGCTGCGGGGCAGCCCACCCGCGTAAACTGTAGGACCCTCTCTAACTCCACCACAACCTGCTGTAATGCTCGCATCTGGGCCGTGGCCACCACTCACCTACCCCTCGTCACCATGTCAACTAAATAGGCCTCAATGGCCTCCTCCTCCTGCTCCGAAGGCTGTGATCGTGATGGAAGTGGTATCTGTGTAAGAGCGCCAAGGGGTAACTCAGAAGTCTCTGTCGGAATTGATACTGCCGCATCTTGCTGGTATGAAGGTACCTCCTCCGCCACTAGAGGTGTAGCATCCCCCCGCTCCTGGATGGCAGAGACGACCTCTCCTGCCTCGTTCATGTGCCTCGACAGATGAATCGTCCAAGTCTACTACCTCAGCTGGAGTCTTTCGACAAGGTGAGAATACAACAACTCCCACGGGTGGTACCACTGTCATCTGAAATCGCTGAGTTAGCCAGCTCTCCATAGCCACTACCGATGGGTCTGTACTAGGGATCCCCGAGACTCTGCATCTCTACGACCGGAGTGTGTGTCGCCATAGCCATGGGCTCCTCCAACAAGGAGGTAGAAACGGTCACCACTGCCTTAGGTCCAACTACATCCAACCGCACCTGAGGCTCCGTATCAACCACCTCCCTTAGTCCCTGCTCCTCATCTACCACTACTCGATGCGGCGACCCATTTGTACACGACTCCGCCATGTCTTCAGGAAGTGCCTCCGTGGCCGGGGCCGGTCCCGAAGGTGGTGCTCGACCTTGCGGAGGTGATGCTACCTGCTGCTGGATGGGGCCAAGTGCAACTGGCGTGCGGCTCTGCCCAAATGCCGAAATAGAGGTGCCTCCCACTCTAGATGACATCACAGGTGTGCCCATCGGTAGCAAGGGTGGGGCAAAAAGGACCCTCTCCCCAGTTGGATCCATCCTCCCCTCCTTCGTCGCCCTGCTGCTATCATCCTCCTCATCCTCCACCTCCGAAGCCTCTGTACTATTGGAAGTCTCCCTCCTACTATCAGGTTCCCCTGAGGCCATATCTACCATCCTTTTTCGCTTCGCGGAAGAGTGCCCAATGTCAAGGTGTCTCCAATACATGATAGGAGGCTCACCTGCTGCCAACGGTCCCTGCGGCCGTACCTCCAACTCTGCCTCTAGCACTGCTTCCCGCGTGGCCTCCAAGAACAGTCCTATGGCATAATGGGGCATATAAAACGTGCGATGCTGCATTGTCAAGAACTCGCACATTCTCTCTGCTAGCAATGCAGCCCAATCGTACACAATGCCGTTCATAAGCCCGTTCATGAGCATAATCTGAGGGAGGGCGATGTCTGACGCCCTACCAGATCTCGTCAACCTGCTCTTAATGACATCCATTATGCATCGCCAGTGGCCCTGTGCAACAAAGGTCTTGCGCATTCCTCATCCCTTCGTGGCATCAGCCACGTTGTCTAGCTCCGCCTTGGTCAAGTTTCTGGATACTAATTTAATCCAATATTCTTTCTCCTCACGCTTCATCTTCTTAGCCTTCAACTCGATTTTCCTGCCCTGTCTGCCTGGGATGTCGAACACTCTGGTAAAGTCCACAGCTTTGAAGGATATGGCGACATCCCTCCCGAGATACTCAAAAGTACTCGTCCGTGTGTGTCTGTCAAAGGTGTCCACCATGAACCGTAGGGCACCCTCATACTCTCGGATAGGAAACACGGGCATTCGGATAGCCCACTCCACTCCTGCCTTACGAAGGTTCTACTTCACCAAATCATCGTCGGGTGTGTCCTGTCACCATTTCCTGCATTCAGACTTGTTCAGTCCCTCGAAGGTGATATTCTGAGGAGTCAATGTATTTTTTCCACTTGTCGCAGGTTGTGGTGGTTTTTGCTTTTTCTTCTGACTTGCGCTGGCATCCATTGTGCTGCCTGCAACACGCACGCCTCATGACAGGACCCTGATATTTCTATTCATCTGGCTGCTACTAGAGGAAGCCTGCAACTGCTTTTTCCAACTCCGTTTCCCAGCCGACTCCATTAATTTCTCATGTAACTGATTTCTGGTTATAGCCGTACGGTCTTGAAACACCTGCCTAACCACCTTAACTACCTCATGGCGTCGAGGCCGTACAATGATCTTTCGGTTGTGCAATTTTGCCATCTCCGTGCCGCCAGCTAGGATGCTCCTTCGTATGGCTAATTAATCTGAATGCCTTGCGTGGAAGTGCGGTGACTACCTTCTTCCGTTTCCGTGTTGCTGTGCGGACGTGTCTGGCTATGTATGGCTACTTATGGCTGCGTGTGCTTTGCGTGTGCCTGCACTGTGCTTGCGTGGGCGTTGGGTTGTTGGGTGGATTGCGTGTATTGGCTGGGCCAGGGCTGCGTGTTTTTATGCGGGTTGCGTTTGGTGCGGTGCCTTTATAACTTGCGGCACTCTCCACCGCACGGTGGTTCCACTGTTCGGTGTTGCCACTGCGCAGCGGTTCCACCGTCAGTGTTCCCACCGTTCGGTGGTCCATCGTGGTTCTCTTTGTTTTTTTTTAATTTATTTATTTAAATTTTTTTTTTCTAATGCCATACGGTCCGTTGTCGTACGGATCGTACGATTTTTTTTTTGTTTTTTTTCAATTATTTTGTCCTTGAGGCCGCTGGTGCAGCTGTCACTCGTGGTACGATTTCAATTTGGAGCCGTTCATAGCCTCGGACACCTGTTTTCCGTCCAACGTTGTCATCCGGATGGCCCCGTTGGCCCCGACTTTGTGGATTCGGAATGGGCCTAGCCATCTCACCTTAAACTTCTCTGGTTTGATCTCATTTTTCCCGTTGTATTTCAAAACCAGCTGTCCCGGGGTGAATTTTGCCTGTCTTAAATGCTTGTCGTGCCATACTTTTCTTTTGGCTTGTGCGGTCTCCGTGGCCCATTGCGCCACCATTCGACGCTCGTCTAGTTTGTTCAAGTTGTAAAGCCTTTCCCGCAGGCTTTCCAGGTCTCCGAGTCTATTTTCAATTGCTATTCGGAGACTCGGTACCATAAATTCGATAGGCACCACGGCTTCCTGACCATACATCAGCTGAAATGGAGTTTGACCGGTGGTCACCTTGTAAGTTGTTCTGTAGGCCCATGGTACAGAGGGTAACTTTTCTTCCCAGTCTTCCTTTTCTACTCCGCAGGACTTGTAGATTACTGACACCAATATTTTATTCGTGGCCTAGGCCTGCCCATTTGCACGTGGGTAGTACAGGCTCGACAATGAGTGAAAAATCTTAAACTTTGTGGTTAATAGCCGTATGACATGGTTCACAAAGTGGCCCCCTCGGTCATTGGTCAGTTGAATAGGTATGCCATATCGCGTAATGATTTGTTCATAGATAAATTTAGCCGTGCTTACTGCGGAGTTATCTGGAAGAGCCCTAGCCTCCATCCACTTAGTCAAGTATTCTGTCGCAACCACAATGTAACGACACCGTCGCGTGCGGCTAGCCTTAAGAGGCCCTTCAAAGTCGAGTCCCCATCGTTCGAAGAGTTCTTGGGCGTGGGAAGGGTTGAGGGGCATGAAGTCCCGCTTCAGAGGTTTGCCTGCCCGTTGGCAAGTGTCGCACCCCACGACCCACTCCCTGGCGTCGTGATGTACGGTTGGCCACCACAGTCCTGCTAGAAGCAACTTGCGGGCCGTAGTGTCTGGGCCCATATGTGCACCTGCGGGTCCTTCGTGTGCCTCCCTTAATACACTCAGGACTTCTTCCTCCATGACGCAACGCCTTAATATCTAGTTTGGCCCCATTTTGTAGAGTAAACCATTGATGAGTGAAAAAGTCCTGCTCCTTAATACTAGCTTTCTCCGTTCCCTTGGGGACATATCTTCTGGAAATCGGGACGTCGACAGGTACTCTCCAATCTTATTGTACCACGAAGGGAGTACGGCTATTTGGAACAAGTGCGCATCGGGGAGATCATCATTTACTCCCTCTGGAGGTTCCCTCGACTTAATCCGTGACAATTGATCGGCTATGACATGGCTTTGCCTCGGTCTTACCACAATTGTAAATGTTAACTCCTGTAGTAGCAATAGCCAACGGCTTATCCTCCCTTGGATAATAGGCTTGTTTACCAAGTACATGAGTGCCTGATGGTCAATGTAAAATGTGAATGGTGTAGCCAGTAGGTAATGACAAAATTTTTGTACGGCATAGACCATGCCAAGGGCTTCGCATTCTGTGGTATTGTAATTCTTTTCAGCCTTCAAGAGCAACCTGCTCGCAAAATACATGGGGTGGTCCAGCCCGTGTCCTCCTACTTGGGCTAATGTAGCCCCGATGGCATAATTTGAGGCATCCACGTGAACGTGGAATTCCTTATCCCAGTTCGGGTATGCCAGTATGGGTGCTCCCATCAATCTCGTCTTCAGCTATTCAAAGGCCTTGCTCTGTGGCACTAGCCAGATGTATGGCTCCCCTTTCCGTGTCAAACTATCCAACGAGTGGGACACCCCAGCAAAGTTCTTAATGAACCTCCTGTAGTACCCCACATGACCAAGGAAGGACTTTATCCCAGTGACGTCCGTAGGGGGTTCCATTTCTACTATTACTCGAATCTTGTCCGGGTCTGTTTTCAATCCGTCTTTACACACAATGTGTCCAAGTAATCTTCCCTGTGATACCATGAATCTACATTTCTTCGGATTGAGGGCCAACCGTGCCCTTCGACATCTCTCTAGGCACTCCTCGAGGGTTTTTAAGTGGATGCCCTGCCCGTTGTAGCGAAGTTCTTGATGAACCTCCTGTAGTACCCCACATGACCAAGGAAGGACTTTATCCCAGTGACGTCCGTAGGGGGTTCCATTTCAACTATTACCCGAATCTTGTCCGGGTCTGTTTTCAATCCGTCTTTACACACAATGTGTCCAAGTAATCTTCCCTGTGGTACCATGAATCTACATTTCTTCGGATTGAGGGCCAACCGTGCCCTTCGACATCTCTCTAGGCACTCCTCGAGGGTTTTTAAGTGGATGTCTTGCCCGCTGTAAATAGACCAATCATCCAAGAAGGCTTTGAAGTTCCCCACGGACATCTTATTGAAGATGTGCAAGATGATGCGCTGAAAGGTCGCGGGTGCATTACATAGACCGAAGGGCATTCAGTTGTATGCATACACGCCGTCCTCCACCATGAAGGTTGTTTTCAACTTATCTTCCTCTGCGATAGATATCTGGTTGTACCCAGAGAACCCATCCATGAAGGAATAGATTTCATGTCCAGCTACTTCCTCCAAGATGCTGTTGGTGAAGGGTATGGGAAATGGGTCTTTAGTAGTGACAGCGTTCAGACACTGGAAGTCTACACAGATCTAGATTTGATTGGCCTCTTTCTTGAGGGAAATCACAATGGGAGACACCCATTCGCTTGTCTGCACTTTGAAGATTATGCTCGCTTCCAACATCCGCTCAATTTCGTCGTTCACCCGTGCAGCATAGTTTTTGTTCATACGGTAAGGCCGCTTCCTTACCGGTTGGGCTCGCAGTACCAATGTTATGCGGTGTACACATAGCTCTGGGGGCATGCCCTTCAGGTCCTTGTACGTCCATGCAAAAAATCCTTGTATTCAAGGAAAATTTTGAAGGCTGCGACCTTCAGCATTGGATTCCAGTCATCTCTGACAAGGATGATCTTGGGGTCACTCGTCCCCCCAAGATTTGTCTCCTTCAAATTGGCTTCTTGATATTTAATAAGCTCGCCCTTCGGGAACTGGTGTGCCGACGTCTCATTCACCGAGGCCTCCCCTTCCTTGTACTCTCCATACTCTGGGGGAAATATATCTGGTTCTTCCTCGATGCTCAATACATTACACGAGGGTGTAAATAATTCATAATCTCCCATTTGCCAGTGGAAGAGGCCATTCAAGGAGTCCCCGTCGTCCCCCGACCATGCCTCCAGTTCTAACACCCCTTCGTCACTGGGCTCCATGCTGCGTTCGTCTCCACCCTCCCCCAACTGGTCTCCCTTAGATTTCGAGTCGGAGGAAGATGCTAACTCCTCACTCACCATCTGCGTACGAAGATCGATCACGTACTTCCTCCTCACGTTTTCCAAGGAAAGAGTATTCCGCTTCCAATTATGGTTCGCTTTTGCTACAATGAGCCACCCCCGCCTGAGAATGGTGTCATACCCTTTCTGCTTCAGTGGAATTACTACAAAATCCAGCACGAATGGCTGCGTGCCAATCATCACCTGCTGGCCCATGAGGGTACCAAGGGGTTTAATCCCGTGTTGATATGCCCCTAGTAGGTTGAACGTGGGAGGCCACAACATAGGCTTTCCCAGTTTTTCCATGTCGCTTCTGGGAGCTCATTTACTACTGACCCTCCATCCACAATAGTGTCCGTCAAGGTAGTCCCCAAGATGCCCATTTCTACCACCGCCGGTTGGCGTCTGTTGTTGACTACCAACAACATGGGGTCAACTGTGGGGCTTACGACCTCCCTTAACACGGGGTCGACTGTGGGGCTTACGACCTCCCTCATTTTCATCTGTGGGGGTACGGAGTTTAAGATAGCCGTTTTTAACTGAGGCATGGTCTCAAGGAGGTCTTGAATCCTCACGGGTACCTCCATCTGCGATATTTGCCGTAAGATTCTCTCTTCTCCCCTCGTCCGTGGCGGGCTTGCGGCTTCGTGGCTGTTTTGTCCTTGTGCGGCCATTTCCTTTGTGATCTCGTCTCTTTCTTCCCGCACTCTCTCGGTCTCCGTGTGGGGATCTGGGTATGCAACCTTTTTGGCCTGTGCCCTTGTGATTGCCAACACTTCTGCCTTCGTAGGTTCTATGTTTAGAAGGTTTACATCTGGCTTCAGGCAATTTGCGTCCTCATGATCGCCTAGCCCACATCATCGACAGAGGTGCTGAGGGGTGGCTTCCTTTGTGCAATCCCGGGCAAAGTGCCCCCACTGATTGCAAGCCTGTTGTGACCATTTCACACATCGCCCCATCGCAAATGGGGACCCCCTCTTTTTGCTTGTTTTTCGCTTGTTTTCGCTTTCGTTTTTAGGGTTTTGTTAGTCAGTTAGTTGTCTGGATTTAGGGCTAAGCCTTAGGGTTTTAAATTTTGCCTTTTTTAAGCCAAAATCCAGTTATTTTTGAGAGCTTTTGAGCTTCTTTTCTAGAATGCAAATTTTGAATGCAATGATTTCGCCAAAATGGTCTAATTTTCAATTGGAATGTTCATGCAGGGCTTAAACTTGTTTAAGTGTTGACCGTCAATGTGAATTTTTGTCTGATTGAATATTTTGACCAAATTTTGACTTTTTTGAATTTTGATCCTAGGTATTGGAATTGATTTGTTTTCGCCTCGTGAAGTGTTAAAATGTGAAAAATCTTGTTATTTTGGCCTGTAGGAGCAAAATCGCTCCTGTCCCTCAGTGAAGGACGGGAGCTCATTTCCAAATATCTCATTGTCCTCGCAGAGTCCAGACAAAGTTTACGTTTGAAGTGATGGAGAACGACGAGACCTTTCCATTGAATATAAATTGAAGATTTTCGTGAGCACAGAAATGCCTCCAGGAGGAAAATCGCTCCTGTCCCTCAGTGAAGGACCGGAGCTACAATTCAAATTTCACCTTGTCCTTGCAAGATTTTGATGACTTAGCAATTTGAGGACGTCCGAAGGAAGATACTTTGCCGAATGAATATAATTTGAGATGCGAAAAAAGAAGGAAAATGACCTATATTGACTAAATCACTCCTGTCCCTCTCCAAGGGACCAGGGCGAAGTACCTTGTAGCTCTCGTCCCTCTCCCAGGGACCAGAGCGATTTCCTTCATTTTGCAAAATCCAGACAAGGGTCGGGGCAAGTTTACGTTCAAAAACAAGGGAAAACATGAGATGAGCACATTGAATATAAATTGAAGATTTTTGGGACGTCCATACCAGTGTTAAATGCCTAGTTCGCTCCTGTCCCTCGGGGAGGGACCAGAGCGATTTTTGATATAATTGCCTTTTTTTGCAAAATTACAAACAATGTCAAGGCATGGGCGGATAGAGTGAAGAAGGACGAATCCGTTGAATATAAACTTAGAGCATGGCAAAGTGAGATGAAGGCCACCAAGGGAGGATCGCTCCTGTCCCTCTCCAAGGGACCAGGGCGATACAGTGGTGATGATACGTCCCTCCAAAGTTCAAGGTCGTCCCTCCAAGGTTCAAGGCCGATCCAAGTCAGGACGAAGGGTGGCGAGGACATTTCAAGGCATTTCCATCAAGCGCAACGTTGCAAAGGTCATCACATGGAAGGATTTGCACTCTAAAGACCTAGATCGCTCCTGTCCCTCTCCAAGGAACCAGAGCGATATCTACATAATGGCGTAGATTTCAAAAGGCAAACAAGTTTCAAGTTACCAAGAGGGTCGAAAGGACATCATTCCACGCAATGAAGATAATTGCAAGTTGGTGCAAACAAGAACAAGCACATAATGATGAACTTCGCTCCTGTCCCTCAGGAAGGGACCAGAGCGATGTTGGATGTATTGATCATTTCATGCAAAATTCACGTAAGGACAATATATTGCAATATTCTGGAGGGTCCATGGTATGACAACAAGGTGATAAACAAGAGTTTTGAACGTCCAAATATCGCCAAATGGTGTAAAGGCCCCACATCGCTCCTGTCCTTTGGACAAGGACCAGGGCGATCCTATCAAAAGCGCTCATATTCCTCCAAAATCGAAACAAGGCAAGGTTAAGCGAGACAAGGGACGGCGTTTGGAAAACATCACAATGAAAGATCGAAGGTCAAAATGCATATTGAACGTGAAAAAATCAAGATCGCTCCTGTCCTTTGGACAAGGACCAAGGCGATACTATCAAAACACTCACGTTCCTTCAAAGATCAAGGCGAAATGAGGTTAGGAAGTGCGAAGGACGACGTTTGAAGGACATTGCAAAGGTGATCGAAGTTTAAAAGTCGCCAAGATCAAGGAGAAATCATAGATCGCTCCTGTCCCTCTCCAAGGGACAAGGGCGATGGTCCCTTTAATGCATCCAAACACATAATAAAAGCAAATGGGAATAAGCGCAAAGGACACAAGCAATGATATTTCGAAGGTCGAAGATACAAGATGAACATGAAAACTTAGGATCGCTCCTGTCCCTCTCCAAGGGACCAGGGCGATAATGGCCATAGGATGCATTTGCTCGCATAAGAAAGGCAATCAAATTCGAAGGACCACCAGATGATCGATTTGGGACAT
Organism: Cryptomeria japonica; assembly: GCF_030272615.1. Taxonomy (NCBI): domain Eukaryota; kingdom Viridiplantae; phylum Streptophyta; class Pinopsida; order Cupressales; family Cupressaceae; genus Cryptomeria; species Cryptomeria japonica. The sequence continues at coordinate 472,796,534 of NC_081407.1, read as the reverse complement.
GGGAATGAAGGAGTCGAACGTTGAAAACGCAAAGATCTAGACCAAAATCATGGATCGCTCCTGTCCCTCTTCAAGGGACCAGAGCGATGAGGTACGTCCCTTTATTTTCATATTTTTGGCGCCAAATTAAACAATTCGAATTTGCTTTAAATGCTAAATCAATTTAAAAAATTGAAAATCCATTTTTTATTGGCATTTAATATGGCGTTAGACATTAATTATTTTTTTTGCCTTTATTTAAAATCGAAATTTGCAATTAAAAAACGCAAGGCATTAAATAATTAATTAATTAATTAATAAAAAAATCAATTGGAGCGCTCATATATGGAGGTCGGCCTTGTTATGTCATTGCAAATCATTTAAAAAATGGTTTTATTTTTATTAAGTCGGCCTAAGGGGTAAAGGATGCAAGCGCTATATAAGGGGGGGTAGAATTGTCATTTTCTACATCATTATTTTTCCTTCCTTCATGCGAATTGAGAAAAGGCGAATATAGTGCGAGTTTCATTCATCCAAGGGTGGTGCGCTTAGACATTCCAAAGGTGGTGTGATTACAAACCAAAGGTGGCGAAGACACTCCAAAGGTGGTGCGAATTGCATTGAAGACCCAAAGGTGGCGCTAATATCATCTTGTGAGGAGTGCGAAATGTGTTTGAAGGGGTGCGAATTCAATCCAAAGGGTGGCGCTTCATCCAAACCAAAGGTGGTGCGAGCTTGAGGATACACCAAGAGCGAATTTGAAGATCCATCCAAGACCACGCCTAAGGCGAATTTGCTAAGGACTTGGAGATTTGTTAGTGCGAACTTGAAGATCCATTTGAGACCAAGTCCAAGGTGATAATTGAAGATTACATTCTCTCCAGAGGTGGCGAAGTCAAATTTGAGGAGATCATATTGAAGATTATCTTTATACCTCAATTTTGCCTAGACGAATTTTGTTTTTGCATTCTAGAGTTAGCTCTCTGTCGAGGTATGGCGATTTAATTGTTATTGCTTTATTCATTCATCGTCATATTTCAAATTTTGAATTTTAAATCTTTTAGCTCAATCGTTGTATTTTAGGAAATGATAACTCTAGGGACTTATCATGAAGTTTCCTAAAATCTATCTCTCTTATCTACGTTATTTGTTGCAAAATCTATTTCTTATAATGAAATGTTGTGTAGGTATGGCGACCCCAAAGGCGGGAGCATCCACTAGTCGCTCGGCTCTCATGAAAGAAGATCAGAAGACTGAAGAAGTGGAGACCAAGATCGTGTCCAAGTGGAGCAACGTTGGAGATACAAACTTGGGAAACTTTAGCACGAAGAAGTTCCGAGAGGTCCCTTACATCGGCAAGCCATCACCTGTCGCCCGGAGAATAATAGAGAGTGGCATTATCAAGGCGGCCGGTTTTCCTCCAGCTATTCAGTGCCACGAGTTGATGATCGAGTGTGCCCGTCATTACAATCCACAGTCCAGGACAATTGTGTCCAATGAGGGAAACACTTTGGCGTACCTTTCAGAGGAGGCCATAAGTGAAGCCTTCCATCTTCCAGAGCACAGGGACATGATATACAAGAGCATTGAAGGAGCCAGATCAGTGTACGATGATGATCCAGATGCTTGTCTAAGCATAATCAACAAGAACTGGCTACTCAAGAGTCGTCCCCGTCTGAGCAAAGTACCGAACACACCACACCGGATTGATTTCCAAGAGGAGTACAGAGATTTGATTACCATGCTCAACAGAGTCACAGGAGCACCTCATGCCTTCTATTTTGAGAAATGGATGTTTTATTTCATCCAGGTGATTGTTCAAGGAAAGGGTACAATACATTGGGCTAGGATAATTAGCCATTGCTTAGACGTACAGTTGAGAAGACTCAGGGCTACTAAGTCCTTCCACATGAGTTCATACGTCATCTATGCCTTAATCAGGAGCGTTGAGTACGCAGGACTACCTCACAGGGGAGTGATTGGAAGAGGACCCGGCGAGGTCAGAGTTTGTGAATCCTATACCTACTTGCATCATCCACCAGGGAAGAACTACAAGTTAATCAATGATACTTTCACGATGAACATCACCAGGACGTTGCAAGGAGGGATTCACAACAGATTATCTCAGGATGCCCAGGAGTTAATCAAGAGGTACGGTGCTTGGTTCATTCAGTTTCCCAAGTTCACTTACATTAGAGTGTATGGATGTCCTTTACCTCCATACATGTTGCCGAGGTACCCTACAGATAGAATTGTGTTACTTGAAGTAACAAGGCAATTGGCAGCATATGTGAAGGCATTCAGACACAGACATCAGAATGGAGTTCAGGTACCTATTATTTTGGGTAATTCAGTTGAGGTATGTCCCAATGTCTCAGCCATGGATGACGCAGAGAGGGAGTTAGCCTTGTATCCTTTTTCATCTTTTGCTTGGAGGAATAGTTTTGACCCTCATGGACATTTAGAGGAGACGGTCGGTAGAAGATTTAGACATGAGTAACAAATTGAAGATTTTATGATGAATCTCCTAGATGATCTTGAAGTGAAACGTAAGATACATTCTAGATTGCCTTTGGATTTCATCAGGAAATGTAAGATTTACAGAGTGGCCGACCAAGCTCAGGACAACGGCAGGCACATCCAATCTTCATATGATAGAGAAAGAAAAACAATAAGTTTGAATTGGAATGAGCCCGAGGCCGTGGATTTGGATGATTTGATGGCATCAGTCTTGTCTTGTACTCGCAGATGGGTAGACGTTCAACATCAGAAGTTGAGAGAACAGGGCATAGCTATGTCTTTTACTTTGGAAGAAAAGCCAGCCGAAGGTGGAGCCAGTGTTAGTGAAGGCAATCCTAATCCTAGGAATCCAGGAGAAGGTAACCTTCGATGTGCCAGTGAAGGCAATCTCCATCCGAGAGGTTCGAAGAGAAAGGAAAGATCAGAAAAGAAAGAGCCTTCCAAGAAAAAGCAAGGTGCCGGCAAAGATCAGACTCCAGGTACTTCTTCCAGACCAGAGGATAGAACAGTTCGAGTGGAAGAGTCCATGGAATCGATGGTACAGAATGACAGACAGGAGGAAGAGCAGGCACAGCATGTTTCATCCGATGGATCCCTCCAAGACTATGATTTAGATAATGATAACGAAGTAACATCTCCTCCCAGACAAGAAGAAGTAGTACACAAAGAAATTCAAGTTCAAGAGACAAGATCAAATATCCCAGATTGGTTGAAGGAAAGATTGACTAAGGTGATCGTAATTGAGGACGAGGACAGTGCAATTGATCTAGAGAGCCTTGTTGGACGCTCACATATGACAACAGAGAAGAAGAAGGCTACAAAGATGTCCAAGATGATTCGAGATGAGACTGGATCTAGAAAACTGCAGATAGCTACACCGGCGGCAGACAAATATGAGGGTGAGATCCTAGCAGAAGACTATCATATACAGACTATTGAGTTAGGACCATCCACAGCAGAGCAGACTTTAGATGATGCCACCGACACATTTGAGGCATTGAAGGACAAGCTTAGAGAAGAAGTAGAAAAGAATAGAAAGCTTGAGAGAGAGGTCGGTGCGTGGAGGACATATTTCAGTCACATCAATGAACCTTTGGGACGTCAGGATCCAGTTAGATCACCATTGCAGGCATTGCCCCTTCAATCAATCAATGAGGCAGAAAGATTCAGGAACCTGGTCCAGCGTACATGTGGTTGGATGGATAGATCTCACACGGTGGCCATTGAGTTTGTTACAAGGATGTCGAAGATCACCCATCAGGCTATCCAAGTTCTTGAGATTATTCACAGATTGATGGCAACAGTAGCTGCATTTGCCCATACCAAGGACGTTGTCATCCCTGTCTTGAAAGTTATAAGACATACATCCAGAAGAATTTTAGCGCAGGAGAGGATCTTGGAAGGTGATTCTCACAGTTTGTTTCAGTGGTCAACCTTACTCCATATAAAGAGTGTTCTTTTTGAGGACATCAGTGTTAGATGTGGTCAAGTTGAGGAGGTGATCAATCCGATCCAGGACAGAGTATTTGAGGTACTTCGTACCATTCTTGGCAGAAGGATCGAGGTCGAGACAGATGTGGATTTACAGGAGTTTGGGGATAGAATCACGATCATCTTTCGCAAGGACGCAGATGTTACAGATGAGCAGTATGATCAGATGTATGCCACCATGCTCCTGATTGATAGAACAAAGGAACTTGAACCTACTTGGGACGCAGCTCTTCTAGATGCATTTGATCAGGTTATCCACTTAGAAGAGAGTATCAAGAATCTTCCCGAGATTCCAATCACAGAAATCGAAGGAATCGTGACAAAATTCATTGCATATGCTAAGAAGGAAAATTGGAAAGGGAATAAGATTCTAGATGAAAGGTTGTTACAGATGACATGACATCTTATTTCTCATTGGTTGATACCTCCTAGATTTTTGTGCCAAATTTAATATTTGGCTATGTATTTAATGTTGTTCAGTAAAAAGGAGGTCATTTGTAACAAACCCTAATTAGGGTTTAGGTGTCATGATCTTGTCCATTGATTTACTTTCAATCTGGACCTTTCATTGTAACTGGGGATGCTATTTATACCCCCATTTTTCATTTCATTTGAAAAAGAGATGTAATAAAAAGAAGAGAGAATAGAGTGAAATAGAGAGATTAGAGTTGTAAGCAATTTTATTTTGTAGCAAGATTGAGTCTTGAAGAGAGAAGTTCAAGCAATTGTTGTATATGATGACTTGGAAATCAATAAAATATTGAAGTTATGGTGTTTTGTTGCAAGTTTCTTGAGTTATCTTCATGGTTGTTGGATGTACTTGAATCACGCCCAATCAAAGTAGTTTGTTAATTTGAAAGACTAAGTGTGAGATTTGATATTTGGTAGGATTCGCAATCCAAACCACTAGCTTCTTGCTGATTGTAGGAACGCCTTGCGTGGTCGACTGGAAAACACTTTGAGTCCTTAATCTTCAAGCATTTTCGCATCTAGGATATGTACCTTCGTAGTAGTGTCCTTGGTCTTTGATGCATTGAACACCATTATTACCTTAGAAGATCGCACTAATTTCAGTTGAGTTGTTAATCTTATGGCAAAATTGAAATTGGTTGAGTCTTGCCAAATCTCATTCATGCTAAGTCGTTCATAGGGTTAGACTAGATTAGACTTATTTAAACCCTGTCCTTTTTCCATTTTTTTTTGAAAGTTCCTTTTAGATTAGTAAAATCTTCGAACCATTGAATCCGTAAGAAGCCTTGAAGGAAACAGCAAATCACATCATACCACTAAAAAGCTTGTCCACACGTGGAGACCCCACTAAAAGAACCTTGGAGTCCATCTAACTGATCCTTTTTGCAGATCTTCAGCAGTTAGAGACTATTTTCTCAAGAGAGGATAAGATGCCTGTCGGTATTTTATTCTGTGTATGATTGTGTACAAAATACACGTCAACAGAATTGGCGCTAGAAGGAGGGCTTGTACGTGAACTCCAGATTCTATCACTTCAAATTTACGGAGGTTATCTCAAGAGCTTTTGTCCCTCCTCCCACGTCAACAGAATTGGCGCTAGAAGGAGGGCTTTCGTTTCAAAGTTCGAAGTCCGAAGATTTTGAAAAGAGAAAACATTGCAAGCATGATCATGAAGTACGATGGTGTTGCCGAATGAAGGACTGAATCAAGTGCTGCAACCCAATTTGCAAATAGGCAATACCCAAGAAGACATCATTTCCCAATTGAATCAAGTAGCTTGGAACGCAAGGAGAAGTCAAGTCGAATATAACAGAGTCAGAATCATCCTAGAGCAAGAGGAAGATAGAGCCGAAGAACATCAAAGGGTCATAGCTAGAAATCTTCGCAATCAAAGGAACCCACAATAATCCTTGCAAGACTTCACGCTGGATCGCATTGGTTCATTCTCGCCCGAGAAACATCAAAGGTTGTTGAGGTCCACACCAGGCATCAAGGATCTAAGTGAACTTCAGTTTACTTCCAAAGCAAAGCGAGCTAAGAGAGAGGACACTCCCAAAGAGTTCGAACTAAGATTGGAAGGATCTCCTGAGTCATCACAAGTTCTTCAAGAACAAGTCCAAGCGGCAATCCAATCTAGTATCCAAGCAATTTCACAAACAAAGAGCCAAGCTAGTTCATCAAGTTCAGTTTCAAGGAATACAATGGCTCATCGTGCTCCACCTCCACCTCCTCCTCCTCATGTACTTAATGGTGCGACGTGGCTAGTCAACAATCCATCACCGTTGGAATTTGCAGTTTATCATGATATGCCGAAGAATCCAGAACACTTTTGTTCCAAGTTCAATGTCAGTGATTTCCATCGCACGGCAGAAGATCACATCAAGATGTTCGAGGACCTTCTTCGTAACAGACAAATTGAATATGGAGATGTGGCATGTAGGCTTTTTCCCTACTCATTGGGAGAAGAGGCATACTTTTGGTTTATTCATTTGCCTACAGGGTCCATCAGGACTTGGGACGCGATGAAAGACGCATTCATTGCCAAATTTGGCATTCCAACTACGCCAGCGGAGTTATATAGACAGTTTGTTGAGGTTCGAAGGAGGGAACATGAACCTATTACTTCCTTCAACGACAGATTTCACCGAGCCTACACAATGCTACGTCCTCCTTATCTTATTGCAGATCCAAGGGAAATTTACTATGGAGCCTTAGATCATCTCACAGCTATGTTCGTAAGGACACATCCAACTCCGAATGATCTAAATGCGGCCTATACAAGGGCCATTGAAGTAAGTAAGCACATGGGACAAAACATCACTGGACCACTACTACATATGGGACCCGTCGCAGCACCTAACCAGATGCAGGCAGTTGGCACGGCTTTGGCCAACCAAACTCCAGTCATGAACCCAATTCCGCAAGCGACATATCCCAACGTACAGCCGGCAAATCAGTTGGTCCTTCACCCAGGAGCTCCAATTTCTCAAGCTCCACCCGCTCAACCTGTGTACCTGCAAAACGCTACAAATTCGTCAAGGACACAAGAAGAGAAAGACGAAATGAAAGAGCTAATTGAACAAGTCAAGAGGCTATCAACCGAGGTAACTCATTTGAGGAACCAGAATAATCAACTCCAGAGCATGCAGAGGGCCAACCATGGCCAACACACAAACAATCAGAATTTCCAAGGGAATAATAATCAAGGATTCAGAAACAATTATCAAGGAAATAATAATCAAGGTTTCCAAAGAAGACCATGGAATACAGCTCCAAACAATGGAAATGTGGTGACGCCTTTGGACAATCCACCAAATGCGCAAAGTCAAGAGAACCCCTCTTCGAGCAAAGTGTTTTTAGCCGAAGCAGCCTTGTCCAGTTGGTGCAGACTCCACAACACGAACCAACATTCCGAGTTGCAGTGTCCTGAGTTCAAAATTGCGGCCGACATTTTCCAACAAGAGATGCGTACTACCAATCCGCCTGAAAATCCTCCCACCACAGGGTACGAAATTGTTCCAACCACGCAGTATGGTCAAGCCATGATCGTTGAAACCTGCAGATATTCACAAGAAGAAATTAGTCAAGTACAAAATGGGAGATTTCCTCCAGAATCGGCCAATGGACCAATGGTGCCACCAGGATCTCAGTTTCCGCCAGCATCTGCAAATGGACCTGTAGAGGATTCAGAATACTATTTCCCACCATTGAACGACAGTGTCTTAGTAGAGGGAATCAAGGAAGTGTTCCACCAAGCGTCAGGAGGTGCAAACCAAAGAGTTTACCACAGGAATCAGAGGAATCCTGAATCTTTAACAACATCGATGCCTCCAAACAATTTTTCAACTCCGCCAGATCCCCAAGCCAGCAACGTCCCTGAATATCCACAAAACACTCAAGAATACAGACAAAGAAATATTTCACCTCCCGCGGGAAATGAAATGAAAAGATTGGCCGCCTTGGTGTTAGATGAACTCAAGAAAGTCAAGGTAAGTTTACCACTCTATGAGTTGCTCAAGGTGTCTGAAATTAAAGAGGCAGTGATCAATAGTTTAAGTGAACCTAGTACAGCGAGGTCAAGTGTTCAAGCCACTATCAATATGACTCAAGGGGAGGCCGATTCTCAAGAACAACCCGAACAAAACGAGTGCATGGTTCAAACTATAACCTTCCCAGCTAAAAAGGAAGATATGTTGGAAGGAAAAGTATTGCTCAAAAGAAGCGAAACAAAGAAAGCTCAGCCTACAGTCAAAGAGAACCTCACTACTAACTTGGTTCTTCCCGAAAAGGAAGTCGGAAGCAAGAAAGATGTGGTTAAAAAGGATAAATCTACAAGCAAAACCAGTCACTCGAAAGAGGAGAGCCCAGCAAAGGAAGATCACTCAAAGATTAATCAAGTTAAACATCAAGAATCAAGTGAAGGAAATTCAGTGCCTTCTCAAGGAAAGGACGAACCGGCCCCGTTCCTGTTATCAGTCAGAATATTTGGAAAGCTATTACACAATTGCCTTTATGATTCCGGAGCCTCAAGCAATGTCATGCCTTTAGCCGTTTGTCAAAGACTTGGAATAACTCCCGCACCTACCAAGAGAAAGGTCACTCAGCTTGACAAGACAGAAGTTCCAGTCATGGGAGAATTGAACAACATTCACATGCAATTGGCCGCAGACCCAAGAGTCCAGAATTTTATAGATATATCAGTGGTGGATATTCCAGATTCATATGGAATGCTCCTGAGTCGAGATTGGTCCCGAAAATTGAATGGATATGTATCGACCGATTTCGCACACATGTGGCTACCATGGAGAGGAGTCCCGAACCAGATTAAAATTGATAGCACCCCAAGGTTGAGGTTGATGATAACTGAATATGGAGAGGACAACGAAGTTCTATTTTTAGAGTCCGACTTAGGAACATACAAGCCAAAAGTGGAGGAGATCTTGATGATACAAGATGTGCGAGATGAAAATACCCAGCAGGAGGTCATGGAATCGACGGAGATCGTCATTGAAAGTGACCAAGGATCCGATCAAGAGGACGAAGGCATGTTTGAAAATTTCAGGAGATTCGTACAAAGAAACATCCAGCAGAGTGTGCAACTTGGCAATCTAACATCTGTCCGAGATTTGCTCCTTCCGAATTGGTGTAGAATTCACAATGCCGTCCACTCAGAATTATCTTGTGCTTTATGCCAGACCGCATTGGAACAAGTAAACAAAAGAGTCCCGCAGACACTAATTATAGAAGAAACTCAAGATTCAGAGTATGAAAGCTCTACAGACACCGAGAGTTCTGTAGAAGATGAAGTTTCGTCCGATACAACAATTGAAAGTCATGAAAGTCCAGAAGCAAACAATCAAGAAAGTCAAATATGGACATTAAGATTCGACGGATCTAAGTCCAAACAAGGATCCGGAGCCGGATATGAATTAATCGGTCCTAAGGGAGAAACATACCTTGCCGCTCACAGATTACAGTTCCCTTGCACCAACAACGTAGCGGAATATGAATCCTTGGTTCATGGATTACTGCTAGCCATCCAAAAGGGGGCAAAGATACTGCAAGTATATGGAGATTCAGAAATCGCAGTAAGGCAAATCAGGAAGCAATATGTTTGCCATGACAAAAGGCTAACTAAGTATAGGAATCGAGTCTGGGATCTAATTGAAAGTTTCGAAGCTTTCAATATCAATTCAATTTATAGACATCAGAATCAAGTGGCCAATTCACTTGCACAGGCCGCGAGCTCATTGATTCCATTAGCAATGGAAGGAATAAAGAGGTTTACAATCGAGTTAATATCAGTTCCTTCGGTCCCAGACAACATTACCAATTTCCAAGTTTTCGAAGACGACAAGCACATTCTAGACTTCCTAACCAGCACGGACGTCTTCTTAACACAGATCATAGATATCAGTTTCTTGGATGTCTTGGTCTCGCTCTCGAGATCCATCGCTCTATTGTATGCATCTTCGTACGAGGTTGGTGGGACAATTTTCATCTTCTTCGGGAGGGAGTGTTTCAGTCCCTCCACGAACCATCTCTTTTTCAACCCATCTGCTGGTTGACTCTCCATTTTCCCCAACAGTTCCTTGAGCCGCCGACTATAGGCTCAGATAGTCTCGTTCTTGTTCTGCTTTGTGCCATAGATTTCGGCTACTATTTCATTGTCGTCTTTGAGGAGGCGAAACTCTATCCCGAATTCCTTCTTCAATTCGGGCCATGTGCCGACTTTGGTCTTATCCATATCTGAGTACCAGTCGATGGCCACTCCCCTCAAGGTTGCTGGAAATTGTGTTACCCATTCGTCCTGGTCAGTAACACTATTCCCTGACCATATGGTTTTGCAAGTGCGGCAATGGCGGACGGGATCTTCCTTCCCGTCGCCGTTGAACTTCGGCAGTTTCTGTTTACTCGCCATTGATGGGGGTTGTCTCCCCGCAGGTGGCTGTGGCTATGTCTAACATGCCCTTGCGCCACTCACTCCGGCGCCGATGGTGTGTCCTGCTTGGACGACAGGCGCACCTATAGCCGTACGGTTGTCCTCCCCTCCGTTCTCACCCGCCCTCGCTACCGGCTCCCTTTGGTGGTCCTCACTTCGTGGGGTAAGGGATAAGTTCCTGAACTGATCCCGGGTTTCTTTGACTAGGTTCCTTCGTAACTTAGTTTCCTCCAAAAACTCTTCGTGGCTTCTCGCCCTACGGTGTTCTGGCGACACGTAGAAATTTCCCTCAACTTCTGCTCCCTTCGTGACACCTCCTTGGTTCCCTTCGGGCCACCCTTCGGCAGGTGGTCCTTCAACAAGTTGCCTCAGCCTCCGGCTACGTTCTACTTGCTGTTCCAGAATCAAGGCCCTCTGTGCGGCCTCCCACTCCTCCGTTTGTGCTTTCTTATTCCTATCTTTGTTTAATAGGGAGGGCATTTATTCCTGTATATTTCCATAAATAACAACACATAAAAACAGAACACTCCTTTATTAATTCATCTCATCAGATACAACTTGTGTCAATATCATGACACCTTTATTCAATTATAGAATGTTCTTTTATCCCTCTGGGATTCAGGCTTCAATTTTCTCTTGGCCTCGTGCCATCACACTCCGCTTCCCGACGGCTGTTTTCTTCGTACTGTTGGAGGATTTGTTGACGTCGCTCTTCCCGTGCAATCTCCTCTAGGCGAGTTCGTTTTGCCAATGATGCCTGTGCAAGCAGCTGAGGGAGGTGGTTCATCAACCGATTCACTGCGGGGCTAACTTCCAGTGCGCTCCACATGACACTTGTTGGAACTTCCGCCTCCGTGGCCTCCCTTCGGACGTAGGTCTCGATGGCTACCTGGAGTAGGATTGAAAATTCCCTCGTCGCAGTGTCTTCTCCGTTGTAGAGCTCTGTGTGCGCGTTGTCGGCTTCTGGGTTTATCTCAGCAACGGGTAGGCCCATCGTGTCCGTGCGCCATCCGCTCTTTCCTTCTCCCGAGTATGTCTAGGCAATGGCGCCAAATGTTTGCCTCACTGGGTAAACAAGAAGAGTACAAAAGTAATGCAGAAATGAACAATGCAAGTACAATATGAATATGAGAATAAGCTTTCCATTAATGACTTAGAATGCACCCAATGTCCATAGTATTATTTGTCGTAAACATCACCTCCTTCAATACCCGCAGGTAGTACAGTATATAACAGCCGAAGGGGTGCGACACAACTGTCGCGACTCCAACTACCTACCCGTCGGCTAACTAACTACTAACAAATAACATTACTACCAAAACATAAGATATACATATTTCCTGACAACAATAGTTTGACTCAAGATTCCATCAAGAAAGATTTCTTCATGTTCCTAGAAGACTTCATGATTGGGCAAATGAAACGGACAATCTAGCGGGATGTCAGAGTGCTTCATAACAAAAATCGCCCTTTTCAAATGGATACCCTTCAAAACAAGTAGACCAACCAAACTAAGACGCAAAAAAAACCACCTAAACTAAGACCAAAATGAAGACCAAAGAAAACCCAAAAACACACCACACACCGACCCAAGCAAACCAAACTCAAAAGAACCTAATCTAACTATATACAAAGGCAGACGTCCTGAACTTTAGGACTGGAAATAATGCTTAAGATACCTCCCATTGACAGGTAATGGGACATCTTCCCTTGTTAAGGTCTTCAATTTGAATGCGTTCTCTCCTAGTATCTCAGAGATCTGATAAGGGCCTTTCCATAGTTTATCAAATTTATCATGTTCTCCCCTCTTTTCATGGGCTTTATCCCAGTATAGGACAAGATTCGAGATCCTGAATGCTTTGATACTAGCTTGTCTGTCAAACCATCTCTTGACAACTCCTTGATGTTTTGCAAAATTTTCTAAGGCTTGATCTCTCTTTTCTTCAAGATTCAACAGTTGTGTTACTCGAGCTTGCACAACGTCCGTGTCCTCCATGTATTCTTGAATAAACCTTAAGGTTGGGACCCTTAGCTGCATTGGGAATATTGGGTCTTGACCATAAACTAGGAAGTAAGGCGAAATCCCTAACGCAGTCTTGGTCCTGATCCGATCTGCCCAAAGGGCAAATCTTAGTTGGGTATACCATTCTCTTGGACTTCTCTCCAACAATTTCTTGTTTACAATGAGCAGGTTTTTGTTTGTTGATTCGGCTAACCCATTACCCTAAGGATAATAATTGGATGAAAATTTAAGGGTTATACCATATTCAAAAGCCCAATTGGAAAATCTTAATGATGTGAAAGCTGAACCAATATCGCAAACCAACGCATAAGGACAACCAAACCTTGTAATAATGTTTTCCTCAAGGAATTTAATCACGGCCTCAGTAGTGCATACCTTAAGAGCTTGAGCCTTCGACCATCTGGTACAATAGTCAGTTACAGTGATGATATACCTATGTTGCGCCGAGGATGCAGGGCTGATGACACCAATAAAATTCATCCCCCATTTCGCGAATGGTCTTGCTTCGATCACTGGATTGAGCGGCATGGCAGAATTCTTCTCTCTGAAAGCGGCGACTTGGCAAGTGTGACAAGTCTTGACATGATCAAATGTATCTTTGAATAGTGTGGGCCAGTAATATCCTGCTCTCAGAATTCGATGAGCTGTGGCTAGGTTAGCACCATGCCCCGTACTGAACTTCGAGTGAAAGTGTTCAATTATCTGCTTTGCTTCCTCTCTGCCAACACATCTTAGATATACTCCTTCATGATTCCTGCGATATAAGACGGATCCTTGAAGCATATAATGCCAACACTTTAACCTCAATGCTCTTTTCTGAGTGGGTGTCATATGAGCAGGGCACTTCTGATTGAGCAAGTTGGTGACGATTTCCTTATACCATTCATCTGGGGTGACATCATCCAATTCATATACCTGCTGAACTAGCCCGAGCCTGTCAACTGCCAGTGTCTGAGCTAGGGCTTGCCCTCGAACAAGTTTCATAGGCTGGATTTCAATATCAAATTCTTGAATAATGGCGACCCACTTGCCTCTTCTCTCCCCTAGTTCATTTTGCATGAGGAGGGTTTTCACGGCTGCATTCGGTACGATTGGATAAACTTTGGCCCTCAAAAGGTAATGTCTGAATTTTTTGATGGCTTCTACCAACACATAGGCTTGTTTTTCAATATTAGGGTATTTGAGTTTTGCATCCTTCAACGGGGTGCTCATGAATGCAATCGGGTTCTCGTCTCTCTCTTCACTCCTTTGTGTGAGGATAGCTGGACAAGTATATTAAGAGGCAAATGAATATAGATAGAAGGGCTTCATGTAGTCAGGACTGATCAGTACTGGAGCCTCTGCGATCGCTGACTTTATTTCCTCGAATGCTCTTCTCGCCGGTACCGTCCATTCTATTTTGGCGTCTTTCTTCAACATCTCATTCAAGGGTCTAACTATCTCGGCAAATCCTGTGATGAATTTTCTGACAAAATTAATCTTGCCAAAGAATGATTTAAGCTCTTTCTTATTGGCTGGCAGGTTGATGGTCGATATAGCCTTTACTCTATTAGGATCAATGGAAATACCTTTCTTTGATATGACATGACCTAGCAACTTTCCTTCTGTCACTCCAAATATGCATTTTTTAGGATTGAGGGAAACACCATATCTTCTACATCTTTGGAAAACCTTTCTTAAATCATCCACATAATCTTCCCTTTTCCTGGAGAAGACTGTAATATCATCCATGTATATGATGATGCATTTCTCTATCAGGTTCTTGAAAGCGATATCCATAGCTCTCTGAAACGTGGCTCTGGCATTGATGCGTCCAAAAGGCATTCTTTTATATGCAAACGTTCCCCACTTGGTAGTGAAAGCGGTCTTCAATCGATCCTCAGGGTCTACCAACACTTGATTATAACCTGAATATCCATCCAGAAATGACATCATTTGTGATCCGTTAACAATTTGCAACACTTCGTCCAATGATGGCAGTGGATAATTATTCTTCTCTGAAGCTCAGTTGAGATTCCTGAAGTCGACACACAGTCTGATCTCTCCGTTCTTTTTCCTGACATGTACTAGGCTGGCGACCCACGTCGAATGTCTTACTGGAAAGATGATTTTGGCTGAGAGCAACTTCTTGACCTCTTGATATATCAATGGTTTCAATAAGGGATTGATCGACCTTTGTCTTTGTCGGAAAGGTTTGCTTCTTGGTTTCAAAGGGATTGTATGAGTGATGATTGCGGTGTCATAAGTTTTGAGATCTTCATAGCTCCAAGCAATGACATCTGGGAAATCTCTCACATTTTTCAAGATACCATCCCTCTCTTGCGAAGTACAGGTCTTTCCGATGAATACATTTTTGGTTTGTTTGTCATCACCAACATTGATGGTGTCACACACATTTCCTTCCATGCTATGACTTTTCACCTCCCTCCGTTTGTCCAGATCAAAGATTCTTTCTAGCTCCACCATTCCCTTTGGGATAGTGTTTGTTTTTAGATTCAAGACTCCTTCTGCATCCAGTTCTGCTCCTTCTACTTCTTTCTCATCGATGATTTGAGCTAAGAAGACATCTGTGTTGGTCAAGAAATCCAATATGTGCTTGTCGTCTTCAAAGACCTGAAAGTTGGTGATGTTGTTCTGGATTGAAGGTACTGGGGTCAACTCCACTGTGAACTTCTTCAGTCCTTCCATAGCCAATGGAACCAAAGAGCTGGCGGCTCAAGCAAGAGAATTGGTTACCTGATTCTGATGTCTGTATATGGACTTCATATTGAAGGCATCAAAACTTTCAATGAGATCCCAAACTCGGTTTCGGTACCTAGTCAGCCATTTGTCATGGCACACATACTGCCTCCTGATTTGTCATACTGCATTCGATCCTCATATAGGTGAAGGTGGGGAACTGTAGAAACAAACATCCATATTCGCACACCCTTTCCCATGCCTCATCTGATACTCTTTTGTTCCTCAGAGTTCTGTCAAACTGACACATGAAATATCCGAAGAATGCATCTTGGACTCTTCTGAAATGCAGTCTGCTGGGTCTCAAAGGCAACTGATCGTAATATTCTCAAACTGGTATAAATGAGCGATCACCCTTGGTAGAAAGACCTGAAAAGTGTCTTAAGTGATGCTGCCAAGTATACCAAATATGAGTTCATGTAAAAAGTCATGGTGGAAGGGATTGCTGCAAGTTGTTCACACAAGGTATCGCTGATGACTTCTCCCCATGATATATGATGTGATTGCCTTATGAACATGATGAACTGGTACATCCATAGCTCAAAGACATTAGAATGCTCGAGACCCATTATCGTGCTGAGAAGGGTTATGGTGTCTCCTATCTCCCATTTGAAATCGCAGCGGTACAACCTAGCCCACCTTGAGAAGGAGGCTCATGACTTTTGGATCCACCTGTTGATATGTCGTTTACAATCTTTTTCCCTTTTCACATAATAATCAGCTGCACTTTCTTTGGAGATTTCCATGTAAACAAGTGCTGGAGGTATTCTGAAGACCTTTTCGATTGTATCTGCATCAAGACGAATTATTGCTTCACCATCATCATTTTTGATGACTCTTGTCTCTTTGTCAAAATGATGGGTGCAGGCGAGAACAAATTCAGGTTCTAGGGCAGCCACTGGGAAGGAAGTTGCATGATGGATATGGCTGTCCAACAGCCGCTGCATGTTATTATCTTGTGGATCTTCCACTCTCTTGACAAATTCTGACATATCCACGTGCCCTATTTCTGTGTCTCTGATACGATCCAAAGGGGAAGAAACTTGAGAAGGTGCAACCTCGTTCTGATACTTGTCATATTTATACTTCTTCTTTTTTGGAACTGGAGATGATGGCAAATCTGACATTGATTGGAAACCTGGAATACTGTGATGAAGACTTAAAAGTGTTAAGGCAACATCATAATCAGCTGCAAATGACATTCTTCCTTCTTCAAATGGGAAAAACTTTGATTCTTGAACTTCACGATTTTGTGAGAGGAAGAGGGGAAATATATGGAAATGGGAAAATCTTGACTTTGACCAATTTCGGATCTTGGGGAAAGTTTTGCAAGTATACAAGTTGGAAAGAACATACATGCAATTGGGGTTTTAAAACCCGAATGCAAGTACACTTGTAAATTTACAAATGGAGAAATGGATGGAAAATGAGAATTTGACTTGCGGAAAATGATGGAAATGGAAAGTATGGCTAAGGGAAACATGAATGGATAGAAATGGGAAAATCCGGGAATGTCATTGTCATGAAAATGGGAAGAACTTTTCAACATGTAATCCGGTTTTTAAAACCCAATTTTCAAAAGGAGGGTATTTCACATCTTTTCAACTTGGAATTTCAACCAAAAATGGTTAAATTCCTTAACCGTAAAGGAAGAACAAAAATTTCCAGCCAACTTGTAATCGGGATTTAAAATCCCGAATACAAGTAAAGAGGGAAAATGGGGAAGATTGAATTGCATACCAAAGGGAAAATCTCTCACAAAAAAAACCGATTTTTGGGGGAAGAACAACATATTTACAAAAATGAAACTGGAAAGGAAAACTAAGAAAACAAGAAAATAATAAAATGAAACAAGAAAGAAAGGAAAACATACCTTGAATGAAACTGAAAATGCTTCTCCAAAAATGCAATCAATCTTGGAATGAAGAAGAATAGCTCTTAAGTAAACACATACCGCAATCCCCAAACCCTAGCCACGTTTTTGTAAAAATGCCCAAAACTGAAAAATGTGGCAGCAAATGCATGAGAAATGGCATGGAAAATGTTTGAACTTCCCTCAACCCTCAACGCCTTACCACTCCAAGCCCAAACGATTCATACCATTGAAGATTCGTGGCATTCCAAATGGCAAAAAACGTGGTTGCTGTTATAAAGCTAAAAACTAGCAATCACAACCTCCATGTGGCATGAAAGGTGTCCAATCATGCATGAAAATAGAGAGGAATCCTAAACGCCTTCCTCCTCCAACAAATTCTCCACAAAATTCGCTTTGAAATGTTCAACAAAAACGTTTTTCTTGCAAATCGGGTTTTTGGAGACAAATAGCAAGTTCGAATTTGCATGAACTTGTGAAAATCGGGTTTTTTAGAAGATATAACAAGTTTTAATTTTCACTTTTTCCTCAACAAAGCCAAAATCGGGTTTTTTGGAACAAATTGCAAGTTTAACATGTCAAAAATGCATTTTATAAGCAAAATCGGGATTTTGGAGACAAAGTGCAAGTTTTAAATTGTCACTTTTTCATTTACAAGGCAAAATCGGGATTTTTTGACCAAATAGCAAGTTTAAAATGTCAAAAATGCACTTTATGAGCAAAATCGGGTTTTTTGAGACAAAGTGCAAGTTAAAATTGTCACTTTTTCATTTACAAGGCAAAATCGGGATTTTTTGAGAGAGATGCAAGTTTAAAATTACTTGTAAAGGGGAAATAAAACCCCTATAACAAGTTATAATTTACTTGCACACATGTAATAGGGGTTTAAAACCCCTATTACATGTAAAAACCATTAAAGTAGGGGTTTTTGGAAAGAACTACAAGTTTACTTGTAACTTAACCAAAAAATCCCTATTTTAATTAAAAAAGCGAAAAAAGCCAAAAAACAATAAAGGGGAAATTTAAAACAAATTACAAGTTGTCATTTTTTTTTAATAAAGTGCACATGTAATAAGCTAAAAATTTCCCTACAAAGACCAAAACAATGGAAATCATTAAAACTTGTAGTTCAAGGAAACTTCTCCACCTGCAATCGGGATTTTAAAACCTGAAATTGAAGGAAAGACATAGCAAACAAACCCAGAATGCGACGAAATTCGAAACGTAGTTCGAGGATGGACTGAGGATTAAGCCAGTCCAAGGATTAGTCAAAATTCTGCCTCGGGAAGCGTGCCATAGAGTAAAATTTTCATTTTTCACAAAAAAATTATGTAATGGTCCTTCATTTTTGGAAACAAAAATGAGGACAACAAGACTGATCATACTCTTGCCAAGACTAGCTTGAAGAGGCCTTCTAGTGGCTTCACAAAACTGGCTGGTCCACATCCTTTCATGCCAATGCCACCACCTTCTGAAGGAAAGGATGTTGTGGTTACGCAACTCTTGCCAAGAGTAGCTTGAAGAGGCCTTCTAGTAGCTTCACAAAACCGGCTGGTCCACATCCTTTCATGCCAATGCCACCACCTTCTGAACCAATGGATGTTGTGGTTACACGAAAAAGAGGCCCATTGGATAGGGCTAAAAAAAATGAAATCAGAGAGATTGCAAATCATTGCGATGCTCGTTGCATTTATGGCAGTGGGCTTCCTGTCGATAGTGTTAGATCACCTTATTTGGTGGGAGATGGTGAATATCCTTTGCAATATACTTTCTGATTATGTTACTTTTTGGGTATGAAAAGGTGTGAACCATCTTATTGGTGAAGGAGAAAGCTTCGGTAGAGACACAATTGAGAGTGATCAAAGATACACGGTTAGAAACACTTGTGTCCATCATTTTTGATGGATGGAAAGATTGCAAAAATAGGCCATTGATCAATGTTATGGTAGTGTCCCCTGAGGGGCGATGTTTTTGAAGGCAATGGATTGTGAGGGGCAAGTGAAAGGTACAAGTTTCATTGCCAATATCCTCATAGAATCCATTGACATGGTGGGGCCTCAAAATGTTGTCCAAGTCATAACAGACAATGCTAAAAATTGTAGGGTAGTTGGGTCTATAGTGGAGGCTACATATAATCACATTTTTTGGACATGATGTGCAATCCACTCACTCAGTTTAATCATGCAAAAGATTGGCACACAAATTGATTGGGTCAAACAAGCTTACATGGAGGCTAAAGAGTTTCAAATGTTTGTGACTAATCATCACATGTCACAAGCCACATTCTAGACCTTCTCCAAGTTGGAGTTATTGAAGGTAATTCAAATTTTATTTTTTAATTTTTATAGTTGATATATGATGTGTATTTTTTTTATGTCATGTTACGTTGCCGAAACATGATTTGCATCTCACACACTTGCCTTAAGACTTGTGAAGCTGCGAGAGACCTAGAGGGCTATGGTTATCAAGACCTTGTGGAGTGTCTGTGTTGACGTGTATTTTGTACACTATCAAACACAGAATAAAATACCCAAGGGTACCTTATCCTCTCTTGAGTAAAGCCTCTGAATGCTGAAGATATCGCGAAAAGGATCAATCAGGGTGACTTCAAGGTTCTTCGCTGTAGGATCTCTACGTGTGGATAAGCACCAGTGGTCGTTGTGAATGCTGTTTCTTCAAGGGGTCTTACGCACTTTGAAAGCTGGTCTGTGTTGCTCTCACTCGACTGCAGGAACAGGATTTTTCCTAATACTAACAAATTCTCAAAAAAAAATCAAAAGATAGGGTTTTCAAGAGATGAATTCTAATCTAATCCTAAGAATGACTCAATGTAGGCTAGACTTGGTAAGATTCTACCAATTTCAATATTGCCAAGGAATTACAACTCTACTGGAATTGATGCGATCTTCTAAGGTGATTAGTGATTTTCAAATCATCAAGAATTATAGATACTACCATAAAGATACATATCAATAGTTCAATAATGATTGAAGGTTGAAGCAATCTAAATATCTCCAGTTGACCACACAAGGCGTCCTTACAATCAATAGGAAGCTAGTGGTTTGGATACGAATCTCACCAAAGATCAAGCACAACACTTAGTCCTTCAAACTTAAATACTACTTCGATTGAGAATGATTCAAGAAGATAAACAACCATGAAGATAGCCACAAGAATTGCAATAAAACACCATAACTTCAATATTTTATTGATCTCCAAGCCAAAATAGACAACAATTTTTCGAAATTCTCTCTTCACTACTCAATCTTGCTACAAAATAACTTTCTCTCTAAGCTCTCTAATCTCTTTCTCTAAAATCTAATCTGATCTAATCTTCTAATGACAAAATGAAAATGAGTGAGGGTATATGTAGCATCCTCAATTACAATGAACGGCCCAGATCGAAAGAAGATCAATGGCTGAGATTCTGACACCTAAACCCTAATTAGGGTTTGTTACAAAAAGTTCCCTTTTTAGATGAACATTATTAAATGCATAGCCAAATATCTTATTGGCACAAAAGTCGAGGAAACATGGACCAATGATAATTAAGATGCCACATCATTCTATAACAACCTTTCTTCTAGAACCTTGTTCCCTTTCCAATGCTCTTTCTTAGCATATGCAACGAATCTGGACACAATTCCTTCAACCTTAGCAATGGGAATCTCAGGAAGGTTCTTCATTCGTTCCTCCAAGTGAATAACCTGATCAAAGGCAGTGAAAAGAGCCGCTTACCATCCAGGTTCGAGTTCTTTGATCTTCTCAATCAGGAGCATAGTAGTGAACATTAGATCCCGTTGCTCATCTGTGATGACATTCTCATCTTTGCAAAAGATGACCTTGATTCTATCTTCCAACTCTTGGATGTCCACATCTGTCTCAATCTCGATTCGTCGGCCAAGGATGGTACACAATACTTCAAACACTTTATCCTGAATTGGATGGATGACACCTTCAACTTGACTGCATTTGGTGTTGATGTCTTCGAAAAGAACCTCTTTCATCTGGAGTAGAGTTGACCACTGAAGTAGGTTATGAGTTCCTCCATCCATTATCTTTTCCTGTGCTAGGATCTTCCTTGGTGTTTGCCTGATTACTTGCAGAACGGGAATGATAACATCTCTAGTGTGAGCGAAAGTGGCTATAGTTATCATTAGATTGTGGACGATCTCAAGGACCTGGATAGCTTGATGGATTGTCTTCATCATTCTTGTTGCAAATTCAACAACTACCATGTGGGATTTGTCAATCCAAGAGCTCATAAGCTGAACCAAGCTCTTGACTCTTTCTGCTTCGCCAACCGATTCGAGGGGAAGTGCTTGCAAAGGAGATACTGCTGGATCCTGACGTCTCAAGGGCTGATTGAGATGACTAAAATAGCCTCCCCAAGCACCGACCTCTTTCTCAAGCTTCCTATTCTTTTCCATTTCTTCTTTAAGTTTGCCCTTAAGTGCTTCAAATGAATCGGTTGCCTCATCCATCGCCTGTTCAGAAGTGAGTGGACCAAGCTCAAATGTTTCTACATCATACTCATCTGCAAGAATTTCACCTTCATACTTGTCCACTACAGGTGTAGCTATCTGCAATTTCCTGGATCCTGTCTCATCCCTGATCACCTTGGACATCTTGGTGGCCTTCTTCTTTTCCGTTACTTCTCGAGAATTTCCTATAAGGCTTTCCAAATCAATCACATCCTCTTCTTCTTCAATCACAATCACCCTTGTCAGTCTCTCCTTCAACCAATCTGGGATGGCGGATCTTGTCTCTCTAACTTGTATTTCTTTAAGTAAGGGTTCATCTTCTCGGAGAGGAGATGTCGCTTCATCATCATTTCCCTGATCCTCCTGTAGCTCATCAATTTGTAGAGGTTGACTTGATGAATGTTGAGGTGTTTGTCCCTTCTCTGGCTTATCATTCTGTACCATGGATTCCATAGATTCATTAATCTCAGGTACTATCTTCTCTTGACCTTCATCTTGACTTGCCGTCTTTCCATGTCGAGAAGATGTGCCTGATGGGCGATCTCGATTGGCCTCTTGCTTCTTCTTAGAAGATTCTCTTTTCTCAGGTCTTTCTTTCCTCTTGGCGCCTCTAGGATGAGAGGTGTCTTCACTTGCGCTTGCTCCTCCTTCTTCTAGCCTTTCTTCCAAAGTAAAAGTCATTGGTATGTTCTGCTCTCTTAACTTCTGATGTTGTACATCCACCCATCTGCGAGTACATGACAAAACAGGAGCCATCAAAGCTCTCAAGTCCAAAATCTCAGGCTCGTTCCAATCTATCTTCACTCTCTTATCTTCTTTGTCATAGGATGACTGGAGGCATCTGCCGTTGTCCTGGGCTTGATCGGCTACTCTGTAAACTTTGCATTTTCTGATGAAATCTAAAGGCAATCTGGAATGCATCTTCCTTTTAACTTCTAAATCATTTGAGAGATTCATCCAAAAGTCTTCCACCTGAAACTCATGTCCGTACTTCCTAGCAACTGTCTCCTCCATATAACCATACGGATCAAAATTCTCCCATAGGGCAAAGAAGGTGAATGAATACAAGGCTAATTCCTTCTCTGCATCCTCTGAAGCTTGAGTATTAGGACATACTTCAACTGAATTCCCCAATATGATAGGTACGGGCACTCCATTTCCATGCTTGTGTCTGGATACCTTTGCACAAGCTACCAATTGTCTGGTTACCTCAAGTAGCACTATTCTATTTGTCGGATATCTCGGCAACATGTAAGGAGGTGAAGGACATCCCTGAACTCTGATGTATGTAAACTTTTGAAACTGGATGAACCATGCACCATACCTCTTCACAAGCTCTTGTGGATCTAGAGATAGTCGATTGTGAATCCCGCCTTGCAATATCCTAGTGATGTTCATCGTGAAGGTATCATTGACTAACTTGTAGTCACTTCCAGGTGGATGATGCAGATGAACATAAGAGTCACAAACTCTCACCTCTCCAGGTCCTCTTCCGATCACTCCTCTGTGAGGTAGCCCTGCATACTCGAAACTCTTGATCAAGGCATATATGACGTATGAGCTCATGTGGAACGACTTGGTAGGCCTTAGTCTTCTCAACTGCACATCCAGGCTATTGCTAATTATTCTGGCCCAATGAATCGTTCCCTTTCCTTGGACAATCACTTGAATGAAGAAGAACATCCACTTCTCGAAATAGAAGGCTTGAGGAGCCCCCGTAACTCGATTGAGCAAAGTTATCAAATCTCTGTACTCCTCCTGGAAATCAATCCTATGCGGCATATTGGAAATCTTGTTCAGGCGAGGACGACTTTTGAGCAACCAATTCTTGTTGATGAGGTTCAAACAGGTGTCAGGATCATCTTCATACATTGACCTGGCTCCTTCTAAACTTTTGTAAATCATATCTTTATGCTCTGGAAGATGGAGAGCCTCACTTATAGCCTCCTCTGAAAGCTAAGCTAAAGTGTTTCCTTCCTTGGATACGATCGATCTCGATTGTGAGTCATAATGGCGGGCACACTCGATCATCAGCTCATGACAGTGGACTGCTGGGGGGAATCCTGCCGCCTTGATGATGCCACTTTCAATTATTCTCTTCGCGACAGGTGATGGCTTGCCAATGTAGGGGACCTCTCGAAACTTCTTCACACTGAAGTTTCCCAAGTTGGTATCTCCGATATTGCTCCATTTGGACACGATCCTGGTCTCCAATTCTTCGTTCTTCTGATCTTCTTTGATGAGGGCTGGACGACTAGTGGATGCTCCTGCCTTTGGAGTCGCCATCTTGACACCTACACAACTTTTCACAATTAGTAATATATCTTGACGCGTAGAAATATAGAGTGAAAAGGAAGATTTAAGATTTTAATTAGGAAACTTCATGATAAATCTTAAGTTATCATTTCCTAATTAATTACACAATACTTAGATTTTTCAAAACAAATGTTCAAAATTCAAATCTTCAACAATGGTGTTAAGATGATTTCGCCATACCTTCTCTTGAGTATTAAACTCTAAGAAATGATGCAAAAATAGATGAATTTCGCTAGGCAAAATGTAGATCAAAGTTCTCCCTTGGATAAAATGCGCCTCCTTCTTCTTCAAAAGAATCAACTCCACTTCCTTCTAGTCTCCAACACTTGAAATAAATTTGCTCCAAGCAAACCAGATTTCGTACCTCCAATTAGCTCTCCAAATTCGCTCTCAAGGCAATGATTGAATGATTTGAATTGTGAAAAAACACCTCCAATATATAGAGCGCTCACCCCTTTGCTCCCTCTAGGCCGACTTGCAAAAAAGAGGTTTAAAATAAATAAAATTCCAAAAAAAAGGAGGCCGACTTGGCAAAATAAATGAAAATAAGGCCTTGTGCACTTTATATTTAATTTTAATTTAATAAAAATTAATTTTAAATGCCTCCAAGATAGAAGTTCGATTTTTTAGGCTTAAAATTAATTTATTAAATGCCAAAATTTAATGTCAATTTAATCTTAATTTTCCACATGCCTCAAAATTAGCAATTTTGGCGATCTAATGCAATTTGGAGAATATTAATTTTTAAAACAAGGCTTAATGAGATTTCATGAGGATTTCGCCCTGGACCTTCTCTGAGGGTCAGGAGCGATTTTTGCAAATTGGGCTTCATTCTTCATCATTTTTCATTAAAACTTTATTCATCATTTGGCAATGTCCTTCCTTAATCCACTCCAACCAAATTCGCTTTGTTGTTGCAAGGTAAAATGAGGATTTTCAACAATATCGCTATGGGCCCTCTCTGAGGGTCAGGAGCGATTTTTCGCTGTGGGCCCTCTTTGAGGGTCAGGAGCGATTTTTCATTTTCTGACCAAGATCATCAAGTTTCAAAGGCAAAATAATATTCATCATGTTCTTGGAGGTCTCTTCTCCTTGTCCTAACCTTGCCTTAGCACCATTTTGGAGAAAACATGCCTTTTTTGAAAATCTCGCTGTGGGCCTTCAGTGAGGGTCAGGAGCGACTTTTGGGTTTTAGGCAAATTCCTTTATCTTTTAATCTTCAAATCACCTCCAAGGCATAACACATCACGTTCTCCTCCTGTCCAAGCAAGATTTTATCTCAATTCTTCAAACCAAGGAGAGAAAACTGGAAAATCGCTATGGGCCCTCTCTGAGGGTCCGGAGCGAATTTTGTAATTGCCTTCAAAATTTTGATTCTCAACGATTTCTTTTCACTTCAAGGCTTTTCAAACATCGTTTCAAACCCATGCCTAACCTTAGCCTTCCTCAAACTTGGATGAAAAATTCCCATTTTAGGTTTCTTGCTATGGGCCCTCTCTGAGGGTCCGGAGCGATTTTTCACTGTGGGCCTTTAGTGAGGGTCAGGAGCGATTTTTTCATTTTGGGTTGATTTCTTCTTGTGTTGATCCTCCAAATTATATTCAACGGATAGAACATGCTTTCCTTCATCCCTTCCAATCATAAAATCACTTTGATCTTGCAAGAATAATGCATATTTGAAAATCTCGCTGTGGACCCTCTCTGAGGGTCAGGAGCGATTTTTGCTACCTGGACCAAAATGTTTCACTTTTCATCTAAAAATCACTTTGCCAAGGGAGATATCGTCTTGTTCTTTGCTATGAATAAAAATTCATGTCCAAGAAAGGTCCAAAAATGTGCACACAAAGAAAATCGCTGTGGGCCCTCTCTGAGGGTCAGGAGCGATTTTTCCTTTCCTGGGCAAAAATCCTTCAATTTATCATCTTTGATCAAGTCTAGATACCTCATTATGTTCATTCTATCCTTCATCATGCTCTTGACCTCTCAAATCAACCAAATAAGGCTAGCAATGACTCTTATAAGATTTCTCGCTGTGGGCCCTCTCTGAGGGTCAGGAGCAATTTTTCTGTTTTCAACAACGTCCTTCATCATTTCTAGCCAAAACTTCCTCAGGTGGGTGGAGAAAGTCATTTATTTTCCATTTATGATCAAAACTTGGTCTCTTTTCATTGCAAAATGAAGGAAATCAAAATCTCGCTGTGGGCCCTCTCTGAGGGTCAGGAGCGATTTTTTCCTTAGTTTCCAAAGTTCACCATCTTTCACGTCTTCAACCTTCCAGAGCATTAAGTCATGTTCAATCATCCTTCCAGGAGACCCTGTGCAAAGCAATTTAGAAAAGTCAGTGACAAATATGACTTAAACAACATTTTCGTCCTGGGCCTTCACTGAGGGTCAGGAGCGATTTTACCCCTTTTGGCCAAATTGCTTCAAATTTAAGTCTCAAATTGCTTCACAAGGCAAAGTTGGGTCATTTTCAAGGTCAGGAACCAGTTAGCAAAAAACAAGAAATTGTACTCCGGATAAATTTTGCCCTGGGCCCTCTCTGAGGGTCAGGAGCGATTCGTCTGTTTCAGGCATCATCTTGCTTCAAAAGTTTGATCAAAACTCACCTAGGCAAGGACACACAATTTCACCTTCAAAAATGCTAACACTTAGTCAAAATTGGATTTTACCCTAAAAACCTTTATTAGACCTAACCTAAGACCTATTTGACTTTCCTGCAAGACTTACCTAATTTCCACCATCTCAATTCTTCGGGAGGACACTTAACAATTCTCCAAAATTTGACTGGACTTAGCTTGAATGACATCCAAAAGAACCCCTAAGGTTTAGCCCTAGTCCAGACAGACAACTCACTCACTCAAAACCCTAAAAGCAGAGAGAAGAACAAGCAAAACAAAAGCGAAAAAGAGGGGGTCCCCATTCTAATGGGGTGATGTGTGAAATGGTCACAACAGTCTGGAAGCAGTCAAACACAAAAAGAGCCCAAAAAGTAAGAGAATTGGTCCTTGATGATGAGTGGTGGGATCATATGGAATATGTTTTGAGTTTCATCGAGCCTATCACAAGCCTGATTAGGTATGTTGATCTTGATCGCCCATGTTTGGGTGAACTTTATGGTGGCATGAACTCCACGGTGGGAAAATAAGAGCAATAATAGAGACCAAGGAACATGACCCAACAAAAACATTTTTCAAAATTGTGCAAAAAATTATTGTTGACTGTTGGAACAAGATGGCCACCTCCTCACAGTTCTTAGTATTTGCTATGATGCCAAAGTTTTATAGCAAAGAGATACTTGCATTGCCAAGGAATTTGCCACCATATAAAGATGCGGAGGTTGCTACTGGCTATAAGGCTGCATTTAGAAAAATATATTCAGATGATGAAACTTCAAATATTGTCTTGAGTGAGTTTCGCCAATTCATATCATCAAAATATCATGATACTACCGCTCTTCATGCCAAATATAGGATGGATGCTAATGATTGGTGGTATGCACATGGTCAAGGCTCCATTTTCTTGCAGCCTCTTGCAATTAAAATTCTCTCCCAAGTATGTATCTTTTTATTTTTTTAATTTTTTGTCATTTTTCGTTCAACGGTATTATATTAAAATATTTTTCTTTTATAATTTATGTTTTAAGTTTTTAACTAAAGGTATTCAAACTCAACAGGTTGCAAGTTCTTCTTTAGCTAAGCGGAATTGGAGTACATACTCCATCCACTCGGTCAAGCACAATCTTTTGGGTGCAAAAAAAGTAGAGGATTTGGTTTACATACATTCCAACCTTTGTCTATTGTCACATAAGAAACCTGAGTACAATGAGGGTGTGACAAGGAATTGGGATCTAACCCTTGAGTGTGCTGATTTAGATGCTACAGTTGCACAATGTGCCCAAGTCTCTTTAGATGAGGCAGCTGTTGCGCTTGACACAGATGTAGCTAGTGGGAGTGGCAATCTAATGGATTGTGGTTCAAATGATATTGAACCAAATGTTGACCATGATGTGTTTGATGAAGATGAATATGGATATTAAATATGGGCCATGGCTTGTAATTTGAATTTTCATTGTGTCATGACATTTTGAGACTTGAATATTATCTTTTTTGCAAATTATGAATATGATGTTATGAGGTAGTTAAAATTTTTATTTATTGGCAATCATGGATTTATAAGTATCACTCTTCTTATATTTATACAATTTGTATTTTATAATTTTGATGTTTGAACATATATATAATATATATGTATATGTGTGTGTGTGTGTGTGTGGACATACCCGTACCCGTACCCAAGGATTTTTTTTTTTTTTGCTGTACCTGCGAATCCGTTCCAGTACACAAATTAGCAACTTAGGTTTTTTCCTTTAGCTTGTTGAGGCTTAAAGCCTTATTTTGCATACTAACAGAAAGTATATCCACTTTTTAACACTTGTTATTGCATTCATTACATAATTTTGAAATATCACTTTGGTTGTATCTGAAGAGTTGATATTTGTCACTATCTCCATTGCATACTGATCAGAAATCCATCTTTCAAGTTTTGACTTCATGTTCCAACATTAATAAAAATCCTTGTAATAATTCCATAACTTTAATTTCCCACTTGCCATCCCACCTCATTCATGGTGCCATCTGTGTCAGGTCAACCCCCCAAAGGCTTGAAATTCACCATCATGGAAGTATACTTTAATTTCCTAGGCTTGCCAATCCTGGGAAAGTGTGTTTTATAGAGGAGTCATTTATCATACTCTTTTTAAGTGTCATTTAGGTCTAAAGTGTTGCCCATATGCGAGTCTTTCTTAGCTGAGCAGAACTTGTTTACCTGCAGGGAAAAATACACCCTGCTTGAATTGTGAATAAGTTCGGTATGGATTTTCTAATTTGTAGTTAGGGCAGATGACATCATGGTAACTCAAATATAATATGGCATAAATAAAATCTCAACAATTATGTGACGATCCATAAATTTATTTTATATCATCTATATCATAAACAAGCTCAACTGTGAAAAAATAGCATAATTGAGTCTCGTATGCATATCTAAGCTCTCAAACAAGTCCATCAAATGTCTAGCCATAACATGTGTTTACAATGCACATGCCTGCTACTGTGAAATCCTAATAAACAACTTATTTTAACACAAATTTAACCAATTGTATGAAGTAGCAACATACAGTTTAGAAATGCACTGAAATGGATGCCCCAAAATGGGGTGCTACAAAAGTGGAAAACCATGTTTTCAGAATTTTCAAAATAGATGACAATATTCAAGCAATATACTAGACTGGTTCCCACAAAAGCATTCTCAAAAAGAATGGAAGACATTGTTTTATTAGGCAAAAATTTGCTATAAAAAGAAAAGACCATTAGAATTTTCAGTTTCTTTTTATCAAGTTTGGATGATTTGTGTTTCTGTCTTAGCTTCCAAAGAGATGTTGAAGCGTAGTATACTCATTTGCAATACTAGTTGTTTTTTCTTGTATAATCCACGTTACTTCATTGCCATTTGAAAATTCTATCTGCATAGTCAAGTAAACGAAGCACCCTTAAAGAATTTTATAGATTGTCATCTTTCATGATCTTGAATTCAGTGAGCATGGTTTTGAGTTTTGACATTATTGGTGCCTCTCCAAAAGTTGGCATTTCAAAGGGCAATACTTTTATAAATTGAATAATATCAATATGTAAATTTTGTGTTTCTTTGTCATTTTTTCTATGCAAGTGACATTCTAATTCCTGATGCTTTCTTTCTATATGGAATTTCATTGTTTCATTTGACTCTCTTGTTGAGTAAAGACATGCATCTTTGATTGGTGTAGAGAACAAAGATAACTCCAACTTAACAACAGGGATGCAAAGAAAGTCTCTCTCTAAGGAATCTAGAAAAGCTAACATTTGTGCTGAGCTGTAAGAGGTGAGGTGTCAGCCTCTTTGTGGAAATGCCATAATTAAGTTTGACTGGAAAGCCAATAACAATGAGCCAAGTTATATGACAAAGCAGTTTTCTGTTGTCGTGAATCATCAAGTGTCCCCCAAGAGAGGTTTTCCCAAAGAAACAGTTAAAATCAACTTAGATCCATTGCTAAAAAGTCCTGCCAATGAAATATTGGCATGATTAGGAGTATTATCTGTAGTACACAACCTGAAAGAAGAACCATGACATCGGCATCCAAAGTCTCGTTTTGATGGCAAATCCTTAATGAAGTATCAACTACATCAAAACTTTGTGTTTGAAAGGAGATTGTGCCTTTTTAAATAGACTGACAACTTCTTTATCATCACACTTGAAGGTCCTTCATTCTCCAGCTTTTGTTCAACCTTGCTCGCGTGCCTCACTAATTCATGAAAATACTTTATAACATATCATTGAAGGCCTTTTTTATAGTTTCTTTTCTAGTCTCTTGAAATGGGAAATGTCCCTTGTGTTTAAGATTCAAATATCCAGTATAGATAAATATTGCAAAGTATTAACGTAAATCACATGCACTGATGCACATGATATATGAGGGTGAAATGCCCTAGTTTGTAAGGTAGGGTTATACCATACATTGTTCTTTAAGGAAGGAATCACTTAAGATAATTTTTCGTTATGAGATCCAAACTTGCTTCCCTACTTTATCTATACTACTAAATAGAACCGATCTATGATCCATGATCCTTGGTTTATAATGACCAATGACTGTATATGTAACCACTCTCATAAAGTAGGGGAGGGTAAACCCTTTACACATCAGGGCAACAAATGACCAATATGACCTATTTCAAAATTTACCTGTTTGATCCATCACAAAAGCTATGTATTAGGTCCATCCTATCTGCTAATTACTTTATGCGCCACAAGATGGCTACTCTATAACATTATATATGATGTACATCATAAATTCTTGTTCTTAGGTGTATAACATTCTAACTTACATCTCATCACTTTGTGGTTACTTTTGAAAGGGGAAATCTTCAGATGTTATCCTACAAAGGTCTTGTTAGACTTGCTAAATTACTCTCTTGCCAAAATTAGTATTAAAAGATTTGGCACAAAAGATCAGAAATGGTGTAATAGGCTCATTTCAATTAATTAACTTTTGAAAAAGGTTACACGAGCTGCTACATAGACCATATTCTTTAGACTGTGGAGATCCTAAAAGGGTAAAATAGTGTTACTGATGATGTCCTACAACCCAAACGAGTCTATGATTACATGAATATGCTGAGCACTCTTAATTTATCGATTTAATAAAACATGCCATGATGAATCCCCTAAACTGCTTTAACTTCTGATTCTCCGGTAAAGTATTCTTATTGAACCTTTATGTTTATGACTCCCAACCTCAGCTGATCTATTGACAAACTGCAAAAAAATTGAAGTCACTAGTGGGGTCCCCTTCACCCTACTATGTTTTTACCCCAATGAAAACTTTTGAGCACCTTTTCATATTTTTTATAGATTGCTTATGAGGGGCAAAGATAAGATGAATAATAGATGTGCCTTGCTGATAGGATTAGTATGTCTTTGCCCTAGAATAAAGGAAAACTTAAAATAGCTGGTTAGTATTTTAGCTTTCTATAGAGATGTACTTGTACATATAAGAAGCTTGGAGAACCAATAATTAATAATTGATTGCTAATTCTTTTGGTTTTCTTATTACTACAGGTAGTAATTGTTCCAATATGGAAGAAGCCCGATGAGAAAAGAGGAATATTAGAGGTAGCATCTATCCTAGAAAACATTCTTAAGGAAGCTAGCATTCGGGTTAAATTAGATGACTCAGACCAAAAGACTCCAGGATGGAAGTTCAACTTTTGGGAAATGAAGGTGTGTTTATTTTTTTCATGTATTAGCATGTTGTTCTATTTGGAAACATGTCCATGTTTGGGACTTACATGTTCAGGTACTAGAATAATTACTAATTTTATATAGCAGGAGGTAAGTTTGAGTTCTTGCATGATACCATCTATGTGTTTAAATTTGCAATGTTACACTATTGCTTGGAATAAAAAATATTTTTCTCATTCCATGCCGAATTTTTGATTGGCTTGTAGGGGGTGCCTTTAAGGATTGAAATTGGTCCACGTGACCTCTCAAACAAGACGGTGGTTGTTTCAAGGCGAGATGTTCCAGGAAAACATGGCAAAGCTTATGGAATATCCATGGAGTCATCATTTATAAAAGCATATGTAAAAGAAAAACTGGAAGAAATACAATCAGCTCTTTTGGCAAGGGCTATAGCATTCCGTGACAGGTACTCACTGATTTGTGATAGGCATTCACATATATGTTTTAACAAATTTTTCTGTCTTAATGGATGTTGGATAGACTTGACATGCTGATTGTCTGCAAATAGAATGAGCTTATGCTCCTGTAGACGCACAACCAATGAATGTGTATACAAATCTTTTTTATTATATTCAGTGAAGTGTAAACTAAAAGAGGCCAAATGAGTATGGAGTAAACCTGGAAAATGATGAGCTTTGTACAATTGACCAAGGTTCCATTCTCACAGGCTTGTAGGCACCTCCAAGTGGCAATGTGAATTCTTGGAGGAAGGGGTTGAACTTGTCAAAATGAGGCACCAGGGTGTGCCTTAGTATTATTAACCCAAGTTCACTCCCACACCTAATGTCTATCCTAATTTTTGGAAGCTCAAGATGGAGCATCATTTGTGGTAATGTTGTCTCTTGGGCCCTTAGTTGGTCCCAATGGTGATCGTTCACTTTGGGTTGGTTTGTCATTTTGGTTTTCTGACCCATATGCAGGTCTATTTTTCTCTAGTTTTTAGTGGTTTGTTTAGATTATATGCTAGAATTTTGCAGCTGTAACTATGTTAAAACATTATGAACTATGTTACAACAAGTTTTTGGGATAGCAGGGGATGGGAGACCTTTTCTAAGGGGATGGTAGGGGATAGCAATTGAAAAATATAGGAAATGTTAATTATTCATAGCTAAGGCATTGATCATATACATTGTAGAACCATATCATGAAACATTAGAGCTGAATTGAGAATTCACATGGGTTGACATACAAATTAATGAACTTTCAATGTCTAATTGTTTCAAATTGACTTTTCATTACTAGTGTGCATATATATATAATACAACAAAATGATAAGGTTAAAAAACTTCAAGTATAGAATGATCACATGTAGACAATCTAAGATCTATTGCAGCTATTCTTTTGCCTCACCTTGACCTTAATCAAAATCAAACTCAAATGTACAACCCGAGTTGGCCTAGTGGTGGAGAACTTGTGCTCTTGAAAGAGAGGTCACAAGTTCAAATCCCATAGAGGGTAAGGTATGTACATCTTATCGGCTTCGGCCTATTACCGATCAAAAAAAAAAAAAATCAAACTCAAATCTAATTGATTGTCAACATTAGGGCCTGCCTCATACAATAGAACACCCGCTGATTCCTCTTGTGCCTCATCAATTTGTGCGGTGTCTTTAGGATCAATGCCCTTCCATAAAGTTGGAGTCTATCAATACTCAGGAGTTTATCGATCTTAAAGTCACAAGGCACTACACACAATCACCAATTTCTTTGTTCATTGAGAGGTAAGGCAATTCCTTTTGATAGTGAATGAAGTTGTATGTGCACCACTTTATCTTTGTAGCAGAGGAATTGACAACCTATGAAGTGAGGTGAATTGCAAGTATCCTTAACTCTGGTGTATCCTTGCCATTCCATATCTACCATCCAATGGTTGCTTTGAGCCATAATGTAGCTCTTTCTACCTTTGCCTCTAGTTTGAATGTTGGACTGCAGAGTTTAGCAAAGCCAAGCCACCATGTTCAAAGTAAAATTGACTTCTTCTCACTTGAATACATCTTTTGAAGGGCTTTCATTAACCTTTCTTTCACTTGTTCATCATTAGAGGCATCATCCCAGTCCTTAGTTTGAGATTTAGAGCAAAGGCTGCCATATGGAGTGGGGTGTTCATTGTGTTCCATTGCCACATCACAATAGTCTTGATATGCTGCTCATATAATACCAAATTAGGATACCTATTTGTTGACGTGTACTTTGTACACTGCCTGACACAGAATAAAATACCCAAGGGTACCTTATCCTCTCTTGAATAAAACCTCTGATTGCTGAAGATATCGCGAAGAAGGATCAATCAGGATGACTCCAAGGTTCTGTAATGTAGGGTCTCTACGTGTGGATAAGCTCTTTGTGGTATGATGTGATTTGCTGGAATCACAAGGGGACTTACATTCAATGATTGAACGTCTGATCTGCTTTGAATATTGCTGGAACACAGGCTCTTGCTAGCTTTGATTTGAAAAAAGGAAAAAAGACGAGGGCGAGGAGAGGATCTAATCCTAATACTAAGAATGTAAGAGCAATGAATGATCTTCGATGAAATTCTAACTAAGTCTCGTTTTGACATCACAGGAACATCTCCACAAGGTTAGTGCGATCTTCGAAGGAAAGGTTTATGATGTTCAAATCATCACTGCAGGCATAGACACCGTCAGGTTGATGCATATCAATGAAGAAGCGACAATTGAAGTTAAGCTTAAGCTGAATGATTCCAGTTGACTACACAAGGCAAGTCTGCAATCAACAAACTGCTAGTAGTATGGATATACGAATTCCACCATCAATCAAGCACATTTCTTCCACTCATTTATTAACATGAAATCAAATATGAGAAGTATAAAGACCATGCAAATTGTCGAATCGACCCATAAATTTCACCATTTCTTCAATGAAGTTACAAGTCTTTTACAACAACATCTTGGCAACAATCTTTGCCTTCTCTCTCTACTCTACTCTAATTGCTATTCTAATACTTCCAACTGCTTACTAACTATTCTAACTCTCTGTAATTGCCTTTACAAAATGAAATGTCAGGGCTTATATAGTGCCCTCAATACAATTCGATGGCTTAGATCAATTCGAGATCAATGGCCAAGATTTTACAATGAAAACCCTAATTAGGGTTTGTTACAACCATTACATAACATTTAATGCTTGACCAATGATAAAATTGTATTGCTTGGACACATGTCCTCTCTAGAAAATTCGACCAATGAATAGCCGGGGTAGGTACATAGAAGTTTGTGCCACCTTCCATGAGTTAGGTACATTGAATCTGGAAATGCTGAGGTGGACCACACTGACTGGATGAGCGATGACTAGGATGCCACCTCGTCCGACACTTGTAACTTAGTAGATATTCAACTTGATGTTGTTGTGAAGCTAGCTTTAATTAATTCATCTGGAACTATCTGCTTCTTCAACGAACCCTTTGCTTTGACTTCTTGTGTCCTTGATTTGCAGGATGATGATGTACCTCGCCTTGGAATGCTGGATTGGAAGAGGTCGCCCTTATCTTGATGATGCTAGATCGAAGAAGGTCGTCCTTGTCAATGCTAGACTGGAGGAGGTCGCCCTTGTCCTTGCCTGATCGTCCTTGATGAGACCGTCCTTGATCTGGCTTGATTTTCCTTGAGAAGAGTCTTTCGACTTGTAGATCTTTCAAGCTTGGGAGTCGCCATCTTGATACCTACACAACATTTCACAATTAATAATATATCTTGAAATCTAAAAATTAAACTTTAAAAGGAAGATTCAAGATTTTAATTTAGGAAACCTCATGATAAATCTTGAGTTATCATTTCCTAATTTAGGATTTTCAAAGCAAAATTTAAATCTTCAAAAATGGTGCCAAGCTGATTACGCCATACCTCCACTTGGGAATTAATTCTAAAAAATGATGCAAAAATAGGAGAATTCGCTAGGCAAAATGTAGATCAAGACTCCCTTTAGCAAAATGCTCCCCCTTTAGCTTGGAAAAGAACTCCATCTTCCACTAGCCTCTTCAAGATTTGGAAATTCGCCTTCAAATGTCTTCAAAAATCTGGAAATTATCCTCCAATCTAGCAAGAAATACGCCTCTCCAATAGTCTTCAAGATGAATTTCGCCTTCCTTAGCTTCTGGATTTCGCTCCTCAAATTGCTCTCCAATTTCGCACTTGAAAGGATGATTGAATGATTTGAATTGTGAAACAAGACCTCCAATATATAGAGCGCTCACCTTCTACATCTCCCATAGGCCGACTTGGTGAAAATAGGCCAAAATAAACAAAAATTAATAAAAGAATAAGGCCGACTTAATTAAGCAATAAAAAGGATAACTCAAGCGCTCTTCTTTTAACTTTAATCTAATAATAATTAATTTTGAAATGCCTCAATTAATTTAAAAAACGATTTTCCAAGGCTCCAAAATTAATTATTAAATGTTATGCGCCTTTCATTAAATGCCAATTTAATTAAAAATTTTTAAAATATTTTGAAGTTTTGGGCGAACTTGGCATCTAGTGCGATTTGCTAAAATAAGGCAAAAAAATAATGAATTTTGATAACTTTCGCTCTGGTCCCTTGGAGAGGGACAGGAGCGCCTTAGCTAATTGCCCTTAAAATTTGTGGTTGTCGCAACTCCATTCCACCTTGAAGCACTTTAAGTATCATTCCAAACTTGTGCCTTGACCTGGATTCGTCCCAATTTGGGGAGGAAGGCTTGTTAATGTGTTTTTCGCCCTGGTCCGTTGGTGAGGGACAGGAGCGCCTAGGCAACTTGGGTTGATTCTCTCCTTTGTAGGCCACTCAAGTTATATTCAACGAATAAAACACACTTCCCTTGACCTCTTCAAATCTTGAAATCACTTAAATCTTTCAAGGATAATGCAAATTTGGAATTCAAGCTCCGGTGCTTCAGTGAGGGACGGGAGCACTTTTTCATTTTTAAGCCAATTCGTCCTTTGCTAGTCTTCCAAATTATCTTCAATGGATGAATCTTACCCTCTTTCATTCATTTCAATCACGCAACTTGCCTTGCCTTTGCAAGAAATTTGTAATTTTAGAAAAGAGGGACGGTCCTTCAGTGAGGGACGGGAGCACTTTTGGAAAAGTGGGACGGTCCTTCAGTGAGGGACGGGAGCACTTTTGACATCTTGGCGTACTCTTTTGTTCTTTAAATCTCTCAATTGCATGCAAGGCATAAAACATCCTTCGTCCTTCCCATCCAAGTCAAGTTTTGCCATAAAATATCAAACAAATAGGAGAAACTTGAAAAAGTGGCACGGTCCTTCAGTGAGGGACGGGAACACTTTTTGTCATTTGGGTTGATTTACTCCTTTGTAGACTGCTTAAATTATATTCAATGGACAAAACATGCCCTCCTTGATCTCTTCCAATCATAAAATTGTCCTGATCCTGCAAGAACAGTGCAAATTTGAAAATCAAGCTCCGGTCCTTCAGTGAGGGACAGGAGCGATTTTTGTCCTCAAGGCCAAATCACTACAATTTTCATCTCAAATTTCCTTTGCTAGGGAAGATTTCACCTTACTTCATGCTATGAATAAAAGTTAATGTCCAAAAAAGGTCTAAAATTGTGCATATAAAGAAAAGCGCTCTGGTCCTTTAGTGAGGGACAGAAGCGAATTTGACCTTCTAGGCAAAAAACTTCATCATTTCATTGTCTTGTCTCGATGCTCTATCATGCTCATTTCGTCCTTCATTGTGTCTTTGATGTTTCAATTTGACCAAACAAGGTCAGGAATGACTCAAATAAGCCATTTCGCCCTGGACCCTTGGTGAGGGAGAGGAGCGATTCGTCTTGGTCCCTTGGGGAGGGACAGGAGCGAAATTCGCTCTGGATCCTCAGTGAAGGACAGGAGCGAAATTTGACTTTTCGAACTCTCTATCAGGATAATTTTTATGGAATATAACATTTAAGTATAAGAAAGACTTATACTTTAAGTTATATTCCATATATAC
This sequence comes from Cryptomeria japonica, assembly GCF_030272615.1. Classification (NCBI taxonomy): domain Eukaryota; kingdom Viridiplantae; phylum Streptophyta; class Pinopsida; order Cupressales; family Cupressaceae; genus Cryptomeria; species Cryptomeria japonica. Next base: position 472,758,907 of record NC_081407.1, on the reverse strand, counting down.
TTTCAGGATGTTTGAGAGTGGTTTCAGACCTCCAGGAGTTATATTGCAAAATCTAGTTTTTTGAGGTTTTTCAGTTTCCAGACTTAGTCAAATTTCAGGATCAGGACATTCCAGACTTAGCCAAATTTCAGGATCAGGACTTTCAGACTTAGCCAAATTTCAGGATCAGGACTTCACTCAAGCCGGACTTGCTATCCTATTGATCTCCCCGACAACACTCAAAAATGCAAAGGCTAACTAACAAAACCCTAAAAGACCAAAAAAACAAACCCTAAAAAGCAAAAAAAAAACCATGGGTCCCCATTTGCAATGGGGCGAGGTGTGAAAACGTCACAACATCTAGCGCCACCTTGAATAAATGTTCCTGAAACATTTCAGAGATAAAGACTCAATCGACACCTAGAACCTCCAGAAAATTCAACCCAACTTATCAGGGGATTAGAAAGTGCACTCAAAGTGGAAGAAGAATCCCTAACCAAATCCAGACACTTAGTCTTTGATTACCCAGGTGTGTGCAAGTGTATTCATTCCGCTCGACAAGACAATTATAACCTTCAGGTTCCCCTGTGATTAGCTACATAGTTTATCTGAACTTCAAAAGCATCCTGGATAGAGCCTCGCTGCCAGTCAGACGTCCATAGTCCCGACGAGGTTATCGCCGCAAGCTCACGAACATTGCTCCATTGCCAGCCAGGCGTCTATAGCCCCGATGGAGTTACTTGCATATTCCCCTTAGCCAATTTTGATATTTCATTTCATTTCATTTTTTTTTTCTTCATTTTTCTCTTTTTTTCCTTTTGATATTGCTTTTTCACTCCGTCAATTCCTTTGGCTCGTAAGCAGTAAAGCTTACTAGGGTTTGAGGATTGCGGTGGCGCTAAAGCCAGATTTTAGATTTTTCACCAATCACAGCTTTGCCTTTAAACCATAATGACTCGGAGTCTATTAATGTGTGAAGATATAGTAATCAACAGATGTCGGCATCAAGACACAGAAAATGATTCCCTTCCAAGTCAAATACAGGTCCTGATCAGATGATAAAGCTGAAGAGGAACAACCTCGGATTCCAAGCACTTCATGAATAGATATCTAAGAAATGAGTCTAACATAAGATCCAGGATGTTGCCAGTGTGTGAGCAACAACACAAACACCTTTCTCACAAAATGGAGGCTCCCACTCAAGACACCTAAACTAAAGCAAACCGACCGACAAACCGACTCAAAGCAAACTAAACTAAAACACACACCAAAAGCAAACTATCTAAAGAAAGCAAACAACTAAACTACCTGAGCCACACTAGATCATGAGTCAAATGACTCAAGGCAAATCAAGAACAAGGCTCAAAAGACCTCTAATCTAAAAACACGAAAAGAAAACCTACTCTAAACCTATATACAAGAGTCCTAGACTCGACACGACTCAAAGAAGCAAAATATATACATGACTTTACATGATTTCTCAGGTTGTGCAACAGGAGCATGGCAAACATGATGGTTCTCAGTCGGGCAAATTCATCCTTAAACACAGAAAGACAAACTCTCACCATGCATTTCTCATACTCAAGCAAGTTTTCACTCAAAATGATCAACTGAGGTAATTCGTTAGGACCATGATCAATCCAGATACAAGTTTTTTTCCCAAAATCCCCATAATCAAAATCATAATAACTTTCAAGGCTAGGATTAAGGAAAGAGACAACCTGCCATGTTTCAGGCTCAGACGGAACTGCATTGTCGGAAGCGAGGTCACCAGCTGCTTTAGGAGGTCGCCATTGATGATGAATCATTCCACGAGCATTCGCAATATGTTGATCTTGATTAAGAAATTCCTCTTGAAACAAGCTCAGTGCCCCTTTGAATAGCTCAAGATTCTCTGTTTTCATTGGGACATCTTGCATAAACCAGGCATCTTCATGAAATTTTGTTAGCGTATCCTCAAAAATGAGAGTCTCCTTGAGGGATTGAACTTCAAACATCTCCTCTAGTCGATCAAAGATAATCTCAGGTGGCCTTTCTTCTTCAAGAATAGCCTCGGGAGGTCGGAGCTGATGATGGATCACATCACTCACAGTAACTTGCTTATCTAGAAAAAAATTTGGCAGTGATTCCATTTGCGTTTCCTCTACAAGATCCTTCAATGCTTCCTCAAATATTACGAGAGTGATGAAATCTTTAAGCGCCCCTTTGAATTGTTCTTCATATCTGGATTCTTCATTCAATATGTCAACTTGATTGTCTTCTTCAATGAGGCCATTTGAAAACTCCTGCAATTCAATCTCAAGGATCTCCTTTTGTAGCATAAACGAGAATTCTTCAAGGGATGAGTCGTCTTCTTTAATTGCTTGTTCAACTCCTAGATCTTCCTCAATTGATTCTTCAACTTTTGTTTCATGGTATTCTTTTTCAGGTGCAAGGCATGGCAAGCTATCTACCGTAGTACATTGTTCCTCAGGTGCACTTGTATCGTCAACGTACAATTGATCCTTCTCACATTCAGATGCTGGAACGATGTCTTGTTCATAGGTTCTCGTAAATTCGGCTGCGAGATGTACACCCCAAGATCTGTTAATAATACACTCTTCCTCGGACAAAATTGGCATTCCAAACTGGTTTCTGACTTGATTGATAGCCATTTCACATATTGAGCAAGTAAATTCTGAGTGAGGTGAGTTGTGAATTCTACACCACAATGGTAGCAATATGTTCTCTAAACGCATTTCACCATCCAAAATGAGTTGACTCTCGATCATCCACATGAAGCTTAGAAGAGGATCTTTGGTTTCTGGGACACTGAAATTGCTTTCTTCTGTTTCTGGCCTTGGGACATCCCAAAAGAAGATTTTTCCTTGCGCTGCCGATTCCATCCTTGATAAGTACTTTAAGCAATGCATTTCATCATGTTCCTTTGTATCGTGGACTCGACACTGCCCTTGTCTTGCAAACTCGGACAATCTTCGTGGATAAAGTTGTGTATCTAATCTCCACCAAAGTTTAGGAAAATCAACTTGTTGCTCCTCGTGAAACTGTTGCCGCTCCATTGAGAAATCTTTTCTTTTTTTGATTTTTGATTTTTTTTTTTTTTTGATTTTCTATTTTTCACTTTTTTTTGTATTTTCTGGTTTTAGAGAGATCTTGACTATCTCAGATTCAACTTGAACGTTCAATTGGTTCCAGCTTGATTCCTTCTTGCGCAAGTCCAACTGACGATCCAATGATCACCTTCCGTCGAGTGTTTGAGAAAAAGCTTTCCACTGATCTTCCTTGGATTCAAGAGTTCGTGTTCGCTGTCAGGCACTCCAAATTCAATTCTGTCGAGCGTGGAGGAGGGTAAAAAGCTCTGGAAAATTTCTTCAAATGTGATGTGACTTGACAAGATCGGACTTTCAAATGCTCAGCCCTCCTTCTAGCGCCAATTCTGTTGATGTGTATTTTGTACACTGCCTGACACAGAATAAAATACCCAAGGGTACCTTATCCTCTCTTGAATAAAGCCTCTGATTGCTGAAGATATCGCGAAGAAGGATCAATCAGGATGACTCCAAGGTTCTGTAATGTAGGGTCTCTACGTGTGGATAAGCTCTTTGTGGTATGATGTGATTTGCTGGAATCACAAGGGGACTTACATTCGATGATTGAACGTCTGATCTGCTTTGAATATTGCTGGAACACAGGCTCTTGCTAGCTTTGATTTGAAAAAAGGAAAAAAGATGAGGGCGAGGAGAGGATCTAATCCTAATACTAAGAATGTAAGAGCAATGAATGATCTTCGATGAAATTCTAACTAAGTCTCGTTTTGACATCACAGGAACATCTCCACAAGGTTAGTGCGATCTTCGAAGGAAAGGTTTATGATGTTCAAATCATCACTGCAGGCATAGACACCATCAGGTTGATGCATATCAATGAAGAAGCGACAATTGAAGTTAAGCTTAAGCTGAATGATTCCAGTTGACTACACAAGGCAAGTCTGCAATCAACAAACTGCTAGTAGTATGGATATACGAATTCCACCATCAATCAAGCACATTTCTTCCACTCATTTATTAACATGAAATCAAATATGAGAAGTATAAAGACCATGCAAATTGTCGAATCGACCCATAAATTTCACCATTTCTTCAATGAAGTTACAAGTCTTTTACAACAACATCTTGGCAACAATCTTTGCCTTCTCTCTCTACTCTACTCTAATTGCTATTCTAATACTTCCAACTGCTTACTAACTATTCTAACTCTCTCTAATTGCCTTTACAAAATGAAATGCCAGGGCTTATGTAGTGCCCTCAATACAATTCGATGGCTTAGATCAATTCGAGATCAATGGCCAAGATTTTACAATGAAAACCCTAATTAGGGTTTGTTACAACCATTACATAACATTTAATGCTTGACCAATGATAAAATTGTATTGCTTGGACACATGTCCTCTCTAGAAAATTCGACCAATGAATAGCCGGGGTAGGTACATAGAAGTTTGTGCCACCTTCCATGAGTTAGGTACATTGAATCTGGAAATGCTGAGGTGGACCACACTGACTGGATGAGCGATGACTAGGATGCCACCTCGTCCGACACTTGTAACTTAGTAGATATTCAACTTGATGTTGTTGAGAAGCTAGCTTTAATTAATTCATTTGGAACTATCTACTTCTTCAACGAACCCTTTGCTCTGACTTCTTGTGTCCTTGATTTGCAAGATGATGATGTACCTCGCCTTTGGAATGCTGGATTGGAAGAGGTCGCCTTTATCTTGATGATGCTGGATCGAAGAAGGTCGTCCTTGTCAATGCTAGACTGGAGGAGGTCGCCCTTGTCCTTGCTTGATCGTCCTTGATGAGACCGTCCTTGATCTGGCTTGATTTTCCTTGAGAAGAGTCTTTCGACTTGTAGATCTTTCGAGCTTGGGAGTTGCCTTCTTGATACCTACACAACATTTCACAATTAATAATATATCTTGAAATCTAAAAATTAAACTTTAAAAGGAAGATTCAAGATTTTAATTTAGGGAACCTCATGATAAATCTTGAGTTATCATTTCCTAATTTAGGATTTTCAAAGCAAAATTTAAATCTTCAAAAATGGTGCCAAGGTGATTACGCCATACCTCCACTTGGGAATTAATTCTAAAAAATGATGCAAAAATAGGAGAATTCGCTAGGCAAAATGTAGATCAAGACTCCCTTTAGCAAAATGCGCCCCCTTTAGCTTGGAAAAGAACTCCATCTTCCACTAGCCTCTTCAAGATCTGGAAATTCGCCTTCAAATGTCTTCAAAAATCTGGAAATTATCCTCCAATCTAGCAAGAAATACGCCTCTCCAATAGCCTTCAAGATGAATTTCGCCTTCCTTAGCTTCTGGATTTCACTCCTCAAATTGCTCTCCAATTTCGCACTTGAAAGGGTGATTGAATGATTTGAATTGTGAAACAACACCTCCAATATATAGAGCGCTCACCTTCTACATCTCCCATAGGCCGACTTGGTGAAAATAGGCCAAAATAAACAAAAATTAATAAAAGATTAAGGCCGACTTAATTAAGCAATAAAAAGGATAACTCAAGCGCTCTTCTTTTAACTTTAATTTGATAATAATTAATTTCGAAATGCCTCAATTAATTAAAAAAACGATTTTCCAAGGCTGCAAAATTAATTATTAAATGTTATGCGCCTTTCATTAAATGTCAATTTAATTAAATTTTTTTAAAATATTTCGAAGTTTTGGGCGAACTTGGCATCTAGTGCGATTTGCTAAAATAAGGCAAAAAAATAATGAATTTTGATAACTTTCGCTCTTGTCCCTTGGAGAGGGACAGGAGTGCCTTAGCTAATTGCCCTTAAAATTTGTGGTTCTCGCAACTCCATTCCACCTTGAAGCACTTTAAGTATCATTCCAAACTTGTGCCTTGACCTGGATTCGTCCCAATTTGGGGCGGAAGGCTTGTTAATGTGTTTTTCGCCCTGGTCCGTTGGTGAGGGATAGGAGCGCCTAGGCAACTTGGGTTGATTCTCTCCTTTGTAGGCCACTCAAGTTATATTCAACGAATAAAACACACTTCCCTTGACCTCTTCAAATCGCGAAATCACTTAAATCTTGCAAGGATAATGCAAATTTGGAATTCAAGCTCCGGTCCTTCAGTGAGGGACGGGAGCACTTTTTCATTTTTAAGCCAATTTGTGCTTTGCTAGTCTTCCAAATTATCTTCAATGGATGAATCTTGCCCTCTTTCATTCATTTCAATCACGCAACTTGCCTTGCCTTTGCAAGAAATTTGTATTTTTCGAAAAGAGGGACGGTCCTTCAGTGAGGGACGGGAGCACTTTTGACATCTTGGCGTACCCTTTTGTTCTTTAAATCTCTCAATTGCGTCCAAGGCATAAAACATCCTTCGTCCTTCCCATCCAAGTCAAGTTTTGCCATAAAATATCAAACAAATAGGAGAAACTTGAAAAAGTGGCACGGTCCTTCAGTGAGGGACGGGAGCACTTTTTGTCATTTGGGTTGATTTACTCCTTTGTAGACTGCTTAAATTATATTCAATGGACAAAACATGCCCTCCTTGATCTCTTCCAATCATAAAATTGTCCTGATCCTGCAAGAACAGTGCAAATTTGAAAATCAAGCTCCGGTCCTTCAGTGAGGGACAGGAGCAATTTTTGTCCTCAAGGTCAAATCACTACAATTTTCATCTCAAATTTCCTTTGCTAGGGAAGATTTCACCTTACTTCATGCTATGAATAAAAGTTAATGTCCAAAAATGGTCTAAAATTGTGCATATAAAGAAAAGCGCTCTGGTCCTTTAGTGAGGGACAGGAGCGAATTTGACCTTCTAGGCAAAAAACTTCATCATTTCATTGTCTTGTCTCGATGCTCTATCATGCTCATTTCGTCCTTCATTGTGTCTTTGATGTTTTAATTTGACCAAACAAGGTCAGGAATGACTCAAATAAGCCATTTCGCCCTGGACCCTTGGTGAGGGACAGGAGCGATTCGTCTTGGTCCCTTGGAGAGGGACAGGAGCGAAATTCGCTCTGGATCCTCAGTGAAGGACAGGAGCGAAATTTGACTTTTCGAACTCTCTATCAGGATAATTTTTATGGAATATAACATTTAAGTATAAGAAAGAAGAAAGATTCTTATGCTTTAAGTTATATTCCATATATACTTTCAGGATGTTTGAGAGTGGTTTCAGACCTCCAGGAGTTATATTGCAAAATCTAGTTTTTTGAGGTTTTTCAGTTTCCAGACTTAGCCAAATTTTAGGATCAGGACATTCCAGACTTAGCCAAATTTCAGGATCAGGACTTTCAGACTTAGCCAAATTTCAGGATCAGGACTTTCAGACTTAGCCAAATTTCAGGATCAGGACTTCACTCAAGCCGGACTTGCTATCCTATTGATCTCCTCGACAACACTCAAAAATGCAAAGGCTAACTAACAAAACCTTAAAAGACCAAAAAAACAAACCCTAAAAAGCAAAAAAAAAAAAACATGGGTCCCCATTTGCAATGGGGCGATTTGTGAAAACGTCACAACACTATTATAAATTGTTTATTTCCTTTGGCCAAATATGCTATCAAACATCTCTATAAAAGTCTAAACCAAAGTAGAATAGTAAGAATCCACTAGACACGTGGATAACATGAACAAGTGCTGGACATAAGGTTTGCTCTACAAAATAACCTCCTAGAAGGCTATATTGGAACTCTAACCAGAAGGCAGATAGTTTATGTACATGATAATATCAGAAGCACAACAAAGAAAAGGTGGTTGTAAGGATACAATTCAAACCTTGGCCACTAGAATTGTGAATATTCCATAGCAACAGCTAAAAGTTAGGCATGTAGAAAGCTAACCTATGCCCCTGATTTGAGTAATCCTGTATGGTCCGAACATTTAAAACCAAGCTGTGTCACTAACACTCAAAATAAATTCTTAAAAACATATTAAATACAAATGGATTCAACCAAGATGACAATCTAGCCATTTTTTTTGGAATACTTCTAGAAGGCAAACGATAATGCCACCAATAACCTAGGAAAAAATGGCTCACCTATGGATTATTCTGCATAGGGGGTCAAGCTAAGAAACAAGACCAGTGTGAACCTATCAACGAAGGACAAGAAAACCAAGGGAATCAAACCATCAAAAGTCTAGTAAGAAACTCTTTTGAGAAGTTCGAAGCAACTGAATTCTGAATCACTTGAGCACAAGTCAATGATATAGAATCCCAAATTCTAGTAGACTCAGGTTGTGAACCAGTCAGCAAAGGACATCAAAACATCAAAATTCTAGTAAGACTCTTTTGAGAAATTCAAAGCAATTGAACTCTGAATCAGTAGAGCACAATTCAATGATACAGAATCCCAAATTCTAGTAGACTCAGGTTGCACCCAAAGTTTCATATTGGGGATTTTTACACTTAAAGCTAAATTTCTAGTAACAGAAACTTACAACGTCACAGTAATATACATTCTATCTTTAACATTCAGATGCATATGCACCAAATGTAAAAATACAATTCCAAGAATATGTTATTCATCTAGAGTTTGCTCTGATGAAGTAAGGCTGGTTTAGTGTGATCCTTGGTTGCATATGGATTTCTGAGAATGATATTTTAATGCATCCTGGAGAAAATGTTTATCAACTCAAAGAGGAAAGAAGATCAAACTTTATGGTGACAAGAATTTCCTCCATTTAATTCTCACATCCAAGTCAAAATGCTAGTTAGGAAAAACAAACACTGCTATTTTGAACCTAGAGGAAAAACTAAAACTTGCAAGTAGAAGAAAAATTCAAACCATGATTTTTCTATGCAATATCTCTCTGAATATTTTTGACTTGGTATATTTAATAGAAGTATCAATTGTATAAGCCACCGTGTTCATTTTTGTCCTCTAGAGACTGTTACAAACGTCCTGCTCATATCCAGATTTCGAATAACTTAAATCCAATTTTCTAATAACTGAAACTTATGAAGTCAAAGTCATGCATTCTAGAATCTGAATATCAGACACTTATGCATCAAATGTGAAATATAATTCCAAGAATATATTAATCATCTAGAGCTTGCTCTGATGAAGAACGGTTGGTTCTGTCTTATCCTTGGTTGTATATGGATTTGTGAGAATGATATTTCAATGCATTCTAGAGAACAAGTTCATCAAGTCAAAAGAGGAAAGGAGATCAAACTTCACAGTGACAAGAGTTACCTCCATTTAATGGTAATTTTCTCACGTCCAAATCAAAGACTAGTTAGGAAAAACAAATACTGCTATTTTCAATTCATCAAGCCTAGAGGCAAAACCAAAACTTGCAAATAGAAGAAAAATTCACACGCTTGTCTTTCAATGCAGCATCTCTCTGACGACTTTTCACTTGGTATATTTAATAGAAGTGTCAATTGTTTAAGCTACTGTTTGTTTCCTTTTGTCTTCTAGAGACGGTACAAATGGCCTGCTCAGCATGAAAAATATATATGCAGCTTAATATAAGGACAAACCTTCCAATTGCAAATGTGCATTAACAGGATGATTTATATAATACTCGTCTCTTATGAATTTCAAAAGATGATAAAAATTTATAGTTATAAATGCTCCAGACCACTAAACACAAGTTGGCTGTCATTTTGCTGTCAGGAAGATTAGGACAAATCTGCCTGATAATAATATCTTGGGGCACTTCTTGTAGTTAGTAGTACTTTTTCCTTGTTTAATCAAATACGGGCATTTATATATTGACAGGAATCTCTTAAGATGTATTAAGTCATGGTAGTATATTAGGGTTTTCAAAAGACTCTTAAAGTACACTGCGTGATAGAGGGTGTGGTTCACCGGGTTTTACAAGATATTTTATTGAATTTTATGTTGTTATAAAACTTATGCTTAGCCTTGTGCCAAAAGCTGTACTTAATTTTCAGGTAAACATATCTTTTCCTTGAGGGGGTGGTATTTAATTTCCTTACACATTAACCCTACAGGTAGTCACTAGGTTTTACAAGATATTTTATTAAAACTTATGGTGTTTTAAAACTTATGCTTAGTCTCGTGCCAAAAGTTCTACTTAATTTTCAGGTAAATATATCGTTTCCTTGAGGGGGTGGTATTTAATTTCCCTACACATTAACCCTTTAGGTAGAAGTCTCTTGCTTTTGCATGTATATAGAGGTACAAAGACTTTTCACAACTAATAAGATGCTATAAAGGGTGGCGGTGTGCAAAAATTTAGATATATATCACTTTTGAATTTCCTGTAAATTTATTTGCCTCGAGTCTCTCTCTTTTTGTTCTCTTCTAGCATCTACTCTTAGATGTTTGCATTTTATATTAATATATCCTATAGTAGTGGTTACATGGTTCACCCGAATTTTTCTCTTATGCATGAACACAGTTTTGTCCAATATTTTTGTGCAAGAGAGAAGATGCAAAGTTGATTTCGAATTAATTACTTTGTTTGGCTGGCCAGGGCCACCTAATCTGATATTTTTGTAAATGTGTAGCAACATTGTTGATGTAAAGTCTTATGAAGAACTCAAAACAGTTATTTCTGAAGGAAAATGGGCACGAGGTCCTTGGGCCTCAGGGTATTCACTCAACCATCCTACTTTAATCGCATAATTGAGGCTAACCCACCAAAGTGAAACAATGTTGATAACTTCATCTCATGATTTGTTGTTATATGTGGATATGCTGTTCTTTATAAGAGGTTAGCCTTATTAGTTTCTAAAACAAACTGATTTGTCAATTTCAGTGATTTTGAAGAATTGAAGGTGAAAGAAGAGACAGGAGCAACAATAAGATGTTTCCCTTTTGACCAATCTCCTGGAGAGAAAGTTTGTTTCATGACAGGAAACCCTGCAAATGAAGTTGCTATCTTTGCGAAATCTTACTAATATGTTCTTTTCTGTGAATTGGATTTATTTGTTCCCAATTGTCATACATCTGTAAATCAACTATATAATATCAAGAGATGCACAAATCATTTGGCATTATATGTTTTGTAATCTCCCCCCTCCTGGTTTTGGGCATTGTTATTTCCTGTTTAACGTACTAAGGTGTTATAATTTTCAGGAAGTCATCTGATTAGTTTCCCTTTACTGTGGCGCTATATGGTGGTAATGCTGCATTTGGTGGTGCTCTATCCATTTGCAAGAGTAAAGGAAATCTTGCATTTGGGTCCATCGATATGAAAAGCACTTTTTTGGTTCGCACAATTTACCATGTGCTTTGGAATGTATTCATTAATAGAAGTTGAGAAGAGGGCTCTTGTAATCTGTTTATTACTACAACAAATATTTAGAGTTTTGCTTTCTTCATAGTTCATTTGTTTTGTATTTGAAATGGAAAATAATCATCAGGCTCATAAAATTATATTTGTTGAAGCAATTTGGAGGGTGGCCAACAATAATTTGCTTTTTTATTTTTGAGAAAATATGAATGGTTTATAGTTGGAGACCTGGTAAACTTCCCCAGATTAAATTTCCTAGTTGTAAGTCTGAAACAAAGATGCTGATATTCCTGTGTTTATTCTGACGATTGAAGGCTTTGAAGGAGTTTTGACATTTCACATGCTTTCCAAGTGCCAGTTGTTCATGGCTTCAATTACAAAACGCTCAGTAGAAAAAATGGCTAGATGATCTCTAATATGTTGGAATGGTACAGTTTTATCTTATGTACAGAGGAGATCTCTCCTGATTGATCTGCACCAAAAGCCTTGTTTTGTCAACCAACAAAGTTGCCATCTATGAGAGGTTCTTTCCTTATAAAGGGAACACGTCCACACTTCACTAGGATCTTAGTCATTTTAGTTATTCAAAGCAAGGCACTCTTCCTTGCAAGAACTCGTGTTAAAATAGTATTTGAATTTGAGATTTAATAAATATATCAGGAGCAGCGGAGTAATAGGCAGTTAAAGGAATTAGAAACATTTATAAAGATGTAGAGTGTTATTTTGAAAACACAAGAGGAGCTTATGTTGCAAATCTGTGGCATCAAAGAGAAAGGATGGGAATGGCTGGGCTTGTGTCGATAGATACATAACCACTTGGTAGGAAATAAGCAAGGTTTATAGATTGAATCATGAGTTGTGCATTTATTCATTAATGTTGGATAGGGTCGAGGATTATTGTAGCTTTTGGGAAATATCTTATTGAGTTGTGTTCCTTATTTGTTCCATAAACAAGGGAAGCTTATCAAGATGGGTGTGCTTGGGTTGATGTAGCAAGTTTTATTTGTAAATAAAGTAGAGCTTCAAGGTGAACCAATGCAAAATGTGCATCCGAGTGAAGACCAAGGATGCATTGATAATGGGTACAAGATATGTTTTACTAGAGTTGATTTAAGGGAAGTCACAAGGACAAGAAGAAACATAAGGAATCTACTTAATGTGGCAAGTTGAATCATGTTAAGGTTTTTTGCTTCAAGAGGGAGGATCTTATGTAAGAGATCAAGGAACTCAAAGAAGCACAATAAAAATGGGAAGTGTAGCTAATACTCATTATGCTTTTTATGTTGACATTCAAATGTAAATTTGCAAGGATCCTAGTTCCACACATCATATGATCAAGATGGTAGATCATTTCAAAAACTAGGTAAAGTTGATATTGAGAAGTCTTATATTACAAATGATTTTACTCTTGAATGTTGCCGATTGTAGTTAGATGTGTTAGAAAATGGCATAAATAGTGACGATTGTTGGGTTAATGATTTGTGTTAACCTAAATGATGTCATATTTTATGAAGTTTGTTGGCTCCTGTATCTATACTAGATGTATTGGGGACTAAATTTAATCACATTTGCATTATCTTTAGGGGGAACAACGAGATCTAGATCCTTAACAAGAAAATCTCTCCTCGTTCCACTTTATGCTCTATTAGGATTTGTGATTTATGAAAACATGTCAAGTTTGTGATTAATCAATTAGTTGTACATGACATTGGTAGGGGAGGAATCTTTCAAAACTCACCTTCACATGAAGATTGAGTTTCATTGGTTTTAGAGATTAAGGAGGTTGTGTACAAGTTAGTTATGGGCTTGGGATGATATGGATCATCTTGGGGTAGACAAAGGATAGGACTAGAAGAATTAGAAAGGAGTGGGAGAATTAGAATAGTGAGGTTTTTCATTTTTGATGTTTGCACTACTCTCCATAGTCAGCAAAGGTGTCATAGATTGTATGAGAGTCTCACAACTATGACAAATTTGTCATGAAAATGACAAAAACATAAATATATGTTGCATTTGTCAGGAATATGACGAAAACAAATGCCCCTTGGCATAAGCATAAATGCCTCTTGGTAGAAGTGACAAAAGTTGCCACAACCAAGATATGGCCTGGAATGTGCTTCCAAGTATTGTACACTATTGTTGATGTTAAATGGTTGGCTCTTGTAGTACCCTAGTGTTTCCAATAACTTGGGATTATGAGATTTGTTGTAGTTTCTATAAGCTTGACGACATGTTGCTTGGTTCTAGCATATTGCCATCCACAACAATATGAAAAAAATGATAAATAGTGGAATGAGGAATTTACACACACTCTTGTTGGAGTTTTCTCTTTTTAGGGTTTCTCTAGAGTAACTTACATGCATAGTCATTTTTATGGGTTCTTTATGCTTCATCTTTGTTCTCATGTTTGTTTTAATATTTTTTTAATATTGTTGATTGTTTTAATGTTTACATATTACACTTGATTTTCTATTTTTTATTATATTGATAAAAATGAATTTTGAAAGGGCTTGGACCCTTTACAACAAAGCAACCAACAAGCAAATGTAATGAGTAGCATGAGATTTGGGACATACCAAATCATCAAAGCAAAATAGAGGCACAACTATATCCCAACCGCTAAGCACAACCACAACCAAAAAGACAAAATAGGGAACTTAAGGATCCAAAATAGACAATGCTAAAATCAACCTTGCTCAATTCACACGCTTCACTCTAGTATGGGATTGAGAAATAGATTTGGGAAAGACCTTTCTTCCAACTTTGTACAATTGTTCTAAAATATTTTCTTTCCAGTCCTTAGAACAAGGAGAAATAGGGCAGGGGTGGATTCCTCCACAAAGAGCCCATAAATGTAATAGGAGTAGAGGAATGTTGATATGGAGTATCCAAACAATGAATGTCCACCTCAAGAGTAGGTTGAATACAATCCTAAGTCAAATTGTAGGCTAAGTAATTGAAGTAGTAAGAAGTTGGACTCACAAATATGTGTCAATGGAGCTTGAGTGAGACCTACTAGAGTTGTACCAATTGTGTGAGATCCAATATCCTAAGAGGACTCAACATCTTGAGAGAACCATTAGTTACGGAGTCAAAGGTCGAAACCATAAAGTGATCTTTGGATGCATTCTTCCTCATGTTGTCACACCCTTACACAAAGAGAGTGGACGATTAGTGGCCAAGTGAGCGGTAGTAAAGCATCATATTAATTTGAAGGGGATATCCTCATAATCAAGTGGTTGATTCCAAGGCCTATCCCTCATCATCAAAACAATGTCCTTATGCATAGGCTTAGAGATATCAATATCCACTAGAATAAAAGCAAATGTTGAGCAACACACGTAGAAGGGGTAGAATCAACTTTTTAAAAAATGACCAATACAATTGTATGTGGTCTCATAGCATGAATCTTCCTAGAGCTAGAGTTGAAGATTTAGAAAGTGAACCCAAACATACTAGCAACCTTTACATATGACAATCAGCTCGATCTGAATGCAATAACCTTAGCATCTACATTAATATTAGATTGTTGATAGTAGTTGTAGACACACAAATCTGTCCACTTAATTAAATGAATATTTAATATTTATTTGATTATTTTAACCATCAATAATCAGTTAATTAAATTAATATTTAATTAATTTATCCTCAACCTCTTCTTCTATTAACTAAATTAATTATTCAATTTATTTAAATTAATTCATTAAGCCACACTCTAACAATCAATTAAATGAATAAAACATATTTATTTAATTTAATCCCTTTCCTCCTTTAAATAAATTATTTAAATCCCTAAACTCCTCCTCACTTGCATTTTCCAACAAATGCAAGTTGCACTATTTGGTTGAAATAAAGTAATTTTATTTTAATTAAAATCGTATTTTCTCTCACCCACCAAACCCACTTGCATCTTAAATCCATTTTAGATTCTTCTAAACCATTTCTAATTAGCCTAATCCCATCCCCTAATTATTGTCACATTCCTAAGCAACTTGAAGTCACTTTTCAAAGCCTCTAAAGTCTTTGAAAAACATTAAAAACTTTATGTCTTCAACAAGTTAACCCCTAAAGTCCTCCAAACCCTTAATGGTTCTTACATAACCATTTATGACTCTTACATAATTATTAATGATTAATTCAACTTGCCCACATGGTTAGAGGTTTTCCCTCTATTTCATCCCCCATTTAACTCATTGGTCTCTTCAATCATTTATTGCTTTGACTTGGTTATCCCCACTAACTCTTGCACAAGAGTTTGTCCATTGGATAAAGGCATTATTCATTGAATAAAAACTTTATTCACTAACTCAAACCTAACCAAACCCTCCCAAGGTAACCTTCATGTCATCTCAAGCATTTAATGTTTCTTCCCTCTCTTCTCAAGCCATCTCATGTTGACATTTGTCATCCTGGGATTGGATTGAAAGCAATCACATGGATCGATTAACTTTCAATCCCGACCCTTGTTGAGATTACTCAATCTCAACCATCCATTTCTCTATATTTCCTATAAATAGAGCCCATTTCTTCTTCAAAAGGATCCAAAAATCTTTATGCATCAAACTTATAGTTATTTTTGTGAGAACATTTAGGAACATTTTCTTTGTTATTATGCTAAAATTAACAAAGACTAATTATTTGTTTTTCTCATATTAGCTTATTTACACTTGCATAGGCATTTTGTTCTTATTTTGATAATCTTAAATCTTCATAAGACATCCATAAATAGTGCAAAAAGCTGAGGGCTACACTCATGTGAAACTTGGAGAGGAGAGGAACAAGGGATGAACAACTATGAGCATTGTGAGGAGCATCTCGGGGAGTTTTCTTTCCCTTTTCCATTTTTGTATGTTTCTCATTGTCTGTTTTATATCCTCTTGATATGCATGTTTAGGATCATAGGTTCATTCGTATTTCATATTTGATTGTTACTAGCAATACTAACGTTTTGAACTTGTGTGCACGTTTTTGTGTCCTTTTTAGCGTGCATCATTTGGTGAACCTGACGTGAATCGAACACACAACCTTCTGATTATGTTTCCAATCTACCTTTTTCTGTTTTTCTTATTTTCTTCACACACAGGTTGCGCTTTAGCGCTTTTGTCTCGTATTTTGGCACTATCAACGGAAGAGTTTTAGCACTTTCTTCCAAGTTATAGTGCTTTTGCCATAGTTATAGTGCTTTTGTAGTAATTTAGCGCTTTTGCGCTCTCCATTTGTCAGCCTGTTAATTCAATTAAAACTATTAAAATAGCGCTTATGTTCATAGTTAAGCGCTTTTGTTAGTTGTTTTTGTGCTTGTGTTAATACTTCGACACTTTTGTCCAAAGTAGCGCTTCTGTGTTTTCACATAGTAGCACTTTTGTAACAGAGAGTTCCAAAAAAATAAAATTGTAACCGAAAAATTAAAAACTTAGGCTTGTAGAAGCCCACCAAAAAGATTTTTATTTCACTAATCTTTTTTTTTTTTTGCAGGTTACTAACAAATTTCTTGCAGAATTCGAGGAGTTAGATTTGGGAAATTTAAATTTCTTTCTAGCTTTTTAAGTTGGATAAAAATAATTCACTTTCCTTTGTTTTAAAAAAGAACCTCATCTTTCGTTTTGGGCTAAAATCAACAAACATCTTCATTTGGGTTTAAAAAGAATTTCATTTGCAAGTTAAAAAGAACAAACAAACCAAACAACTTTGCTTTCTTGCAAGTTAGGGACACACTGTAATGTCCCCTTTTCATTGATGTTCTTTCAGTGGTCCATTAGCCTATTCCTGAGACCCGTAGGCTAGGTGGAATGAGTAATCAGGGTCTAGCATCGATGAAACGAGGACTTACTATTTTTAGTAAGTCAGAGGATGACCATTCTGGTGCCACTGTCCTACTGAGCACCCCTTGCTTTGCCTCTGGACGCGATGATCATATTTTTTTGAGCATTAATTCTTGACTTACTATTTTTAGTAAGTGGTTGGATGACACATTTCTATTTTTGGTAGTAGACAGGGGTCTGAATTCTGCAGCAGTCTGTGGTCGTCTGGGCTCAGTTTCATCTTGGTGGTGATAATAATCAGTGCGGGAGACATTTGCAACATAATTAAATATTATTTCCTTATCCTAAGGTTAATATTTAATTAATCTATTTATTGGCTACTGGTTTATTAAATTTGGGATTAATGCCTGTTTAATCCTAAGTTTGGGCGAAATTCAGTTGTTTAATGGAATGTGAAATATTTTAGGGGATATTATTTCATTTTGCATCGCTAACATGTGCCTGAGTGTTTAACGTGGGTCCTCCCCTTTCTTGGGTGTGACTTTTGACTTAGGAAGTTGGGCGCTACACTTGGGTCCACATGAAAGTGGAATGAAATTCGAATGCAAGCGTGGAATTTGGAGGGATGTCATTTGAATTTGAAGAATGAAGTTATAAATATGAGGCTTGGGTTCCCATTTGCATCATCTTGAAAATCTGTAATGTTATGCTGCCGGATTGGCGACAGAACTTGAGGTTTCGGAGTGTGTCTCCCTAGTGCTACCCGGTTTCGTACTTGAAATACAATACCTAGCCGTGCCTTGTATTCTTCTATCATTTTCAGAGCTTTGCCATAGACATCTTGGTGTTGCAACGATTCTGGACTTGTTGGTTTTGCCTGTGGCTGAAACACATTTTTGCTCACATCTCTCTGCTGGAGCATCTAACAGTTATGGGTATTATTCCTATCTTCCTTCCCAGCACTGGCAAATAAGTTTGTAAGTTTTTAGCACGTTCGTTTGAGTATTGATTTAATTATGCAAAATCAAAATTCCTAGTCTAGGCGTGGGTTTTTTTGGGTTGCTTTGGGATGCGTGCAAAATAAAAAAAGGGTTGTTTGGGGTGTGGCTATGATTGGTTGTCATTGTATTGGATGTACGGTGGGATTGGGCTTGATTTGAATCAATTCGGGTAAAAATTGAGTGAGTTATGAGTATTTTCATGTTTTCATGGGCTGCTGAAACTGTACTTTCAGCCTGCAGAGCAGTGTAACAGAAAATTACAGTATTGTGTAGAAATCTGCAGTTAATCTTCTCATCTCATCTCCATATTGTAAGGTTGTTTCCATAGTACTGAGCATCCCATTCTATCTACTTTTATTTGTAATTCCCACTGCATAAGTGGAAGAGGCTGGCTTGCCGCCTTCTCAGTTTTGTAATTCAGTTTTCTTTGATAAATAGTCGTCCTGCTGAAATATGTGGTAGAGTGATGGTTTAATGTAATGTCCTCCCGCTGAATAAGTGGTCGAGTGATAAGTTCAATGTTTTTGGTCCTCCCGCTGAAATATGCGGTAGAGTGATTGTTAATGTAATGTCCTCCCGCTGAAATACGCGGTAGAGTGATTGAACTTCTATTTCTTGTAATCTTTCCCTTGGTCAGTTCACCGCCAAGAAGTTTAGTTTCTATCCTGCTGGATAAGGAGAAGGGGATGGCTTGCCGCCCATGCAGTTGTAATGTTTAGTTTGTTTATTGATGCTAACGATCCCCGCAACACCGTATGCTCTCACCCTCCCAGTCTAGGCTCTCGGTGAACAAAAGGTGGAAGGGTTCCCTTTCAGTTGTTTTGCTTATTACTCTAACCTTAACGGGTTAATTGTTGTGGATGAATTGCTATTGGCCTGAAAAAAACAAAAAAAAATTAGTGGGATATTACACACACCTTTCAATTTGGGCTTAAAATAAACCAACAATCTTTCATTTCTTGCAAGGATAAAATTCACAATCAATCTTTTATTTGCAAGTTAAAAAGAACAATCAAAACTTGCCCATCTTTTTTTACAAAGCGATTTTACTTTAAAGCAAGTGTGCTTTCAATTTTGTTGACCAAGATTTTCACTTTCCTAGTTAGAAAACAAATTGCTTTGTGGAATTAAAAAGAACATTATGTCTGTTGGAGCAACATCTCCAAATAGCAATCACATTGCGATAAAAAGATTAAAAAGAACAAGTGTTATTCGTGATTGGCACGCTTGTGCAAAACTGTAGAGTGGTCCCATTTCTAACACACACTATCCTCTCCCTTGGCTCTCGTGGTCCGAGGTGCAAGAGAAAAGTGTTAGTAATGCTCTAAATTTTTTATTTTTAAGAGATGCCTGCAAAGAGACACATCACTCTTGGGAACGAGCTTGTGCGGTAAATCCTTCAAGCCTCTATAGAAATCAGGTGAGAGCGAAAGTTGTAGCCTTGGGTGTTGCTATTCCTATAGTGTAACTTGCAGAAAGGACATATGGACCCCACCACAAGTTACAAGGCTCTTAAGTGAGTCACTATAGAACGAACTTACGTACAAAGACATCGAACATTACTAGACACCTCTTATTTTAGAAGCCCACCTATTCTATTGATTGAGGATATTTGTGAAAAGTGCAGTGCAAGAGCATAGATGGTTTTGCTCCCAAGATACTCACCATACATATTTTCTTGAGTAGAAACAAGGCTTTTTGAAAGACTACTTGTAGCTTGATGAAAGTGGTGACTCCCCCATCATAGGGATTATCTATCTATTATGCTCGCGCAAGATTGAGTATATCATATCGTTACATGCCACGACAAGATTCATAAGGTATGTAGTACCAAAGTCAAAGAAATATCAAAATGTGGGCTGAAAATATCACAACTGGCCATTACCTTAGGGATAAAAAGTGTTTGAGTTGTCTTCGTCTTGTTTCAGACCAATAACAATTTGGGCCGACTTCAGGCTTTGGGAAACATTAAAATACATTTGAAAAGGGTCAAAAAGTTCATGATTGGGTTGATTTAGACCCACACCTACTGTGCCCTTTTGTTGAAAAGGGGCAAGATTATTGTGCTTACTGTGTTTTCTTGTCAAAGAGTTCAAAAACAAATTGAAACGAAGTATCTATCCAACAAATCTACATCAACATTGACAAACAAAAATAACATCAACAAGTGAAACAAAATATCTGTTTGTATGACCATCACTCATATCTTGAGAAAGCAAAATCTTCATCAAAAAACCAAATTGAAGAAGAGACAACTAGGTTCAAAAGCTCTTATCAAAAGAAGGAAATTTATCTATATCAATAGACAACTTTTTCTCTCACACAAAGCCTTCTTGCGTCATATGCACTTGTATCTTCAAGACAAATCCAATGAATTTGACAAAGAGCCTTTGAGCAATAGAGCTTTTACTCAATATAGAGCTTTTGATTATCACAAGAACAAAGGGGGCAAGATCAATCCTGCTTTCTTTCCTAAAATTTGTATCACATATAATGAAGCTCAAGGGGAACCATTAACCCATGTAAGAGAGGAAGAAGTAGAAACCCCCTTTGTAACATAAAGTTTTTATTGAGGTACATATTCTATCCACTTTCACCTCCACACATCACAAAACCATTCAACTCTCAAAACACAAAAATGCTTGTCCTTAGTATTTTCAGATATTGCTTAAATCAAACCAACAAATCACTTTTAGGGTGTCTCTACATCTAGGATCAATCATCCTAAGGGGCATTTCTACACATCTAGATAGGTTAAAACTAGTTTACGAGTGCATCCTCTCATTACTAGGTAGCTTGGTTTGTAACACATCTCAAACCTTGCTATACCTCATCTCATCAAATTGTTGAAAAATACGAGAAAAAGCAATTCACAAAGAACTTTATTGACATCCAACCTTCAGTGTTAGAGATCTATCTTACACCAAATATTTCACAAAACTTGTCTCCCATCAAACACTTCATCACCACCTCATAATCACTTTCACAAATATAAAAAATATGGCTCAAACAAGATCAATGAGAAACCGACAACCAAAAATTGAAGAGGAGGAAGAAAACCTCAATGATTTTCATGAGGCCATTGGAGGAGGCACTAATGATGAAGATCCTAGCACCCCAACTCCCGAAGATATATAAAGAGCACAACATAATCCCAAATTCAATAGACTCTTTGAAGAAAATCTTAGAAACAATGCAAATGGTCATTTCTTAAGACTTGCTCAAGAGGGTGCCAAACTACCCTCCAACTTTGATACAACACAGATACGACAAACACCTGAACAACATATCCATCATGATGGTGGAGGAGGTAGAGACTACTTCCGCTACGATCCTAATCATCAAGGGAATCCTCCACCTCCTCCCCCCCCTTCAGAAATGGACATGTTGAGCCAACAAGTAGAAAATATCGCCCAACAACTAAACAATGGTGTGAAGACAAATCGGTTCTCACTTAACGACATTTGTCCCTATCCCTTTGATAGGAACATGCCTATGCCATCTTTTCCACGAGGGTTTGAAACACCCAAGTTTGAAAAGTATAGAGGCAAATGAGATCCTAGGGACCATGTACGGGAATTTCACTTAGCTTGTTTAGAGGTGGCCTATGAGGACACATATCTAATGCGCGTCTTTCCTCAAAGTTTGGGAGGCAGAACCACATAATGGTTTTCACGATTACTAGGTGGAATTAGAACATTTGAAGAACTAGTCCAAAAATTCATCGCTCATTATGCACACAACATAGAACGTGATGTCACCATGGCAGATTTGTGCAACGCCAAACAAAAACCAGGGGAGTTGTTTTCAACTTTCCTACAATGGTGGAGGCAATTATCTAGTAAACGCCCCCTTCATCTACCTGAGCAAGAACTAGTGGAAATTTTCATTTCCAACTTAAATGATGAAATGGAATTTCATTTGGACATGAAGGGCACAAAATCCTTTGAAGAAATGATCACTCAAGGAATAAAATGTGAAAGAGACCTCATAAAAAAGGGACTTATAAAAATTTATAATGAACCTAAAGATGGCCCTCGTCCACATTATAATAGTGGTAAACCAAAATTTTGGAACAAAAACAAGAACGTTGTCGATGATGGGATAGTGGACGCAAGAACAGTGAAGATTGCACAACCCGTGGTCAGGTTTGCAGGACAAAATCCCCCTCCTAACAACAACACCATCAATAATCCACAAAATCAAGGTCACAAAAAACAACAAGAGGCACCAAAACCTAAGCAACAAAACTACAAGCCAAAACACACATATACACCCTTAGGGGAACCCATCAAAACGATCTTACGTCAATTGGTCTCTTCCAATCTTGTGACCTTACCAAAAACATCTAATTATGAGCCTTAGGTCAAGCCATCATGGTGCTACGATAACGAACATTGTGAATTTGACCAAGGAAGAGGGTATAAAAAAAGCAATTGTCATCGGCTGAAAGATCTTGTTCAAGATCTTATTGATAGAGGAGAAATTGAATTTGAAGGACATGATCCAAAGAAATCTAATGATGATCACTTAATGTTCAAGTATCCACTTCCATCACATGATCAAAGGGGTCCTTCCACCTCAGGGAGAAACACAGATACCACAACCAATTACACCCAAGCTGCATACAATTATATTGTGAATCACCTTTATGATGCAGATGAAAAAGTTGCAACTCTTACCATAAAAGTTCCAAATCCTACATGCAACGTAGTTACGCGTCGTAGCAAAATTACTATTCGAGCGACACCACAACAAATGACACCCTTGCCCAAACAATATAATCTTGTGGAGCAATTGGATAAGACCCTGCCCTCATCTCCATATTAGAACTTTTGTGCTTATCCCTCTCACATAAAACAATCTTGGACCAAGATCTCCAAGAAGCGTCTGTCCCTACCAACCTCAACACAAATCAGTTTCAAGCCATGGTTGGTAGTCTAAAGTCATCACCATGTCTCACTTTCACTGAAAGTGACAACACAGCCTTCCAACAACCTCATCCCTACACTTGAAGGATTTGTAAACCAACATAGAATCAAGCGAGTCTTTATTGACAATGGAGCAGGCTTCAACATATGCACCTTGCAGTTAGTCACAACACTGGGTTATGCAGTAGAACACGTAGATGTTAGCAAAAAGATAACCATTAAAGCATATGATGATGTAGAACATTCTTCGAGAGGAGCTTTTGCATTAACCATCGGAGTAGAGCCAATGGTGAAGCATATAGTCTGCCAAGTTCTAGACCTTCCTTTGCCATATAATCTCTTGTTAGGAAGACCTTGGATACATGCCATGCAAGCCGTTCCATCTACCTATCACCAATGTATCAAGTTTCCACATAATGTGGCATAAATTACAATCCTTGGTGATGTAAATCCATTTGCATATTGTAATAATATTAACCATCAACCAAAGATCACTGCACCTAACAACAGAGAAGCTATCCCTTCCTCATCATATGTTAATCCAACCTCTCTTTCCATCTTAACAACCCCTACACCAAAGTAGGAGAAATAAAAATTGAAAATGGCCGAGGAAGGACCCGGGGAATATAATCTTAGCCAACTATTTTGTGTTGGACAATTACTCACATCCCCTAGAACTCATGGAAATCCCCAAGGTTTACTTCAAACACCACTAGCCAAAAGAACTTGTACTTTGGCACAATTCACACCTGGTAAAAGTCAAGAGGAGGAAACCATGGATGAGGACCTTATAGAATGGATCTACACAGACCCTATCAACAAAGAAAGTTTGAAGGCTAAGCTCCCCAGTGATGAATATAGAAAAGGCTTCACTATAATGCAAAGAATGGGCTATGATGGCCATAGTGCTTTGGGACATTGAAAACAAGGACGACACGACCCTTTACAACCTAAGTTGAAACCAAAAGATAAAACTGGAGTAGGTTTTCAAAAGGAATCTCATCCTAAGCTTCGATTCAAAGGAAAACCCAACAAGCCCATTTATTAGCCAATTACTCCAAGGATGCAATCCTTGACTATATCTATGGCACCAACAACCCTATCAATAACATCAACAACACCAACAACACCGATAACCCCATCAACATCATCAGTAGCACCAACAACATCAACAGAGACGATAAACCCATCAACAACATTAGTAACACCAATTATTCCTACGACATCAGCAACTCCACCTCATCAATAATTAGATGCTAGAAAGTGATTATGAGACAGACTCACATGAGTGGGAATGGGATTTAGTGAATCTAAATAATTTAGATGAGGAAGACACATCACCTCCACTACCTCGTAAAGATATACCAATGTATGGAGAAGCATGGATAAAAACTTTTTGTATTCTTGAGCTCGCAAAAACTTTCACAAGCTCTATGTCAAATCCTACACCCGAATCTGGCAAGGAGTACCATTGATGCACTTCACTCCTCTATATTAACCCTCACTGATGCCTCCTACGAACTCAACTTAATCGATGAGGTAATGCCTATCATCCACCCCGAACTCATCGAATAGAACCAACCAAATCCCCAATGTCTTTGATCATTTCCAAAATGATGAGGCACTCATAGGCTTTTTAGAATTACGGGATAACATACCAAGAGGGGATCATAAAGCTAGGTTTTCCATTGAACTTAACAATGCAACATACTTTGGGGCAGATGCCAAACCTTTCAGCTGCAAAAATACTATAATAAAACATGGATCTTCTAGTGAAAACCACACAGTGGCACTTGTTGATCCCAAAAAAGTAAAAATAAAGAACATATCCAAAGGTGAAAACCTCTCTAAGGTGCCTGAGGATGAAAGGTTTGACATCATCCCCTTTAGTACAAATTAGGAGAGATCAACAATCCTAATTGAAGAAACAAAAGAATTCAATCTGGGGACCCCTGAGACTCCTCACAAGATACATTTGGCATCTCTCTTAACTCCCGAGGAGTAGCCAAAATTTGTAGACTTCTTCCAAAAGCGCCAAATCAACTTTGCATGGTCTTATGCAAACATGCCTGACTTAGATCCAGATTTGGTCATGCATCACCTAACTGTAGCAGAAGGAGCTAAACATGTCAAACACAAGCTCAAAAAGATGCACCCAGAGATTTCTATTCTTGCCAAGGCTGAACTTAAAAAGCTCTTGGATGTTGGTTTCATCAGACCAATTGATTATGTAGAGTGGATATCCAATATTGTACCTGTTGGTAAACCTAATGGGGGCATCTGTATCTGTAAGGATTTCAAAGATTTAAATAAAGCATGTCCTAAAGATGACTTTCCATTACCAAACATTGACATGATTGTCGATTTAACAGCAAGTCATGCAATGCTTTATCTTATGGATGGCTTTTCTGGGTACAACCATATCAAAATTGCTCCAGAGGATCAACACAAAACTGCTTTCACATGCCCATGGGGAACATACTGTTGGAATGTGATGTCATTTGGTTTGAAGAATGCGGGGGCAACATATCAAAGAGATATGACTACCATCTTTCACGATATGATGCACACAATAATGGAAGATTATGTGGATGATTTACTCACTAAATCATTAACAAGAGAAGGTCATCTTGCAATACTGGATAAAATCTTCGATAGATTAGAGCAATATCATGTATGTCTCAATCCAAAGAAATGTGTCTTTGAAGTAACTTCGGGGAAGCTCTTAGGATTCATTGTCTCAAGTTAAGGCATTGAGGTAGATCCTGCAAAAGTCAAGGTAATCATGGACATACCACCTCCAAAGAACATCAGTCAGTTAAGAACACTACAAGGGTGGCTATAAGCCATTCGACGATTCATTACATAATTGGCTGATAAATGTCATCCCTTCACCCATCTGTTATATAAAAATATCCGCTTTCAGTGGGATACAAAGTGCCAACAAGCATTTCAAAGGCTTAAAGACTACTTGATGAATACACCCTTGTTGATTCCACCAGATCCAAGCAGACCTCTATTGTTATACATTTCAGCTACAACCATGACATTAGGAGTATTGCTTGCACAACATAATGTGGAAGGAAAATAATGTGTTGTCTACTACATTTCTTGAACACTAGTAGGCTATGAACTCAATTACACACCTATTGAGCGAGCTTGCCTAGCAATTATCTTGGCAACCACCAAATTGAGGTACTACATGTTAACACACAAGGTACAACTCATTGCTAAAATAGGTTTACTCAAGTACCTACTCAACAAGGCATCATTGACAGGCCGCTTGGCCAAATGGGTTATGATACCGAGTAAATTTAATATTGAGTACGTAGACCGCAAGGCTATCAAAAGATAGGTTTTTGCAGATTAGTTGGCTGATGCACGACTCACAGGTGATCATCCTCTTGTTTCCAACTTTCTGGATGAAGAAATCTTCATGATCACAACTACACAACCCTGGAAGCTATATTTTGATGGCTCTTACACTAGACATGGCTCGGGGGCAGGTATTATTTTTATCACACCGCAAGGTGACAACATCCCAAAGTCATACAGGCTCACTTTTCCATGCACAAATAATATCACTGAATATGAGGCCTTGATCACAGGACTCAGATTGGCTATACAATGGCATATAAAAGAGCTATAGGTATATGGAGATTCCCAGCTAGTCATCCGACAAGTCACTGATGAATACCAAACAAAGGATGATAAAATCATGTCGTATAAAAGGATGGTGGATAGTTTCAATCACTCATTTACAACTATCACATTTGAGCAAGTACCAAGAGATCAAAATCAAGCTGCCAACACAATGGCTACAATTGCATCTCTCTCGGATCTTCCACAAAATTTGACATGCTATGAGTTCTTGGTAGAACAACTTTAGATCCCCGCTTATGATATCCCTAAAACTTAAATGATATGTCACCTTACTGGTTCCGACTCCCCATGGTACGGTGAGTTTTTGACTTACTTATGTGATCACATACTTCCTCCTAACCAATCGAACAACCAACAAAAAACCTTTATCCGCCAAACCACTCGATACACCATCATTACCGAAACCCTATACAGGCGAAGTCTTGATGTTACTCTCATTCGATGTTTGGAACAAGATGAGATAACAAAAGTCTTGGAAGAGGTACATGAAGGAATTTGTGGGGCTCACTCAAGTGGTCCTTCACTAGCAAAGAAAATCATGCAAGCCGATTACTATTGGCCCTCCATGGAGAAAGACTCCTACTACTTTGTCAGAAATTACAAGAAGTGCAAAGTTCACAGAGATCTGATACATGCCCCAGCAAAGGAATTGCAACCAATCACAACACCATGGCCCTTTTGTCAATGGGACTTGACCTTGTGGGTAAAATCCATCCATCTTCATCCAATGACCAAAAAATTATCATTACCGCCACCAAATACTTCACAAAGTAGATCGAAGCGGTTCCACTTACCCAAGTCACCGACAAGAAGATCGCCTCATTCATTCTTAATTACATATCTGCCGGTATGGTGTACCCATGTCCATCCTCACAGATAACAAACTCCGCTTCAAAAATCAAGATGTCCGTGAGCTTTGTGAAAATTTTCATATCCAACACTGCTTTTCCACCCCATATCACCCACAAGGAAATGGTCAGGTCGAAGCATCAAACAAGAACATATTGAGGATCCTCAAAAAACAGTCAATGATGCTGGCCGTGATTGGCACATTCAATTAAATTTAGCACTATGGGTATATCGAACTAGCATTCGAACCCCTACATGCGCAACATATTACTCACTGGTTTATGGAGCAAAATCCATCTTGCCTATTGAGGTTGAAATACCATCTCTACAGGTCTCCTTGCACAATATGATAGATGATGAAACATACCGAGTCTCACGTCTTCAGGACTTGGAACTACTTGATGAAAAGTGACATGCTGCATACAACCACCTAAAAGCCTATCAACAATGCATGAGAAGAAGCTATAATCATCAGGTCAAACCTTGTACATTTGAGGTAGGCGATCTTATTCTCATGGAGAATCCTCGCAATCAACCAAATAGAGAACATCAGGGGAAGTTTGAATCAAATTTGTTGGTTCCATATGCCATCACTGTTGTCTTTGGATTTGGGGTACATCAGCTGGCAACTTTAGAAGGAGAACCACTAGCAGATCCAATCAATAGCATGCACCTCAAACAGTTTCATACATAAGCTATGCAGAGCATCAGGCTCCTTCATATATCAGAAAATACTAAAACCATTCAGAAAACAATCCTAAAAGAAAATACAAAAAACCAAGAAAATAGTAAAGAAAATCATGCATCCAAATGGTGAAAAACACTTTGGTGGCACCTTGGGTAAGTGCGGTGGTGAAAACCTGGTAAACAGAAGCCATTCGTAAAAGGCTATGGCTCCATTATCTTTCAGAATTGTTGTGATCACATCCATTGCATCCATTGCATCCATCATTCAAACCATGGCTTGTTATTGATATGCAATCAGGGTTATTACTCATGTGTCCTGCATCCCGCTTTCATAGCAACATCTAACTGGGGGCAATGCTCTTAACCTACTGATGGAAGTGGATTCTACATTACTTGTGATTCATTGAGTTCCTCATTCAAAAATGTCTAGACATATACCAAAAACATTCATAAAAAGTTGAAAAAAAAAATCCCCAAAAACATTCGTCAAAAACTCAGAAAATCCCCAAAACATTCACAAAATACAAAAACATAGCAAAAGCATCAAAAATCAATCAAAAAAATTGCAACATATATTATTCTTTGTACATACACATCGCAACAGACACCAAACAAACATTTTGAGCTACTCAAACGATGACCACCTATCAAATCAACCAGCCAATCAAAGCATTTGCACACAATCGTCTTCGCAAGGATGCATCCTTCTCGATGAAACAAAGACATGGTAACATTTTCTTTGACAAGAAAATTCCGTTTAGCTAATAAGTACTTGGTCGGTTTGTTATTTATTTATTCATATCAGGTTCCTACACTACTTCAGGATATCTACAACTGACTAGAGTAGTTGAGATGGTTCCTAATATCTTTTTTTCTTTGTTTGCTATCTGCGGATTGTTCCAATGAAGTTTTGGGACATGTACTAATGGTGTCTACATGGGAAGCTCACCAAGCTATGTGATTCTATGCAAAATATAGTTATAGATCTCATATGGCTTACTGACTACAGCGTATACCTTGACCATTTATACATGAACCAGAATGGAGGGGAACTTTCCTTGTCTGCGATGTTTGCTTACAGGCGAAATGCTCAAAGTTGGTTCCTGCTACCTCGGCCAAGAATGATACTACCATGATTGATGATGAAAATAAAGCACTGTGAATAATCTATGAGTCATCATTTCACCTCATCTGTATATATTGCATTCCATCCATCCATAAATCCATATTGTTGCATATCATTCATGCATAGTAATGACAATGCATACTCTCTTTTGTTGATCCTCTTCCATATGAATGAGTCCTAGGTCCTCCATAACTTCTATCTAACATTGAATCATCCCCCTCACCCTCCCTCTCTAGCTCATCATCATAAATGCATACCATGCATCATTTCCCATCCTAGGTCCTCCATACCTTCTATCTAACATTGAATACCCCCCTTACCCTCCCTATCCAGGTCATCATCATAAATCACATACCCTACAATCGTGTCCCATCAACCCAGTCAAGCCACATTCATCATCGTCCATCTCTAACAGGAGGGATTGTGTTTCCCATCCTAAGTCATCCTATAAGCCAAGCAAGTTACTCTAGCTGCACAGGTACATCGACTCACACAACCCTAGGCTATCAACAAATACTTTGATCAAGTATCTTCAGGTCTCAATAGGTAATTGATTATATTAGACTAAAACATGCATTTATCACAATGACCTACTCTCAACGAGGTTGCTATAATTCACCACAAACAACCTAAAACACAAACACTATCAATTGATCAACCAATCAAACATAATCAAAATGAACAATTACATCAATTGTCTAAGTCTCAACAAGTATTTTGTTTCAGATACCTTGATTTCATCAGGCAATTACATCAATTGTCTAAGTCACAATAGGTCACTTTGTTCACTTACTTAGACTTTATTTTGTCCAAGCGAACAACTAACATCAACTGTCACGTTTTGACTCAACTGAGGCAATTCAACCGATTGCACCAAATTGTCCAACCAATTTTGATCAATTGTACAGTATCAATCAAGAGCACAAATACTACATTTGTATTGTATCTCTTATATGACCTAAGAGGACTCGGTGGCTTGCCATTTCTCCCTATTCACTCCTTCTTCTCCCATTCTTTCACCATTGTTTCTAATTTATTCTATTCTTCCTCCCCCCAACTTCTTTCTCTTTTTCGAGAGATCGCCTGATTTTTTAACATTTTTTGGCCCATCTCTCGAGGGGGCATACCTTTCACCCACTAAATTAACATTTATGGGGCATATTTCTTCTCACCTATCTTTCTTTCTTTGAAACAACGCGATAAACCACACTATCTCAAAGAGGGGCAAATGTAGACACATAAATCTGTCCACTTAATTAAATGAATATTTAATATTTATTTGATTATTTTAACCATCAATAATCAGTTAATTAAATTAATATTTAATTAATTTATCCTCAACCTCTTCTTCTATTAACTAAATAAATTATTCAATTTATTTAAATTAATTCATTAAGCCACACTCTAACAATCAATTAAATGAATAAAATATATTTATTTAATTTAACCCCTTTCCTCCTTTAAATAAATAAATACATATTTATTTAAATCCCTAAACTCCCCCTCACTTGCATTCTCCAACAAATGCAAGTTGCACTATTTGGTTGAGATAAAGTAATTTTTTTTTAATTAAAATTCTATTTTCTCTCACCCACCAAACCCACTTGCATCCTAAACCCATTCTAGATCCTTCTAAACCATTTCTAATTAGCCTAATCCCATCCCCTAATTATTGTCACATTCCTAAGAAACTTGAAGTCACTTCTCAAAGCCTCTAAAGTCTTTGAAAAGCATTAAAGGCTTTATGTCTTCAACAAGTTAACCCCTAAAGTCTTCCAAACCCTTAATGGTTCTTACATAACCATTTATGGCTCTTACATAACCATTAATGGTTAATTCAACTTTCCCACATGGTTAGAGGCTTTCCATCTAACTCAACCCCCATTTAACTCATAGGTCTCTTCAAGCATTTATTGCTTTGACCATGGTTATCCCCACTAACTCTTGCACAAGATTTTTTCCATTGGATAAAGGCATTATTCATTGGATAAAAGATTTATTCACTAACTCAAGCCTAACCAAACCCTCCCAAGGTAACCTTCATGTCATCTCAATCATTTAATGCTTCTTCCCTCTCCTCCCAAGCCATCTCATGTTGACATTTGTCATCCTAGGATTGGGTTGAAATCTATCACATGGATTGATTAACTTTCAATCCTGACCCTCATTGAGATTACTAAATCTCAACCATCCATTTCTCTATTTTTCCTATAAATAGAGCCCATTCCTTCTTCAAAAGGATCCAAAAATCTTTATGCATCAAACTTATAGTTATTTTGAGAGAACATTTAGGAGCATTTGCTTTGTTATTATGCTAAAATTAGCATAAACTAATTAGGTGTTTTTATCATATTAGCTTATTTACACTTGCATAGGCATTTTGTTCTTATTTTGATAATATTAAATCTTCATAAGACATCCATAAATAGTGTAAAAATTGAGGGCTACACTCATGTGGAACTTGGAGAGGAGAGGAACAAGGGAGGAGCAACTATGAGCATTGTGAGGAGCATCTTGGGGAGTTTTCTTTCCCTTTTCCATTTTTGTATGTTTCTCATTGTCTGCTTTATATCTCTCTTGATATGTATGTTTAGGATCATAGGTTCATTTGTATTTCGTATTTGATTGTTACTAACAATACTAACATTTTGAACTTGTGTGCGCCTTTTTGTGTCCTTTTAGGCGTGCATCAGTAGTTAAATTTGGACTTAATACTGTCCTTAAAGGTGTGTATAGAAGATATAACATCTAGAAATTTGTTAAGAAACTTGGTGTGTAATATAAAACCTATTTACATATCAAGTGGTATTTAGAGCATACAAGAATACCCGTTGCTTTTGGTTTTCTAGTTTGTTGAAATTCTAAGTTTATGACAAATACTAGATAAATTAGGAGTAGTAATTGAGCCTAAAATTGGTAATAGGAAGTGGTGAATAGTTGGGAGTAATAATTGAGTGTATTTGAGCCTAAGATTGGTACTAAGAAATGGAATAGAGAACAAAGAAGAGTCACCAAAGAAAGAGGGATATATATATTTTAGAAGTTAGAATAGGATATTAATATGATCTAGGTCTCTAAGCAAGATTGATATGCTTGAGTGTTCAAGAATCCACAACTCAGAAGTTGGGCATTGAAAGGAAGTGAGAGATGGAGAAGCATTCCAGGAAGACAAATTTTGAGCATGAGTCATAATTAATTGGAAACACAAGCCTATTTAAAGTTGAGGCTAAGATAGATTCCAACCATTCAATTGTGAGTTTAATGTGGAGAAGTTAGACCAATGGATTGCACAATGGTGGTCTACTTTAGGTTGTTAAATTTAAAACTCATAATGGAAAAAATATTTTCTTGTTTGAAGCTCTTTTGTCATGCATCCACTTGATACAAGGCTCATGCTCCTTTGCAACTACCAAGAGTTCCACCAATCACTAAATGGAGGAATTTAAGGAAATTTGAAGAAATAACTCTATCCCATATGATTGCTATGAAGAGGAGAGACCCGTCTACTAGTACTTTTTTTTATCAAAGACAAGGTCAAAGAATTCAAGAGTACACCAATGAGTAATGTAAGAAGACAATATAACTTGGTAAGGATGTGATGGCTAGAGATGCGTTAATAAAGTATGTATTAGGGCTAATTGATCACCTAAGAAGGGTTGTTGTGATGGAAAAATCTCAAAACCATGATTATTCATGCATACAAGACCACTATGTAGAAAAGGACAAGAACAAAACCTCCTCTAATCAACAAAAAAAAGGAAATAAGGATAAACAATAAGGTTGGCACACAAACAAGAGCAAAGATAAGTGGAAAGGCAAGAAAAACGGTAGTGTTGTCGTGAAGACCACAAACCTTAATAACAAACAAAAACATTTTTGCAGACATTATGACATATGAGATAATGAAGAGACTTGTTATAAACCACTTTCATAGCTACAAACTTTTAATAAGTACACAAAGAACAAGAGTGCCAATTACAACAAAGAAGTGAAGTAAATTGAGTGCATGACGTAGATAAACACCTTTGGGCCTACGACAATTCTCACTAACAAAAAACTAAGGACACAAAATAAATATTAAAAGTTGAACACTGAAATACCATGCAATCATAGAGCACACAAAAACAATCAACACAACAAAATAGTTTGCAACTTGTAACTTTAATTAACCTTCTTGAAAAGAAATGTAGTGTCCCTCCTAGACTTGCATTTTGATTTGCGTTTAGATAGACGTATTTAGACTTATGATGGTTACTTGGATGATATTTATGACTCTTCTGCTATATTAGATGGTATTGTTTATGGTGAAAATGGATAACAATAATAACGATATTGAAAGGCTAAATGAATTCAACCACAAAACCCTAGCCTAACAACAACAAAGATCCACCATAACATATGAAGATTACTGAAGACAATGCAAATCAAATGAAATCACAAAGATTATACCATCACATGTCCAATAGGGTTTGGATCTCCATTCTTCCTATCTCCATTGATCTTGCTTGATATAACTTCTCTCAGATTTTATGTGCACAAGAGCTCAACAAAGAATGGAATGTGGTTGTAAGTAGGATCGCATATGCCAAGTAGTCAAATTGATCAAGTGATTAGCCAGGGTTTGATAATGAAGAAAGCATCTCCTTATATAGAAGACACTATATGAAATGGAGGGATAAGATTGAGAGGTGTAAAAGGAGGTCGGCTATGATTAGAGGGTAGGTAAAAGAAATAATAAAATAATGAAAGGGGTAGGTAGTGTATGAATTAAGAGATGAATGACATGTGTCATGGGGAGAAAAGGTTAATGAATTAATTAAATAAATAAAGATTTATTTAATTAATAGAGGAAGTGGGATCAATTAAATAAATAAGATATTTATTTAATTTAGGAAAAGGATAATTTAAATAAATAAGTGTATTTATTTAAATGAGAAATAAGGCTAGAAGAGGATAAATGAATTAATTAAATAAATAAAGATTTATTTAATTAATAGAAGAATTAAGCTTAGATAATTAAATAAATATTTATTTATTTAATTAGACTGGACAATTTCGGGTGTCTACAGGTATCATTGATGCTAGGACTTTATGTGGATTCATGTTATCTGATATGACTCTTATGACCGGAGACTTTTATGATTGATGATGCAAAACTTATTATATGACATATGATATCTGATGGTTCTTATGGATGTTGATACATAGTATCATCTTGATGGATGGATTTATATGATGCATTGATTTACATTGAATCATTGTTTACATGGATTATGTGGCTTATGAGGATACTAACCCTATTTCATTATGATGATTCTATGCGATGTTTTGATATTATATTGTGTTATTGTCTTCATGAGTAGAGACAATGCCATATCACTCATTGCGAGCAGGATATGCCGTCACGACTCTCTATCACTTATCTGTTTAAATATATATGTATCGTATATGTTATGTTGGTCTTTGATGTAGGTTTGCAGGTACCAGACATCGACTCCACCTGGCTCCATAGGTGTCTTTATCCCAATGACAAGTTGTCGGAGATGACATAGTTTCCCTCACACTCCAGGTCTAAGTTGTGTACCTTGTAGTCTGCGCCACGACGCAAGTTGAGGTTAGGACCTTGCGTTATGTTTATTCCCTTGGCGTAAGTGGGTTTGAGCCCATGGTTATGTAATTTTTTTTTTATTGTTTAATTATTATATTATAGATATTTATTTGATTATTTTAAGATGATGATTTCCTTGTGAGATTTTATTTAACTGGTTCAGATTTATTTAATTGGTTTATTGAATTAATGATTGATTTGATTATTATGTATATTTAATTTGACTATTGGTGTTGTCGAATTATTTTAAGATATTTATTTATTTAATTGTTATTTGATGATTTATCCATTATTTATTTATTTATTGTTTTTAGGCTTTATTTAATTGATAATTATTATCGATTTTTGATTTATTGATTTATTAAATTATTTTTTGTAATCTTTGATTTGATTTTTATATTTTTTATTAAAGGTCCTATTTCTAAGACCTTATTCATTTAATTTATTCAATTGATTACATAAAGTAATGGATCATTATTTAATGTGTTTATATAAAGTTATATTGTCGGTAATTGTATTTGAATATTATTTACCTACCCTTGCGTGTGATTGGTTGATTTTTATTTGGGAGGTAAATTATATTGGGAGAATAATATTTGCCTTGAAACTATACAAGTTAGGTAAATTATATTGTTTTTAGGAATATTTTGATTGGTTGACGTTTGGCCATAGTTTTGAATATTTTTTCTATTTATTTGCCTCTCTGTGATTGTTGACGGGTTAATCTTTCCGGAAATTTGAGTTTGATTTTGGATTGCGTTGGAGGTTGAATTGAGGCTTGCTTGCTTGAATTGTTTCTTGGATTGCTCTCATTGAATCTTCATTGTTAGGGTTGCGATCTCCAGGTTGGAACTCTCAGATCTCCTTTCTCTCCAAATTTATTTTTGAAAATATTGTCTTCAATGGTGTTTTTAGAATGATTGTTGGGGGTATTTCTAATTGGTTATGAAATTTATTTGAATCCTATAAAGAGATTGGAAAGGGAAAATTTATTATTGTATTGATTTGGGAATTTTGATATGATGCTTCTGGGAATGTGTTTACTGTGTCTTACATTTGTCAGTTTCTGCTTTGGATTTGGGTATTTCCATGCATTCTCAATGTTTAGAGAGAATATTTCATTTATTTTAGTGACTGTTTCATTCTCTTAGGTTCTGGGAAAGAGTTTCTTTATAGATTTTGGGAGTTGTTGGGTGTTACCATTGGTCACCTATGGATGTTATTTTTTGAGAGTCTTGCCTTGCATTGATTTTAATTCACCTTAGAGGTTTGGAAAGTTATTATTTTTGTCTTTGGTATTCCTTTTGATTCACCTTTCTATCTACATTATGTTTCTCTTTGAGATTGAGAAAGTTGAGCACTTTCCTGTGTATTATGTGTGCATGATTGTTCTTGTAATCTTGCTTAAACCTTATAGGAGGCTATTGTTTTTATTTAGAATGCTATGTATGTGTCATTTTGACCTTCTTGTACATTCTCAGAATGGATCTTAACCTATTTGTGAACCCGGGACCCAAACTGGACATTTTCATCAAACTATATCTCCGTTTTATGTAATTTTTGCCTTTTGTGTCATATGGACCACAAGATTGGTCATATGCATCACTTCAGTGATCATATGTGCAATTTAAAGTTTTGTATGCGCCATTCTAAATAATTTATAGTTTCTCAGGTTTTCGTCATCTCATTTTTTGTGGGCTAATTTTGGGGTCCTTCCAGAGGCTGACTATGATTGCTTTTGAGCTTCTTAGAGTCATTTATGATTTCATATTGATGTTATCTATTATGATTAGTGCTCCGGTAAGAGGATTCATGCCTTACCGTTGAGGTAATCTATATGCGATATGTTGCTCCAGCGGGAAGGAGAATACCTTGTTGTTGAGGGTGTTAGCACATATTTTTACAAAATATTTTTGTGCTATTTATGGATTCTTTTTCTTATAATTCCATTATAGGAGCATTTATTGCTTGATTGTATGTGCAGGTGACATGATTGCAGTGTCTTCATAAAATGGCATCACTTGGGCATATTCAAGGGAAGTGTTGAGTGAAATGGCATTCTCATAATCCACATCCTCAAAATTAGTCTCATTGCAAAACCATTTTTGGAAAATCAGCATAGAGAAGGGCCTTCTTTTGCAAAAACTGCAAAATTTTGCTTATCAACATAAGTCATCCTGCTGAGATTGCCTCGAAAGGAAGGAGCATGTTAATCAGAGTGACTCATGTCAACGATGTTTCCTAAAGAGTGAGCGGTGGGAAAAGGTGCGACTAAGTGGAAATCCATCGGAGCCAGTTACGACGACAAAGTCCGAACCATCAGAGTAACTTGCACTATCGACAACGAGGAAAAAATGTTATCCCTATGCCCGATGAAGTTATTAGTGGAACTCTTGCCGATAATTGATAAAGTGATCTATTCGTAATGGTACATCGGGTTATCGCAAGGTCCTAATATATGTTACCCCGATACCAATTGGAGTAGAGAAGGTGACCCTATCCGAGAGACTCTCTCCGATAAAGTTATACTAAGCAAGAAAGGATGTAAGACTCATCGGGATAACATACATTATCAGGGAGATGCATTTTGGGTTATCCCAATGCCTGATGAGGAAGATGAGCTCGACACAAGAAAAGTTGACTACATCAGGAGAGCCTACACCAATAGACTGAAGCATCCCGATAAGGAGAGTAAGGTGCAAAAGACTCATCGGGGTAGCTTTCGCTATCAGAGAAACATCTTTAGAGTTGTGTCAATGCCTGATGGGTAGAATTCTAGAGAGGGCGGATCTATCGGGGAGACTATAACTATTGGAAGTAAGGTAAATATGCTACTCCAATGCCAGATCAAGTAATCGGTGAAATTTACGCCGATCAAAGAGAAAGTTAGATGTCATGGGCCCATCAGATGAAGTGTAAAGTAATTTCATCCCGAAGGCCGATGGAGTGACTAGAGAAATAAACAGAAGGAGGTCCCATCAGAGATACATACCCCGATGTAACATAAGAGAAAGCTAACTAATAGAAAGGAAGGGTGGACCCATCGGGGTAAGTCAAGCCTTAAGGAAAAAGGTGAAGTGGCTGGGGTGAAATCCGATGGATTGATCAGAATCACCTATGCCAATTAGAAAGACAAAAAGGTAATTGAGGGAATGCATGGTGCCAAATAATTAAATTATTGGGTGTGGTTATGTCGATTAGCTATTAGAATGTCTGATACAACAACTATTATTTAATGCTTGTGAACAAGAGGATTTGATCCGCATGAAGCAAAATTGATGAGTCTTTTGATCGTTATAGACCCTAGTCGTTGCATATCCAACTTAAAAAAGAGTTCATGTACCAAAAAAAATTCACAATCTCTTCAGTCATTAACATTGAAGTTGCATACAAGAAGCACGGGTAATTAAGAATTCAAGCACTTAATCATGGAGGCATCTGGTTCACAAGGTAAGAGAAAGGTCATAGATATCTCAGATACACAATCAACTAAGTTAAAAAAGGTGAAGTCTATGGAGGGTGTGCAGAAGTGAAAGTTAAACCAGTATATCATTGACTAGATGGAGTCATCTAGTGCAAAGTCAAGGGGGTCTAAAACAAATTTTCTGCCTAAGGATCAATTGGAAGATAAGTGCAAAGGGGTTGGGGATATATGGACAGCCATAAAAGGCCACAAATTATTTTTATATCACTACCTCAGGCGGAACGAGGAGATGCCATTGTCCAACCCTTGGACGACAAATTTAGGTAGATTTGTGGTACCAAATGTGTTTCAGAATCTCTGATTGTTGGAATTGCTCAAAAGGAAATACAACAAATAAAAAAGATGCATTCAATTTCCTAATGGGGATCCATTCATCCGGAAATATGCTGGGTCTATTCAGGAGGTTTTCGACATGTCTTATGAAGCCTACATGCCCTAATCCTTCTCAGACCTGGAAGGAGAATATACCCAAATAGACACCGCTCACACAACATGGAAGTTTTCAATTCACAAAAGGGAGAAGGGACGACTCACAGAGAAGGACGATCCTCCTTTTGATATTACCCTGTTTAGGCAATACTTGCAGTACACATATTGGGCATGCGGCCAGGTCTGCGGGGAAGAAGTTCCCGATGTTACAAGAATAAGCCCATTGGTGTTGGCTACAGACATTCAAATGCATGAGCTGAGGCCATTTGATTGTGTAACCTACTAGGCAAAAAAGTTGCATGAAGGGTTTTTGAGTCTGCAAATAGAGCCTAACCCTACTTTCAAATTTTATTCACTATCAATGCATATGGTTTTGTTTTATGGGCAGATGCAAGGTCTGTGGCCTGCAAAGTTAAGGGCACCTTCCAGAAACAAAGAGGGACAAGACCAACCAATCCAATTATGGGTATCCCTTGGGGACTCAAGGTTTGACAAATCACACTATGTGTTGTTTGAAGAATACTTCGTCAAGCCCTTGTACAAATTGTTTGGGATAGAATGTGAGGGGTCTATCGCACAGGTGATTAAAATATTCTTGAGACTCCATACTTTTGGAGACACTAGGGTCAATCACAATTGGGGTGACTGGTTTGTATGCCAGAATTTTTCTTTTTTCAGGGTTTATGGTTTTGAAGGTGCTCCATTTATGTTGCCTACATTAGTGCTCGACACAATTGCATATCAAAAGAGTTTTAGGAAGCTTAGTATGTCAAATGCGAAGCATTTGGGTGGTGCACATAAACAAACATTCATGCCTGACACTTTACATTTTGGAGATTTCACCATTGTGTCTACCAAAGCATAGGAAATGATTGAAAAGAAGTTGGTAGAGGAGTACAATCTGTATGGACACCAGGCTCAAAATACTTATGATCCAGATGGATATATTCACCACTGTAGGAAGAGCCAAAACCTGGGATAATATTTGCACATACCCATGGAGGCAAAGGATTTATTTAGGAACAAGGAGCAGGATGAGGCTGATGCAGTCTTAGAGGAGTTGAACAAAAAATTGGAAGAGAAGAAACAGAGGCTTCAAGAACTAAAAGAAGAAGGAGACTCTGAGAGTGAGTCTGATGAGAATGTAGCTGTGTCTACTCTCCGTGAACCCTAACTAGAGGAAATGATAGAGAGCCAGAAGCAGGCTATGGTGAGACTCAACACCAACACATATGTGAGGATGGAAGAAGATGTAGCATTTGTGGTGGATGAAATTTTTGTACAGTCCAAGGAGTTTAAGTCCTTCTTATACCACTACAAAGGAAAAATATTGAGGGAAAGCATCCCAAATGTCACCCTTGAGAATGAAGCAGAGATGCTAAAAAGATTAGAGGACATCAATGCAGAGGTGGCTACAATGACACCATAGAGAGGGAGGCAACTTCTCAGTGAGGCATGCATCATTTTGTTCCCAGGATGGGATTTAAGTGCCTCTTTCATTTTTGACACTTTGTTGCATTCGGATAGAAAAGATGTAAAATTAGACATACAGGGACTTGATGACATTTTTATTGGATCAAGATATGATCCAAATTAAGAGGAAATCTTGCTTTGGGCCCTATACCCCCCAAATAAAAGACCTAATATTATAGATGTAGATAAAGCAATTGCGCATATGATGAGGTTGAAATCAAGAGAGGTTAATCCAATTGTCACTACTGACTGAGGGATTGACATTGCAAAACTAAATAAATCCCAAATGAAGTGGGTGTTAAAAGAGAGTGAGAAATACAAAAAATTATATGAAGACTTGTTAAGAAGTCATGGTCATGAAGTATGATAGATAAATGATACTGGTATGTAGTGGAAAAAGAAATATGAGGACCAAATTAAAGAAAATATAAAGCTGAGAAGGCAAATTAGGACTACTGGGGTGGATGATGCTTGTGTTTTGTTGACCAACGAGTTTGAGCATTTGTTGGAGGTTCTCAAGGAATTCTGGACCAACTATCAAAAGACTCAAGATAACATGTCTTCTCATAAAAGAATATTGAATAGGCTGAAGGCATTGTTGAAAGAGAAGAGTGTCGAGGAGAAAATTGTTGAGAAGATCCAAAGAAGGTTGAACAAGCATAAAGGCATTCGGTGTGGACATCAAGCATGAATTTACCGATTGTAAGGATATTGTCAGATTTGGTGTACCAAATATTGTAGATGATGCAGAGAAGTTGAAGGACAAAGGGATTTGGATTGTAGATTGCCAGAATGTGCTCAACACATCCTTAATGTTGCCCTGATAGATGTTTTGGACATGAAGGAGACAAGTGAGCATATGGAAAGAATGGTTTCCATGGAGATCGTTGTCAAAGATATTGTATTCAACACCAACACTCACTAGGACAAGAAGTATTTGGGGCATATTCAGAAATGTAACACATTATTGGACGACCAAAATTGAGTTCTTAGTTTGTAATTTTGTTTTATGTCTGGCAGTTAGGTAGTTAGGTATTAGGTTTTAGTTATGTTTAGTTTAAGAAAATGAAATGTAATCCTCTCATTTGAATCCTTTGGCTCACATACATATAGTGAGTCATTTTTGTATCATAAGGGAGATAGACAATATTCTACGGCTAGTTGGGGCTACAAGTGTTATGTTTTAGAAAAGTCAAATAGGAATGAGGAGTTTATTTTGTGCAAACTGAGTATATTGGAGTATTTTGTAAGTGCAGATTTTCTATACATTCTTATTCCAGAAGTTAAATATGCAAGATTTCATGTATTTATATTCAGGATGTTGTGTGTAATTTTGTGTTTGATGAAACCATATGTGCTCTTGATAATTTTTCTGAATTTGCTGTGATGTGCCATCACATGATGTGGTATTGAATGTAAAGTTGGGTTTATTTTATTCATATAACACATAATGAAACCTTCACAGTGATGATCTTATGATTGTCTCTTGAGTTGATATTGGTTCTTGTCCACAAAGTTATTCATTAACTGTCATATAAAGGCACTGGTTTGTTATTCTTCCTTGCTGAATAAGTTTGTATGCATCAGGTCCTTATCAAAGAAACAAGTCTTTTAATTCCTATAAGTACTACTCTTTTCATAATTACTTAAGGCCCTAACAATAATCTTTCACACAATACAATTATACATACACTTTATCAGTTTTAAAGGCATTCAATAAAAAACACTTCTGTTAGCATAGTTACAGGAAAACCTTTTGCCATCTCTGCAATTGCTAATTCCCACAATTTAAATTCACTCAAAACAAACCTCTTTTGTGCTTGAGAGTGTAAGGTACACCCACCTAGGTTTGGTGGAGCCTAAAGTGTAGAGGGATTTGGTCTTCAACCATCCTTGTTCGTTGGCCAAGGCTGATTGGATCAACTAAGGATTAGGCAAGTCTTTAGTTATTCAATATGTTGTTTTGGGTGCCAACAAATTGGCGACTCTGCTGGGGAGTTGTCATACATAGTTTGACATTCACTTAGAATCTCTAGTGTTTTTTCATTGAAGATTTGATAATTTTTGTTCTCCCCATCCGAGTCACCCAACAGATTGGTGACTCTGTTGGGGAAGTTGTCTTAGGAAGTATTTAGAGTCTTTCGTGGTTTGTTTCAGACTCTACTGGAGTAAAGAACCTAGAAGATTAATAGAAGATATTGTTCCTCTTAGGAGGTGGTGACTCTACATTTTAATACATGAATAATAGTTGGTATTTTGAGAAAGTAAGAGGAACCCCTAGGCAATTATCAATAAAATTGGTGCAGGGGAGAAGGTCTCTGTATAAGGGACATGATAATCTTGTGCAGTTGAGTCCAAAGAAAAGGTATAACAAAAATAAATCAAGTATGGCATCTGGGGGTTATAAGAAGTTTCCTAGTAGAGAGGATGGCTCTTCATCTGGTGATAAGTTTGAAAATCTGGAGGAAAATCCATTCTATGCCTTAAATGCAAAAGATAATAATGGTGGTCATGATGAAACCCTAACTGCTGAGGAACAAGAGGAAAGGAAATGGGATGAAATCATACTTAAAATGGCCAACTTAAGTGGAGATGAATCCAAAATGGCAAGGGCTCTTAGGAGACAGCCAGATTGGGTATTGCAAAAATTAGGGTTACAAAGAGATACGATTAAAAGCCCTAGGTCAGAAGGGATAGAAGACAAAAGTAAAGGTGAGGGAAATATACCAACAACTCCTAAATATAGTCCCCCTCATATGAGAAGAATAGAGAAGCCTTTTGTAACCTTTGATAACCCATTATCAAATGGAGGTAGAAGATGGAGGGATGTGCATAGGGATCAAAGTGAAGAAAGGCATATAAACAACCAAGATAATGGAGGAAGAAATGGAAATAGGGAAAATGATGGAAGCTGAAATAACACAAATAGAGGTAGTATTATAAATAATAATAGAGGAAGTAATAGGTATGGCAAAAACCAAAATAATGGAAATAATGTAGGCAACAATGACAATAATGGAAATGGTACTGGTGGAGGTAGAAAAAACAATAATGAAAATGGAGGTAATAATGGAAATAACGACAATAATAATGGTGGTGGAAACAATGGGAACAATGGTAATTATGGTAGAAATGGTGGATTCAACAGAGGAAATATTAACAATCAAAACAACAATCAGGGTGGCAGACGACCTGTTGGACACTATGTTTGAAAATAAAAAAATATATATAAAAAATATATATTTCCATAGGTGTAAAGACTAAAAGATTTTTCGGCCAGCAAATTGTATCGAGCATTTCAAAAGAAGCTTCATTGAAAGAGTATTTTCATCGAAATAAAGTATATAAAGCGCCAAGCAAAAATACTTCGGCAAAAAGTCACCTTCGATGGATACAGAAAACCGCTCATCGATACTCCAAGTTTCATCGAAAAATGAAAAACGAAAGGCAAAAAGGTAAAAAGTAATTTCAATGAAATATGACTACCGAAGAAACTCATAAAGCATTCATCGAAATGCAAGACTTCATCGATGACATAACATCGAACAAAAGAAAAGGTGTTTCATCGATAAAGGAGGATATCGATGGAAAAGGACTGTCGATGAACATACATAA
The DNA here is from genome assembly GCF_030272615.1 of Cryptomeria japonica. Lineage (NCBI taxonomy): Eukaryota > Viridiplantae > Streptophyta > Pinopsida > Cupressales > Cupressaceae > Cryptomeria > Cryptomeria japonica. Next base: position 472,715,056 of record NC_081407.1, on the reverse strand, counting down.
ACCTTCACCGAAGAAAGGAACTCATCGAAAGAATGATTTCGATGAAACTTGCGAGTGACCTATCGAAAAAGTTTGTCGATGAAAGAATGATTTCGATGAGTCTTGAAAGTGGCTTCTCGACATGGGCCACTCACCGAAAGAATAATATCGAAGAAAATGGGCTTTCGATGAGAGATTTAAACACTCGGCCGAAGACAAGGGTTTCATCGATAACTTGAATTACGATCATTTTGGTCGAACTGTACTTCCCGCGAAAGAGTTAAAGGCCCAAGTGAAGAATGTCACATCTGCAATTAAGTTCAAACACTTGAATAGCTGTTGTAGACGCAGAACATTAACTGTGCACAAGTTGCCCATACGAATACAGCTGAACCGATTGAACTTTCATAAGAGCCAGATCAATGCCAAAAGACTGAAAATTGCGAAGAACTTGCGGAAACTTGTGAACGACAATCAGAAGAGCCGGGCATTTCTCCAAGTAAGTGTTGTCTCTCGTATTTGCCGTAATCATGGAACCTTCATCTTCTTCTTCTAAAAAGAGTAGGAAAGGAAAAGAACTAAACCCTGAAGAGAAGCCCAAGAGACAAAAGAAAGAAGGGAGAGCTCTGACGCAGGATTTGTTAGACCAGCGTCCCTCATCTAGTGTAAGGTCTAAAAAAATCAAAAGTGAAGAAGAAGGATTGGAGGATAGATTTGAAAATCTAGGAGACATTTGGACTGAAATCAGAGGACATGAATTATTCTTATTTAGCTACAAAAGAAGGGATGCTCCTGAGCCCATAAGTAATCTATGGAAGAAGAACTTAGGGAAATTGGTAGTCCCGAACGTGTTTGTAGATGTCGAACTAATGAAAGCTCTGGTAGATTGTTATAATCCGAGAACCAAAACCATATGCGATTACAGAGGGAATCCATTAGTGGTGATTAACAAGCAAACTATTGATATGGTATTTGATTTAGACTGGGAGGTGGAGGAGAGTATCGATATGAAGAAACTTTCACAAGAATTCTTCAGTTTGGAAAACATCTACAGGACTTGGAAACTGCCTATTCACCGGCCAAAAGTGGGTGGGTCATTCGTTCCGTTTAGCAAAAATGACAAGGTGCCTTTCGATGTCAACCACTTCCATCCATATTTCAAATATACATATTATGCTGCAGCCCAAGTATTAGGCCTAGAGGCTCATCCACTCATGGATATTGGGGTTATGGTTTTGTGTGCTGATTTACAGTCAAAAGACCCTAGGTCATTTGATTTTGCCACTTATGTTGCAGATGCCTTAAATCATGGGTTGGAAAAGTTGAAAGGGGACCTTGTGAATGTTCATTTTTCATTGTACTCCCTGTTAATGCATATCATTCTTTATTGTGGACAAGAGATTAACTTCTGGTCAGATGATTTCTGCATTCGATCTTATGATAAAAATGGTTTGAATAAGCCAGTTCAGTTATGGGTTTCTGCATGGGACCAAAGGTTCATGAAGAACCAGTACTGGCACTTTCAAGAATATTTTGTGAAACCTCTTAGTGCAGCTTTTGGGCAACACAGGGATTACACTTTGTCCCCTGAAATTAAGAGATTCCTTAGGCCAAAGGACTTCTCTCCAGAATCACAGATTGATCATAATTGGGGTGATTGGTATTGCCATGATAATCACACAGAAATCAGGGTATTTGGGTATGAAGGGAAACCCCACATGCTTCCAATCACAGTGCCAAACAGGGTGGCTAGCCTGGAGATTATAAGGCAATTGTCTATTGTCAGTGCTAAACACCTTACAGATTTCGGTAAACAGTCCATTGTTCCAGGTTTATTGGTTTTTTTTGATTTTATTGTTAAAAGTTCAAAAAGCTATCATTTACTGCAGAATAAGTTAGACTACTATGGCATGACTCTGGGTGAGCCTAGAGAGAACTTCGATCCTGAAGGGTACATAAGAGCTGCCAGAACGTCACAAAAACTCAAAGCTGGAATACATGTGGCCAAACTACCAGATGACCTGATTAAAAATCTTGAAAGAGAAGAGGCCAAGGCTTTGAGAGAAAAGAGTGAGTTGACTTGGGAGGCCTACAAATGGAAAAGGGCAAGGGGAATGATAGATGGAGATCTAATTGGAAATCTCCAAGATCCTTTGGAAGTAGCTAAAAGGCTGCTTCAACATGAAGCAGAAATCATGCATAGAGTGCCTTCACAATTCCTTCATTTCATTAATACTGAGAAGGATAGTCAGCCCCTAGCTCACATGTCACCAAAATCGACTGCTAGTAGTATCCCTGCTGATTCTCCTAGAGAAGATTATCCTCCTGGTTTCGAAGCAGAAATGAATATGGACACTGGTGAAATTAATATCAAGGATGTCGTCGATATAAGGATGACTGAACATGAAGATTTTGTTGCTAATGATGGATTCACCTCTTCTAGGGAATTCCTCTCATTTTTATACCAATACAAAGGAGCTCATGTAAAACGAAGCATGGCTGGGAGACCAGAGGAAGAACAGATGAAGAAATTGCAGGATGAGATTGATGTCCTCATGAAAGATATGACTCCTGAGAAAGGGAGGAAATTACTAAAAGAGGCCGGTGTAATCATCTTTTCTGGTTGGGATATAAACTCAGCACTTCTTTTTGACGGATTCCTGAAAAAACAAGACTTGAATCAACAGGTGATGCCTCAGGAGATAGACAAATTATTCCTAGGCTCTGGATATGATCTTGACAAGAAAGCTCTCCTACAATGGGCATTATATCCAAAAGGGAAGAGGCCTATCATTGTGGACATTGAAGAAACCTTTGGGCACCTCATGGTTCATCAGGTTGGAAAGACTGACCCTAGGGTCACTGCTAAACTAAACTTGGATGTTGCTAGATTGAACCTGGACCAGACAGAATTTTTGGTCAGAGAGAACGTCACATACAAGGGGTTGTATGAAAAATCTAAAGAGGAGAATCAAAAGTTTCAAGCAAAAATATTGCAACTAGAGACAGGGACTCCTATAAGCGAATACACCTCATACCCCACGGGACGTAGCTTGGACGATGTCTCTGATGCTCTGTATTGGAAGTATCAAGCAGAAAAAGCCAATAAACGTGCAGAAGGTATCCAACAAAGGATGGACAAACTGGTCAATGATATCATCGGACATCGGTTTAACACCATGCTCTTGCAGGTTGAACCATATTGGAAAGTATATAATGGAACAATAAAGGCGTTAACAGAGCATGAGAGATTAAAAGCACGACTGCATGAAGTACTGAATAATGTCGATGCCATGACACCAGAGGAAAAAACTGAGGGGACTGCGTATATGGAGAATCATGTTAAGCTTGAAGATACGCTGAGAAGAGATCTGAAGGAATTGGATGATGAGAAACCTGTTGGAATGCCCTCTGTTTACAAAGAAGGAGAAGTGATATCCCTGGAAGATTTGCGAAAAGAGCTCATCAGCGTCAAGGATTGGGCCTTGTCAGAAATAGATCGAAGTAAGGATATGGCCCCTACTGTCAACCAGATGATATTCAAGTATCTGCCGCAGGGAGATGAATTGAAGAAACAGAGTGCTCGAATCAAAACCTTCAAGGACGATGATTACATTCATCATTTAGGACTTCTAAATCTCTTTTTGCTTAAGTTTGTTAGAAGCACTCAAACTAACGATTAGTGTTTCGAAAAGTCGTGTCTCTTCATGAAAAGCCTTCATCCTCATATATATATGAGAATGATTTTTGTAATGTGGAGGGGACGAAAAAAAAAATACCAAATAAGAAGATGGCGATGTATGACAGCCTGTAAGTTTTACAAACTTCAATGGAATACATGCTATGAACTGTTGTTTTTCTTTGTGTATGTGTTGTGGATTATTTCACTTTGTTTTGGCAATCGTCTGTGATATTATCTAAAGTGATAAGGTTATTCATATTCTTGAAATCAAATTTGTGCTTCATGTTATAAGGTTGAAACAAAAGTTTTGCTTGCGAATTGTAATTGTTCCTCGCAGTACTTCATTGATTGGTCCCTTAAAGGTAGGGTTAAATTCATTCAATCAACATATGATATAAGCATTCAAATTGATCTCAAAAGAAATAATAACCGACAGGTCTATAAAAGGGTGGATTAAAAAACTGTCTCACAGGCTCGCATAATAAGTCCTGAAGAAAGTATAATGACTCTATAGCCCAAATAGCAAAGAAGGCACTGGTCAAAAACAGATTACACTCATCACTATATTTCACCATTTAAAGCAAACAGAAGTAATTAGGAAACATAGATCGAATAGCTTCTACAACAACAATCTTGAACTCATCTGCTGTATCTCCATTTTAGGAACTTATGCCATTCTGAGACTAGGAGATATCAGATTAAGAAACTAAATCTGCTATAAAAAGCATTAGTTAAAGGAACAACTAGTGAGTAGGTATACCTGCCTAGGTCTTGCAGAGCCTAAAGTGAGAGAGTTAGTAACCAAATAGGTTCACTCTATAAGTTGGCCAAGTCAATTGGAGGGTTTGATCATAGGAGTTGGCATTTCCTTAGAATCTATCCAATCTGTTGATTTGAGACCCAACACGACCTATGATCATTGAAAGATATAAACAATTGGATTTCACTGGCATTGTTGGCTATCAAAACCAGATCACTAATGATTTAAGATTAGCTATCCCTAGATTCTCAGGAAATGGAGTTGATTCAACAGAACAATATGTAGTTAATGTAAAAAATATCATTGAAGAATTTGAGGTTCCTCATGAGGATGTATTCATGAAGTTGTTTGTTCAATCTTTGATAGAAGATGCAGGAGAATGGTATAGAAGCCTCCTCGATAGGTGTATTGACAACTGGCAAGAATTTGGAACATTGTTCTTCAAAGAATTTGGAGATCACAATTATCCTTCATTTGCATCCCATGAATTGACAAGTATAAAGAAGAATCAAAATGAATTAGTAGCCGAGTTTAATAAAATATTTAATAAAGTATTAAATAGAATACCTAGAGATGTTAGACCTGTTGATTCATTTCTGATTAACTTTTATTTGAGTGCTTTTGGCAGCAAACCCATTATGAGATTTTGTCTCATAGACCTGATACTTTACAACAAGCATTCAAGATAGTTGCTACCATTGATAATAACAGGAAAGTCGCTGGGAAGGTTTCCAAGAGAGATGATCCAAAGTTGTACAATACCAGGGCTCCCAAGAAAGATGAGCTTACTCAAATCATGGATATGCTTGAGGACGTAAAGGGTCAGCAAAATCATAATGAAAAGCCACCACATAGAAACAATAAACAAATGAATTACAATAGACTGAGAGTACATGATATGCCATATAGAAAAAATTGGAAGGATGGGAAGCCAGTGAAGCCTAATGTAAACAAAGAAACTCTCGATCCACTGAAAAAGGCCACAAATTTTGTGAATGAATATCCATGGTGTGATGTTTGTAATTTACCTCATGTTGCTGAACAATGTATGATTGCCCAAGGTTTGATAGAGGAGGAAAATTATAATGAGGATTGTGAACCTACTGTAAATGTACTTTCATCTGATCCATATTGGGGAAGGGATGAAGACTCATCCGAGGGGGAGCATTTTTCTGATGTGCAACAAATGAGAGAGAACCGACATTACAGTATACAACAGGTCTTTTCGGATGATGATGATGAAGACATTCCAACTTTGAGAAGATTGTTCCAAGATGATACAGTGCCTTCACTAAGGAACTTAATTGAGGAAGAAAAGAAAGCCTTCACTATTGTAGCAGTAGAGCAAGTTAAGAGCAATTATCAGCTGAGAAATAGGAATGTAAATAATGAGAAAGGTAAGCCAACAAGTATGTTTGCCAAAATTAAAAAACCAGAAGGGAACAAAGACAACACTTTCAAAAGAAAAGATGTAAATGCCAAAAAGGGAAAGGAAGAAATACCAGAATAGACCAAGAAAGAGGAAATGCCAAAACTAATTAATCCTGTGGAGAAGAAGCAAGTAAGAAAGCCTACTTCAAATAGTAATTCTTTCATGTCTCAGGCGTTGTCTCAAGTGAAGATATCTATGCCCTTGATAGAAGTAATGAAATTCCTAGACTACAAGAATGAGTCATTGAAAATTATATCCAATGTTGGAAAAGTAAGTAGGGAAGGTCTTAAAACTAAAGAAGATCCTCCTATGGTGTGTCTTGGCATGTCTATTACCAAAAATCTCACTCAGGTAGACCCTTTCTACTTAACATTACTGATAAACACAAAAATGCTAAAAAATTGCATGATAGATTCAGGAGCAACATTAAATATCATGCCAGAGGACGTCATGAAAGAATTGGGAATGCATGTTGATACACCTTATGGTAAATTCTATGCCATGGAAAATAGGTCAGTTCCTGTAGTAGGAATTATGAAGGATGTTGAGTTCAAATTCCTAGCCTGCCCAGATACTGCATACAAGACATATATCACAGTTGTACAAGTGCCTGCAAATTATGGGATGTTGCTGCCCAGATAGTGGTCTAATTTGGTGGGTGGACATGTCCAGCTTGACTTATCATATGCCACTATTCTAGTAAAAGGGATAGAGGTGAGGATAAATAGAGAACCAAGATCCCCCTACCTCATTGAAGAAGTTGATCCTGATGAAATGACTTGTTTTTGCCACTCAGATATGGACAGCTTTTAGGTAAGTATTTCTAAACCTTTAAAATTTGATAAAATTACAGAAATAGTTAAACAAAATCAAAATTTAATTTGGAAATTGTATTTTGATGGTGTCTATAGTAAGGATAGAAATGGAGCAGGAGTTCTACTCATTTCACCTAATGGAAAATCTTTTAAATACTCTTTCTTGTTAGCTTTTGAGTGTACTAATAACATTGCTGAATATGAGGCTCTTTTATTAGGACTTAAAATAGCAAATAAACATGGCATTGAGTTACTAATAGTTTATGGTTATTAAGAAATAGCTGTTTCACAAATTAGAGGCAAATTTGCTACCAAAAATACAAAATTAAGAAGCTACAGGAATGAGGTTTGGGATTACATTGAACTTTTTGATGCTTTCTCCATAAATTGGATTGAAAGGCCAAATAACATTTTGGCAGACTTCATGGCTAACTTGGAAATCAAACATAATGATATCCCTTTTGATGATATTACCCAAGTAGAAATAAAGACCAAACCATCGGTCCCTAACAATATAAAGAGCTAGCAAGTATTTGATGATGACAAGGGTTAGCTAAAGTTTTTGTATTGTGAAAATTGGTATGAGCACCAACTAATTGTTTGGAATGGAATTGTGGAGGAAATTGATGGCAAGGGGACTATACTTGGGCAAGAGGTGTTGCATCTAAAGACAAATAAAATTCCAAAAGAATTGATAGAACTTGAAAGAATGTTTGATGATAAAGATGTAGCAAGTTTCAGACCTAATTCAGGAGGATGTGAGGATGTTGAAAAAATAAACTTGGGAAGTGAAAGCAATCGAAGAGAAGTATATATTGGAAAAAGGCTCACACCAAAAATTAGAACAATATTGATTAATTTGCTAAGGAAGTACAAGCATGTCTTTGCTTGGTCATATGATGACCTTAAAGCATACATGGAAGACTTGTTCCAACATGAGATACCCTTGAAGCTTGATGCAAAGCCTTTAAAACAAAAGCAAAGACCAATAAATCCTACTTTGGCTCCCAAGATGAAAGAAGAGTTGATGAAAATGAGAAATGTTGGTATTATTGAGCCCATAAGGCACTCAACATGGGTGTCCAATTTGGTCCCGGTCAGAAAAATGAATGGTGACATTAGATTGTGTGTGGACTTTAGGAATTTAAATGTTTCATCTTTAAAATATGCTTATGCTTTACCTAACATGGAGGCTCTTTTGCAGGAAGTCGCTGGAAATGAATTATTATCTATGATGGATGGTTTCTCAGGGTATAATCAAGTCAAATTTAGGGAAGCAGAAAAGTTTAAAACCGCTCACCACACCTTGGGGCATGTATGTCTATGCTAGGATGCCTTTTGGACTAACAAATGCAGGAGCCACATTCCAGAGGGCTATGGATGCAGCCTTTGAGGGGCTGATTGATTATATCTTGGTAGTTTACCCTAATGATATGACTTCTTATTCTAAAAAGGTAGAAGACCATTGTAATGACCTAGAAAAAATATTTATTAGAGCATTAGGACATGGCATATCTTTAAATCCCCAAAAATGTCATTTTGGAGTTCCTGAAGGGAAATTGTTCGGTCATATCATTTCAAAAGATGGTGTGAGAATTGATCCAGAAAGGATTGCTGCTATTGATAAGATTCAAATCCCTAAAATAGTTAAGGCGATTCAATCTTTTTTCGGTCAAATTAACTTTGTAAGAAGATTTGTGTCAAACTTCTCTGAAATTGTAAAACCTATTGCTAAAATCTTGAAAAAGGGTGTTGAAATAAAGTGGACTAATGAAGCCCTAGAGGCTTTTGTAAACATCAAAAGAGCCATCAAGGAAGCCCCTGTATTAAAGTCCCCTAATTTCTCCAAACCTTTTCAAGTTTTTTCATTTGCTTCACTCCATACTATTGCAATTGTCATCTTACACAAGAATGACGAGGTCCATGAACAACCAGTGGCATTCTTTAGCAAAACTTTGCAAGCATCTGAGTTGAACTATGATTTGAATGAAAAATAGGATTATGCTCTTGTGAAAGCAGTAAAAGCTCTCAGACCCTACGTGGTTGGTGCCACTATTATTGCATATGTACCAAATGTTGTTGTTAAAGACATCTCCAGACAATCAGAGACTACTAGAAGGCGATGTAGATGGATAAACCAGATCCAAGAATTCAATATTGATATACAGATCACAAAGTTGGTAAGAGGTTAGGGTTTAGCAAAATTAATGACAAAATCCAACCTTGAAGGATCACATGTAAATCAAATAGAGTTGGAAGATGCACAAATAAGCATTGAGAGATGCCCTTGGTATACAAATATTGTTTATTACTTAAAGTACATGAAGTGTCCCGATAGTTTAAAATATATTCAGAAAAGAAATTTAAAGCTTCAAACATCTAGGTATGTATTACTTAATGAAGATTTATACTGGAAAAATAGAGATGGCATTCTTTTATTGTGCCTAGATGAGTGTCAAGCACCTGCTATTTTAAAAGACTTTCATGAAGGTGTATGTGGAGGCCACTTCTCAGCCAAAACCACTACTCATAAAATTCTTAATGCCGGTTATTATTGGCCCCAAGTTTTCAAGGATTGTCATACTTATATTAGAAAATGTGAAGTTTGTCAAAAGTCTTCAGGGAAGCTCAAGTATAATGGAGCTTTTCCCCTCAGTCCCATGCATACAAAAGAACCATTCCAGATGTGGGGTATTGACTTCATAGGGGAAATAGAAAACAAATCTAGTGGTGGGCATAAGTGGATTTTGGTGGCTACTAATTATTTTACTAAGTGGGTTGAAGCTATTCCCACAAAACAGGCTACAAGCAAAGTGGTGACAAATTTTGTCTTGGAAAACATTCTGACCAGATTTGGAGTACCTAAGAAGATTGTGGTAGACAATGGAATGTGTTTGATATCTAAGGAGTTCTCTAATTTTTGTGAAAATTATGGTATCACTCTATCTTATTCATCACCTTACCATCCCCAAGGAAATGGACAAGCATAATCAAGCAATAAGAACTTGTTGAAGATTATTAAAAGGATGTTGGGTGAAAATAAAAGAGCTTGGTATTCAAAATTGATCTTAGCAGTATGGGTTGACAGAGTGACAGTCAATAAGTCCACATGATTTTCTCCATATGAGCTTGTATATGGAAAATAAGCAAGATTACCCTTGAATAATTTGTGTCCAGTTTATAAATTTGTTACATAAGTGTTCAAAAGAAGTAAACTTCATGGGGGACAGGTTGATGGTGTTGTCTGAGTTGGATGAGTGTAGAAAAGAGGCTCAAGAAATAAACATTCAGAGGAAACAGATGGTTAAGGCTTTACATGATAAAAGGGTTTGTGATAGAACATTTGAAGAAGGAGAATGGGTACTTAAATGGAATGCCAAAGACCAAGACAAAGGAAAACATGGAAAATTTGATGCACGAATTCATATTACTTGTAGGATACTGATGGCGAAGTGTTGGAATTTTCAGTCCATGCTCAATGCCTCAAGCATTTCTTCTTTTGATAATTAGGGAGTATTTCTTGTATCATAGTTATAAAAGTTTTCTTTTGTTTCTTGTTATGTGTTTTCAATTTTCAATTTTTGGTCTTCTTTCCACAGATAGCTGAGATCTTGCTATGTCCCTAAAAAGAACATGCATCCCCAAAAAGAGCCATCATTAGCACATATTTTTACAAAATATTTTTGTGCTATATATGGATTCTTTTTCTTATAATTCCATCATAGGAGCATTTATTGCTGGATTGTATGTGTAGGTGACATGATTATAGTGTCTTCATAAAAAGGCATCTCTTGGACATATTCAAGGGAAGTGTTGATTGAAATGGCATTCTGGTAATCCACATCCTCACAATTAGTCTCATTGCAAAAACATTTTTGGAAAATCAGCATAGAGCAGGGTTGTGAGTATGTTCAGAGAGGTAAATGGTGTGGGAGAAACCCTTCAGTATGATTGTCAAAAGTTGCATCCATAAAGAGGGCCTTCTTTTGCAAAAACTGCAAAAATTTGCTTATCGACATAAGTCATCCTGATGAGATCGCCTAGAAAGGAAGGAGCATGTTAATCGGAGTGACTAATACTGATGGTGTTTCCTAAAGAGTGAGCAGCTGAAAAAGGTGTGACTAAGTGGAAATCCATCGGGGCCAGCTACGACAATAAAGTCCAAACAATCAGAGTAACATGCACTATCGGCAACGAGGAAAAAATGTCAACCCGATTCCCGATGAGGTTATCGGTGGAACTCTTGCCGATAACTAACAAAGTGATCTATTCATAATGGTACATCGAGTTATCAAGAGGTCCTAATCTATGTTATCCTAATACCCAATGGAGTAGAGAAGGCGACCCTATCAGAGAGACTCTCTCTGATAAAGTGATACCAAGCAAGAAAGGAAGTAAGACTCATCGGAATAACATAAATTATTGGGGAGATGTGTTTTGGGTTATCCCGATGCCCGATGAGGAAGATGAGCTCGGCACAAGCGAAGTTGACTACATTGAGAGAACCTACATCGATATACCGAAGCAACCCGATAAGGAGAGTAAGGTTAAAAAGACGCATCGAGATAGCTTCCGCCACCGGAGAAACATCTTTAGAGTTGTGCCGATGCCTGATGGGCAGAATGCCACAGAGGGCGGATCTATTAGGGAGACTATAACTATCCAAAGTAAGGGAAATACGCTACTCCGATGCCTGATGAAGTAATTGGTGAAAGTTACGCCGATCAAAGAGAAAGTTAGATGTCATGGGCCCATCAGATGAAGCGTAAAGTAATTTCATTCTGAAGGCTGATGGAGCGACTGGAGAAACAAACAGAAGGAGGTCCCATTAGAGAGACATACCCTGATGTAACATAAGAGAAACCTAGCTAATAGAAAGGAATGGTGGACCCATTAGGGTACGTCAAGCCTTAAGGAAAATGGAGAACCGACTGAGGCGAGATCAGATGGATTGATCGAAATCACCTATGCTGATTAGAAACACAAAAAGGTAATTGAAGGAATGCATGGTGCCAAATAATTGAATTATCATGTGGGGTTATGTCGATTAGCTATTATAATGTCTTATACGACAACCATTATTTAATACTTGCGATCAAGAGGATTTGATTTGCACGAAGAAAAATTGATGAGTTTTTTGATCGTTATAGACCCTAGCTGTTGCATATCCAGCATAAAGAAAGAGTTCATGTGCCCAAAAAATTTCACAGTCTCTTTAGCTATTAACATTGAAGTTGCATACATGAAGCACAGGTAATTAAAAATTCAAGCACTTAATCATGTAGGTGTTTGGTTCACAAGGAAAGAGAAAGGTCATAGAGATCTCAGATACATAGTCAACTAAGCCAAAAAAGGTGAAGTATGTGGAGGGTGTGCAGAAGCGAAAGTTAAACCATGACATGATTAACCAGATGGAGTCATCTGGTGCTAAGTCAAGGAGGTCTAAAAAAAATTTTCCGCCCAAGGATCAATTGGAAGATAAGTACAAAGGGGTTGGGGATATATGGATAACCATAAGGGGCCACAAATTGTTTTTATATCACTACCTCAGGCGGAACAAGGAGATGCCATTGTCCAACCCTTAGATGACAAATTTAGGCAAATTTGTGGTACCAAATGTGTTTCAGAATCTCTGATTGTTGGAATTGCTCATAAGGAAATACAACAAATAAAAAAGATGCATCCAATTTCCCAATGTTGATCCATTCATCCAGAAATCTGCTGGGTCTATTCAGGAGGTTTTCGACATGTCTTATGAATCCTACATGCCCTAATCCTTCTCAGACCTAGAAGGAGAATATACCCAAATAGACACTGCTCACACAACATGGAAGTTTTCAATCTACAAAAGGGAGAAGGGACGACTCATGGAGCATGACGGTCCTCCTTTTGAGATTACCCTGTTCAAGAAATACTTACAGTACACATATTGGGCATGTGGCCAGGTCTACGGGGAAGAAGTTCCTGATGTTACAAGAATAGGCCCATTGGTGTTGGCTACGAACATTCAAATGCATGAGCCGAGGCCATTTGATTATGCAACCTACTTGGCAGAAAAGCTGCATGAAGGGTTTTGAGTTTGCAAAGAGAGCCTAACCCTACTTTCAAATTTTATTCACTATCAATGCACATGGTTTTTTTTTATGGGTAGATGCAAGGTCTGTGGCCTGAAGAGTTAAGGGCAACTTCCAGAAACAAAGAGGGACAAGACCAACCAATCCAATTATGGGTATCCTTGTGGGACTCAAGGTTTGACAAATCACACTGTGTATTGTTTGAAGAATACTTTGTCAAGCCATTGTATAGATTTTTCGGGACAAAATGTGAGGAGTCTATCTTACAAGAGATTAAAATATTCTTGAGATCTCATGATTTTGGAGACACTAGGGTCAATCAAAATTGGGGTGACTGGTTTGGATGCCAAAATTTCTCTTTTTTTAGGGTTTATGGTTTTGAAGGTGTTCCATTTATGCTGCCTACATTAGTGCCTGATAAAATTGCATATCTACATTTTTTTAGGAAGCTTAGTATGTCAAATGCGAAGCATTTTGGTGGTGCACATAAACAAACATTCATGCCTGGCACTTTACATTTAAGAGATTTAACCATTGTGTCTGCCAAGGCATAATATATTTTTGAAAAGAAGTTGGTAGAGGAGTACAGTCTGTATGGACACCACACTCGAAATAATTATGATCCAAATGGATATATTCACCACTACAGGAAGAGACAAAACTTGGGAGAATATTTGCACATACACATGGAGGCAGAGGATTTATTTAGGAACAAGGAGTAGGATGAGGCTGATGCAGTCTTAGAGGAGTTGAACAAAAAATTGGAAAAGCAGAAGCAGAGGCTTCAAGAACTAAAAGAAGAAGGAGACTCTGAGAATGAGTCTGATGAGAATGTAGTTGTGTCTACTCTCCGTGCACCTGAACTAGAGGAAATGACAGAGAGCCAGGAGAAGGCTATGGTGAGACTCAACACCAACACAAATGTGAGGATGGAAGAACATGTAGCATTTGTGGTGAATAAAATTTATGTACAGTCCAAGGAGTTTAAGTCCTTCTTATACCACTACAAAGGAAAAATATTGAGGGAAAGCATCCCAAATGTAACCCCAGAGAATGAAGCAGAGATGCTAAAAAGATTGAAGGAGGACATCAATGCAGAGGTGGCTACAATGACACCACAGAGAGGGAGGCAACTTCTCAATGAGGCAAGTATCATTTTGTTCCCGGGATGGGATTTAAGTGCCTCTTTCATTTTCGACAGTTTGTTGCATTCGGATAGAAAACATGTAAAATTAGACATACAGGGACTTGATGACATTTTTATTGGATCAAGATATGATCCAAATGAAGAGGAAATGTTGCTTTGGGCCCTATACCTCCCAAATAAAAGACCCAAGATTATAGATGTAGATAAAGCATTTGGGCATATGATGAGGCTTAAAGCAGGAGAGGTTAATCCAATTATCACTACTGACGTAGGGATTAACATTGCAAACTAGAATAAAGCCCAAATGTAGTGGGTGTTAAAAGGTTAGAAATACAAAAAATTATATGAAGACTTGTTAAGAAGTAGTGGTCATGAAGTACCACAGATAACTGATAGTGGTATGCAATGGAAAAAGAAATATGAAGACCAAATGAAAGAAAATATAAAGTTGAGAAGGCAATTTAGGACTGCTAGGGTGGATGCTGCTTGTGCTTTGTTGACCAACAGGTTTGATCATTTGTTGGAGGTTCTCAAGGAATTTTGGACCAACTGTCAGAAGACTCAGGATAACATGTCTTCTCATGAAACAATTTTGAAGAGGCTGAAGGCATTGTTGAAAGAGAAGAGTGTCGAGGAGAAAATTGTTGAGAAGATCCAGAGAAGGTTGAACAAGCATAAGGCATTCGGTTTGGATATCAAGTAAGAATTTACCGATTGTGAGGATTTTGTCAGATATCGTGTACCATATATTGTGGATGAGGCAGAGCAGTTGGAGGACAAAGGGATTTGGATTGCAGATTGCCAGAATGTGCTCAACATATCCCTTTATGTTGCTTGGGCATATGTTTTGGACATGAAGGAGACAGGTGAGCAAATGGAAAGAATGGTTACCATGGAGATTGCTTTCAGGGATATTGTATTCAACACCAACACTCACTAGGATAGCAAGTATTTGGGGCATATTCATAAATCTAACACATTATTGGACAACCAAAATTAAGTTCTTAGTTTGTAATTTTTTTTTTATGTCTGGCAATTAGGTAGTTAGGTATTAGGTTTTAGTTAAGTTTAGTTTAACAAAATGAAAGGGTGTGTCCTTTAATTTGAATCCTTTGGCTCACATACATATAGTGAGTCATTTTTGTATCATAAGGGAGATAGACAATATTGTGCTGCTGGCTGGGGCTACAAGTGTTATGTTTTAGAAAAATTAAATAGGAATGAGGAGTTTATTTTGTGCAAACTGAGTATATTGGAGTATTTTGTAAGTTCAACTTTTGTATACATTCTTATTCCAGAAGTTAAATATACAAGATTTCATGTCTTTATATTCAGATTGTTGTGGGTAATTTTGTGTTTGATGAAACCATATGTCCTCTTGATAAATCTTTCTGGATTTGCTGTGATGTGCCATCACATGATGTGGTATTGAATGTAAAGTTGGGTTTATATTATTCATAGAACACATAATAAAACCTTCACAATGATGATCTTATAATTGTCTCTTGAGTTGATATTGGTTCTTGTCCATGAAGTTATTCATTAACTGTCATATAGAGGCATTGGTCTGTTATTATTCCTTGTTGAATAAGTTTGTATGCATCAGGTCCTTATCAAAGAAACAAGTCTTTTAATTCCTAGAAGTACTACTCTTTTCATAATTACTTAAGGCCCTAACAAAAATCTTTCACACAATACAATTATACAGACACTTACTTTATCATTTTTAAAGGCATTCAATAAAAAGCAGTTTTGTTAGCATAGTTGTAGAAAAACCTTTTGCCATCCCTGCAATTGCTAATTCCCACAGTTTAAATTTCACTCAAAACAAACCTCTTTTGTGCTTGAGAGTGTAAGGTACACCCACCTAGGTTTGGTGGAGCCTAAAGTGCAAAGGGATTTGGTGTTTGACCATTCTTGTTCGTTGGACAAGGCTGATTGGATCAACTAAGGATTAGGCAAGTCTTTGGTTTTTCAATCTGTGGTTTTGGGCACCAACAGAGGGATTGATTGCATGTCTCCAGTGGGATGATTTATGCCTCAGTGATTATAATTTTGTGTCTTTGATCTCTTTTATAGATTGCATTCATGATTGGCTTATTCTTGATGATTTGGTGAAGGCTTCTTTCTTTGAGTATGGTTTATGAGTACTCTTTCCTCAGTTTGTGCTCAGTTTGTTGTATTTGTTCTTATATCACTTTTGAGGCTTCATGTTGTTTTATGTTTTATGGATGTGTATCTACCCTATGGCCTTGGTTCATGGTTGGGGGAGTGGTCTCTTGCATGTGTTGGACCTAGGTCATGAGCACTAGATCTCTAGGAAGGAGGTCTAAACCTATGGAACCACATGAAGAGTTTATGGTTTAATTGCAAGTACTAACATAATAATAATTGATTAGTGGGTTGGGTATTTAGGAATTCACCTAATCAAGATAAATAATATGATGTTGTATGCCCCAATTGGATGGGCCCAGGGAGGTGGTTTTGGGATCCTAGATTGGGAAGACCGTAGGAGCAATATACCCAATCTCCCTTGAGTAACTCCAAGGTGAAGATGGATGCCACATGAGGTTAGCATGTGATGACACTCTACCCTACATGTGTCCATTGTCCATATGCCTTGATTTTGTGATTTTACCTTTGGAGGATTGATTGCATTGATTTAGCCATGTGTTGTATCTTGGTGCTTTAATCTTATGTTGGATTCTTGTGTAGTCATTTTGTACATCCTTTGGTTGATAGGTTCCATCTTAGGTCATGAGTGTGGGTTGGAACCTTTTTCATCTCCTAGCATAGGGGATGGTTCCTATTTGGTTCCACATGGCTGGGTGGTTGATGTCTTCTTCCATTGGGATATATCTCTTCTTGGATGCTAGCATGTGTGGATTGGATTCTTGGATTCTTCATGTAATTATCCTTTGGATATGATTTCTATGTTCACGCAAAGAAGACATTGTATCATGATGATTTGTAATTGTAAAAGTGATTATGTATCTTTTATATAGGTATCTATATGTAATTGTACATGAAATTGAAGTAGGACATGATGTAGTGATTTAAGAGAAGTGATCCTTGATGTATCCGATAATTCGTTATGTAATATGAGTTTATGAGATTTATATGATAGTGAAATGAAATAGTTTATATGTATTGGGGCAGAATTTGTGTTATATCATGCTTAGAATAAATGCTAAAAGGAATGGAATAGTTGCATTGATAGTTATTTGAGTAATTAGGAGAATATTGTTATTAAATGGTTTCTAAATTCTTTTATAGGAAATTACCATGTAAATGAATTATGAATATGAGTGAATGTTGATTCTTATTTGAGTATCTAGGTGGTTATTGTAATTAGATGGTTAGATGTATCCTAGAATGCCTTCTTGGAAATTTACTATGTGAATGATCTATGCATAAGTGCTAATGATATTCTAGATGTTAGAGTAGTAAATGGTAAAATGTCAATAGAATATGATCATCTAGATAGAAAAGTGCTATGTTGGAATAATGTCAAGTAGTGACATTAAGATACCCTAGGGAATGGATTTGTTTGCAAGAATACATTTTGAGATAAGTTGATGTTTAGAAAGAATTAACCTGCTTGCGTAATATAGATTTATGTTTTTGTGCATGTGGTTTTATGTGTTAATGTTATAATGATGCATGTTAATGATAATATAGTGTAATGGATGTTTAAAAAAAAAATATTTCCATTATTTAGTAGATTTTAGATTATTTCTCTAGGGTATTTTGGTAGGAATTACAAGAAAAGAAATATAACATATAGAGTAATTTTCATTTAGAAATCTATCTCCTTTTGCTACAACCCCAGTTTACACCTCTACCAAAACTATTGAGCTTAACTTGCCTAAAAATACAAAAAATAAATCAAAACCAGCTTCCCCCAAAAACATCCCACTTATATCAGCAAAAAAGTGGCATTAAAGGAAGCCCAAAATAGAGAAATAAATGGAAAAATAAAAAGGCCATAAGGAATTTATCAAACTTGAGGAGGAATGTCTTGCCAGTTCTAAAATATTTCGTTATGTTGGAATCTCCACTTTATTATCTTCTCCATCTTTGAAATTGTTTGAACCTCCTAGTTCAGAAGAACTAGGAGATTTTGCCATCCATATGAAAGTACAAACCTTTTAATAGGCCTATCATTTAGGTATCTTCTTGGGATTTCTTGACACAATTCCGGGTCATTGTTAAAATTTCCCACCCGAGTCTTCCTAGAGGAAGGAGTTAAATGCTAATTCCATTATTTAGTTGGGCTAATAAAACTATGCAAATTCCCTAATGTAGATTCCTCAAAATAATCACTGATAGACTTGAAATATTTCCCTTCATTCAAATCACACTTCATATCACTCCTGTCATACTAAGTTAAAAGTCACTTTTCACCAAATTTTTTACCACATGCATGGAAGAATTTTTATGACCATGCTCATATCCAACAATTCACTATTCCCTTCAATCACACCACAATCAATTGAAATTTCATCATCTACCTTTTGAGGTTTACCAATAATTGGATTAGTTGAATCTTGTTGTATCTCTACCTCAAATTTCAATTGGACTTATCTTAAATCACTTGTCTCTTTTGTTGTAAAATTTTTCATCTCCCTTCTTGGTTGATCTAAAATTTCACTTTTCTCTTCAAGCTTAAATCTAGCTTATGTTAGAAGAGATAAAGCTACCACTTCAGTTGCTCCTTCCTCCTTCCATGGTTTTAAGATAGTTTTCCTTCATTTACAACTTCATAAGTTTTATCTCTGCCTTAATGAATTACATTCTTATCATATTGCCAAGGCCTCCCCAACAATAAATGACATCCATTCATATGAATCAAATCACTAAGTGCTTCATCCTAATATGAACCAATTTTGAAAGCAGTATGATAAGGCTTATCCATGAGCACACTATGATTCTTTTTTAACCATGACATCTGTAAGGGTTACCTTTTGGAATGCAAGTAAGCTGTAATTTATCAACCATTTCTATGATCACCTTACACAACTTGTCCTTACATTTGCATTTTGTTTGAAAGACACCCTTCCTCTTCCAATTAGCTTTGAGGATCTCTTTGTCCCCAGATATTAAGGTTCTTCTCAACATCAAATTTTCTCCCAACTTAGCTTTACTTCTTGTAACCAAGATTTTTCTTCTTCTTGGTCTACCATCACTTTTTTGGGGTTTTGAGGGTAGTAAATCACCTTACGAGCTTCATCACAAATAAAGCAGTTCAAAGGGTTCCACTCTCAAGAAGCCAGTTGTCCTCATCCTCTACCTCTGAAGCCTCCCCTTATTCCAAAGTAATCCTTCACATTTTTGCCACCTTTTGGCTCTTCGTTCATGGTAGCTTCTAAAGAAACCTCTTTCCTTTTATTTCGATAGCTACTCATTATGTTATTTTTCTGGTTTAGTTTCTCCTTATCCTTTAAGGCATATCCATATACCTAATCTACAATAATAATTTTTACCAATGTAAGCTCATCCTGAAGTTGAAATTTGAGTCCATTCACATACCCAATTGTTGCTTGCTTTTCACTTTCTTGTATGTTCATCTAAATTTGAAGTCTTAAAAACTATTCCTGTATAAGTTTGTACTGACTTATCTTTTTTTATTTATTTATCTTAATATACTTGAAACAATTTTTTTTGGTTATTCGAGGGAAAGAATCATTCTCTTAGATGTTTCAACATCTTATGGTAAAGTTTATTTTTTTCTTGAACTTTACATGCTTTCCCAACAAAGGGTTTTATGCGACTTCAACTTGGAAGCAATTTTGTTTACTATTTTTGGGTCATCTTCATCTATGTCTTCCATCTCAAAGCACCTCTATAACTATTGGATCTAATATAAAATTATATCAAGGTCAAGCTCACTTTTAAAATCATAAATATCTACCCTCACTTGGAAATTTGTTTTGTCAATCCTTTAATAAGCCTCTCCATATGGTCTTATACCCTAGTAGGATTCTCCAAGTTCTCTTGTTCCTCTTTAGATTTGTCCACTTTTAAATTTGGCCTCAAGAGCCTCTAATCTTTTGAATATTCCCCCAACATTCTTTCAAGGGCCTATGTTTCTCTTGTCCCTCCTTCCCTAATTGACATAGCCTTCCCTATGGGAAATGTAGATTGATTTGTTACAAAAAATTGATGTAAATAATCACCTTTGTGCATGCAATAGTTCTCAATAATAGAAAAATAAAGATTGACATTTGAACATATAAATTATTGGCAATAGGCAACAAACTGAGAGGGGGGAGGGGTGAATCAATTTGCACAAAAAATTATACAACTCAAGCTTAAACTTAGATTTGATAATTAACAGTTAAAACACAAATCAACACCAAGATTTTTGACGTGGAAAACTCAGTTAAGGGAAAAACCACGATGGAATCTACCCACAATAAGATGATACCCTGCTAGAAGTATATGAAATATTACAATGGGGAATGCACATGCATTTAGGCACACTTCTTAGAGCTCACTGCTCAAATTATAATAACAACAATGGCTACAACCCTGGGGAAGACTTGCTATCTTACAAAAAGATTTAGATTATATCCAGAAGATCATGAATTGATAGAATAACATCTCCTAATGTTTGGTTACAGTTGCAGTTAAGCTCATATACTGCTTTGCAACACTTCTCTTCTGCTACCGAAAGATCAAATCTTTATTCACACTTTACACACACTTTCAGATTCCACATATACCTCCGCAACAAAAAAATTACATCATTTTATACAAATTATCAACCTATATTTCAAGGTTGGCTCAACCCACAATACAAAATATAAAATATGACCACACACACTATAATGAAACATACAGACCAAAACAATGTTAGCTAAGACATAATATGTACCCAAATCACCACTGCAAACATGAAACACCTCCAAGAATTATGCCTTGAACTTCCACAACACGCCACAACCAACATGAATGTCACATAACACAAAGAACAACATCAGACTAGGAAAAACATTATCAATGGGTACAACTATCAACGTGAACCACCAACACAGATAGAACATGATCTAGAAACATCCACACGCATCATGAATTACTGCAACAACATCCACAACATCACCACTTACTAGAATATCCATTATCATTATACCAAACCTTTAGAACACTAACTCAAATGACTGTCAAATTGAAAGATACACTTGCAAACATCCAAATCATGAACCATATGAATTGAGGACACGCTAGAACATCCAAAACACTTCCAAATCTGCAACCCAAGATATTGCAATTCCAGAGCAATGCAAAACAAAATTTAGAATACTGAATAACATGAACAACTACAAAACCAACTGTAATACTAGACCATACAAATCGATCAAATCATCATGCGAACCACTAAAACTTCTATTGAATCAACTAGAGATACTTATCTCAAAACCTTTTAATCCACAACAAATCAGCTGAAACATATTGGCCAAACCAACTCATTTGATCTGACTACAACATTGGGATACATAGAAGAATATGTTGACATCAATGACAAAACATAATTCCAGCAAACTTCTCAACAATATCCAACAATATCCCCCTTTGGCATTGATGGCAACATATGAATGTGAAAAATATTCAATGCAAGGAAATGAATCAACAACTCATAGCTCTCAACAATCTCCCCCTAAGATCAACATAAGATATAGCAATTTTTCACATGCTTCTCTCCCCCTTTGACATCAATGAAATATACAACACAAATCATGATTCTCTCCTCCTATATATACACACAAATCTGAACATCTGAACCACTGACTACTCCCCTTGAGTAGAAACCACCACACATCAATCCGGATCACAAGCTATCTCAATGAAATCCATTAGATTGATGCAAATCCATGCATCTTAGTTTTGATCAGGAGGGGCAATGACCCCCAAATTTTCTCTGAGACACTCAAAAGTATCTTTTGACAAAGGTTTTGTAAAGAAATCTACAATTTATTCTTTAGTAGACACATACTCCAATATGACTTCCTTCTCATTCACCTTCTCTCTCAAGAAATGAAACTTTATTGATATATGCTTAGTCTTGGAATGCAACATCGAATTGTTAGAAATATTGATAACACTGGATATATCACATTATATATCAGTAGGCACATCCTAAACAACTTTGATATCATTCAACATCTGCTTCATCCATATCACATGTGTACAATTGCTAGCAACACCAATGTATTCAACCTTTGTAGTAGACAAATATATAGTATTCTATTTCTTATTGCCCATGAGACCAATCTCTTTCCCAAGAAAAATGCACCTCCAGTAGTGCTCTTTCGGTCATCAACATCACTTGCCCAATCAACATATATAAAAGAACTCAAAGTAATTTTATCATATTTAGGCTACCATAAACCAAAAACAATAGTACCTTTCAAATATCTAAAAATTCTTTTCACAATAGTAACATGAGATTCTCTAGGATCAGCTTGAAATATAACAACAAGAAAAACAACATTCATAATATTAGGTCTAGTTCAAGTCAACTAGAACAGTCCACCAATCATAGATTTGTATCTAGTTTGATTTTCTTTCGGAGAGTCATAATCTTTTGTCAATTTACATCCATTCACCATAGGAGTCCTAATAGGCTTAGCATCATCTAATCCGAGTTTATTCAATAATTCCTTCACCTAGTTAGATTGAGATATGAATATACCTTTACATGACTGTGTAATTTTCAATCCCAAGAAGAATTTCATTCACCAACCATAGACATTTCAAATTCATTCTTCATATCATCACCAAACTTTTTGCACAAACCATTATTTCCACAAAAAAGAATGTCATCAACAAATACCTCAACAATCACAATGTTATCATGGTTAATCTTGAAATACAAATTACTATCAAAAATACCTTTATTGAATTTAATTTTCATGAAATAGTTATCCAATATAGCATACCAAGCTCTAGGGACTTTCTTAAGTCCATACAATGCTTTCTTCAATCTGCATACCATATCTTTCTGATTTTTCAATTGAAATCCATCTGGTTGCTGAATGTAAACTTCCTACCAACTCACCATTAATAAATGCTAACTTGACATCCATCTAATACACTTAGAAATATTTGTAAGCAGCATAAGCAAGACATAATCTAACAACTTAAATTCTAGTTATCGGAGAAAAATTCTCCTCAAAATCAACTCCTTCCATATGAGAATAGCCTTTACAAACTAGTCTAGCTTTATTTTTAACTTCACCTTGTTCATTCAGTTTATTCCAAAATACCCATTTAAGTTCCAATTACATTTTTATCCTTAGGTATGGGAACAAGAATCCATGTATTGTTCTTTTCAATCTAATTTAATTCTTCTTCCATTTCTTTAACCCAATTTTCATCTTTACAAGCTTCATCAACATCTTTAGGTTCAATTTTAGAAATCAAGCAATATTCTTCAACAATTCTTCTTCCAGTTATCACACCTTTATTCTTATCACCTATGATCTGATTTTATGAATGATCTAGTCTTACATACCAGGGAGTCTTAGGATTTTTTTGATTACCAGACTCTTGAACTCTATCTTCTGCACTAGCACTTGTACCTTCTCCTTCATTCACAGGCTTTTCCAGATCAATCTAGTTTTGATTCTGATCTCGCACTTGTTTTTCTTTATCTAAACTGACATCTCGATCATCTGAATCATATCCGCTAGTTCTGATCTGTCTCAGATTACTTTCATCAACCTTCACATTAGCACTCTCAGTAATTTTTCTCAATATTTTATTAAAACATCGATAGGCCTTACTATTAATAGAATAAGCAAGAAAATTCCTTCATCACATCTAGCATCAGTTTTTCCTAGATCTTCATCTCTTCTGATATAGCTCTTACTTCCAAAAATTCTAAAATCTCGAATGGTGGGAGCATGACCAAACCATAACTCATAAGGAGTCTTACCAGCATTACCTTTTATGCACACTCTATTAAGAGTATATATGGCAGCACTCATAGCTTCTCTCTAGTAGACATGCATAACATTTCCTTCAATCATCATAGTCCTAACAACTTCTTGAATCGTCATGTTCTTTCTTTCCACAATAACGTTCTGTTGAGGGGTTCTACAAGCATATAATTGTCTCTTTACCCCATGTTCTTCATAAAATGCATTAAACTCACTAGAAGTGAAGTCACCACCTCCGTCAGATCTCAGACACTTCAGCTTTAGTCTAGTCTCAATCTCAACCATAACTTTGAAAATCTTGAACTTATCCAATGCTTTATATTTCTCCCTTAATAAAGTAAACCACATCATCCTTGAATAGTCATCAATCAACAACATGAAATACCTATCTCCCTATGAACTTCTCACTCTAGAAGGACCGCACAAATCAGTATGCACAAGATCCAATAATCCATTAGAATTATTGTTTTCTTTTGAAAGTAACTATTGTCTTCTTCCTTAACTAACATTCCTTACATACCAGATTAGTAGGCTTTACCAACTTAGGAAGATCTATTACTTCTTGAGTGGAACTTATATTAACCATGCAATCAAAATTCACATGACACATCCTCCTATGCCATAACCAACTTTCATCAACCTGAGCAATCAAGCAACTTTTACCACCAACATTCAAATGAAAGATATTACCTTTAGTCTTTGTCCCTGATGCAATCTCAAATCCGGAGCCACTTAGGATTTTGCACTTGCCATTCTTGAGTTGCAGATCATATCCCTTGTCAACCATCTTGTTGGCCATTTGATGGAATAGATTATGTGTTGCATTGATTTTTTGTCACTGATGTCAACACTAGCTGTTTGGAAGCTTTGCCGGCACCCTTCTGGTCTTGGTAGGTTGAGTGGTTTTTGGTTAACTTGGATCCGACATGATCCAGTTGACTCCTGTATAATCTGGTGATGGAATTGACTTGTTCATAATTCTTATACTCATATTTGATCAGTTGGTTTTGGTCTGATGATTGGATGCTATCTTTCTTGCTATGAAGATTGGTTTTTGGTTCCGGCGAGGGTTTCGCCGACAAAGCTTTTGGTGGATATCTTTGATGCATTATATAATTGGTGTTGGTGCAACTTCTGATGAAATTTCAAGATGTTGTTGGTGATCTTTTTTGAGACTTGGCATTCGAACATCATTGTTGAAGCATGTGGACCTATACTTGGTCCTGGTTGATCTAGGTTATTGAAGAGAGAAGATGATGAGTTTGAGCAACTTGAAGCACTACTTGCTAGAAGAGTACCGAAAGGACCGGTAGGAAGTCAGTATGAAGGAAAAGCACCTTTTAAATGTTTTACATGTAATAAGATTGGTCATTTTGCATCTAGATGTCTTGAAAGGAATTCAAGATTTGAAGAAAGAGTTAAAAGATCATTTAAACCTAACCATGGATATCAGCAAAAGTATAAATTCAAGAAAAACAGAGACAAATCATGCTACATAGCAGATGAGAAAGGCATTACTGATTTAGATGATGAACCGGCAAAAGATTCTTCTCGTGGATCCGACAATGGGAAAGAATGGGTATCCTTGGCTATCAAGGAAGATGATCCAGCACTGGAAGAGAATGTACTTGAGGAGAAGGCACTTTCTACTAAAATTGAGGACAAGGATGAATGAGTAATTTCCAGTGGTTGTTCACATCATATGACTGGAGATAAAGGGACGTTTTTGTCTTTGCAATAAATTGATGGTGGACTAGTTATATTTGGAGATGACAACGCATGTATGATCAAAGGAAAATGAACTATATCATTGGATGGTAAGAACAATACCGATAATGTTTATTATATTGAAGGTTTGAAGCATAATCTTTTGAGTGTAGGACAATTGGTAGATAAGGGATTTCAATTACAGTTCAAGGATGGAAAATGCAAAATCATTAATAGATCTGGTTTGGAGATTGCAACTGGTACATAGACAAAAGGTAACATATTTCATCTGAACTTGGACGAGAAGACATGTTTGATTACATAGATTGATGAAATTTGGCTATGGCATAAAAGGTTGTGTCATGTGAATTTTGATTGCATTGTGAAGATCAGTTCAACTAAGCCTGTTAGAGATATACCTAAGATTATGAAGCCCTATAATCCGATATGTAAAGAATGTCAAATGGATAATTAGCTCAGAACCTCTTTTAGGAGTATACAAGATAAATCAAATGATGTTCTTGATCTTATTCATACTGATTTGTGTGGTTGTGCAAGAGTTAAAAGTTTTCATGGTGATAGATATTTCATGCTAATCATTGATGATTATTCTAGAATGATGTGGGTTACTTTTTTGAGAGAAAAATCTGAAGCATTTGAAAAGTTTAAAATATTTAAGGCTAAAGTGGAAACTGAGACAAGATTGAAGATTAAATTTTTGAGATCAGATCATGGTGGAGAATTCACATCCGGTGAGTTTAATAACTTTTGTGACAATCATGGTATTAGAAGACAATTTTATGCTCCCTAGACACCTCAACAAAATGGAATTGTGGAAAGGAAAAACATAACTATCTTGGATGTTGCTAGAAAAATGATGATGGAAGAATATCTACCTCATATCTATAGGAGAGAAGTAGTGAGTATAGTGGTTTATACATTCAACAAAGTACATATCAAAGGAGAAACCGGTAAGACACCTTATGAATTATGGTTTGGCAATACACCTACAGTTCAGTATTTCAGAATTTTTGGTAGTAAATGTTATATCAGGAGAGATGATACTATTGGGAAATTTGATCCTAGAAATGATGAAGGCATATTTATTTGTTATTCTAATGAAAGAAAAGCATATAGATGTTATAACAAGAGATTGCAGAGACTTGTAGAGAGTGCTAATGTCAAAGTAGATGAGCTGAGCAAAAGTCAAATCAGAATTTATAAGAGAAGGAACTGGCACTGGAAATGATTATATCTGAACCGGTAGCACCTTAACCGGAATAGAGAGTTGAACCAGCTACTCTGACAACATCAGAGAATTCTACAGTAACTAAAGAACAAGGAAGAGGAACTTAGAAGACTCCTAGGTATGTGAGATTGAATCATTCTGAAGATCAAATCATTGGGGATAAGAGAAATGGAGTGATGACAAGAAGATGACTGACAACTAATGAGGTATGTTTAATTTCACAAGTTGAACCAGTATCAGTAATTGAGGCATGCAAAGATAAATTTTGGTTAAAAGCTATGGAAGAAGAATTATATATCAGATTGAGAAAAAAAACATATGGACTTTGGTTCCCCGGCCTAAAAATAAAAATGTCATTGGAACTAAATGGGTTTTTAGGAATAAATTGAATGAGGATGGTCAAGTTATAAGGAATAAGGATAGATTGGTTTGTAAAGGATATTCTTAGAAGGAAGGAATTGATTATGGAGAAAATTTTGCACTGGTATCTAGGATTGAAGCTGTAAGATTATTTCTTGCCTATGCTTCTTATAAAAACATGTCAGAACCTCTTTTAGGAGTATACAAGATAAATCAAATGATGTTCTTGATCTTATTCATATTGATTTGTGTGGCCCTGCTAGAGTTAAATGTTTTCATGGTGATAGATATTTCATGCTAATCATTGATGATTATTCTAGAATGATGTGGGTTACTTTTTTGAGAGAAAAATCTAAAGTATTTAAAAAGTTTAAACTCTTTAAGGCTAAAGTGGAAACTGAGACATGGTGGAGAATTCACATCTGGTGAGTTTAATAACTTTTGTTACAAGCATGGTATTAGAAGACAATTTTATGCTCCTTGGACACCTCAACAGAATGGGATTGTGGAAAGAAAAAACATAACTATCTTGGATGCTACTAGAACAATGACGATGGAAGAAAATCTACCTCATATCTATTGGAGAGAAGTAGTTAGTACAACGGTTTATACATTCAACATAGTACATATCAAAGGAGAAACCAGTAAGACACCTTATGAATTATGGTTTGGCAATACACCTACAGTTAAGTATTTCAAAAATTTTGGTAGTAAATGTTATATCAAGAGAGATGGTACTATTGAGAAATTTGATCCTAGAAGTGATGAAGGCATATTTATTGGTTATTCTAGTGAAAGCAAAGCATATAGATGTTATAACAAGAGATTGCAGAAAATAGTGGAGAGTGCTAATGTCAAAGTAGATGAGATGAGAAAAATTCAAATCAGAATTTATGAGAAGGAACCGACAGTGGAAATAATTATATCTAAACCAATATCACCTTTACCGGAACAAAGAGTTGAACTAGTTACTCTGGAAACATTAGAGAATTCTACAGTAACTGAAGAACAAGGAAGAGGAACAAAGAGTTAGAAAACTCCTAGGTATGTGAGATTGAATCATTATTATGTGAGATTGAATCATTCTGAAGATCAAATCATTGGGGATAAGAGCAATGGAGTGATGACAAGAAGAAGATTGGCAACTAATTATGTATATTTAATTTCACAAGTTGAACTGGTATCAATAATTGAGGCATGTACAGATAAATTTTGGTTAAAAGCTATGGAAGAAGAATTAGATCAAATTGAGAAAAATAACACATAGACTTTGGTTCCCCAAGCTAAAAAATAAAAAAATGTTATTGGAACTAAATGGGTTTTTAGGAATAAATTGAATGAGGATGGTAAAGTTATAAGAATAAGGCTAGATTGGTTTGTAAATGATATTGTCAAAAGGAAGGAATTGATTATGGAGAAACTTTTGCACCATTAGCTAGGATTGAAGCTGTAAGATTATTTCTTTCCTATGCTACTTATAAAAACTACAAGGTTTATCAGATGGATGTTAAATGTGCATTCTTGAATGTGGATCTTGATGAGGAAGTTTATATTGAGCAACCTAATGGTTTTTCACTATCAGAAGATACTGATATGGTTTGCAGGTTAAGGAAAGCTTTATATGGATTAAAACAAGCACCTAGAACTTGGTATGCAAGGTTGGATAAATATATTTTGAAGCTTGGTTGTACTAAGGGTAGTGCTGACAGTAATTATAAAAGCACTGATGATGATATATTGATTGTTGAAGTATTTGTTGATGACATTATTTTTGAAGGTGAAGATAAATTATGCATAGAATTTTCTAAGAATATGGAGAAATAATTTGAGATGTCTATGATTGGTGAGATGAAATTTTTCTTACGTTTGCAAATTACTCAGACTGACAAAGGTATTTTATCTGTCAAACTAAATATGCTAAGGAATTGTTGAAGAAATTGGTATGGAAGATTCTAAACCGGTAAATACACCTATGGTTACAAGTGAGAAATTGACAAGGAAAGATGTTTTTGCACCGATAAATCCTACAAGATACAAATATTGGAGGTCTACTTTATTTGACTCAGACTAGGCCTGACATTATGAATGTTGTTTGTTTTCAAGATTTCAGAGTGATCCTAGAGAAAATCATGAGATGGCGGTGAAAATGATTTTTAGATACTTGCAAGGTACAAATATCGCTTATGGTACCCTAAGGATGATAACTTTACTTTATGTGCATATAAATATGCTGATTGGGCTGGAGATGTTGATGACTGGAAAAGTACTTCCGATGGAGCTTTCTTCTTGGAAAGAAGTTGGTTTCATGGATCAACAAGAAACAATCATGTACTTCTTTATCTACTGCTGAAGCTGAGTATGTTGTTGCTGCTACTAATTGTACACAAGTTTTATTGATGAAGAAAATGTTGAAGGATATAAAGGTAGATTGTGATGCACCGATAGTTATTCACTGTGATAACTTTGCTGCTACTGATATATCAAAGAATCTGGTATTTCATTCTAAGACAAAGCACATATCTATCAAGTATAAATTTTTGAAGGAGAAGGTGGAGGCAAATGAAGTTAACTGGTTTATGTGAATACTAAAGAACAGATTGCAGACATTTTCACTAAACCTTTATCCAAGGAATCATTTGAGTACCTAAGAGATAGATTGGGGGTTTCAGCCCCTCCAACAGAGACTTGATTGATGTTGTTTGGCATCAGTCCGATATGCATTATTGGAGATACTATTCATTTTGGCACTGATGTGGGATGCTACCGCTCAGGGGGAGTAGTCAGCTTTGAGATTCAGAGGCTTATGTTTTTGCTTTGATATTTCTCTCAGATTTCTGGCATTGATGTCAAAGGGAGAGAGATAGTGATGTGAGAAAGAAATTCAGAACTTTACAAAGATATTATTCAAAGGGAGAGAGACATTGATATTCAGAGCTATAGGCAGGAGATTGTTGGTTGTCTTCCATAGGGGAGACTTGTTTGGCATTTCTTGGTACTTAGATGTTTTTCGCATCTAGTGTTGCCATCAATGCCAAAGGGGGAGATTGTTGGCCATTTGGTGGAATTGATTATGTGTTGTATTGATGTTTTGTCATTGATGTCAACACTAGCCATTTAGATGCTTTACTGACACCCTTCTGGTCTCGATAGGTTGAGTGGTTTTTGGTTAAATTGGATCCGACATGATCCGGTTGACTCCAGTATAATCTGGTGATGGAATTGACTTGTTCATAATTCTTATACTCATATTTGGTCAGTTGGTTTTGGTTTGATGATTGGATGCTATCCTGCTTTCTTGAAGATTGGTTTCTATTTTAGGCAAGGGTTTCACCGGTAGAGCTTTTGGTGGAGATCTTTGATGCATTCCATAATTGGTGTTGGTGCAGCTTCTAATGGAGTTTTAGAATGTTGTTGGTGATCTTGTTTGAGACTTGGCATTTGGAGATCATTGCTGAAGCGTGTGGACCTATACTTGGTCCTGGTTGATCTAGGTTATGGACCGACATAGATATAACATGTGGATATGACCCATTTTTGTATTTTTAGGATATCTTATGTGTTGGATATTATTTGTTTTGGTCTAAGGCTGACATGGTTTGTAATTATGTAATTGGTTTATTGTCTGGTGGCCAACTTGATTATTTATGGTCGAGGGTTTGTATAAATAAGATGTAAGATCTCATTGTAGATCATCATGGTTATTGTAAGAGGTCATGGTCAAGGAATGTAATTTGTGAATAATGTAATATCATTCAAGCAGAGGAGTTGGTCAATCATTGGAGATCGAGTTGGGTTTATGGAAGAGGATCTAGTCCTTTAATATTGAACTTAACCAAAATTGTACTCTGGCATAGGAAATGCTATCTTTTGTAGTTCAACACTTCTCCGGATTGTAGTATGGATTTATATGTAGTTAGTGAGGCTCCTTTTGTGATGAGCAATGTACTCTAGGTTGTTGGTCTTTCTACAAGCGCAAGCCCCTTCATTGTAATTCACATACTTATTGCAGAAGTATTATCTGACTGTGGGTAGGCTTCCCACCGTGGTTTTTCCCTTTACTAGGTTTTCCATGTACAAATATTGGTGTTGTGTGGATAGCTTTTATTTTGTGATTATTGTTTATGTTTAATTAGATTAACTGCTATTTCGGTATTGTTGTTTAAAATTGCTAATTCTTCCTATAATATGTGACAACTGATTCACCCCCCCTCTTAGTTGTCTTCTGGTTATCTGAATTGTCTAACACATCTATCCAACACTCAAAATATTATGATTTAGACCTTCAACATATAAGACATCATTAGTATTATGCTTATCATTAAGAGACATAGAACCTCTACAATGGATTATATCAACTTTGTCATCACCAAATCTTACTACACCACCATCATACTTTTTCACACTCATAAACTTACTCTTATCACCTGTCATATGATGAGGGTAGCCATTATTAATAACCCATTCATCTATCTCCTTCAATTTTAGTAGGCAAAGCCTTCTCCTCATTAATACAACTAGTAGAATTAGTACTAACCAGATCATCTTCCTTGATAGGAATGAATACCCATTCGTCTCTTGAATTTCCCTTTTCAGACTCATCATCTATCACACCTTCATCAACAACATAATAACACTTCTTCTGATATTTATACTTATATGGTTTAAATGACTTCTTAGAAACTCTTTTTGGACACCTTGAGATAAAATGTCCTATCTTGTTACATGGAAATCATTTAAGAGGCAAATTACCTTCATACTTATCGACACCTTTATACAATCTTCTAGCAATAAGTGCTTCAAGCACCTCAAGTTCTTTTTCTTCTTCTTCAAGTTCTCTCATATCCTTTTCATATCTAGAAACTTTTGTAGAAATTTCTCCTGAATCATATCTTTGCTTCTCGGAAATAGTAGCTTTGAATGCAGATTCATACTTAGGAAGGGATTCTCCAAACTTTCTCAACTCAAAGGCAACAAGTTTACCAATCAACATATCTCTAGTGACATCAGTCACTGTTTAGATCTCTTTTACAACATAAACTTTGTGTTTGTAGACAAGAGGCAATGAACTTAGCACCTTAGCTACAATCTTAGATTCATCTAACACTCCACTAGCACATATGATATTCAAGACAAGATCGTTCACTTTTTGCATAAAGGATGTAATATTTTCATCTTTGTCCATCTTCAACATCTCATACTTTTCTTTAAAGCTCTACAACTTAGCAGCTTTTACATGACTATCTCCTTCATACAAAGTCTCTAGCTTCTTCTAGATCTCATGGGTTGTTTGTAGATCAATAACATTAGTCATCTCAGAGTCTATCAAGGCACTCAACAAAGCTTCCTTTTACCTAATATTGAATTCAACTTGTTTAATCTCATCCAGAGATGAAGGACCATTCAAAGGAACATTATACACATTCTTTGCAATCTTCCAATAGTCTTCACCAATGCATCACAAGTGTCACTCCATTCAGTTCTTCCATAAAGAGTAGTTCGTTGCATCAAACCTCAAAATATCCTTCTTGTAAGTGTAGGTTTCCATCCTATATCTCCTCAAGTGGTTAATCTTCTTCCGAAGGATCTAGATTTTATACTAATTGTTAGCAACATGCAACAAACTGAGAGGGGGGGGGTGAATTATTTTGCACAAAACTTTATACAACCTAAACTTAAACTTAGATCTGGTAATTAACAATTAAAGCACAAATCAACACCACATCAATAACATACATAGCAACAAGATTTTTGACGTGGAAAATCCGGTTAAGAGATAAACCACGGTGGGAACCTACCCATAATAAGTTGATACCCTACTAGAAGTATATGAAATATTAAAATAGGGAATGCACATGCATTGAGGCACACTATCTAGAGCTCTCTACTCAAATTGTATTAACAAAGGCTACAAGCTTGGGGAAGACTCACCATCTTACAAAAAGATTTAGATTATATTCGGAAG
The DNA here is from genome assembly GCF_030272615.1 of Cryptomeria japonica. Lineage (NCBI taxonomy): Eukaryota > Viridiplantae > Streptophyta > Pinopsida > Cupressales > Cupressaceae > Cryptomeria > Cryptomeria japonica. The sequence goes on along the minus strand of NC_081407.1, from coordinate 472,681,945 downwards.
ATCATGAACTGATAGAATAACATCTCCTAATGCCTAGTTATAGTTTTGGTTAAGATCATATACTGCTCTGCAACACTTCTCTCACACTTTACACACACTTGCAGATTCCACAGATACCTCCACAACAAAAAATTACATCATTTTATACAAATTATCAACCTATATTTCAAGGTTGACTCAACCCACAATACAAATTACAAAATATGACCACACATGCTACAATGAAACATGCAAACCATAAAAATGTTGGCTAAGACATAGTATGGACCCAAACAACCACCACAAACATGAAACACTTCTAATAATTATGCCTCGAACTTCCACAACATGCCACAACCAACATGAATGTCACATAACATGAAGAACACCATCGGACCAAGAAAAACATCATCAATGCGGACCACCAACACAAATAGCACATGATCTAGAAACAACTTCAAAACCAACCGCAATACCGAGCCATACAAATTGATCAAATCATCATGTGAACCACTTAAACTTCTTTTGAATCAACTAGAGATACTTATCTCAAAACCCTTTAATCTGCAACAACTCAATTGAAACATATTGACCAAACCAACTCATCTAATTTGACTGTAACACTGGAATACACAAAAGAATATCTTGACATCAATGACAAAACATCATTCCATCAGACTTCTCAACAATATCCAACATAAATATCATGCAACCATAGAAAATGCAAAAAAAATAATCAACATAATAAACAAGTATGCAACTTGTAACTTCCATTAACCTTCTTTAAAAAGAAAATAAACAAGGAATAAGGATTGATTTTCATCAAGAAATATAGCTCCTTTCCTTATAGTCCTAGTACACACCTCTACCAAAATTACCAAGTTCAACTTGCCTAAAAATACAAAAAAAAAAACCGAAACTAGCTTCCCCCCAAAACATTCCATTTGCATCAGTCAAAAAGTGGTGATAAAGGAAAACCAAAATAGAGAAACAAACAAAAAAAAAAAGGATAGAAGGAATATGTTAGACTGGAGGAGGAATGCCTTGTTAGTTCTAAAAGCTTATGTTATGTTGGAATCTTTGCTTCATTATTGCACCTCCAATGTGGGAAGACCATTTGTCATGTACCATTGTGAGAAAAAGGTATATGTGTGGGTATAACACTACACAAGAGGAGAATGAGATAACTAAGTTGTTCAATGTAATTTAGCTAAAGGAAAGGAAGATAATAACTTATTTGACATTTATTCACAAGAAAACTTGATTTCCAAATGCTAATCAATGAATTTGGATCACAAACAAGGAAACATCCTAGTTAATTTTCTTTGTAGTGGCTAAAACAAAGAATTGAGATTAAGTTTGGACTCATTGGGAACATAAAAGATGAGGTAATTATTGATATTGTTTGGTTTGATGTCATTGGGTATTGAAGATTTGTCACCTCTATGAGAGGGATGAAATATTTTATAGGAAATAAAACAAGTATATTCTGAACCAAAGAATGCAAATAATTCATTATCAAGTTATAAGAGGGCAAATTCAAGGGTTTCATAGTTGCAACCTAAATAGGTAATTGATCAATGCAATTTGTAAGTTTGTGTTGTTGATGTTTCATAAGTCTATTTATGCGTTACATATTAGCGAAGATAAACAAGGGAATAGATCAATTTATATGCTAGTTCAACAATGGTTCAAAGTTCCAAAAAATTTGACCAAACACAGGTTGATTGATAAAATCTAGTTGCTACCTAATTGTTTTCTTGCAAACATAGGCTTGTAGCATCAAAACAATTTGGAATCTAATGATGTCAAGGACTAGCTATAAAAAAATATTCGAATGCAATATTTATCAATCTTAGCACATCTCTATGTGATTATCTCAATTTAGTGAAATTATAAAAGATAGATAATGATGCTTATATAGATTATACATGATTAATAAGATACTAGTTAAGATTAGGTAACCACTATCCTAGTTGACAATTTATTGGATTAGTTGCAACATGGTATCTACTTTTCAAAGATTGATTAATGTCCAACTATAACTAAGTGGACATTGTTGTGTTGAAATTCTCAAAGTCCAATTTCAAAGTTCATATCATCCATGTTAGTTTGGAAGCCTCTTACATTTTTTTAGTCATTGAATTTTTATGTTTAATTTCTAGTTATGATATTTGGCATGGGCATTTTACTGTAATTTTTTTTTATAAGATTTTAATTTTCAAGTCTTTCAAAGGTCCTTAGGAAAGCTAAATTTCAAGGGGAAATAAAAATTCTAAGTAAAAAATGTAAAAATCATTCTTTTTGGGGATTTTAGGTTTCTCATATAGCTTTGCAACCTCTTTTTCTATCTTAACACTTTATCCTAAAACCTAGTGGCCTTTTTTACTCATTAGGGTTCAAGATATTTTCTTACGTCCTTGTAAGTATCACAAACCTATAGTTAAACTCTAAAAACTCACCGCATCAATACTATTATCATGTTACATCTTTACCTCAAAAGTCAACATTGTTAACAGTTGAGATTTCATACTTGTATGCAAATTTGTAACACTTACCAACTTAGAAATGAAGTTTAAAAGCCCACATGCAATACTTATTATGGAGTTCTTCCATCACTTTGTATTTACAAACATCCTCACCACTTTTGAAAATTCAAAAACACCTTTAAAAATCAATTCCTAAGTTTACCTATTACATTGCAAACATATTTGTATGGAAATAGGGTTTCAACCATTTCAAGGGTTTTGCAAGTTACCCCTCATCACGAGTTTTCAAATTGAGCTTGCAATCTTTTAATGGTAATTTTCCATTCAAAGCTTTTCCTTGGCGATCTTAGTACTCATTTCATATAATAGTTCCATGTATTTGTTTCTTTCATTGAAGAAATCAAAAAATTCTCTAGGGTTTATAGTTATTTTTTAAATTCATATTGGGTTTTCATATTAAGTGTTTTGAGTACTCCATGCATTTATGTAAATACTTAAAACATGTATTTATGCTAAAATATCATCTAATCTTGAAACTTTGGAATCCTAAGGTTTGCGCTTGCCACCATTGCCTTGTAAACTCACATCCAAATTCTAATTCCTTGCAACCTTTGTTATTAATCAAGATTTTGAATGACTTGCACCCTAGCATACCCTAAATTGTTTCAATTGAACCCCAAAATTTACACCATTACAATTCATTAAGTTTGGACTTCAAATGTTTATTTGCAACACATAAAATTGTAAGTAAACATTGCTTCCCTATTTATATATTATCATAAAAAAATTGAACCTTGTATAACCAAGTAACTACTAACCAGCTCATTAATATTGAAATTTTTTTGCACATGCATGTGAGACACATGATTTATGTAATGCCCCGCCAGGAACCCAAAAGGAATGCAACACTATATGGCAACTAGAGGGTGAATTAATTTCTTTTTTTTAAAGATTAAGTGCATTAATTATAACATTGCACGTATAATAACACAAGCATAAGTCTAACAATGACATCCTAAAGGGTTACCAATGAAGATCACTTCATAACTAAAACAACATCATAATGTTAATCCAATTACCCATCTAATTAGGGAACTCAATTGTAATTAATTAAATCACATTCATAAACTCAATTTCACATTGAAAGATTTAAAGTGATAAAATATATTGATTTTCAATGAAGCATTTACACATATGAATAAAGATAACTGAAATAACATACATTCAACTGAATTAAGATTAAAGTATTCAATAATTACATGGCTTCCAATAACACAAATGAAATACATAATTACAATGCCGACGTTACGTAGTTTGCTGATACAATGACCACATGGGTCTCAAAGGTACAATATTCACAAACATAAGCTGATACACGAATCACAAACCAAAGGTACACCAATGAAGCCAATCCTCATATGAAGGTATGAACCAGAATATCCGATGGGAAGTGGCACTACGACCCGACCATGTGATCCCAAAATGGAACCACCCCACCGTGCTAGGAGATAGAAAAAGACCCTCAAGCAAGCAAAACAAGACAAGTACAACAGTACACCATGACTCCACTATACTCATGTGGCTCGACTCACAAAATACTAGTGACCCTAAAGAGAGAGTGTCATCACATGGCTTAAGATGGTTACCCTAGGTAGGTCTCCATAGGTCCCAACCCCCATCCTGGGTTATCCTGGTAACCTTTCCCAAACCCCCGGCTCCATCTAAGCATCATGCGGACCCTACCAACCTTTTATGAAGACAAGGTGGTAATTTTGCCATTCTGGGCCTTCCCACTACACCTTGAGCCTATACGAGCACTCATCCATGTATGGGGTACAAACTTAATTAAAATTATAACTACCCACCCCCTAATTAATTTTTAGATTATCACTTATTAACTGAATTTCAAGGGGTTACTCTGCCAACCACTTCGGGTGCAACCCCCGCACGAAAGCCACTCTCTCATAGGACACTATTAGGTATGGTCTCTCTACGAGAACCCTATGGCAAAACTGATAGCCATATCTAAACCTGACAAAATACAAGTGAAGGATGCACAAATCAATAACCCATGATTGACCATTGGAATATAACACACAATAGATCACATCAATGGGATTACACAACAACACCTGACCAAGGGTATAACAACCATACGATATAACGACAACTCAAACCAAAATTGCAATGTAAATAAGCTTTGACCACAAATACCATTTACAATAAGATCCTAATACAGGCAATATTTTCTTTAAACAACCAACATCATTAAATACTTGTAATTATAGATAATCCAGAGAATTAGAAAATACAACTATATTAATAAAATAAATTCAGAGTTGTCATTTGTCCAATAAGGCTAAGTTTAACCACATAAAATTTACCCCCTAACATATATTCATGGTTAATTAATAAAAGAACCCAAATAAATGATTTCAATAAAAAAAATTAAATTCCTAATTAAATATATATATAATAATATAATATAAATACATGAGTATGTATTCTTCGAATATATACCATATAAATATATCACATTTAAAATATATACTAGCATATATGTCTTAAATTTTATTTAATCTATATAACATACGTCGAGAGATATCCTTCTTAGGGTGCCTATTTTTAATCAGTTTTGAACCCTAAATTGAAATAGGCGCCTTGAGAAGGATATATCTCGGCATATGTTATATAGATTAAATTAAAATTTAAGACATATATGCTAGTAGCAGTTGCGCAGCGCAACATGGAAAACATAAAATAAATTAATATATAATTATATAGTATCTTTTTATTAAAATATATTATATTATAGTATTATTATATAATTTTATCGTTACAATTTTATATATCTATTTAGACTATTTTTATTAATATATATGTGTTGCAAGATCAAAGCAAATACTAAAAGATCTAAGATATATTAAACTTTGTTTAATGGCATGTATTATGGTTATGGTTAGCGTTAGGGTTAAGGTTAGTGTTATGGTCGAGGATAAGGTTTACATCATGGTTTGGATTAGGGTTATGATAATGGTTAGGATTAGCACGGTTAGGTTTAGGGCTAGCATAGTTTAGGGTTTATATCATGGTTAGGTTTAGGCCTAAGATTATTGTTAGGGTTAGGGTTTATGGTTATGGTTAGGGTTTATGGTTATGGTTAGGTTAGGGTTAAGGTCTAGAGTTATGGTTAGGATTATGGTTAGGGTTATGGTTTACATCATGGTTGGTGTTGAAGTTAGGGTTATAATTATGATTAGGATTATGGCTAGGGTTAGGGTTTACATCATGGTTAGGGTTAGGATTAAGGGTTAGTGTTAGGATTAATATTAGTATTTATATCATGGTTATGGCTAGGGTTAAGATTTACATCATGGTTAGCGTTAGGGTTATTGCTTGGGTTAGGGTTTACGGTTTGGGTTATAGTTAGGTTTAGGATTATAATTATGGTTATGGTTATGGTTAGGATTAGGGTTTACATCGTGGTTAGAATTATTGATAGGGTTAGGGTGTACACCATGGTTAGGGTTAGGTTTAAAGTTATTTTTAGGCAAACAACTATCCAGCCCTTTGGATGTAGCAAGATATTAATACCTTTCATATATTATCAATATATTATAATAGATGATTGGTGCATCCTAAGGGTTGTAGAGCCATTCCCCATTTTTAGGGTTAGGGTTTAGGGTTATGATTAGGTTAGGTTAGGGTTAGGGTTATGATAAGGGTAATGGTTTAGAGTTGTGGTTAGGACTATGGTAAAGGTTATGGTTTACATCATGGTTCAATTACATTACATTTAGGGTTAAATTACTATTAAAGTTCAATCAGGATTAGGGTTTGGGCTCAATTAAGGTTAGGAATATATTAGGATTAAGGTTCAATTTGGGTTAGGGTTAAGTTTAGGGTAAGATTATTGTTAAGGTTAGGGTTTAGGATTATGGTTAGGTTAGCATAATGATTAGGGTTAGGGTAAGGATTATGATTAGGGTTATGGTTTGGGGTTCTGGTAAGTTTATTGTTTAGATAATGGTTGGGGTTAGAGTCATAGTTAGGATTATGGCTAGGGTGAGGGTTTACATCATAGTTAGAGTTAGGTTTAGGTTTGGGGTCATGATCAACATCTTTGTTTAAGGTTAGGATTTACATCATGCTTAGGGTTAGGGTGATGATTATGGTTGGGGTTAGGGTCGAAGATTAAGGTTAGGGTTAGGGTTTAAGGTTAGGATTAGGATTATGGATAGGATTTACTCTTAGGATTAGGGATAGGTTTTGAATTATGGTTATGGTTAGGATTAGGTTTAGGGTTAGGGCTAATGATTATTATTAGGGTTAGGGTTTATGGTAATGGTTAGGTTAGGGTTAAGGTTTAGAGTTATGGTAATAATTATGGTTAGGGTTATGGTTTACATCATGGTTGGGGTTGGAGTTAAGGTTAGGCTTATGGTTAGCCTTAGGGTTACATTTATGGTTAGGATTATGGCTAGGGTTAAGGTTTACATCATGGTTGGGGTAAAGGTTAAGGGTTAGTGTTAGGATTAATGTTAGTGTTTATATCATGGTTATTGTTAGGGTTAGGATTTACATCATGGTTAGGGTTAGGTTTATTGCTTGGGTTAGGGTTTAGGGTCTCGGTGATAGTTAGGTTAGGGTTTATATCATGGTTAAGGTTAGGGTAATGATTATGGTTTAATATTAGAGTTAAATTTATGGTCATGGTTAGGGTTTAGTGTCATGGTTACAATTATGTTTAGGGTTTACATCAAAGGTAGGGTTAGGGTAAGCACAAACATAGTTATAGATAGTATTATAATTATAATTGGGGATATGGTTAGGATTAGGATTTGGTTTATGGTTGTTTTTTGGATTAAATTTAAGGTTAGCATTATGGTCGAGGTTAAGGTTTACATCATGGTTAGGGTGTATATCATGGTTAGGGTGTATATCATGGTTAGGGTTACCATCAAGGTTAGGGTTTGGCTTTGGTTTAGGATTATGGTTATGGTTAGGGTTTAGTTGTAAGGTTAAGTTTATGGCTAGGGTATAATGTCTAGGGTATAATGTCAGGGTTACAATTGCGTTTAGGGTTACTTCAGTTAGGGTTAGAATTAGGGTTATGGTTCAATTATATTAAAGTTAGGGTTAAATTAGTATTAAAGTTCAATTATGATTAGGGTTTGGGCTAGATTAAGGTTAGGAATAAATTAGGATTAAGGTTCAATTCAGGTTGGGGTTAAGTTTAGGGTAGGATTATTGTTAGGGTTAGGGTTTAGGATTATGATTAGGTTAGTGTTTTGATTAGGGTTAGGGTAAGGATTATGATTAGGGTGATGGTTTGTGTTATGGTTAGGTTTATTGTTTACATCATGGTTGGGGTTAGGGTCATAGTTAGGATGATGGCTAGGGTTATGGTTAGGATTAGGTTTAGAGTTAGGGCTAAGGATTATTGTTAGGGTTAGGTTTTGAGTTATGGTAAGGATTATGGCTAGGGTTATGGTTTACATCATGGTTGGGGTTGGAGTTAGGGTTAGGTTTATGGTTAGGCTTATTGTTACATTTATGGTTAGGATTATAGTTAGGGTTAAGGTTTACTTCATGGTTAGGTTTAGGGTTAAGGGTCATAGTTAGGATTAATGTTCATTTTTATATCATGGTTATTGTTAGGGTTAGGATTTACATCATGGTTAGCGTTAGGTTTATTGCTTGGGTTAGGGTTTAGGGTTTGGGTTATTGTTAGGTTTAGGGTTATAATTATTGTTATTGTTATGATTAGGATTTACATCATGGTTAGGATTAGGGTTTACATCTTGCTTCGAATTATTGATAGGCTTAGGGTGTACATCATCGTTAGGTTTAGGGTTACTTTTAGGGAAACAACTATCTAGCCCTTAGGATGCATCAAGATATCAATACCCTTCATATATTATTAATGCATTGTAATATATGATTGGTGCATCCTAAGGGCAATAGAGCCATTCCCTATTTTTAGAGTTAGGGTTTAGGGTTATAATTAGTTTAGGTTAGGGTTAGTGTTAGGGTAATGGTTAGGGTTAAGGTTATGATTAAGGTAATGGTTTAGAGTTGTGGTTAGGACTATGGTAAAGGTTATGGTTTACATCATGGCTTGGGTTAGGGTTAGGGTTAACATTAGTATTAAAGCTCTAGGGTTATGTTTTACATCATGGTTGGGGTTAAGGGTTAGTGTTAGGATTAATGGTAATGTTTACATCATGTTTAGGGTTAGGATTACGGTTAGCGCACACCATTATTAGTGTTATTGTTGGGATTATGGATAGAGTTAGGGCCTAGGACTATGGTTAGGTTTAGGGTTTGAATCATGGTTAGGGTTAGGGTAATGGTTTAGGATAAGGTTTAAGATTAGGATTAGGATAATAGTTAGGGTTTACATCATTATTAGGATTACCTAGGTTAGTTTAGGGTTAGGTTATGGTCAGGGAATTGAGTCTAGATTAAGAATATTGGCAAGGTCAGGGTTTGGTTATGATAAGTGATTGATCATAGTTATGATTAGTATTACATTTAAATTAAGGTTAGAATTACGATTATGATTCAATTACTTTAGGCTTATGGTTAAATTAGGGTAAGATTAAGTTTAGGTTTAAGATTATGCTACAATTAGGGTTAATATTTTAGGATTATGCATTCATTAAACTTATTATCTATTTTTTATGAAATATTAATAAAATCTCTATTATTATGTACATTTATTCAATAATTCTATAAAATGAATAACTTTAAACTTTGTTCTAATAAAATTAAGACATTTGTAAATAACTTAAAGCTTTTTTTAATTAAATTTACTTTCTTTTAACCTTTTAAATTTTTGATAAATTATTTTTGAGATTTCTAAATCAATCATCATAAATTATTTTTGAAATATTTTGAACTCAACTAAAATAGAAAAATCACATCTATATGATAAATAAGAAACTTTTAATAATAAATATTTTTATATCTTAAATATTATATAGTATTTTTAAAATATTTGTGCATGCACATAACTTTGATTTTTTGAATATAGAAAAATTATATTTTTATGATTGAAATTTAGAAACACATAAATTCTTTTTGATCTTTCCAAATTGAAAATTAAGATTTTTTCTTTTTTTTTTCTCATAAAAATATTGCTTCTATTAAGTATTCCAAGCCTTTTTAACCTTTCTAAATTGGATATTAGATTCTTTCCTTCCTTTTTAATATTTCTATTAAACATTCTATGTAGCCATTATAAACTCAAGAAATTAAAATATAAATAGAATCTTTTGGAATTTTTTTGTAGATATATAAATAATATTTCTAATATATTTTTGCTCTCTCCATGCAAATCACTTCATGTTCTCCAGTTAAACTAAATTCTATTTATTTTTAATTTTTAATTGAATCACCAATCAATTTTAGAATAAATTAATTTTACAATTGATTTTTGAGATTTACAAATAATATTTAAAAAATTGAAATAAATAAATTGATCAAAGCTTACAGTCATTTTTTTTTATGATTCGTAATATATTTGATTTCACTTATTTGACCACCTTATTTTTTGGTTGAGATGATGGATCGTAAAATAGATTTCACTTATTTGACCACCTTATTTTTTGGTTGAGATGATGGATCGTAAAATATTCTTCTCACGTGAATGACATAATCTTATGAATCATAACTAACTTGAATTAAAAAAAATTATACAAATTATCAAACTTCAAAAGAAGCACAGCTAATTTTTATCTCCTCGAACATAACCCTGATTCTTGAGAAAATTGTGAAAATTTGAGCTTAAAGTTTTTAAGCCACGATTAATTTCTATTTGCTTGATATTTTGGAAAATGGAACTTGGGTCATACTAATGTAAATATTTAATCACTCATTGAAATTGTGAAGACATTAGAATGAAAATGCAATATTTTCAAAATGAGTGAGGACATATAATGGAGGAAGAGGATTTGAAACAAGAAGAAGATGATGAACATAAACTCGTCACCTAAATCACATGACACATACAGACATATCAAACAGTAAAAAAAATGCTCCGATTGTTTCCAATGCTCAGAGTGATTCCTTCCTGCATAATAAATAATAAAATCATAAATACGCTCATCTAAGATAAATAGAAGTGCCCAAAGAATACCTTTTTATGTCAAATATATTAAATCCTGTCAATAGAGGGATTCAAGAATTTTCAGTAGCATACAAACTGCTCTCTTCCAAGAAGGTATAAATGTTATAGTGTAAAGGAGAATTGCATGAGTGAAGCGAAGCATAGCAGAGTAGAAGATGCAACTTTTAATGAATATGTATAGAGAAAAGTCGTATGTATTCAAAGTGTAAAGACAGTTCCTTCAAATATTAAAAAAGAAGAAAAAAAGAATGAACCCTGCAGCCAAAAGCAATGTGATATCCATTTTTTACAAGATGTAGGATTGCATCATTGCTATCAGAACTGAGAGGGTCTCCATCTTGGCACACACTCATTAGATGGTTGTTCTTCTATCAAATCCTCTTTTAGGATAGAAACTCCTCACATGCCTTTCAGAAGGAAAATCATGGTCTGGGTAAAGAAATCCAATTCTTCTTCAGCCATCATTCTTATCGAGGACTGCAAAGATGTTAATCTTGAACTGGTGTTGTAGAATACTCAATGTCCTAGCCTCCATAATTGATTCAGTGCTTTAAACCTTTTAGCAACAATCTAAAAAGCAAGAGGAATCACCTATAAAAATACTACTACATATTCAAAATCTATCAATGACCCATTCAAATCCCAGGTGAAAGAAAAATGCCTCTCCTCAAATTGGAATGCATATGGCACTCTCACATAGGCAAATTGAATGACTCTTGAACTTCAATGCGTTAATTCTCCACTTGGATGCATCTCTACACTTGTTTGTAATTGTCATGTGTTTGAAACTGTTGGAAATATGAATGACTCTTGAACTTCAATGCGTTAATTTTCCACTTGGCTGCATCTTTGTAACCCTTTATAATTGTGATGTGTTTGTAACTGACAGGAATATGGATCATTTCTTTTTTCTTACACCGACAAGTCAGATGACCCCTATATGATGCCATTGTAGGTTATAATAAAATGAAAATTTAATTTCCCACAAAATAAATTTTAATACCCAATTAATCTGAAATAACTAAATACTTAATAATCTAATTATTATTATTTTATTATTTTTTTAATATAAAAAAATAATAATAATTTTTTTAAAAAAATATTAATTAAATTAATTTAATAATAAAAAAGACCAAGTGGTGGGGCCCATGGCCCACTGCTGCAACAACATCGTGCTACCACGTATATGTGGTAGCAGCTCTGTTGCTACCCATATACGTGGTAATGGCAAGTCTGCTACCCCATATATGAGGTAGTCGCGCTGCTGCTATCCCCATATATAGGGTAGCAGCGCTGCTGCTATCCCCATATATGGGGTAGCAGCGCTGCTGCTATCCCCACATATGGGGAGAGCAACAAGCTGCTTGGGGGTGCATGGTTGGGTTGAGCCCAGTTGCCCACCATGCAACCTCATAAATCCATTTTTTTTTATAAACTTTAAATTAAATTTTTAAAATTTTCACAAAGATTTTAAAACCTCAACTCCCCCACTCTGAGACAACAGAGTCTAAAATAAATTCACAACATAATAATAATTTTAAAAAGGAATAAAACTAAAATTACACAAATGAATTACTGGTAAAGAAATTTACCAGAAAACTCAATCTCTGAGACAAAACAGAGATTGGTAAAAACACCAAATCCCAAACAATTTCTTCCACAAAGCTAAATTGGCTAGAAATTAAAAAGATTGGCAATCCCCAATTGCATTTTTGGGCCAAAACAAGAATGGAATAAGAGGAATTTAAATTCAAAATTTCCTCCAAATTTGAAACTACCAGAAAGAAATTAATCAATTGGAAGCACAAGAGGGAAAATTTTGGCAAAAATTTGCCAACATAACTCCCCCAATTTCACAAATTTAAAAACTACAACATATAGAAAATCAAATTCCTTCCATAAACAAAAATGGAAGAATTGATTTTAAACCAAAAACTTAACATGAAATAAATCAGAAATAGATTGGAGTTGCATTTTTAATCAATAATGGACTGAGATTCCCAATAAATCTCATAACAACTAATTCAAAAGCACTGCAATCATTTAACCAATTTTTTCATTCAACATACAGAAGAAGGGGGAGAAATATATATATATATATATATATATATATATATATATATATTTTGTAAACAAAACAAGGAAGAGACTATCCAACCTGTGAAGCTTTTCAGGAAGCAATTTGTTGGAGAGCTTCAATCCTGCAACCAGATTTCCAAACCAAAACCAAAACCTTCTTCCCAAACAATCTCCATATTTTGCCTTCTCCAAAAATATGCATCCCTCTTCCAGAGCACTCACATGAATAAATAGAAAAATATTTTAACCTAAACTTTTAGGTTGAAATGTTTTCTCATCCAAAATAATTTAAATAATAAAATTTACTTTTCTATTTTCCTTCAAAAAGGTAAATGAGACTTTCATCATTTTTTGAAAAATTCATTTCTTTCTCCATGGAATTTAATTAACTTTTCTTAAAAAGTGAAAAAACAATAATTTAACTCTATCTTTATTTTTTTAAATCTAAAAGCAATAGTATGCAATTAACTTTATTTATTTTATTTTTCTACTTGAGTTAAATATAGCCACTTTTCCAATATAAAGCAATTATTAATTTAAATCTAGTAACTTCACTCAATTAACTAAGTCTATAACATAAAGGCATAATAATACATAAATTAATTATACTAACTATGAAATGATGTCATAAACTCAAATAAATAATCAAACCTACAAGGGTACACAAACTAAGAAAACCACATGAAGACTCTGAAAAAGTCAAACGAACAAGACTTGAAGATCGAACAAATGGGAAAGACGACCAACTGACGACACTCACATGAGTAAACTGAGGGTAAGAATTAGGGTCAACAACTATCTCCTCCATAAGGCACACTCAGACTTGTGAAGCCAGGTGGAGACGATACCCCATACCTACCCGATACTTGTACCTGCAATATCTTGCATCATCGAACCACACATGCATATATACAAATATAGAATACACGACATGCACACTGATGAAGGAGAATCGTGACGTTTCCCGTCTCACCAGAGTGAGTGAAGGAAAATCATCCTCTTGCATCCAATACAATTGCAAACATGCAACATATAAATACACATCGCATATGTAAGGTAAAAGTGTCAGTCCATGACAATAATCCGTAAAAATAGCACTAATCACAAGTATTGAAATACTGTAATAAAGCATACCTCCCATATCCAGTTAAAGCATGAAATAATATCAAATAAGTCTAAATAATGTATAGTAGTAATATATCAACTGAAAAGTAAACTGCAACAAAATATAAGTCTAATAAGTTCGATCGAGAAGGGGTACTACATTCTCCCCCCCCAAAACTAGGCTTACTCCTGGAAGCCTAAAACATATTAGAATAGAGCTCTCCCATCTTTGCTGCATCCTCCCAAGTCACCGAGGTCTCATCATTTAGGTCCCATAGGACCCTTACCTGGTCGATGGTACGATCCCTGAGGGTCAAATCCCGACGTTGAAGAATGCGCACAAGCTCCATGGAAAGCTTCATGTCCTCGACCTGCAGAGCGTTTCAATCAAGAACATGTGTCACATCAGGGTGAGAAGGTCGAAGAACTAAAACATGAAAGACATTGTGGATGCGGGATAGACTCGGTGGCAAGGCAATATGGTAGGCAATAGGTCCTATCCTCTCAAGGATCTCAAAAGGGCCAACAAAATGAGGCGCCAACTTAGAACCCTTCCCATAATGGATCAGACTCATCCGCGGACGCACTCTCAAGAACACATGGTTGCCAACAAAAAACTAAGGATCTACCCTACGAGCATCTACATACTTCTTTTGCCTATCTTGTGCTGCTACCAAATCCTCACGGATCCGCTCAACCTGTTGCTCCATCTCTCGAAGATATCCGGTCCTATACGCACCCTGTCCTCTAACCAATCCCAACTCAAAGGAGTACGGCAAGGATGACCATACAATGCCTGGAAAGGAGGCATACCTATGGAGCTATGATATCCATTGTTATAAGCAAAATCCACTAGATAAATATAATCCTCCCAGTGCGACTGCTGGTCCATAACATACATGCGAAGCATGTCCTCCAAAACCTAATTCACACGCTCAGTCTGACCATTTGTCTCTAGATGATAAGATGAACTAATGTTCAAATGAGTCCCCAAAGCATGCTGAAGTGAGATCCACAATGCTGAGGTAAAGACAAGAACTCTATTAGAGATGATCTACCTTGGAATCCCATGCAATCTCACTACATCTTCCAAGAAAACCCGAGCCACCACTGCTGCCATATAGGAAGCTCAAACAGGAATAAAATGAGCAACCTTGGTCATTCTGTCAACAATGACCATGATGGCATCATAACGACCCAAAGAAATAGGCAACCCAACAATGAAATCCATGGAAATGATGTCCCATTTCCAATCTGGTACTATATTAGGCTATAAAATCCCTGTCGGGTGTTGACGCTCCACCTTCACCCGCTGACATTCCAAACACTTCGACACAAAATCAGCAATGTCACGTTTCATGCCAGCCCAATGATAAATCTGTCTAAGATCTGTGTGCATCTTCTTGACACTTGGATGTGCCGAATAAGGTGCACGATGGGCCTCAGTCATGATCAAAATGCAAAGACCCTCCAAAGGAGGTACATAGATCCGACCACGATGATGAAGAAGACCATCTGCCTCAAGGCTATAACCAGAATGTCTACCCTCTAATAGCCTTTCGGACTCCATCATGGCTCTAACATCCTGATACCAAGTATCCTAAGGAAGAACTCCAAGAATTCTCTCTCTCAAGTCCACTCCAAGGGACAATGTTGAAACTTCATGCCGCCTATGATTCAAAGCATCTGCCACTATGTTCTCTTTCCCCTGAATGTATCAAACCTCAAAATCATACTCACAGAGGAATTCCATCCACGTTCACTGTCGAGCATTCAAGTTTGGCTGCGTGAAGATATACTGCAAATTGTGGTGATCACTATGCAGCTCAAACTAATGCCCTAACAGAAAATATCGCCATCTAACCAACGCATGCACTATAGCTGCCAACTCCAAAATCATGAATTGGATAGTTCAACTCATGGTCCTTGAGTTTGCAATACTCATAGGCAACCACACGTCCATCCTTCATAAGCACTGCACCTATACCTTCTAAAGAGGCATCTATGCATACCATAAAATCTCTGGTTGGATCAGGGACTGCCAAAATCAGAGCACTGACAAGGAGTTCCTTCATGGTATAAAAAGTTGACTCACATTGCTCTGACCAAACAAACTTCTTCCCTTTCCTCTGAAGAGAAGTAATTGGGTGACCTATTTGGGAAAAACCCTGAACAAAGTGACGGTAATATCCGGCCAAACCCATAAAACTCTAAACTTCTGAAACATTGGTCGGCACTAGCAAATCCACTATGGCTTGGATCTTTGAAGGATCCACAGATACACCCTCTTCCGAAACCACATGACCAAGATAGTTCACCTCTGACTGGAAGAAATCACACTTCACCAAATTGGCATAGAGTTGATTCTCCCTCAAGCACTACAATACCTATCGTAAGTGCCCCTTATGCTCTTCCATAGATCTAGAATAAATCAATATGTCATCCAAGAACACAAGGACAAAATGATCAAGGTAGGTGCGAAAAAACCCATTCATGAGGCACATGAAAATTGAAGGTGTGTTTGTCAACCCAAATGGCACCACTGTGAACTCATAGTGACCATAATGAGTACGAAATGTCATCTTATGTATGTCTGCATCATGAATGCACAACTGATAATACCCAAACTTCAAATCAATCTTAGAGAACACCTTGGCTCCCTTCACCTGATCGAAAAGATCATATATACGAGGCAATGGATATCAATTCTGAATGGTTACCTTATTCAGCCATCGGTAATCAATGCATAACTGAAGAGAACCATCCTTCTTCTTAACGAAGATAACAGACGCACCCTAAGGGGAAACACTAGGATGAATGAACCCCTTGGCCAATAATTCCTCCATCTGCAACTTCAACTCACTCAACTCCTGAGTAGTAATCTGATATGGAGCTCTCAAAATAGGTTCTGCACCAGGAACCAAGTCAATGCAAAAGTCTATGTCTCACTTCGAAGGCATACCAGGAATATCCAACGGAAACACATCAACATACTCTTGAAGAATAGGGAGACCATCAAGTAAGATTTATCGACTCTCTCCCTCATCCTTATCCTCAAGAGCAACTGCAAACAAATGACATCCTCGACGCATACGCCGCTTAAGTTGCATAGCAGAAATCATACGTAAGGATATCAATCTCTGAACTCCAATGATCCCCACTTTCTTGCCATGGTCATCTAAACACTCCATTGTCTTCTGATGATAGTCTACACGAGAACTATGAGATGGTAGCCAATCCATCCCCAACACTACTCCATAGGACCCCAAAAGAATGACTCAAAGGTCAACATAAGTCACAAAGGGTCCTAGGTCCAACTCACAACTAGGAATAAAGGAATCTACGAACACACGCACCCTGGTGGCCAATTCTACTTGCCACCTATCAGCTTGCTTAGCAGACACAAGCCCGCATCGCTCCACTATGGATGAAGAAATGAAAGAATCTAAAGCACCAGAGTCAAAAAGCACAGAGATAGGAATACCACACAACACACCTGTGGCCTCAATAAATGTCCCCTGATGCTCAACCTAGCGGTCATCAACCGCTGCAAACACTCTATGGGATCTACCTACATCCCCTACTATCTACTCTGATGTTGCTGGCCTCTGACTCCCTGTCTTGTGAGAACGTTGAGGGCACTGAGTGACTATATGACCAAACTATTCATAAGAGAAGCAAGCTCCCCTACCTGGTCCTCTACCTCCACTTAGCCCACTGGACTGCTGGAAGCTTCCCCTGCTAGGGGCCTGAGATGCATCCTAAGAGGACTGCCCTGGAAGACCCTGTGTGCTCCTCTGCCAATTCCTGTTCCTCCTATGTTGAGAGTTGCCACCCTGCTGGCCCTGGATTTTTTTTGGTCTTGGCTGCTGCTACTGTTGTCCACCCTTAGCTGGTGCCTGAGGACTCCTAAACGATGTAGCTGGCTGGGATTGGTTCCCACGAGCTCTGAGTCCACTGAAAGGAATACTCCTTATATGCACCCCCGATTGACCACCATGTGCACGGCTAAGGTTTTGCTCAACCAACCTGGCTTTTGCCATGACTACCTCAACTGAAGCTAGCTCAAACACTCTCACTCCTCCACTGATGCGGTCATTTTAACCCCTCAAGAAGTGCTGAACAAGAATTGCCTCATTGTTACCAATCCCGAAATATTGTTTAAGCTCATAGAACTTGTGCTAAAACTGGTCTACTAACAAACCGTACTGATGCAAAGCGTAGAACTCATCTGCCCAATATTGTCTCCACCGAGGTGAGAGAAATCGTGCCCTGAATCTCTCTAGAAATATCTCCCATGATACGGTGTTAATACACACACCAATATTCTCCCCCTCTAATCTCCACCAAATCAAAGCAAAACTATCAAGATGCATGATAGCACATCTCGCCCTAGTGTTGCTACTATATGGGAACATGGCGAAACACTGCTCCAAAATGAAAAGCTAGGTCTCTGCCTCAAGACTGGTACCTTTACCATCAAAGAAGGGAGGGTTGGTCCTCATCAAGTCCCTAATGTGACCCACGGGAGCTAGGTCCTGGTCAGCTGGGACCTCCCTCCTTCTGGGAGACCTCTCTCTCTCTCGCTCCTCTGGAACCTGCTGATGCGACTCCCCAACTTGAGCATGGATGGGCTGCTCATCCTCAAGCCTAGGGCCTAACTTGGCTAAAACCTCGTGAAACATCTGTCTCAACTCTTCCCTTTTGGGAACCTGCTCTCCTGCATGTTGTTCATCCTGATGAACAGACTTCTCTTGCTCCACACTCACATGAGTGGGTGGTGGCGAAGGACTATGGTAGTTTGAACCTTGACCCCATCCCTCACCTCTACCTCTATTTCGGCCACCAACACGGCCAACTCCGCTAGATTTCCTAGCCATGACCTAACACTGCAAAAGAGAAAACGGTTCAGATCTACGACAAGGATAAAACAAGGGAAACACAAACACTAAGACCTACACAAAAGGTCAAGCTGAATGGGCTCACTACAATCCTAGAGTACCGAGTGTTGAAACTTGGGCTTTGATACCAAATGTAAGGTAAAAGTGTCAGTCTATGACAATAATCCATAAAAATAGCACTAATCACAAGTAGTGAAATACTGTAATAAAGCATACCTCCCATATCCAGTTAAAGCATGAAATAATATCAAATAAGTTTGAATAATGTATAGTAGTAATGTATCAACTAAAAAGCAAACTGCAGCAAAATATAAGTCTAATAAGTTCGATCAAGAAGGAGTACTACAATTTACCACACCCTTGCAGTTACAAATGTGCAAGTGAATCTCAAAATTTCAATAGAAAATCCTTTAGACTATCTATTGGAGATTACACTTGCCTAACCTTAGTGAGTGTATGAAGTACTAAGCTAGAACTTTTCACATTAACACTTCACCCCTTTAAAAGGAGAGTGACATTTGGTCTTAGGGAATTTATAATAATCTAGATGGACTATTATGTGCACACAGGCTAAGTCTTGTAGAATTTTGAGTTGATTGTGACGATGAGCACAAGGTGTGAAAAATAGATTACTAAACCTTACAACATTCCAAATTGAGTTTTTAGATAAAATATGTGCCCAAGGAATATCAAATGATGGTAATGTTTTGGATCTTGCATATAAATATCAACATATCCATGATAAACCAATCCCTAATTTGATAAGTCCATTCTAGAATAAAGGTTGAATGAAGAAAGAATTCAAAATGTAGTAAAGTGTAGCCTCTTATGGTTGGAAATTAGGTTAAAAAAATCCAATATAAACTAAAAAAGGGTCATCAACAAAGAATAATGAAAGCACTAGGACATCACCTAAATAGAAACGAGCTTCCTCTACTTACACATTTCAAACTTTACAAGAAAATGTTGATGAAATAGTAAATGTTTAGGCCTTGAGACATGAACCTTTAGAGGAAACAATCGAGAAATGTGAACTCATTATAAATTTTCAAGCAGTACTCAAGAAGGTGAAGGCACAAAAAATACAAATTCCTCTTCTTCATCTCCAAAAAGTCACATTCACCTCCTCTTAAAAAATCAATTTCCCAAAGAGAAACCCAATTTTTCTCTAAAGGAACCCTTTCTAGTGCAAAATATTCTCCTCATGCAAGTCCTACACATCCTCAACCTTTTGATCCAAGGAAATGTCATACTCTATCTCCTTTGAAGCAACCTCTACCTTCACAAAGGATGCCATATTCGTATAAATCTAATCCAATAGAGAGGATCCCTCAAAGGGAGTAGGTTGCAACTAAACTACAATACAAGTAGATGCTTCCACTTTAGATACCTCGGTATGGTTTACTTTAATATTGAAGATAAGAAAGAGGATAATTGAAAGTGGTTGGATACTCCTCCGAGTTGGAAAATCTCATCATGCATCCACTTCCTCCCAAGAGGGAAAAATAAGTTATATTTGTATTGATGCACAAGCTATGATATTTTTTGGGATTGATACCCTTCTATGTGACAAGGTAGAAATAAGAGAAACATATAATTATCAGATCTCCAAGAAAAACCTTGGAAAAAGAATGAGAAGGTGTGAATGAGAAAGTACAATTTTCTATTGACACAATGATATCAAAAATAGATAAGGCTAAAGAAGCCACTAAGAATCTCAAGGAAAAGGTGGAGTAACTTACATCATAGTTGGAATATTTGGTGGGTCCTATCCAACCTTTGATTCCAATGCCTAGGCCATAATTCATCCATATTATTGACAAATATATGCTCCCAATCAAATAAATCAATTGCATTGTGATCATAAGAAAATCTTGGGCAAACAAAGTAATATTGTTGAGTGAAATATTATTGGTAAAGATTTTGTAATGCCCCACCAGGAACCCCGAAGGAAAAACCCACAACAAGGGTGAAACAATTTTTTAAAAAAAGTATAAACATCATAAGTGCATTTACACAACATGCACGATAACACACGCGAAAGACTTACACCAAAATTCCTTAAGGGTTACCAACGAAGAATTAACTCCAGAAGATAAATTCCACAAATACAATTAATCCATCATTAATTCAATGATCACAATAAGCCATAAACAAATACAGATACATCATTGAAAGATTGAAAGTCTACAATATAATTCCTCTTCAATAAGTATGTACACATATAAAAAAGGAAACTAATTAAAACATCCCAACATAGGATTACATTTCTCTTCCAATACATGGCTTCTCATTATACATATAAAGATACATCTTAACCAAATACAAGGTTAGAAAAGATCAATGATAAAATGACCACATAGGTCTCCAAATAACAATAATCTCTAGCATGAGATAAGCATGAGCCACAAACCACAGGAACACCTGCGAAGCCAATCCTCGCATGAAGGTACAAATCTGAACATCCAATGGGAAGTGGCACTACCACCCGACCATGTAATTCCAAAAATTGACTAACCCCACCGTGCTAGGAGATAGTTGAGGACCCTCAAACAAGCATAAGTATGACATGGTCGACAAAATAATACGACTCCATGACAACACAATATGACTCCACAAAATCTAGGTGACTCAACATCACAAATACACAAGTGAATCTAAAGAGAGAGAGTGTCATCACATAACTTGATGGTTACTTCGGTAGGCCCTCCTAGGTCCCGGCTCCAACTAAGTCTCATGCGGACCCTACCAACCTTTCGTGAAGACAAGGTGGTCGGTTTGCCATTCTAGGTCTTCTCACAATATTATGAGCCTCAGTACAAGCACTCACCTATGTGCGAGGTACAATTATCTTTATTAATGTTTGAGTACTACCCACCTAATCAATTAATTAGATTATCACTTATTATTTGACTTTCAAGGGGTAACTTGCCAACCACTCTGGGTGCAACCTGTTGAGCACTATATTTAAAAAATAAAAATATATAAAAAAAATGTATGTTTCCATAAGCATGAAGACTAATGGATATTTCGACCAGCAAACTGTATCGAGCATTGCAGAGGAAGTTTCATCGAAAGAAGTGTTTTCATCGACACAAGCACTAAGCAAAGGTATTTCGGCAAAAGGTTACCTTCGATGAACGTAGAAAACCACTCATCGATACTCTAAGTTTCATCGAAAAAGTGAAAACAAAAAGCCAAAAAGGTGATTTTGAAGGAATATCATTACCGAAGAAACTCAAAAGGCATTCATCGAAATACAAGTTTTCATCGATGAACATGACGTCGAGCAAAGGCAAAATTGTTTCATCGATAAAAAGATATCGATGAAAAAGGGATATCGATGAACATACATAGGCCTTCACCGAAGAAAGAAACTCACCGAAAAGAATGATTTCGATGGAAATTACATGTGACTTATCGAAAAAGGGGACTATCGATGAAAGAGTGATTTTGATGATTCTTAAAAGCGGCTTCTCGACGTAAGCTTTTCACCGAAACAATAATATCGAAGAAAATGAGCTTTCGATGGAAGATTCAAACACTCGGCCAAAGACAAGGGTTTCATCGATGACTTGAAATGTGCGCACTTTGAGCGAACTGTACTTCTCGCGAAAGAGTTAAAGGCCCAATTGAAAAGTGTCACATCTGCAATTAAGTTTAAACACTTGAGTAGCCGTTGTAGATGCAGAACATTAACTGTGCACAAGTTTCCCATTCGATTACAGTTGAACTGAGTGAATTTTCGTAAGAATCAGATCGATGCTAAAAGATTGAAAGCTGCGAAGAACCTGCAGAGACTTGCAAGCGATAACCAGAGAAGTTGAGCATTCACCAAGTAAGTATTGTCTCTCTTATTTTACTGTGACTATGGAACCTTCATCTTCCTCTTCTAAAAGGAGTAGGAAAGGAAAAGAGTTGAACCCTGAAGAAAAGCCCAAAAGACAGAAGAAAGAAGGGAGAGCTCTGACTCAGGACTTATTAGACCAGTGTCCATCGTCTAGTGTAAGGTCAAAAAAGATCAAAAGTGAAGAAGAAGGATTAGAAGACAGATTTAAAAATTTAGGAGACATTTGGACTGAGATAAGAGGGCATGAGCTATTTTTATTTGGCTACAAAAGAAGGGATGCACCTGAACACATAAGCAATCTATGGAAGAAGAATTTAGGCAAGTTAGTAGTCCCAAATGTGTTTGTAGATGTAGAATTAATGAAAGCTCTGGTGGATTGCTACAACCCAAGAACCAAAACCATATGTGATTACAGAGGGAATACATTAGTAGTGATTAATAAGCAGACTATTGATATGGTTTTTGATTTGGACTGGGAAGTAGAGGAGACTATCGATATGAAGAAACTTTCACAGGAATTCTTTAGTTTGGAAAATATCTACAGGACTTGGAGGCTACCTGTTCACAGGCCAAAAGTGGGTGGGTCATTTGTTCAGTTTGGCAAAGATGACAAGGTGCCGTTTGATGTCAACCACTTCCATCCATATTTCAAGTATACGTATTATGCTGCAGCCCAAGTACTAGGCCTAGAGGCTCATCCACTCATGGATATTGGGGTTATGGTTCTATGTGCTGATATACAATCAAAAGACCCTAGGTCATTTGATTTTGCCACTTATGTTGCAGATGTCTTGAATCATGGGCTGGAAAAATTGAAAGGAGACCTTGTGAATGTTCACTTTTCATTATACTCCATGTTAATGCATATTCTTCTCTATTGTGGACAAGAAATTAACTTCTGGCCAGAAGAGTTCAGCATTAGGTCTTATGATAAGAATGGTCTGAAGAAGTCGGTTCAGTTGTGGGTATCAGCATGGGACCAGAGGTTTATGAATAACCAATATTGGCATTTTCAAGAATACTTTGTGAAACCTCTCAGTGCGGCTTTTGGACAGCACAGGGATTATACTTTGTCCCCTGAAATCAAGAGGTTCCTCAGGCCAAAGGATTTCTCTCCAGAATCACAGATTGAACATAATTGGGGTGATTGGTATTGCCATGATAATCACACAGAAATAAGGGTATTTGGATTTGAAGGACGACCCCACATGCTTCCAATTACGGTACCAAACAGAGTGGCTAGCTTGGAGATTATAAGGCAATTGTCTATTGCCAGTGCTAAACACTTAACTGATTTCGGTAAACAATCTATTGTTCCTGGTTTATTAGTTTTTTCTGATTTCATTGTCAAAAGTTCAAAAAGTTATCATTTAATTCAGAATAAATTAGACTATTATGGTATGACTCTGGGTGAGCCTAGGGAGAATTTTGATCCTGAAGGATATATAAGAGCCGCCAGAGCCTCACAGAAACTCAAAGCTGGAATACATGTGGCCAAAATGCCAGATGACCTGATCAAGAACCTTGAACGAGAGGAGGCCAAGGCTTTAAAAGGAAAGAGTGAGTTAGTCTGGGAGGCTTACAAGTGGAAGAGGGTGAGAGGAATGATAGATGGGAACCTAATTGGAGATCTCCAAGACCCTCTAGAAATAGCTAAAAGGCTGCTTCAACATGAAGCAGAAGTCATGCATAGGGTTCCTTCACAATTCCTTCACTTCATTAATACTGAGAAGGACAGTCAACCCCTAGCTCACATGTCACCAAAATCAACCGCCAGTAGTATCCCACCTGATTCTCCTAGAGAGGATTATCCTCCTGGTTTCGAAACAGAAATGAACATGGACACAGGAGAAATCAACATCAAGGATGTTGTTGACATAAGAATGACTGAGCATGAGGACTTCGTTGCTGATGATGGATTCGCCTCCTCTAGGGAATTCCTCTCATTTTTATACCAATACAAAGGGGCTCATGTCAAACGAAGCATGGCTGGAAGACCAGAGGAGGAATAGATGAAGAGATTACAGGATGAAATTGATGTCCTCATGAAAGACATGACTCCTGAAAAGGGGAGGAGATTATTAAAAGAGGCCGGTGTAATCATCTTCTCTGGTTGGGATATCAATTCAGCACTCTTATTTGATGGCTTCTTGAAAAAACAAGATTTGAATCAACAAGTGTTGCCCCAGGAGATAGACAAACTGTTCCTAGGCTCTGGATATGATCCAGACAAGAAAGCTCTCCTACAGTGGGCACTATATCCAAAGGGGAAGAGGCCTATCATTGTGGATATAGAAGAAACCTTTGGGCATCTCATGGTTCATCAGGTTGGAAAGACTGACCCTAGGGTCACTGCAAAGCTCAACCTGGATGTTGCAAGATTGAACTTGGACCAGACAGAGTTTTTGGTCAGAGAGAACGTTACATATAAGGGACTATATGAAAAATCCAAGGAGGAAAATCAGAAGCTGCAGGCAAAGGTATTGCAATTAGAGACGGGGACTCCTATCAACGAATACACCTCATACCCCGCAGGACGCAGCTTGGATGACGTCTCTGATGCTCTGTACTGGAAGTATCAGGCAGAAAAGGCCAATAAACGCGCAGACAATGTCCAACAAAAGATGGACAAATTGGTCAACGACATTATAGGACATCGGTTTAACACCATGCTCTTACAGGTCGAACCATATTGGACAGTTTACAATGGAACGATAAAAGCGCTAACAGAGCATGAACGGTTAAGAGCACGATTGCAGGAAGTACTGAGCAATGTCGATACCATGTCACCAGAGGAAAAGGCTGAAGGAAACGCGTATATGGACAATCATGTCAAACTCGAGGATACGCTGAGGAGAGACTTAAAAGAATTAGATGATGATAAACCCGTTGGAATGCCTTCCGTCTACAAGGAAGGAGAGGTGATATCCTTGGAGGATCTGCGAAAAGAACTCATCAGCGTCAAGGATTGGGCCTTGTCAGAGATTGATCGGAGTAAGGATATGGCCCCTACTGTCAACCAGATAATATTCAAGTATCTGTCGCTGGGGGATGAATTGAAGAAGCAAACTCCTCGAATCAAAACATTCAAAGACGATGATTACATTCATCATTTGGGGCTCTTAAATCTCTTTTTACTTAAGTTTAGAAATATCCAAAGTTAATGATTAATATTGTAAAGGGTCGTGTCTCTTCGTGAAGAGCTTTCATCCTCATATATATATGAGAATGATTTTTGTAATGTAGGGTGATAGATATTAGATAGGATTAAGAGCGAAAGAACGACAGCCTGTAAGTCTTCTGTGTACGAACTATAATGGAATACAAATCTTGATCAATTGTTTCCCTGCATGTGTGTTGTGGATTATTTCATTTTCTTTTGGCAATCGTCTGTGATATTGTCTGATAAAGATAAGGTTATTCATGTTCTTAAGATCAAATCTATGCTTTTATGTTATAATGTTGCAACAAAAGTTTTGCTTGCGGATTGTAATTGTTCCTTGCAAAGCTTAATTGACTGGTCCCTTAAGGGTAGGGTTAAATTCACTCAATCAACATATAATATAAGCATTCATTTGGTTTTAACAGAAATAGTAACTGACAGGTTCATAAGGGATGAATTAAAAACTGTCTCACAGATTCGCACCATAAGTCCCGAAGAAAATTGTAATGACTCTGCAACCCAATTAACGAAGAAGGCACTGGCTAAATTACAAATTACCCTCATCATTTCTTGATTTTGATAGCTCTAGAAGTAATTAAGAAACATAAAGCAAACAATTATCATAACAACAATCTTGAACTCATCTGCTATATCTCCATTCAAGGAACTCATGCCATTTCAAGATCAGGAGATATCAGATTAGGATAACATATCTGCTATAAAAAGTACTGTTTATTGGAGACATTCAGTGAATAGGTATACCCGCCTAGGTCCTGCAGAGCCTAAAGTGAGAGAGTAAGCAACCAAACAGGTTCACTCTACATGTTGGCCAAGTCAATTGGAGGGTTTGACCATAGGGACTGGCATTTCCTTAGAACCTATCCAATCTGTTGATTTGAGACCCAACAGATTGGCGACTCTGCTGGGGAAGAATTATTAAGACTCTGCTGTGGGAGAGAACTCAGAAGAAAAAATAACACATATCCTCTAGGAAAGAGGTGGCGACTCTGAAATAAGAATATCAATGCACGGAACAAGATCGGTTGCAAAAGGACAATCTTTATCCCAATTAGATTTCCCTCAACGAAAGAACAAAAATAAAGAACCCATGAATGATTCCATGAGAGAAAGATACAACCAGTATAAACATGAAAATAGCCAACATTCGCCCTTAAAAGAACAAGATAGAACAACAACTTCAAGCCCGGTGAATGAAGATTTGGTTGCAGCATATAAAGCTCAAAAGGGGCGATGCCAAATTCCCCCTGGTTTTGAAAATCATGAAGCACGGTCCAAACAATACACACCACCTCCATCAGGATCAAGTATGGCAGACCCTGCAGATAGATTCACAGATTTAACTAGACAAATGATGGAGGCAGCTGCTGAGATGAGAGATTCAGGAAGGACTCAGGAATGTTTGGAGCTGTGTGCCAAGTTGGGCATAAATGTTGGTGAGGATGACTTTAATAAAGATGTAAACAACTACAAGAAAACATATGCTCAGGGAGTGGGTAAAACAAAAGGTAATGATTTCAAAGCTTATGAGAATCCCTTGTTTGGTAGCAAAAGGGATGATCATGTGCAATCAAGTGCACCACCAGTCCAGCAAAATTCACATACTCATAATCAGTACCCACCCCCTGGTCAATTTTATAACCAACATCCACCCCCTAATCAGTTTCAATATCAACACCAGAATCAATACCCTCTTCCTTATCAAAACCAAATACACTTGTATGGTAATGTGAACCAAAACTTTGGGAATCCTCATGGAGGGCATGGACTGATAAATATGGAGCAAATGAGGCAGTTTGATTTTTCAGGAATAATAGTATACCCATATCCTATCCCAAATGAAATCAGGACAGCGATACCAAGGTTCACAGGAAGCAATGCAGTTTCAGGTGAGGCTCACTGTAAAGCCTTTGACGCAGTAATTGAGGATTTTGGGTTACCATATGAAGATGTCAAGATCAGGTTGTTTATGCAATCATTAATAGAGGATGCAAGAGATTGGTTTAGGACGTTGCCTGACGCATCCATTAGAGATCTTGCAGGATTCAAAGATTTGTTCCTTGAGCAGTATGGAGACCATAACAGCCCTGAGTTTGCTTTGCACGAAATCATTAGTATAAAAAAGGAGCAAAATGAATCAGTGATAGATTTTAACAAAAGATTTAACAGGGTTTTAAACAAAATCCCCAATAGGATGAAACCAGTACCTGAGGTGAGCATTCTGTATTATATCAATGCTTATGACAGTAAAACAAACTATGAGTTAAGAACCAGAAATCCTAGAGACCTCCGGGATGTTATGAAAGATGCTATTATTATAGAAAACAACAGAAAGGTTGCTGGTAAAGTGGGAAAGAGAGAGGATGCAAGGTTATACAATCCTAGAGCACCCAAGGCTAATAGAGATGAAGATAAGCTTGACAAAGTTTTAAATGCCCTGAAAGATTTATCTGTAAGAGTAAACAAAACAGAGAAGCAGCAATACTACCGTCCTGAGAGACCTAGACTACATGACATGCCTTATAACACCACATGGAAGGATGGAAAACTAGTAGACAGGAACCACAGAGACAATCAACAAATTCCAGATCCTTTAAAAAGAACAGTGAATTATACTCAAGACGATGACATGTGGTGTTATGCTTGCAATATGCCACACGCTTCTTCTTTGTGTGCAGTAGCAAAAGGATTGCAAGAGGAAGAGGATAGCTATGAAGAACATGTGGATGATTCAACTGTTAATATGATATCATTTAGTCAGGAAGGAAGGTCAGATTCTATCAATATTGATCAATGCTCTGTCTTGCCTGTGACCACCAGCAAAAATGAAAGTGTTAAGCTCAGAATCCCTACTGAGGAAGAAAAAAGAAGAATTACAGCTTATGCCGTTGCACAAGCAAAAAGGACTTATGATTTAAGGAATAGGGTAGTGAATCCAGAGCAAGGTAAACCTACTAGTCTTTTTATGAAAGAAACTAATGAGACACTCGAGCGAATAAACAAAGGAGCTATGATTAAGGAGGTTGTACCGAAGAATAACAAGAAGGGTCCTAATGTTCAAAAGGAAGAAACAGTAAAACTCCCTTCATCACAACACTCTACCTCATTTGATATCTCAACTGCATTAACACAATTAAAAGTTTCTGTTCCATTGATGGAAATAATGAGGTTTCCTGAGTATAGAGAAAAAACTTTGGAGATGATTTCAGGTGTCCAAGAAGAAAAGATTAATGAACAGAAACAAGAGGTCCCAACAAGTGACAACAATGAACAAATGGCTCCAGTTATATACTTAGGGTCCACTATAACTAAAAACCCAACACAAGTAGACCCATTTTATCTCAGTTTGGTGATAAACAACAAAAGGGTGAAGAATTGTATGATCGATTCAGGAGCAGCCATAAATGTCATGCCTGTTGGGGTGATGAAAGAATTAGGATTGGAAGTTGATACTACCTTTGGGAAGTGCTATGCCATGGACAATAGATCAGTCCTAGTGGTTGGTATCATGAAGGATGTAGAGTTCAGATTAGCAGCCTGTCCAGAGGCATCATATAAAACAGATATCACAGTGGTGGATGTTCCACCAAACTATGGAATGCTGTTGTCTAGACAATGGTCGAATATGATTGGTGGATATGTGCAGCTGGATTTGTCCTATGCTACAATTCCAATAAATGGACAGGAAATAAAAATTGATAGGGAACCTCGGTCCACATATATCATAGAAGACATGGAAGAAACAGTGAACCAAGTATGTTTTTTGCAAACTGATATGGACAACTTCCAGGTACAGTTGACAAAACCTAAATTTAAAGAGTGGATCCCCATTGAGTCATGTCTAACTAAAAAGGATGGTCAGATATGGAAAATGTTCTTTGATGGGTCTTGCAGCAAAGAAGGGAGTGGGGCTGGAATCCTTTTTATTTCACCCACAGGGGAAACTTACAAATACTCTTTCAAGTTATTATTTGAATGTACAAATAACATTGCTGAATATGAAGCTCTACTCACTGGTCTTAACATAGCAGTCAAACATGGAATCAAATTGTTAAGTGTCTTTGGTGATTCAGAACTAATAGTCTCACAAGTAAAGGAAAGATATGCCTCGAAACACTTAAAACTGAAACAATACAGGAATGCTGTATGGGATACCATGGAGCTTTTTGATGCTTTTCAGATAACCTGGATAGATAGATCAAAGAACATCATGGCAGATTTTTTAGCAAATATTGCACTAAAAGGCAATGATATAACGCTAACTGGGATATCTGAAGTAGAGATGAAAGTAAGACCATCTGTTCCTGACAACTTGTATAATTGGCAAGTGTTTCAAGATGATGCAGATCTGCTGAACTTTTTACAGTGTGTTGATCATTATCAGGCTCAAGTTATAAATTTTAATGACTTTGTGGAAAAAACTGAAGGTAAGGAAACTTTATTTGGACATAAAATTATACAACTAAAGTCAAATAAATTACCAAGAGGCCTAGTGGCATTAGAAAGAACTTTTAATGCTCAAGATGTGATTGAAACCAAAGGGTCAGCTGTTAAAGAGAGTGATGTTGAACAAATCAACCTAGGAAATGAAGGAGCCCCCAGAAATGTTTTTATTGGAAAAAAATTAACTCCTGCTATGAGGCAACAACTGATAATGTTGCTAAAAAGATACAAACATGTGTTTGCATGGTCTTATGAAGATCTCAAAGCTTATAGGGAAGATCTCTTTCAACATGAGATACCACTTAAGCCAGAGGCTAAGCCATTTAGGCAAAAGCAGAGACCTATTAATCCTACATTGTTACCAAAAATGAGGGAAGAAATTATAAAGATAAAAGACGCAGGAATAATTGAGCCATGCAGATACTCCACATGGGTTTCTAACTTGGTACCAGTCAGGAAGAAAAATGGGGATATTAGATTATGTGTAGACTTTAGGAATCTAAACGTATCATCTCTAAAGGATAACTATCCATTGCCAAATATGGATAACATGCTGCAGAAGGTAACAGGGTGTGAGTTGTTGTCTATGATGGATGGATTTTCAAGTTACAATCAGGTGAAAGTTAGAGAAACTAAAAAATATAAGACAGCCTTCACAACTCCATGGGGCACCTATGTCTATGCACGAATGCCATTTGGATTGACCAATGCTGGAGCTACTTTTCAAAGGGCAATGGATGTGGCTTTTGCAGAATTGATTGATGTAATCATGGTAGTATACCAAGATGATCTGACTGCGTACTCAAAGAAAGCTGATGATCACTGTGAACACCTTGAAAAGATATTTAAAAGGGCCTTAGAATATGGGATTTCCTTGAATCCTAAAAAATGCCACTTTGGTGTTGAAAAGGGAAAGTTACTTGGACACATAGTATCCAAGGAGGGAGTAAGAATTGACCCTGAAAGAGTAGCAGCTATTAATGAGGTTCCCATCCCCCGAACTATCAAAGCCATTCAATCATTCTTGGGACAAATTAATTTTGTGAGAAGGTTTATTTTGAATTTTGCAGACATAGTGAAACCTATAGTAAGGATGTTGAAAAAAGAGGCCCAGATAGATTGGACTGAAGAAGCAATTGATTCCTTTGTGGCAATCAAAAGGGCAATTACCGAGGCACCAGTACTAATTTCCCCAGATTTTGGTAAACCTTTTATGATATTCTCATTCGCTTCTTGTCACACTATAGCAGCAGTGTTGTTACAGAAAAATTCAGAAGGGTATGAGCAGCCCATTGCATATTTTAGCAAGTCTCTGAGCCCTTCAGAAGTAAAATATGAATTGAATGAAAAGCAGGCCTATGCTTTGGTCAAAGCAGTGAAACAATTTAGACCATACTTAGTAGGGGCTGAAGTCGTTGCTTATGTCCCCAATGCAGCAGTAAAAGATATCTTCAGACAAACTGAGGTCACGGGCAAAAGATGCAAATGGATAAATCAGATACAAGAATTTAACATTGAGCTTAAAATTTCACAGGTTATCAAAGGACAAGGGCTGGCCAAACTCATGACAGGAATTGAAATTGAAGAGTCTGGTGTGAATCAGGTTGGATGGGAAGAAGCTAACTTCAGTATTGAGAAAACAGCATGGTACACTGATATCATGTATTACCTTAAGCACTTAAAATGTCCAGATGCTATGACCGATAGTCAGAAGAGAGCTTTGAAGCTAAAATCAGCAAGATATGTGATTATCAATGGGGACTTATATTGGAAAAATAGAGATGGGATATTGTTATTATGTCTAGACAACTACCAGGCAGACAAAGTTCTTCATGAAATGCATGATGGGGTTTGTGGTGGCCATTTCTCAGCTAAGACTACAGCACATAAAATATTGAGAGCTGGATATTATTGGCCATGTGTCTTCAATGATTCTTATAGATATGTCAGAAAATGTGAAGCTTGTCAAAAGTTTTCAAACAAAACAAAGTATCAAGGATCGCTCCCATTGAGACCAATGTTGGCTGAGGAACCATTTCAACAGTGGGGAATAGACTTTATAGGGGAAATATCAGAAAAGTCCAGTGGAGGACACAGGTGGATATTGGTTGCTACAGACTATTTTACCAAATGGGTGGAGGCAATACCTACCAGACTGGCCACTAGCAAGGTGGTGATAAAATTATTAATGGAGAACATTATTACTAGATTCGGTGTTCCTGCAAGGATCATCTCAGATAATGGCATGTCCTTCAGATCAGAGGAATTCAACACTTTTTGTGAAGAATATGGCATTAAGATATCACATTCTTCTCCTTACCACCCCCAGGGGAATGGGCAAGCTGAATCAAGCAACAAGAATATCCTAAAGATCATTAAAAAGATGTTGGGACAGAACAAAAAAGCATGGGATTCGAAGTTGAATCTTGCACTATGGGCAGACAGGATAACTGTGAAAAAATCCACAGGAAAGTCTCCATTTGAATTGGTTTATGGCAAAAGGGCCAGATTACCTTTGGATAATCTCTTGCCTGTACATAGATTTATGATTCAAGAAGAGATAGATGTTGAAGATCCATCACAAGAAAGGATAATGCAGTTAGTGGAACTTGATGAAGTCAGGGCAGAAGCTCAAAGGCAGATTATCAGGATTCAAAATCAAATGAAGAGGTTGTATGACAAGAGGACATCAAACAGAAAATTTTGTGTAGGAGACTGGGTTTTAATGTGGAATGCTAGGAGTCAAGATAAAGGCAAGCATGGTAAATTTGAAGCCTTGTGGATCGGCCCATATGTGATCATAGACAAAAAGGGGGAGGATTCTTATTTGCTTCAAAACGCGACAGGGGAGGTCCAAGAATTGCCAGTACATGGGCAGTTCTTAAAGAATTTCTTCTCCTGAAGCATTCTGTATCACCTGTACAGTAGATTAGGATCCATTTCCATTGTAAATACCATCATATCTGCACTAACCAGAGATTCTGGATTCTTGAAGACATATTCAATATGCCTCCATCTTCAGTCAGAGCCGCTGTTGAGCACTATATTTAAAAAATAAAAATATATAAAAAAAATGTATGTTTCCATAAGCATGAAGACTAATGGATATTTCGACCAGCAAACTGTATCGAGCATTGCAGAGGAAGTTTCATCGAAAGAAGTGTTTTCATCGACACAAGCACTAAGCAAAGGTATTTCGGCAAAAGGTTACCTTCGATGAACGTAGAAAACCACTCATCGATACTCTAAGTTTCATCGAAAAAGTGAAAACAAAAAGGCAAAAAGGTGATTTTGAAGGAATATCATTACCGAAGAAACTCAAAAGGCATTCATCGAAATACAAGTTTTCATCGATGAACATGACGTCGAGAAAAGGCAAAATTGTTTCATCGATAAAAAGATATCGATGAAAAAGGGATATCGATGAACATACATAGGCCTTCACCGAAGAAAGAAACTCACCGAAAAGAATGATTTCGATGGAAATTACATGTGACTTATCGAAAAAGGGGACTATCGATGAAAGAGTGATTTCGATGAGTCTTAAAAGCGGCTTCTCAACGTAAGATTTTCACCGAAACAATAATATCGAAGAAAATGAGCTTTCGATGGAAGATTCAAACACTCGGCCGAAGACAAGGGTTTCATCGATGACTTGAAATGTGCGCACTTTGAGCGAACTGTACTTCCCACGAAAGAGTTAAAGGCCCAATTGAAAAGTGTCACATCTGCAATTAAGTTTAAACACTTGAGTAGCCGTTGTAGATGCAGAACATTAACTGTGCACAAGTTGCCCATTCGATTACATTTGAACTGAATGAATTTTCGTAAGAATCAGATCGATGCTAAAAGATTGAAAGCTGCGAAGAACCTGCAGAGACTTGCAAGCGATAACCAGAGAAGTTGAGCATTCACCAAGTAAGTATTGTCTCTCTTATTTTACTGTGACTATGGAACCTTCATCTTCCTCTTCTAAAAGGAGTAGGAAAGGAAAAGAGTTGAACCCTGAAGAAAATCCCAAAAGACAGAAGAAAGAAGGGAGAGCTCTGACTCAGGACTTATTAGACCAGTGTCCATCGTATAGTGTAAGGTCAAAAAAGATCAAAAGTGAAGAAGAAGGATTAGAAGACAGATTTGAAAATTTAGGAGACATTTGGACTGAGATAAGAGGGCATGAGCTATTTTTATTTGGCTACAAAAGAAGGGATGCACCTGAACCCATAAGCAATCTATGGAAGAAGAATTTAGGCAAGTTAGTAGTCCCAAATGTGTTTGTAGATGTAGAATTAATGAAAGCTCTGGTGGATTGCTACAACCCAAGAACCAAAACCATATGTGATTACAGAGGGAATACATTAGTAGTGATTAATAAGCAGACTATTGATATGGTTTTTGATTTGGACTGGGAAGTAGAGGAGACTATCGATATGAAGAAACTTTCACAGGAATTCTTTAGTTTGGAAAATATCTACAGGACTTGGAGGCTACCAGTTCACAGGCCAAAAGTGGGTGGGTCATTTGTTCAGTTTGGCAAAGATGACAAGGTGCCGTTTGATGTCAACCACTTCCATCCATATTTCAAGTATACGTATTATGCTGCAGCCCAAGTACTAGGCCTATAGGCTCATCCACTCATGGATATTGGGGTTATGGTTCTATGTGCTGATATACAATCAAAAGACCCTAGGTCATTTGATTTTGCCACTTATGTTGCAGATGCCTTGAATCATGGGCTGGAAAAATTGAAAGGAGACCTTGTGAATGTTCACTTTTCATTATACTCCATGTTAATGCATATTCTTCTCTATTGTGGACAAGAAATTAACTTCTGGCCAGAAGAGTTCAGCATTAGGTCTTATGATAAGAATGGTCTGAAGAAGCCGGTTCAGTTGTGGGTATCAGCATGGGACCAGAGGTTTATGAATAACCAATATTGGCATTTTCAAGAATACTTTGTGAAACCTCTCAGTGCGGCTTTTGGACAGCACAGGGATTATACTTTGTCCCCTGAAATCAAGAGGTTCCTCAGGCCAAAGGATTTCTCTCCAGAATCACAGATTGAACATAATTGGGGTGATTGGTATTGCCATGATAATCACACAGAAATAAGGGTATTTGGATTTGAAGGACGACCCCACATGCTTCCAATTACGGTACCAAACAGAGTGGCTAGCTTGGAGATTATAAGGCAATTGTCTATTGCCAGTGCTAAACACTTAACTGATTTCGGTAAACAATCTATTGTTCCTGGTTTATTAGTTTTTTCTGATTTCATTGTCAAAAGTTCAAAAAGTTATCATTTACTTCAGAATAAATTAGACTATTATGGTATGACTCTGGGTGAGCCTAGGGAGAATTTTGATCCTGAAGGATATATAAGAGCCGCCAGAGCCTCACAGAAACTCAAAGCTGGAATACATGTGGCCAAAATGCCAGATGACCTGATCAAGAACCTTGAACGAGAGGAGGCCAAGGCTTTAAAAGGAAAGAGTGAGTTAGTCTGGGAGGCTTACAAGTGGAAGAGGGTGAGAGGAATGATAGATGGGAACCTAATTGGAGATCTCCAAGACCCTCTAGAAATAGCTAAAAGGCTGCTTCAACATGAAGCAGAAGTCATGCATAGGGTTCCTTCACAATTCCTTCACTTCATTAATACTGAGAAGGACAGTCAACCCCTAGCTCACATGTCACCAAAATCAACCGCCAGTAGTATCCCACCTGATTCTCCTAGAGAGGATTATCCTCCTGGTTTCAAAACAGAAATGAACATGGACACAGGAGAAATCAACATCAAGGATGTTGTTGACATAAGAATGACTGAGCATGAGGACTTCGTTGCTGATGATGGATTCGCCTCCTCTAGGGAATTCCTCTCATTTTTATACCAATACAAAGGGGCTCATGTCAAACGAAGCATGCCTGGAAGACCAGAGGAGGAACAGATGAAGAGATTACAGGATGAAATTGATGTCCTCATGAAAGACATGACTCCTGAAAAGGGGAGGAGATTATTAAAAGAGGCCGGTGTAATCATCTTCTCTGGTTGGGATATCAATTCAGCACTCTTATTTGATGGCTTCTTGAAAAAACAAGATTTGAATCAACAAGTGTTGCCCCAGGAGATAGACAAACTGTTCCTAGGCTCTGGATATGATCCAGACAAGAAAGCTCTCCTACAGTGGGCACTATATCCAAAGGGGAAGAGGCCTATCATTGTGGATATAGAAGAAACCTTTGGGCATCTCATGGTTCATCAGGTTGGAAAGACTGACCCTAGGGTCACTGCAAAGCTCAACCTGGATGTTGCAAGATTGAACTTGGACCAGACAGAGTTTTTGGTCAGAGAGAACGTTACATATAAGGGACTATATGAAAAATCCAAGGAGGAAAATCAGAAGCTGCAGGCAAAGGTATTGCAATTAGAGACGGGGACTCCTATCAACGAATACACCTCATACCCCGCAGGACGCAGCTTGGATGACGTCTCTGATGCTCTGTACTGGAAGTATCAGGCAGAAAAGGCCAATAAACGCGCAGACAATGTCCAACAAAAGATGGACAAATTGGTCAACGACATTATAGGACATCGGTTTAACACCATGCTCTTACAGGTCGAACCATATTGGACAGTTTACAATGGAACGATAAAAGCGCTAACAGAGCATGAACGGTTAAGAGCATGATTGCAGGAAGTACTGAGCAATGTCGATACCATGTCACCAGAGGAAAAGGCTGAAGGAAACGCGTATATGGACAATCATGTCAAACTCGAGGATACGCTGAGGAGAGACTTAAAAGAATTAGATGATGATAAACCCGTTGGAATGCCTTCCGTCTACAAGGAAGGAGAGGTGATATCCTTGGAGGATCTGCGAAAAGAACTCATCAGCGTCAAGGATTGGGCCTTGTCAGAGATTGATCGGAGTAAGGATATGGCCCCTACTGTCAACCAGATAATATTCAAGTATCTGTCGCTGGGGGATGAATTGAAGAAGCAAACTCCTCGAATCAAAACATTCAAAGACGATGATTACATTCATCATTTGGGGCTCTTAAATCTCTTTTTACTTAAGTTTAGAAATATCCAAAGTTAATGATTAATATTGTAAAGGGTCGTGTCTCTTCGTGAAGAGCTTTCATCCTCATATATATATGAGAATGATTTTTGTAATGTAGGGTGATAGATATTAGATAGGATTAAGAGCGAAAGAACGACAGCCTGTAAGTCTTCTGTGTACGAACTATAATGGAATACAAATCTTGATCAATTGTTTCCCTGCATGTGTGTTGTGGATTATTTCATTTTCTTTTGGCAATCGTCTGTGATATTGTCTGATAAAGATAAGGTTATTCATGTTCTTAAGATCAAATCTATGCTTTTATGTTATAATGTTGCAACAAAAGTTTTGCTTGCGGATTGTAATTGTTCCTTGCAAAGCTTAATTGACTGGTCCCTTAAGGGTAGGGTTAAATTCACTCAATCAGCATATAATATAAGCATTCATTTGGTTTTAACAGAAATAGTAACTGACAGGTTCATAAGGGATGAATTAAAAACTGTCTCACAGATTCGCACCATAAGTCCCGAAGAAAATTGTAATGACTCTGCAACCCAATTAATGAAGAAGGCACTGGCTAAATTACAAATTACCCTCATCATTTCTTCATTTTGACAGCTCTAGAAGTAATTAAGAAACATAAAGCAAACAATTATCATAACAACAATCTTGAACTCATCTGCTATATCTCCATTCAAGGAACTCATGCCATTTCAAGATCAGGAGATATCAGATTAGGATAACATATCTGCTATAAAAAGCACTGTTTATTGGAGACATTCAGTGAATAGGTATACCCGCCTAGGTCCTGCAGAGCCTAAAGTGAGAGAGTAAGCAACCAAACAGGTTCACTCTACATGTTGGCCAAGTCAATTGGAGGGTTTGACCATAGGGACTGGCATTTCCTTAGAACCTATCCAATCTGTTGATTTGAGACCCAACACAACCCTTTCTCGAAAGCCACTCTCTCAAAGGACACTAAACAAACATGGTCACTCCCTGAGGACCCTATGGCGAAGCAGATAGCCATAACACCACTTTCAGAAACAAGTGGTCAAACAAGACATACTGACTCTTGGCTAACCATAAGGCAAGGACACTACATGGTTAAGACAACAAAGGCAACATATATCACTTGGTTAGAGGTACCAAATACGCCACCATAGGACGAATGAGCTACATACCAAAAATAACACAATATACACTTGCAAGGACAACTAATTCACTAAGTCTGCACTTAGACAATCTTTGAGAATATCAGCATCATAAGCACTTGCAACATCATTGATTGGAAATTAAATAAAACACTCTTTTCCAGTAGTCACATCTAATCAATTTCCAAATCAATATTCCATCAGGAATGAAATCTACATTAAACATTCAACATTCAACTGAATTAAACATGAATTCCAAACAGGCATTTAATTCATTTCCAAAATATATCCAATAACCAATTTGAATCTCTAATTCATGCCTTGATTTCCATTGATAAATTTATTAAACTACGTAATAAAAATCACATGAAAATTCACCATTTCATTTAACACCAAAACTACTTTAAAAACATATATTTTATTTATTAAAAATTAACTTTATTGCACTAACCGGTTTGTACCGGTAAAGGTAGATGGTTACGTGGTGGTCAAAACCAACCCTCAGCAGTGCCGCTGTCAGGGCCACAGGCACTACCTGCCAGTAGTACTACTACCGACTGATAGAAGGACTACCGACTGGTAGTAGGACTACCAACTGGTAGCATTGCTATCGACCTATGGTAGGCGCTACCGTCCGGTAGAACTGGTAGCAGTGACTACCAACTGGTAGTGCTGCTACCATTTGTAGCAGTAGCTACCGACCAGTAGTACTGCTACCGCATAGCAGTATTGCCAACTGGTAGTACTGCTACCTATGGGCAGCAAAGACTACTGACCCACGTGGTGGGACTAGCCCACCACAGGGTAAGGTAAGGCCAAAGGAACAAATAAAATACATGCCTCCAAGGCATTAAAATCTAGACTCCACCAAATCATTTAAACATGAAAACGATTCATTTTTGGAACATTTCACAGGCAGGCACACATACACAGTGCCAAATCCAATTTTCAAATGGATATTTACCAATAAGGCAAATGGTGAAATAAAACCCCACTAGAATCCCAAATCTTGGGCAACAAGATACTAGAAAGCACACAACAAGCTAAATCTAGTTCATTCTTTCCAAAGAGAAGAGGTATAACCAGAAATTGATTTCCAAGAACAAACACACAACAGATAGAGAAATGAACCATTTCTTTCTTAAATGTAAACATATGATATAGATTTCACAAAACCAACAATAATAAACACTTTTTTTTCCATTCCAATCATTCCACAAGCATCTACAAGAAGATTTGCATAATTTCTAGACACAGAAAGCAAACTGAAAATTTCAAATTTCAAATGAAAATAAGAAGAGATTATCCAACCTTGGAGCAAACTAGCAACCCCAAATGAAGGAAGAATCCCAATCCTTGCAAACCAATTCGAATTCTAGCTCCTCCTTCGAGAGTGATTTGCCAATTTTCTCTCCCAAATTCTGCCTCTCCTTCTTCCCGTGAATTTTGGAATTATATGGGAAAATAATTTTTTTTTAACCTAGACTTTCTAGGTTGAAAGTTATTCCATCCAATCAGATTCAAAAAAATTTAAAAAGTAAAAAAGCAATCAGATTTACTCCTTTCCAAAAAACAATTCTTTTCCAACAATTAAAATAAAAAAGTCAAATGGAAAAGTAAAAAGGAAAGCTTTTCTTAATTTCTATTTCCATAAATACTTCCTTTAAACATAATCATTTATCATTTAAATAGCTAGGAAATTATTTATTTCCTTCCACAAAATATATCAATGCACTTAATACAATGAAATAAGCCATCTAACCATTTAATCTAGCAAATCATTAATTTAATTAAATCAATAATCACAGAGTGTAATAATCAACTAATTACGCCAACATAAGATAACATCATCCATTTAATTAAATAACCATTTAAATAAATGGAAACACGCAAAACCAAGAATGATCTAATGACGACTCTCAAATGACCAAACCAAGGCACCATGACTCGCATAACAACCAGACGGGAGAGACAACCAATTGACAACACTCACACGAGTGTAACTGTGGGTCAAACTAGGGTACAAAAACTATCTCCTCCACTCCCATCGGATATATAAGGCATGCTCAGACTTGTGAAACCAGGTGGAGTCGTTACCTCGTACCTACCTAGTACTAGTACCTATAATGTCCTGCACCAAAGAACCACACGTGCATGTAGACCAATATATATATATACAGACACGACACACACACCGATGAAGGAGAATCGTGATGTTCCCTGTCTCACCGGAGTGAGTGAAGGAAAATCATCCCCTCGCATCCCAATACACTTGCAAACACACAACATATAAATAACACATCACAATGTAAGGTAAAAGTGTCAGTCCATGATAATGATCCATAAAATAACATTAATCATAAGCTCTGAGATACTGCATAAAATCATACACCACAGATCCAGATAAAGCATGAAATATCATCGCATAACATCCAAATCAATATACAAAAATGTTCCATTGAATAGTCACAAAAGTAAATCAAAATATACAAAAAGAGGTTGATCGAGCATGGGTACTACATTTCATCTTATATTACCAAATTCATGATGAATTGAATTATTCAAGTAATATAGTAGGGAAGTATGATGCAATTGTACAAGAGTTAGAATGGAACCTACCTCAAATCAAGGAAATGACCAACACCAACTTTGACATCCTTATGTTAGAAGGAAAATTTAATGAAGAGGCTATGGTGTTACACATTTAATGACTCGATAGTCTTGTATAAGATTTAAAGTCAACACCATCTAGATGCCTACAACATGGACATTGCCATTAAACCAAATTTATTTTAACAAAGTTTTTATTTTTAGGATTAATACCTTTGAGAAAGAAAATGACTAATTCACAAAATTAGGTTACTAGATGCAACTCATGATGCTTTTTACATTATAGAGGACTTCATAAAAAAATATTGTACAAAATTTATGATGATCATAGATCTATGAATTTTGTTAGTAACCTAAATGATCAATTTGTTGAGTTGTTGGCATTGATGTTGCAACCATAGATAAACTCATCAAGTTAAAATATTGTGTAAGTAATTTAAAAATAATTGATCAACTGTCATAGTGCACCCTCCAATGTATTGTGTGTACATATTTCATGAAATGTGTTACAAGTATTCTAAACGTTTTGGTATGGAAGTTGTAAAAGAAAAAAAATGATAAATTTACACATTATTAGTAGGTTCTAGGTAGAAATAAATGAAACATCAATGTTGGAGATGATTGATGATAAATCTCATTCTGGTGAGATACATGTGACACTCAAGTGTCCATGAAAATTTTGTTTATGTAATGTTAAATTATAACATTTAGTTTACATTAGTTCTCAATTAATATTTATTTTATTTTGGAGAATTCATCTATTATATCGTTGAAAAATTTGTAAAATATCATCACATGAATGCTAATGATCACGGAGGTAAGTTGAAGATTCATGTGACCTATATATTGTAAGTTTGGGCATTCCACATGGACTTATGGCAATTTTATGAGAACTAGATCTTTGTGTGAATGAGTTTACCTTCTTGTTTAATACAAATCTATCTTTGCATATTTGCATGTATTGAAAGGCGGTTAAAAGTTTTTTTTTGTTATTGTTAGCAATACTTGTCTTTAGCTGTCATTGATATCAAACCTGGTGATCTGGATTGCTCCGGCTGTGTTGTAGAGCAGTAGAAGATAGGTATGTATGAAGTGTTACAGTATAGTGGAAGATAGGTATGTATGTTTCAAATGGCTTATTTTAGTTGTTAATATGTCGTAGACATGTTTATTGCTCCAGAAATATCTTTTGTTAGTATGAGGATACTTTTATCTTGATAAGACAGTTTTGGTGTTGATTGTGGCAATCGGTTTTGTGCTCCAGTTGCTAATGCAGTGATGCATTTTAAAATGCAATCCTTTACATTAAAGTCTTGATGCAGATATGGTAGTAAAGTTTTTGTTATGATTGTTGTTATTAATTGAAATTATTGTATTCATGTTTTTGGTGGTCTCGAAGTCATGCTTCAGATGTTGTGCTCCTAAAAGTATATTTGGTTATGCAATATTGAGCATATCTTCTTGCTTTGGTTTGCTCTAGTTTCTTCATTTCTCATGATAAGTTGTTCATTTCCTTAACCTCGTAATGTTGTGTTGGATATCATGATCATGGTGCTTTGGTAGCATTTTATTGTGGAATTTCAAGGATATGCTTATTCTGGGTTAGGATTATGTTAATGTTTAGCTCTCGTGATTGTAGCGTGTGATTTGACCATTAAAAAATATCATTTGGGAGAATATTGTTAAGGTCAACTTGATGAATATTATTATTGTTATATTGATATATATGCATGATCTTATTATGCTTGAGAGAGCAGAGGAATGAAAAGAGTGAGAGGTATGCGAGGAGTTGTATGAGACAATTTGGGATGTAGGTATTGGAATAAAATAAATGAAGAGCAAGGTGGTAAGTGACAAAATAGAAAAGTTGATCTTGCATGATAGTGCTTTAGAGTAGGTAGATTGTGGAGTGTTTTGTAGAGTTTCTTAACTGGATCTACTGCAAACAAATTGGTGTGTTGTCTGAGCTTAATTGGAACTGATCCCATGCATAGGTAGATGCAAATTTCTTAGTTAATTTCCTTTCGTTTTGGCAGTGAGTTGTTGTTATCTGGGTAGTGAGCCCTTCGGGCAATGAGCCCTCCGATAGTGAGCCTCTTTCTGTACTTTCATATAACTACTTATATTATCTTGAGAGTTAACACTCTTCTTCCACATATAAAAATATGGTTTCTCTCTTATGGAAGCGTATGTTATGCTCTTTGTTTCCATTGGCCATTTCACTTCATGCTAAAGAATATCTAAGATAAGTTTCAAATTATTATCAGAGAATGTTTTGTTTTTGGGAATACCGATTCACCACCCCACTCTCAGTATTTCGGTATGTTCAATAGTTTGAATTAAGTGGAATTTCGATTTCTATTTGATTTATTGTACACTTCTCAATTTCCATTTTTTTTTTTTTTTTTTTTAGTGTATTAAAACCTTACCTACAAGCAAAAATTGTATAAATTATAAATATGAGGCATTGTAAATATTTTATATTGTGTTTAATTTATTTTAGTTTTTAGTTTAGGTTTTCAATTAAGATAACTTCACCTATTTTGAGAAGGTATTTTTCCCAAAGCTATTGGAAATCAATATATATTGATTTTCTTGGTAATAATAAATTTTAATGACTACTGGGGATATAGTTTAGAACTATATTGTTTTATCTCAATTAAATTTTAATGAAATCTCTATATATGTATATATGAACAATGATTAATTTATAATGTTGGTGTTGTAACCAATTCTCAATCAATTACAAAGCAAGATGATTTAATTTCAACATGTTGAGACCCTTTGTGGAGAAATCAACATAGCAAGATAAAATATAATAAATTGTTGACATGTTAAACTAAGAACAAGATATTGAAGAAGAAATGTGAATATTTTCTAACTAATGCTTGATTATAACTATACACATGAAAGTTTAATTTGAAATAATTCCACCTCTAGCACAACTAGTGCAATCAACACTTACATAATAACTATATTTAAATTCACCCAATAGTGTACTTGTGGAAATAAGTAGAAGTACATCATAGATACTTTTTCAATTTGAAATGGATTCAAGATTTGAGCTATATCCTCAAAATATGATAGATTCAAAGATCTAGCTTGCCATCAAGTTTAAAGAAGAATAAAAAAACATGTTAAAGGGAAAGTTGTTCTAAATTTAAGCCACAATTTAATATTGTTGGTAATTGTATACCTATAGTAACAAAAATACTCATAGCATTACTATTATGAATTTAGTCTCACAAGATACTAATATAGGGCATGTATCGCAAGAAATTTAGGCATAAATAACTAGATTAAATGAGTTAACCACCAAGACTCAAAATCTAATTACCAAATCTACAATGTCAATGAAATAAGTAATGAAAATCAATGAAATATGGAAATAAAGCATATAAAACTCCTTCATTGATTCCATTAATGGTTTCCATTGCTCTTCTCAATTTTTGTGGTTGATTGGCTCTCAGTGTTGCACTGGGAATCCTGCATAAGAATGACACAATAATTCTGAAGATAGTGGTTATTGAGAATGGGAGAATGAAGCTCAATTTATAGATTTTGAATAAAGGAATTGAACAGTCAAGATGCATTTGAGAACACAATCGATCACTGGTTGAAATCAGTTGAGACAAAACTGATTAGGAATTAGAGTCACTTGATTGATGAGTTGACAGGATTGATGAATCTATTCAAAAAAGATGATTGATGAGTTAACTGAGGAGATGATTGAATTGATTGCCCAATTATAAAAAGGTGATTGATAGTTAGATTGGCAGTCAGTGCCAATTAGGATTTTGACGTGTGCTGTAGGAAATTGACTTGAAATTCAAATTTCAATTGCATTTAATTTGAATTTTATTTAAATTTGGATTTTTGAAAACATGAAATGAAATGCACTTTA
Source organism: Cryptomeria japonica (assembly GCF_030272615.1). NCBI lineage: Eukaryota > Viridiplantae > Streptophyta > Pinopsida > Cupressales > Cupressaceae > Cryptomeria > Cryptomeria japonica. Next base: position 472,637,059 of record NC_081407.1, on the reverse strand, counting down.
TTTGAAATTAATCAAAAGTAGCATTTGGGGAATTTTGAATTTTTGAAAATTTGAATTAGTAAAGAATAAATTAAATAATTAAATAACTTAAAGAAATTATTTAATTATAGGAACTTATAAATTGAATTTAATTAAATAATAGAGATTATTTAATTAAAGGTATAAATTTATAATTAATTAAATAACTAAATTATTTAATTAATATAAAGAAAATAAGGTTAAATGATTAAACAATTAGAAAGAAATTGAAAAATTGGTAAAGATGAAATGTGATGATTGAATTAGTTTAGAAGAATAACATTAGATTAAATAAATAAAATAAGAATTATTTAATTAATTAAGAGGAATGATTAGTGTGTTAGTGATGAGACATTTTTAGTCGTCTATAGGGTCATTAGCTCTTGGGAATCAACTACATGAATTATTGAGAAGCTTGCAAAAGAATTTTCTAATGTTCAGTGGAGATAAAAAATTATCCTGAAATAGTTTATTTCAACATTTATACTTGCATGCAAAGAATAAGGGGTTTAGCATGAAGATTTTATAATCCACATGTTTATGAAGATCCTTGATAAAGGTGTAAGAGAGTGGTTCTATCATTTATCTATTGGGTCAATAATTGATTGGGATGAAATAAAAATGAAATTTAAGGAAAGGGTCAAAATTGCAGTGCAAGACATAAAATTATCCTAGCTAATACAAATTAAGAAATAAGTCCATCAATTAATAAGGGAGTTTCTAGCTAAATTGAACAAAGGTATTCAACAAAATATATCTAGCTCAAAAGTCTATGGTGGATAATTAGAAGTGTTTATTTACAAACATTTAATTTTTTCTATGAAGAGTTGATGTTGCTAACCTACAAAATGATCAAATATTAACCATTGAGATAGATAATGGTTTGACAACATGCAACTAGAGAAAAGAGTTGCACAAGCTAAAGACAAAAGTGTCCACTTTTTCTTCAATTGAAGCTCTTTTACACAAAAGATGGAGAATTGTATTTTGGCACTTAAAAGATGATTACCATAAGAAAATAATAGTTCTCAAATGTATCAAGATAAAGGAATTTTATTCTTACCATAACAAAGAAAACATGCTACCTTTTTGAAATCATTGTCTAGCAATTGAAGCACCACATACAACTAGCCATGACAACAACTTGATTTGTTACTTCCATTTAACAATGGAGTGTGATGGTGCTACTTTCCTAGAACAGAACAATTATAACACTATTATAGGTTTTCCAATAAATACATCCATTTGCATATATAAATATTTTTTTTATGTCAAATTCATTGTTCTGATTGATTGAAAAATAGGTTTTAAGGACCCGAAACCATTAAAACATAGTTAAATAAAAAGCTGAGAAAATAGAGTCCTCATACAAAGCGACTGGTCCAAAAAACCAGCGAATAGAAAAAACAACTAAACAACAAAAAACAACAAAGAACCCAAGGAGACACTACATAGTAATTTTCTTCAACAGATCCTCTGCCTTAGTCACCAACTCATCATAGGTTGCCCCAACTTCTTTTAGCTCCTCCATGTCCTTATTCACTTTCTTTTCCTTCCTCTTTCCACGGGTGCGAGTTCTGGGACCTTGGGCTTCCCCGGTTCCTTCTGCATCCAGGTCAATTTCCTGGGTTTCCTTTCATCATCGAGCTTGCTGATGAGGGTATGGGTGTTGTTGGCTGATATTTTCAGAATGCTGAGACTCTGCTTTGCAATGTTCTTGAGGCACTCCTCTATCTTGTCCACTTTGGCAACTGTATCCGAGAGCGTTTTTTCGCTAGTTTCTTCCAGGGTTTTTCTATCCTGTATCTCCTTTTCAATTTTCTCAAACCGGGGATTAAAGGCATCTCTGATGTCTTTCGCTTTGGCAATTGTGTTCTTCAAATCTTCGATATAATCGGCCATAGTGTTCCCCTCTCCAATGTTAATGGTCTCCAGGATCATGACTCTGTTGCAGAGCTTTTTGTATTCATCCACAGTATTCTTATTCCCATCAATAAGCCATTCAATGGTTTTCATAAAACCCTTCAAGGCCTCGGGGTGAGGACCAGGAGAAGGAGTAACTTTACCAGGGGTTATCTATTCATCTTTAGCAATATGGAGGGCAGAAATAGTGTCAGCGGCCCTGAGGGTCTCCTCCATAGTCTCCATCTCTAGGATTTGTTCAGCTTCCAGGGTTCTTGTTTGCTTGTCCTCTTCCGGTTCCTTGCCTGTGTCCTCCGGATCTTTGCCAGTCTCCTCTGTTTTCTTTTGCTTCTTCCTGGGTTGGGCTTGGTTTTTACTTTTTTCCTTCAGCACTCCCTTAGGGTTCTTCTTCTCCTCAGGGAAATCAGAGTCCTCTTCTTCCAAAGAAATACTAATCAAGGATTTGCTTTGGGTTTTTTGCTCTTAGAAGAAGAGGGTCTTGATTTCCTCTTCTTGCTCCTCTCATACTTTGAGTCGTCAGAGCTTTCCTCATTATCAATCGAGGAATCATTATCTGAATCCTCCTCCTCTGAGAAATCAAAATCAGACATTTTTTCTTCCGAATCCATAGAGAGCTGCATTCGATTGATTTTACTGGCCTTTAGATGATCATAAATGAGAACAATAAGTCCCTGGTGCATTGCAGTGTCACCCTGAGGAATTTCTTTATATGCTTTTAGGGATGCATTCATAGAACAGAGCAAGAAGTAAGGGAAATTCACTTTATCGTTATGCCTAAAATGATTTAAGAGGACAAAGTGATATCCATATACTTTTGTAAACCTGCCATCTAGAGTTATATACCTCATTAAAACAAAGATAATTTCCCGCCAGGGCTTTGCAAAAGCCTTAGGCGGGTAATAGGTTTTGCTCAACTTTACCAGTCTTTTCTTCTCTTTCTCTGTGACTGGGTACCTTTCAATGGCTTCCCTGCTGACCTTCCTATCTCTGTAGAAATTGCAGCCCTCCCTTTTGAGTCCCGTAGCTTTAGCTATTAACTCTTCGTCAATTTCCACCAGTTGGTTGCCCATTTTAAGCTTGCCCTTCTTCCAATTTTTGCAAAAGAAGCTAGTTATTTTTCCATCACGGCCATGGAGTCTCTCAATGAAACTCGAAAGACCACCCTTCTGCAAAATTTTCCAGACCTCTTCTTTCTATTTCCACTCCTTGCAACTTCCTGGCTCATATCTTCTCCTATTTCTGCCCATGGTGTCGTTTCTCACAGTCAAGTTCAGGTTACAGAGCTGGTGAAACAGAAAGCTTTTCGAAGCTAAAACAAAATCCCAGAAAGCGTACGTAGCATTAATGATTTAACAAGTTATAATGCACGTTCTACTAACTTTGATGTTATAATGAGTAATTCCCTCATTATCGAAGTAACTCGAAGTGCTTACTTCAGTACATATCATAATTGCCCTGTCAATCAAGATTCTTTGCGGTACTTCGATATCTTTCATTTATTATGATTTGTCTTACATCTTTGGGAAGACCGCTCTCACCTATCCACGTGGTAATTGTATCATTCTTCACCACCACGTTTGTAGCCCAATCAGCAGAATAGTTGGCCTTCTGATATATATGGGATATGTGGCATTTTTTGAAGGTTCTGATGATGTCAATGGCAGAAAAAATTATATTATGGATCGACCAAGAGGGCTGAGAGGTCCCATTGAGACACTTAATTATATTATTGGAATCCCCTTCGATCCAGAGATGGGTACAATTCCATTTTTTGGCTAGAATAATGCCTTGAAGGGCTGCCATAGCTTTCACCTTATGATTGGTTTGAATGCCAATAGGGACAACAACCATACCTTTGCAAATGCCTCTGTCATCTCTAAGAATAGCTCCACAACCTGAAGGACCTGGATTTCCTTTGGCTGCTCCATCAAAATTGATTTTAAGCCAACCATGGGGAGGGGTTTGCCATTTAACTTCAAGCCTTTTATTGTGGCTGATATTATGACCATCAGTGATCTTCATATTCCAGGCTCTTAAGATATTTGACTCCAAAGAGTTGTTTGAGTAACAAGAGACCTCCATAGTTCCCATATTTTCCTGAATAGCCCTTTGAATTTTCTAAAAAACAATGTCTTGATTTAAGGACACATCCCTAAAAATTCGGTTGTTTCTTTCCTTCCAAAGACCCCACAGAATGTGAGGCAGAGAGAGCTACCACATACACCTCAGAAAAGAGTTGGTCCAATGAATTTGCCAGGAAGAGAACAAATCTCTGATGTTACTGGGAAACACCCAAGCAAGACTAAAGCTTTTGAGGAACCTTTCCCAAATAGAGGTTGAGAAAGAACAGTGGAGGGCAAGATGGTCCACTGACTCTTCCTCTTGAAAGCACAACACACACCTATTTGGAAGGGCAAAACCTCTACATTTAAGGTTGTCAACAGTAAAGATCTTATTCTAGAGAATAGTCCAGAAGAACATATTGATTTTAGGAGTTAGCCCTTTTAACTAAGCTTTAGACTAGGAAGGATTCATAGGAGGGGAGGGGGAGAGGATACAATACATTGAAGATGCAGTAAAGGTACCTTTGGGGTTATATCTCTAGATCAGGGAATCCTCTTCCTTATTCAGCCAGCTACCAGACAGTTGGGTTTTGAGCTTGGAGAGACTGGGATGAATACTATCAATGTTCTGCCAGTATTTCCCATCCCAGTAATCTGCCACTAAGGTACCAAAAGAGCCAATACAGGAGGGGGCATGGGAAGCCCACTCATAGAAATCCATTAGGGGTTTTTCAAAAAGCCAGGGATCCTCCCAGAATCTCACTTTTGTACCATTTCCAAGTTTCCATGTCACACCTTTAGCAATCACCTCTTTACATTTAGAAACATGGTTCTAGATATGAATCCATTTATACTGAGATCCGATTTAAGAAAAGAAGATAGAGAAGAGGACAGAAGAGAATACTTACTTCTCCAAATTTTGCACCATTCAGAATCAGAGTTAAACCATCTCCAAACTTGTTTTGACAAGAGAGCTTCATTTAAAGTGTGAATCCTCCTAAGCCCCAAACCACCTTTGCTTTTTGGCTTGCAGACCTAATCCCATGCCACCAAGGACATTCTTTGCTTTTCCTCCACCCCAGACCATAGGAATCTTCTTTGAATTTTCTCAATAGCTTCAGCATACTTGACTGGAATTCTAAATAAGCTAAGAGCATAAATGGGGATACTTTGAAGAGTAGCCTTAAGAAGAAGGAGCTTACCAGCTTGACTTAAGAGAGCCCCTTTCCAACCTGCAAGTTTTTTGTGAAATTTATCAACCAACGAACTCTAATAGGAGTCAGGAGGGGCAATCCCCATGGGGAGACCAAGGTAGGTAGCAGGAAGGTCAGCAATCTTACACTCCAGAATTCTGCTGATCCTTTGTTGTCTTCTCTCTGGGGTGTTAATGAAAAAGACATCACTTTTGGCCCAGTTGATAAGCTACCCCATTGCAGAAGCATATTTACACAAGGTATTCTGCAAAACTTTAGCTTCTGAGATGCTTGAATCCCCCATAATTATTGTATCATCAACAAACTGCTGGTGTGAACAAATAAGGTCAGTAGAAGAAGGTTGGAGATCCTTAAAGGATCCTATCTGCACCAAATTTTCCATGGTTCATCCAAAGCATTCTTCCATAATAATGAATAGGATGGGGAGATAGGATCTCCTTGCCTAAGACCTCTCAAAGCTTGGAAAAAGGTTGAAGGAGAACCATTGACAAGAACAACAAAGGACGCAGAAGTGGTAAGTTGGGATAAAAGATCCACAACTCTTAGGGCAAACCCAAAGGCAGTGAGGACTTTCTGAAAAAGAGACCAGTCCACCCTATCATAGGCTTTGGAGAGATCTAGCTTAAGGATGAGACCATGCTTCTTCTCTTTAACAAGAGAGTGAATATTCTCATGAACAGTAATAATGGAATCGAGAATTTGTCTTCCAGGAACAAACCCATTCTACTAGTGTTTAAATGTCAAATTCATTGTTAGTTATCTCTACATAAATCCAATAAATTTGAATATATCATTAATGACATGAAAAATAGGCCTTTTGTGGTATTTATAATACCCAAAATTAAATTTTGTAAAAAGGGGAATGTGAAAAACCAAGAAAAATCCAAGATTGAGGAAATTAAAGCTACAAATGAGACAAAACATCTACCAAAGACACTAAATGTGCATCTATTGTGGTTTAGACTTTTTAACCTCCATTTTTAGTCTCAGGAGGTTTCATCTTATGAGGCTATATGAAACTTTGGCTACTTATTAAAAGTTGATGATTCCACTTCCTACATGGGGCACTCTACTTTCGTTCATATCCAAGAGGACATTGAAATCTCTAAGCCTTTTCATAGGGATGTGGTTTTATTGGTTAAGGATAGGTTTTGGAATCAATCTCTTGATTATGAGGGTCGATGAAAGTGATGCTTCTCCATTAGTCACTTGGCTAAAAATTGTCTTCTCTCACGTCATAATGGCTCTACTATGTGGTGAATGGACATGCTTATAAATATCACTTAATTATTTACTCTCTTGACTATCCATTTCATTACTTATTATGATGATGAGTCTTTTAGTTTTGGCATAGTTTTGATGTTTCCCCCAATCCTCTTTTGAGTATCTTTCTACCTTGAACTCATAGATCATTTTTGCCCCAATTTGGACTGAATCTATAGAACTCATGTGGTGGATGACCACTCTTCACCTTGTCATTCTTTGGATCTCTTCTCATATGTTGATGTGGTATTAATGGGGGGAATTATCCCGCTTCGCCTTGTTTTGAGAATTTATATGTTAATACCTCCTAGACTGTTGTAAGAAATAGGAAGAAAGATCCCTCCACAACTTCACAAAACTAATGTTTGAGTGTTAGGTGAGAGGTCAACATGTTATTAGCATGGTATTTTCTAAGTGGGACCTCATGGGTCCCAACTCTTTCATTCATGTGTTTTTGTTTTATCATCTTGGTTTCTCCCATTCCTCTCATTTTCTTGTTTTGCTTCTCTATTGTATCTAGCCAATTTGTGCCTATATTACATTACCTTATAGAAACTTTGTACATGGGCGAGACCCTAATATTTCACTTTCTTTATTCCCTTTCTTTAGTATTTTTGTCCAAGTATTGAGGCCCTTTTAAAATCCTTAGTTAACTTGATCGAAAGCATCCACCAAAGTATATATTGACCAAAAAGGTATCTTCTTCTTAACCCTCTCAATCATCTTCTTTCTATTGTATTGTTAAAAATAATCAACATGTATCATGAAAACACCCATATATTGATGACACGTCTTCTTTTGGCTCTTTTGACATCATAGACCACATTAACATAACCAAAACTCAAATATCTTAAATTAAATTTCTAAAATAAAAATCCAAGAAGTTGGGTAAGTTAGTCCAGTATAGTAGGGGTGAATTCCCAACCAACCTATAGATTCCATGAATATTCCTTTTTCTTGTCATGATGCCTCCCTTTGTTATCAACTAATAATCTCATAACTCCTAAATTCCAAAAAATAATCCCACACATTTTATGTCTTTATATAATGATAATTTTAGGTTGAATAATTACATCTTGGACACTAGAGTGTGTGATAGTATAATTCCTACATAAATATACCATTTATTGGGACAAACATACACTTAACCATTAGGTAATGCTAATCCATGGATTCTAAACAATTTCCTTTAGTCACTCATAGAAAATCACAAATTTAACCACATTAATTGTAGATATTCTAGCTAGTTATGGGGTTTTCTTCGTGGAAAGAAAAGAAAAGAGATTCCTTGTTGAGATCTCTAGAATATATACTTAGTTTGATTTCCCCACTCTTCTTTATCACAAAGAATGTGTTTTCCACTCAAGAACATTTCTTGATAGGGAAAATAATACTTGCCTCCAGGAGCTTTGACAAATCCTCCTCATTACGGCTTCCACCTTAGGATTCACAATGTCATAATTTTATAATTCAAACTTATCTTTTACTTCCTTATAAAAGTAACCTTGATTGTTTAATCACATAAGTACAACTATTAGATGGTTTATGAATCTCTATTAATATCAATTTATGCATCATAAGATCTCAAATAAACTTACGAATAGCTTTACTAGTATTAAAATCAACCTTCTTTATAGTTAGCATCCTTAAGAAGTTTTCTTCATAATCAATATAGTATCATGTCAACTAATTTTTATTTGTTTAATGCCTATTTGAGAAGATTTTTTATTATATGTCTTTAAAATAAACGTCCCTTTTAAGTATATCGTGGGCTCATTACCCATAGGTTCTAAAATGATTTTTACGTCATAAATTTGAGAAATGTTATCTTGCACTTGTTAAAATAACACAATAATATATATGATATAAAATTTAATTTATTATCTTAATATATAATTTTAAGAACTTAATTTGATCATATTTATGGGGACATGTCCAAATTCAATCTTTCATGATAGGAATACGGTTATGCATTTTTTTTCATATCTATGGGCTAGATTGATGAAATATTTTTTATAGAAAACCTAAAATATGATGTTGCCCATTTGAAGATTCTATGGTTGCAAGAATATTAAAAGGTTTAGTAAAGGCTTTAACTTATCATATTTTAGGTAGATAATGGTGATAGTCATATTGTCAAACATTGGTTTGTAGTTGTCAATGAAAATGAGAAGACCAATAAACAAATTATGGTCTCTTGGGATCACTAATATAGAGATTTCTTATGGTGAACTTCCTTACATGAAATAATTTTCTATGTTGCCTACATTGGTTTAAAAATGGCCCAAGATTAAGGTTTCAAGGTTTGGTTAGAAGGAGATTCTCCTAACATTGTCACAATAAAATAAATAGCCTAATAAAATAAATTTTTGTGATGCCTACATTGGTTTAAAAATGGCCCAAGATCAAGGTGTCAAGAAACTCCAATTAGAAGGAGATTATTTTAACATCATGAATAGTCTTAAATGAATTTAAACTGTGAGTTTGACTTGTAGCATCCTAAATTGTGCTCACTTACAATTTTGTCCTAACGTAGACCTCACTTTGGCTCTTCAACTTCTGAGGCCTGATTGAACTACTAGTTTTGCTCACACCACCTATCTATCCCACATTCTCACTATCTTCTATGTCTCCCCCATTTTGGAGTCCTAATTTGTAGGACCAATGTGGCTCACACCCTGGTCCTAAATCAAGACCAGGGCATGCCACGCCTTGGGCCTCATAATGGTCATCACAAATGAGCAGGAATTCAGATCTTGTGTCAGCTTGTTCAGAAATTCAATTTGATTTTTGGACAGACAAGTATACAAGGAGATATACCCTTCTCATTTGAAATCTAACAACTTTTATGATCTCAATTACACTTTTGTCAAAATTCAATTCAAGTGAGAAAGCAATCAGTCATTCATCAAGCATTGGAGCAGAAGTGAAGTCAAGTTCAAGTATTGAAGATGACATCTATGATCAATGTTTTATGAAGACATCCTACATAAAACCCTAAAAGATTTTTGTGAAGACAAACAAAATTTTATCAAGGTAAACATTGTGGTTTGAAGCATTACATTTCAGATTCAACCTTTCCCTCAAAAGGAAAGTGTTTTATTACAATATTTCATTACATTCATCAATTCAATTTCATGGTTAATTCCAAAACTAGGGTTTGACCTAAGGAAAACCCTTATTCCCAACATATTTCCCTTTTTTTCTATGTGCAAGAAACAGGTGTGGAGTTGTACTCAAGAATTTCAGTAGAGTCAACAATGATGAATAGGTTCAACTTTCAATGATGGAAAATTCAAAGGACTAGGGAGAATTTGTACTACTTGGTCCCAAAAAAATCAGGTTAAACTTCTAAGAACAACTTCTAGACATCCCCTTTTTCCCAAATCCAAGTTTGTGGTTCAGTGGGATATTTGTAGCTTAATTTTTTTCTCAATTTACTTCAATAATTCATTGTTTTTCCCTAATTTCATAATTACATTACAAAATCAACTAAGAAAGACACTAATCAATAAAAACTAGTTTAATCCAATCAAAATTTCAGACCTTTCCTCATTAGGATTGAGTCTATATCTATTGGGTTCAACCCTCTTTCAATGTAATTGGTTTAATTAGGTTAGTTAGTGGTTTTATTATCTTAAACCCTAATTCCTAATTTTCCATCCTTTTCATTTTGGTGAACCTGACATCTTTCATGCTTAATTCTGATTTATTATCTCAGATCTGATTTTGTATACACTTTAAAATTCAAATTTGCAATCATACAAAAAAAAATTCAATTAAATTTCATAAATTTAGAGATTAAATTCACAAAAAACCCTAATTTATTATTCTAAAATAAACTTGTGGGTTGCATCGTGTTTCAAGTATATTTTCAGATCTTATTATGATTACATTTTATGTTATGATTTAAAGGCATTAATTTTTCAAAATCACAAATCAAATTGCTTAATTACTTGGTTAATGTCTTTTTTACAACAAATTGCATTGCTTAATCATAGTTCAATTTTTGCATTCAAATTTCCCTCCTTTGTGCATGAGTTTTTTTACCATTAGTCCTACATACAATAATCTCATGAGAAGAAGTTATACAATTAAGGCTTCCCAAGGTTTAACCACTAAGGGTATGGAGCATCAATGAGATAACTTATTCCATGAGAATGTTGATTCTTCCTCTAATCCAACAAATACCATTATTTATCCCCATTCTCCTTATAATTCTCATGATGTAGATGAATCACTAACTAGGGTTACTATTGACCAATTGGATGAAATTGACCATGAATTTAAAAATCTTAAACAATGGATGAGTTAACAATACCCAGAAAGTAAGGCAATCCCTTTTCTTGATTGAATAAAAAGAATGGTGCAAAGTGATAAAATTGTTTTTTATTTGTTGCATGACCTTGATCATATTGTTGACACTTATATCGTTCCTATTAAAAATTGTGTCGAAGTCCTTGGTTACTCTCAACCCACTAGTCAAGTCAACCACTCCATTCCTATGCCTACATTCATATATTCTATCATGGCTACTTCCACACAAAATGTTAATCCTACACATGTTAATTATGGTGGAAATTCCATTAATCAATATTCATAAATATATCCTTTCATGAGTCTTCCTTTTGTATCCCAATCATCTCCCATACCCACATACAACAGTGTTCCACCTCCTTATTCTCAACCTCCACCTACATATAACAATGTTGATGCATCCCAATCCAACATGTCCAATTTGAATCCATCTATCAAAGCAACCATCAATAAATTATCCCAAATTGTTACATCCCTACAACATCAATTGGTTTCCATAACTCAATCCGAGTTTAATGTGCCCACTTTTGATATAGTGAGCCCGTTATCTAAGGACAATCTCGGTGCAGTTCTCCCTAAACATATGGAAGCCCCTCAATTGGAGTTGTATAATGGAAAAGGTGATCCCTTGACTTATGTGAAGACATTTCAAACTTTGTTTAGTGATTTTTCTCATGACCAAAGACTTGGCTAATTTTTTTACTAGAACCTTTAGGGATAAAGTTTTGCAATGGTATTGTTCTTTGTCTCCTTATTCTATTACTTCATTTCAATGATTAGCTAATTCTTTTATTCAATAATTTTAAAATAATATTGGTCCTAAAATTTACTTTGACTCATTTTATTCATTGTAAGAAAGGAGTTAAAGAAAAAATGACTGATTTTATTAGTAGATATAAACATTTTCATTCTCAAATTGCTTATCAAGTGCCTGATCATGATATTCAAATAGTTTTTATTACTAATTTACAAAAAGGCATTAGAGATAAGCTTATATTTTTTTGACTTTACTTCCTTTATGCAATTGTGTGTATGGCTTCATAATTATTAGCTTCAAGTGAGTCAATCTAAATCATCCTCTTCAATGTCTTTGATTGATAAGAATGAGTGTTCTCAACAATTGTTTGTAAAGTTTAAACCCAACAAAGGTTACATCAATATAAATGACATCATCAACACTCAAGTGGCACCCATGACATCAAGCGTGGCCCCTTTATCCAAATACTTAAGAAAAGAATTAACTCCTCTTTTTGAGTCTTTACATAGTATTTAATGTCAAGGATGATAAATGATAATATGTTGAAACTTCCTCCCATCAAGGTAATTGACACTTCTAATCCATTTCCACCCTATCATGATCTCAATTATTTTTGTCAATATCACCGTCAACCTAGCCATGATATCGAGAAATGATATACATTGAGGAGAAAGAGTCAAGACTTCATTGATAATAATACCATATCCATAGCTGGTGTGAATGATAAGGGAAACAAGTCTGTAGATCCTCCTAATCAAAACATCAAAATATTCACTAATCATTTGTCTTCTAACTCTACTAATGTTGTTGAGTCCGAGTCTCTTGCCTTTTCTTTGATGACCTTGGTATAGAATCAAACAATATTGTGAATCTTGTTGATAAACCTACACCTAAAGATATATACATTACTTTTAATCCTAATGAGGCTATTGTTGCACCTAATGGCCCATTATATATCATTGCAAAGATCAAAGATAAAATCTCACAAGGAGTGTTCATTGATCCAGTGTGTATAGTAAATGTGATTACAAAAGAATACCTTTATATTTTTCAATTGCATCAAGTTACATTTGATAAATCTGATGTTGTGTTCAAGGTGTATGATGGTTTATCTTTCCATACTATTGGTTCTAACAACCTTCCTATTGAGGTTGGTACTAAGTTCTTAGATTTCACTTTTGGTATAATTCCTACATCAGATCAGTTTCATTTGAAGTTGGGATATCCTTGGTTCTTTTCCATGAAATTCATTCCTTCAAACATCTATAAATGTTTGAAATTCCCTCATAATGGCACTATCATAACAATTAATCATAGTCTTTACCAACCCACAACAAAGTGTGGTAATTTTGCCCTTGATCAATTTTGGTCTCAACAACTTGAACCTCATAAATCTGAAAGTGACATCCTTTTCTTATCTTATCCAAAGTTAAAAAATGAGATGATCATGTCTGTGATTAATCCTAGAGATCCTATCCTTATGGATATTCCTCCTCCTCATAATGGACCTAGTATTCTTCCTATTCCTATTCCTCCTATATGCCTTAGTCCCGCATCATACAAATTAAAAAGAAATGCACTTGGAATCCTCTATGTCTCAACCTAGTGGGGTTTTTTGTCATTCCTTCTCCTTTAAGAGAAGAAAAGAAGCCATTTTCCATTAATCCTCAACCTTCAAAAGTCTTGGGTAAAACTAAAAGGAACCATTGTGCGGAGAACGTCGATGAATATGCCGTGCCAAGTCTCATGAAATTTCTTACCAAATCATTTTCTCCTTTAAGACACCAAATGTTTATTTTATCCTATTTTTCTAGCCGTAATCCTAGAGAGGAATATCAACCTAAATCACCAAGATTAAAAATGATTAATAAAAATGATGGTTCATGCTCTTTTCACATTAGAGATCCTATTTTTATTAATCTAAATGATGATGTTATCCATGCTAACAATGTTGATTCTAATGATATGTATGGGATTAATGTTAATCATGATTTATCTTCACATTTTTCAAAATCATTAAGCCTAGCTCCTAGTGACAAACAAAGTGGCTCATCATTAGAGCATGGTCCTTGTTTGGAACTTTCAGTAGCTCCATCTATCATGCTCAAAGTAGATCCTCTTACATATTGTCCACCTTCTCTAAATGATGTTAAACAAGATTTGGAGGTGGATGATTTTTTTGATTATCTTCATTCATGTCGTAGATCTTCTCTTATGTGTTTTCTTGTTCATCGTGTGCTTTCCCCATGATGTGTTCCTTGGTATGATTTTGTCTTATGTTAGGTTCTCTTTGGATGACCCTTGTTACTCTGTAAGTGCAAGGCAATAAATAGGCCAAATCTATTGTGACATTCTTCTATTTTTATCTATTTCTTCCATTTATTGTCCCTTGTGTTTTCTACTTAGGGATGATGTGAATCATTGAGATCTTTTTGGTTTCTCCCATGTTGACTCAAAAAGACACACACTCTCTTCTTCCATTGCACTTTTAGTTCCACTACCTTTGGAGGATGAATTCAATTCAATGAAAATATTATTGATATACATTATATTCATAAGAGCAAACTAACCCTAGAGATAGTGGATCCCTTATGTTCTTTTTCATATGTTGTCCCTTGTGTTTTCTACTTAGGGATGATGCAAATAATTGAGATCTTTTTGGTTTCTCCCATGTTGACTCAAAAAGACACACATTCTCTTCTTTCATTGCACTTTTAGTTCCACTACCTTTGAGGGATGAAGTCAATTCAATAAAAATATTATTGATATACATTATTTATCATAAGAGAAAACTGACCCCGGAGATAGTGGATCTCTTATGTTCTTTTTCATATGTTGTTAGTGGATCCCTTATGTTCTTTTTGATATGTTGTCCCTTGTGTTTTCTACTTAGGGATGATGTAAATCATTGAGATCTTTTTGGTTTCTCCCATGTTGACTCAAAAAGACACACATTCTCTTATTCCATTGCACTTTTAGTTCCACTACCTTTGGGGGATGAAGGCAATTCAATGAAAATATTATTGATATACATTATTTATCATAAGAGAAAACTAACCCAAGAGATAGTGGATCCCTTATGTTATTTTTGATATATGTTTTGTGACTATTACACTTTGATTTGTCCTTTCTTTGGGGCATATCATTGTGGTAATGTGCTTTTATTTTGGATGCATGCTACCTTGAAGAAATTGCTCCCGATAAGGTGTATGCAATCATTTTAAAGTTGGGGTATACACTTCGCTCAATGTTACACTTTATGCACACACCATGACATATTTTCAATACTCAAGTTACTTTGAAAACTGAGCCTTTTGCTTTGTAATTTGGTATTTTTCTTTTACATGACTCATAGTAAGAAAATATTACTAGGCTAGTGCAGTCATGTTTTCTCTCCTCCTTTCTTAAGTTGTCCCTTTTATCTCAATACTAGAGTAGTAAGATCCTAAAGTCCCAAGAGGATTAGTGTGTCTTGTCTCTTTGATATCTTGGTGAAATTTTTTCAATGCAACTTTGTACTTGTAGCATAAATTATCACCGAGCCAATTTACACCTCATGTTTATGTCCTTGCTTTAGCTTGTCCTATCCTCATCACATGTCTAAGTTCATTTTGTTCCTATTATCTATTTCTGGGGCCATGAACACCCATTGGCGGTTCCCCTAGTGAGGTACCACTCTCCCTTGAGATTTTACCTTGGTCCCTTTTGGATTAGGTGCCATCGTCCCTCTCAATGGGGCCCAAATTTGAATTGGGGTAGGAGTGGTGTTCTCTTGGTGGGAATTGATCCTCATGGCTCTACATGACTATTGGAGATTAGATTAATTGGTAATTTACCTAGACACCCCTATATAAATACATTTGATCAACCTAATTGCATCACATACTAAGCAATCAATTCCTGACATCCTTGCATCTGTGGAACATTCATCATCAATCATTTTTAGAGATCTTCAAGGCTCCATATTCATCATTCAACCATTATGGAGAAAAATTACATTATTACTATGCAAGCATGTATGTGTGATAAGGGTTTTCTCATGTCCATGCCATTTCATACAACATATGTGATTACATTCAAGGAAGCAAAACACCATCATCAACAATGCAGATCTAAGGTACACCTTTCTAGTATTTATTTTAGTATTTGTATTATTTCATTTAAGGTTAATTCCTAAAAAGAGGTTTTACTTAGGCAAACCCCTATTTCCAACCATTTCCCCCTTTTCATTGTGTGCAGAAACAAACACATAGTTGTGTTCAGTAGGATCAATAATATTCACAGAGATGAACAAGTTCCCCTTTGGACGGTGAAAAATTTGGAGGACCAAGATGACCACCACCATAGTCTAAACAAATTAGATTTAATTTTGGGGAGCAGATTTGAAACATATTCTTTTGATTAGATCTAGGTCGGTGTCTCCATACGATGATTATAGCTCACTGTTTATACCCGATCTCTTCAATATTCACCCATTTACCCTAATTTCAACATTTTAATAATTCAACTTAGAAAAAGAGAATAAAACCCTAACATAGGTGAACCTAATCAATATTTTAGATCATTTTCCTTAGAGGGATTAAGCCTAGATCTATTAAGTCCCTCCATCTTTCAGTGTAATGGGCTTTTAAGAAAAAATAATGGTTTTACTATATTTTATGGTGAAACCCTAATTTTCACCCATTACATTTTGTTGAACTTGACTCTTTACACCACTATTTTTTATTTGTGTTCTCAGATCTGATTTGTGAGAATTTTAATTTTGAAATTTGCATACATAGATTTATAGGTTAAATTAATAAAAAATCTAATTTATTTTGGTTAATTTGATTTGTGGGTTGCATAATTTGTAACTATTTTTTTCAGATATGATCTTGGGAATTCATAATGACACGTAATAGATCTGATTTATTTTCTATTTTACATATGATTACATTTCTTTTCACTTAAATTTATCATAATCATGTGTTGGATAATGGTTTCTTTCACTGCACATTCCTTCTTTTTATTCATAGCACTTTGGCATATTGCAATTTTAAAATTTCCAAAATGCTTCCTACTAATCAATTGTTAGGATAACTAGTGGAAAACTGAGGGGGGGGGGTGAATTAGTTGTCAATAGATTATATCAATTAAAGCACTTTAAAACCTTTAACTGGTGCACATAAACATTAAATACCAGGATAGCATAAACAGATACTGGTAACCAATAAAACTTAAGAATGAAACAGATAATCAATGCAATGCAACCATACCACATAACACCAAGATTTGTACGTGGAAAACTCGGTAAAGGGAAAAACCACAGTGGAAAGCCTACCCACAGTCAAATGATACTTTTGCAGAAAGTATGTGATACAATAAAGGGCCTGCACATGTAGGAAGGAACACTGCCTAGAGCGTACTGCTCATTACAAAGGATTCTCACTGACTACAGAGAGGTTATAGCCACCTCAAGATAATTGGACAACAATCCAGAAGAATGAAATGCTAGAGATAGAATCTACCATGCCTGATTACAGTCCTGGTTAAGCTCAATATTAGAGGCCTTTGATCTCTTACATAAACCTAATTCGATCTTCAATGATTGACCAAAAATCCTTCGCATATGATATTATATTCCACAACCATGACACATGATCTACAATGATATCTTACATCAATTTATACCAACCCTAAGGCCTAAACCAATTAGATCGGCCACCTAAAATATATTACAATAAGATCATTACATACATCCATATTACAATAATATGTCATGCCATCTTTAGACTAAAATAACATTAACCAATCCATAAATCATCCCGGTAACATGTAGAGAACATGTTATCATGATATCAGTCCATTACCTAGATAGGTACCAGACCTAATTTGGGTCCACCATGCCAAAATGATGTCTCCAACCAGATGAGGCATGATCAAAGAACATATTTAGCATCCTGAAATCTATCTAGAAGCTGCACCAACACCACTTATGCATCCTATCAAGGATTCTTAGTAAAAGCTCTGTCGGTAAAACCTTAAAACCATGTTGGTAAGGTTTTACAAGAGTGTATGATAGCATCCGATCACCAAGTCAATACCAACTAACCAAAACATGTTCCAGAAAATGTATCATGTATACTCCATTGATCTAAACATGTTGGAAGTGTCCAATAGATAGTCCCTTATGTCGGTAACACTAGATCTTCTGTCGGTAACCAAAACTTGTCTGTCAAAAACCAACCATAATAGCTAGTGTTGAAATCAATGACAAAACATCAATGCAACACATAATCAATTTCTCCATAATGCCAACAATCTCCCCCTTTGGCATTGATGGCAACACTAGATGTGAAAAAGAAAACATCTAAGTGCGAAGAAGTGCCAAACATTTCTCATGAAAAATTGACTCCCCCTGAGGAGTGCATCGAATTTTAATCTCTCCTATAAACATTATTTTTCACATATAAATCCCCCCCTTTGACATCAATGCCAAAGATATGACATAAAAATCAAAATTTTGTGAATCTTAAAGCTGACTACTCCCCTTGAGTAGTAGCACCACTACATCAATCCAGAGCAAAGGATAAAAGCTATTGATCCATACCAGAATGATGCACTGCAATATCATTTTCCACTCTTCTTCTTGTCACAACTCCCTTGTTCCTATCTCCAATGATTTGATCATCAGAATGATTTAATCTTACACAACTTGGTGTCTTCTGAATTTGAGGTTCACTATTTTGATCATCAGTCACAGTTGAATTTTCTAATTGTACTGGTGTAACTGTCTCAGTGTCTTATACCGGTTGAGGCATTGTTGGTTCAGTTATGATCATTTCCACTATTGATTCCTTGTCATATGATATAGATTGATTTTTGTATTGATCATCCACTTTCACATGTGCGTTCTCCATAATTTTCTGCAATCTTTTGTTATAACATCTATATGCTTTTCTCTGAATTGAATATCCAAGAAATATTCCTTCATCACATCTAGGATCAAACTTCCCAATTGAATCATCCCTTTTGATATAGCATTTACTTCCAAAAATTCTGAAATATTTGACAGTAGGTGTATGTCTAAACCATAATTCATAAGGAGTCTTACCAGTTTCACCTTTGATATTAACTTTGTTGAATGTGTATACTGTTGTACACACTTCTTCTCTCCAGTAGATGTGAGGCAATTTGGCTTCCATCATCATGGTTCTTACTGCATCCAAAATGGTTCTATTGTTCCTTTCCACTTCTCCATTCTGATGAGGAGTCTGAGGTACAAATAATTTTCTTCTAATTCCATTTATATCACAATAACTATTAAATTCATGAGAAATGAACTCACTACTTTGATCTGATCTCAAACATTTGATTTTCAGTCCAGTTTCAGTTTCTACCTTTTCTTTAAAGATCTTGAATTTCTCAAAAGCTTTAAACTTCTCCCTTAGAAAAGTCACCCACATAATTCTAGAATAATCATCAATTATTAGCATGAAATGCCTATCACCTTGAAAGCTTCTAGTCCTTGTTGGACCACATAAGTCAGTATGAATCAAATCAATCACATCATTATATTTATCATGTATGCTCTTAAAAGAAGTTCTAACTTGCTTTCCCAATTGACATTCCTTACATACCGGATTATGAGGCTTCATAATCTTAGTTATATCTCTAACTGATTTAGTTGAGATGATCTTAACAATACAATCAAAATTAAAATGACACAACCTCTTATGCCACAGCCAACTCTCATCAATATGAGCAATCAAACATATCTTATTACTAGTGTCCAAGTGAAAGATATTACCTCCAGTCTGAATACCGGTTGTAATCTCCAAACCAATTTTGTTAATGATTTTGCATTTTCTATCTTTGAATTGAAGTTGGAATCCCTTGTCCACCAATTGACCAACACTCAAAAGATTATGCTTTAAACCTTCTACATAATAGACATTATCAGTATTATGCTTACCATCCAGAGAAATAGTACCTCTACCTTTGATCATACATGCTTTGTCATCTCCAAATCTGACTTGACCGCCATTGTATTATTGCAGGGATAGAAATTTCTTTTTATCTTTGGTCATATGATGTGAGCATCCACTATCAATTACCCATTCATCCTTATCTTTGACTTTTGCTGTCAGGGCCTTTTATTCATTCTTGATAGCCGGTTCCGGTTCATATTCCTTTAAGTCATAGAACACCCATTACTTTCCATTGTCGGATGCACTAGTAGAGTTTTCTGTTGGTTCATCCTCGGAGTCATCACTTACTCCTTCCTCATCTGTTATATAGCATTGCTTGTTTCTCTTGAATCTATATCTTTTCTGATTAGGCTTAAATGATTTCTTAACTCTTTCTTCAAATCTTGCATTTCTTTCAGGACATCTAGATGCAAAATGACCAATCTTATTACATCGAAAACATTTAAAAGGTGCTTTTCCTTCATACTTGCTTCTTGTCGGTCATATCGGTCCTTTAGGTACTCTTCTAGAAAATAAGGCTTCAAGTTTCTCAAATTATTCATCCTCTTTTCTCATATCTTCCAGTTCTTTTGCATATAGGGCTTTCCAATCACTTTTGCCGGTAGATGATGATGATGCATGAAAAGCATGTTCAGATTTTGCAACTCCAGAAGGTCCAAATTCTTCAATCTCAAAAGTACATAATTTCCCAATCCGAATGCCTCTATTAACTAAAGTGTTTTCCATTGTTCTCAATTCATTAATTGCAATTGCCTTCATCTTGTAAGCTGGTGGAAGGGCTCTCAAGACTTTGGAAGCTATTTCATCTTCACTCAGAGATCCTCCACAACATTGAATTCCCATGTCAATCTCATTTACTCTTTCCATAAATGTAACAATTCTTTCATTGTCATCCATCTTCAAGTTCTCATATCTTACCCAGTAACCATCAAGTTTAGCAATTTTGACTGTAGGGTCACCTTCATTCAGAGTTTGCAATTTATCCCACATATCCTTTGCAGATGATTTATTAGTCAATCCCATGATTTGTTAATCAGTAAGTGCACACAGGAGGGCTTCTCTAGCTCTGCAATCATTTTTAATATTTTTGTCCAAGTCTATAGGAGCAGGATTGCCAGATGTCGAATCATAAGGTGTGTATCCTTTTCTCAATGATCTCCCAAATATCCTTGCCAAGACACCTAAGATGAGTCTCCATTTGGATTTTTCATATCCCATAATTTGTTCCATCAAGATTGGGGATTTCTCTTCTAAAAACAGTTGCCGGTGGATTTGAAGTATTAGTTGCCATAGGATCTTCCTCAAGCAGTTAAGCTTAAACAAAAGAGGACCAAAACTCTGATACCAATTGTTAGGATAACCAGTGGACAACTGAGAGGGGGGGTGAATCAGTTGTCAATAGATTATATCAATTAAACCACTTTAAAACCTTTAACTAGTGCACATAAATATTGAATACCGAAATAGAAGAAACAGATACCAGTAAGCAATAAAACTTAAGAATGAAACAGATAATCAACACAATCCAACCATACCACATAAAACAAATATTTGTATGTGGAAAACCCGGTAAAGGGAAAAACCACGGTGGGAAGCCTACCCACAGTCAAATGATACTTATGTAGAAAGTATGTGATACAATGAGGGGTCTGCACATACAAGAAGGCACACTGCCTAGAGCATACTGCTCATTACAAAGGAGTCTCACTAACTACAGAGAGGTTACAACCACCTCAAGACAATTGGACAACAATCTAGAAGAATGAACTACCAGAGATAGCATCTACCATGCCTGATTACAGTCTCGGTTAAGCTCAATACCCGAGGCCTTTGACCTCTTACATAAATCCAATTCAATCTTCAATGATCGACCAAAACTCCTTCGGATATGATAGTACATTCCACAACCACAACACATGATCTACAATGAGATGTTACATCAATTTATACCAACCCTAAGGTCTAAACCAATTAGGTCGGCCACCTAAAAGATATTACAATAAGATCTTTACATAAACCCACATTACAATGATATGCCATGTTAGCTTTAGACTAGAACAACATTAATCAATCTATAAATCATCCCAGTAATGTGTTGAGAACATGTTATCATGATACCGGTCCATAACCTAGATAGGTACTAGACCTAATCTAGGTCCACCACGCCAAAGAGATGTCTCCAACCAGTTAAGGCATGATCAAAGAACATCTTCAACATCCTGAAATCCATCTAGAAGCCACACCAACACCACTTATGCATCTTGTCAAGGATTCTTAGAAAAAGCTCTATCGATAAAACCTTAAACCCATGCCGGTAATGGTTTACAAGAGTGTATGATAGCATCCAATCACCAAGTCAATACCAACTGACCAAAACATGTTCCAAAACTTGTATCATGTATACTCCATTGATATAAACATGTTGGAAGTGTCCAAAAGATAGTCCCTTCTGCCGGTAACACTAGATCTTTTGTTGGTAACCAAAACCTGTCTGTCGGTAACCAACCATAACAACTAGTGTTGACATCAATGACAAAACATCAATGCAACACATAATCAATTCCTCCATAATGCCAACATCAATTACATCTCAAATTTTTTATCCATAATGCATGTTGTTTTATGGTGATACTTTTAGGAGAATACATTACATATGTAGATCACATAAAAGATTTTTTAGATCATAATCCTATAGATAGTAATGAAAAACCTAATACTTGTACCTCTCCTAGGGTATCTGAAGTGAATGAAGAAAGAGATAATACTCTTATAAATGATCTCTCTAATGGAAAGAAAGCATTGAAAAGAAACACGACACCATCTTATTCTCATACACTTACCCTAGCACAAGAGGGGTAGGGTCAAAATATTGGTGTTTTAATCTCTCTAGATCCCCCTTATTCTCCTAGAGCCTATCTTAACCATCAAAACATTTGTAGAGAAAATGATATTATGAATTTCATTCATGATTTGTCTCCCCACATAACATTAAGTAAATATGAGGCCTTATATGAGAAGGATATTTCTTCCCAACCTATCAAAGAGGATATGCATGATGATAGAAAGGAGAATTTCCCTACAAGGGATATTCCTTCATTTATTTCTCCCTTTTTTCCTTCTAGATAAACTTACACTACAAATTTTAAAGAAATTCATTATAATACTCCTTCTTCACAATTAACACATTCTTATAGGTGTGGATATAACATAATATCAAAACAAGATTTTAGAGGACAAGGACTTGGAAAATTTGAACAAGGAATTAGAGTCCCTATAATTCCTCCTACACAAAATTGTTAGAAGTACGGTTGAATGGACCGAAATACTAAGGGGGGGGGGTGTGAATTGGTATTCCCACAACAATAAAAAAAAATCATTGAATTTAAAATTAGCAATTAATCTCATCAACATGGAACAAAAAAAAGCAGAAAACATAATCACAAGATAGACATCGGATTTTAATAAGTGGAAAAACCATAGAGAGAGTTAGCTCTCAAGATAATTTAACTAGTTATATGGTGTTTATAAAATGGTGGCTCACTATTGGATGGCCCACTGCCTGATTACAACACGACTCACTACCAGATTACAACACATCTCACTATCGGAACACACTCTGCAATAGAAAAATGTGAACTGAAGAAGATTGCATTTCCAAATACATGAAGTTAGTTCCAAGATAAGCTCAGATATCAAAACAACAACTTATAGTATATCTGGTAAGGGATCTCTACAATATTGTTTGCACTTGCACTATCCACACTTAGTCACACCTTCGCTCTCTACTACTGATATCACAAACTTCTCACACACCATCCATACATTCACATATGCATATATATATCGGTAAGCGCATACACTGAGATAATATGTCAGCCAAGCAAAAGGTTTATAAAACAAGTGCATTGCTCGGATCAACGCGCTACACAAATATGCTTTGGTCAAAACATTATAAACAAGCCTACCTTCACTGACATTCTACATGCTTCCTTCTTAATTTATGGAACACACACTTCAATTACCAGAACACATCAAGGTTTTCTAGACTCATAGACACAAAAACTTAAGCATAAACTCTGAGCATAACAACTTCTACCTTCTAGATATGAATGGCACATATTTCGGAGCATAGGATTCATAGATCATATAGCAATACAAACATCCGAGTAGTGATTCAACTGTCATAATTAATACCAACACTTGATACAAAAGGAAAAACTCAACCAAGATTAGCAAAACACTAGATTCCAGAGAAAAAGATCTTCAGGAAACTACTCCTATAAATCATTCATCCCTTGCTGCTCAATATCACATATATACCTATCTTTCATTTATTCTCAACATGCTACGTCTAGTCCTAATCGGATCATAGGGTTTGATATCAATGAAAACATTCACACAAGTCTGACAATCTCCCCCTTTGCCATTGATAGCACAACATCTCAAAAAGAAAACTCTCAAAAGGAAAAATATGTCTGCATATATATCTGCATAATACTGAATATATCTCCCCCTTACTCATATCACGGATATCTCCATTTCTCCTTTCTCCCTTTACCTTTATCTCCCTTTGACATCAGGGAAACATGATGCCTTCAATAAACAACAAAAAGATACCAGTATTGTGTATCAACCAAAAAGAATTCTTAATTTCACTTATTCTAAAAAATCCTCTTGTATTTTTCCTTAAGTTTTGGAGAACCAGACAACATATTATCCTTCAGTTTCCTCTTTCCGAAGGCAAGACTCTCTTTAAAAAAACTAGTAATAGGGGATACCGAACCAATACTCCAATCCTCTTGAAATGTCTTAAAGTAACCTTCACGTGCTTCATCTTTCTTCTCCAAACAATCCAAATATTGATAAATTTTCCTTGCAATTAGAACTTGAGACTTCCATAACACATTTTCCTTCAACAACAAAGATATCAGAAAATACATTGCTAAGAATAAAAGAAAAGATCCAAATCGAAAGGGGTAGCCTTGATTCTTTGTCATATTAATGTTCTCTAACAATTGATTCCTTGGTAATTCACACAAATTAAAAACTACATCTTCCATAGCAAGCTTATGCACTACATATACATCAACAGTCAAGGTAGAACCTTCTCTATTTCAAAAATAAATTTTGTAAGATATACCACACACAACATACCTCAACATGGGATTAACGATTTTGCCAATAAAAAATGCTCTTTGATCTCCTGTCACTCTGGTTAGGGTTTCAACTTCCTTGTTCTTCACAGTATTCTTTATCGGAATAGTTCCTTTGTCACGTAGCCTAGTAATTATTGAAATGATATCTTTGGGGATTGGATAGGGTTCGTCTAACATGATGCAATCATTTTATACTCAACTCACGATAATCTTGATGAATATATATTAGCAAACTAAAGAAATTTTCTCCATAGATCTAGTCCTTTCTGTCCTAGCTCTTTGATCTTTTGTCATTTTGTATCATTCAAATTACTTTCCAATTTCCTAATATTTTTTGGTATCAAATTCATCCAATCGTACCTTTTCCAAAATATGAAATTATCTGATACTCGATTCTTTGATGATCATCTTGGATTCCATAATGTGAATTCTTGCTTTGATTATTCTCTTCAACTGCTTTTCTACTCCTTAGACTCCTTTCTTCACATAATGTAGAGAATGGTCTTCAAAGTTCTATATTTATCTTGTCAATCACTTCTAGGGTTTACTTGCCAAAAAAAAGTGTCTTGTTATTGACGTCAACATCTTCACCAAAATATCGTATTGCTTATCCATCACAATCATGTTGAACCCACAACATGAACTACTTCGAAGAGGGGGCCTAAATGATTTCCTTGAAAACTCTACCTAAGCCAAATCAATAAGCTCAGTTATCAGAGGAAGAGGTGCCTGCACTAGATTCAAGTACACCTGGTTTGCTTGCATTATTCACCTCCTTCTTTGTCCATACCATGAATTCCCTTTTCTTAGATTCACAAGTCTTAACCACATTCTTCTCCATAGACTTCTCCACAACAACCATATTTTTGTACTTACTAGCATAATACTTGGATTGATTGCACTTATAACATTTGATATTTCTCCATATTGAATTCACCAAGTGTATTCTTGATCTGCACTAATTAGCTTTATGGCCATAACCATTTCATAGATAACAATAGTAATGAAAATTCACATTCATCCCATTCATTCCAATTGGATAATAGTTTTGATTTTTAAACATGATTCCTACATTAACTTGCTTTATGACCAAATTTATTGCATTGAAAACAATAACCATTAAAAGATGGGTACTTTTGTGCATTCGGTTGATGAATCAGTGGTCTTTTGGCAATAGATTTCTAATTCCGTATATTTCTTGCATTTTCAAGTTTCTTCTCTTGTTCCACCTTAAATTCCTTTTCTTTGTCTTTTTTATTTGAACATTCACCAGTTTTAAATCCTAGTCTAGTCTTGTCTTTATGAGGCTTCTTCATGTCAATCAAGTCATCTAGTAGTTTGTTGCTTTCATGAACTTTAGTTTCTGCCTTTATATTCTTTACTTCTTGTTCCAGCTTCTCACATTCTTCAATCTTTAGCTTAATTGAATCTTTCAAAGTTTCTTCCACTTTGTTCTTCTCCTCAATTTTTAGCATCACATCTTTAACAGTCTCATTCACCTACTTCAACTAATTATTAACTTCTTTGTGTCTCAACTTGAACTTCTGGATTTGTTCTCTCATCTTTTGCACACATTCATTCACTAACTTCACATTTTATTTCAATTACTCATTTTATGATTCCAAACTTTCTAGATCTTCAAGAGTTATCTTCAAATCTTCATCAAGATGATATTCTCCAGTCATATACATTGGTTTCATGATTCAACTGACAAGGATCTCCCTCAAGTGATTAAGCTACCAAACAAGGAACCAAACTCTAATACCAATTGGGGTGAATCAGTATTCCCACAACAATAAAAAAAAATATCCATTGAATTTAACCTTAGCAATTAATCTCATCAATGAAAAATGGGAAAAGTAAAAAATATAATCATAAGATAGACACCAAATTTTAATATGTGGAAAACCCAAATAGGAAAAAACATGGAGAGAGTTATCTCTCAAGATAATATAACTAGTTATATAGTATTTACAAAAAGGTGGCTCACTGTAGGATGGCTCATTGCCTGATTACAACGTGGCTCACTATCAAAATGCTCATTGCAATAGAAAAAGGTGAACTAAATAAGATTGCATCTCCAAATGCATGAAGTCGGTTCCAAGATGAGCTCAGATATCAAAACAACTTACAATAGATCTGGTAAGGGATCTCTACAACACTTCCTCCAACCTGTCAACATAACTACTTGTAGCTAATCCGAAAAGGGATTACTGCAAAATTGTCTACACTCGCACTATCACACTTAGTCACACCTTTACTCTCTACTATTGATATCACACGTTTCTCACATACACTTTATTCTCATACAACATACATACATTCACATATGCATGTCTTATATATATATATCGGTAAGCACATACACCGAGATAATATGTCAGCCAAGCACAAAAGGTTAATACAATAAGTGCATTGTTAAAATCAACACACTACACAAATATGCTTTGATCTAAACATGGTAACCATGTCATCCTTCACTGATCTTCTACACACTTCCTTCTTACTTATCAAAACATATGCTTCAATTACTGAAACACAATGAGGTTTGCTGGACCCATAGACATAGACCATTAAGCACAAATTCCAAGCATAACAACTTCTACCTTCAATATATGAATGCTACCGATTCTTGAGCATAGGATTCATAGATCATATTGGAATACAAACATTCGAGTAGAAATTTGACTATCACAAATAATACCAACACTTGATACAAAAGGAAAAGCTCAACCAAGATTAGCAAAACACTAGATTCTGGAGCAAAGGATCTTCTAGAAACTATTCTTGTAAATCATATATCCTTCGCTGCACAATATCATATATATACCTATCTTCCATTGTTCCTCAACATGTTGCATCTGATCCTAACTAGATCACGGGTTTTGACATCAATGACAACATTCACACAAGTCTAACAAAACTAGTACCGAAGGTCTAGGACATTCTCATCATTCATCTCTGGATGGTCTCCTTAGAATTCAAACTTTGAGGAGTATCTTACAAGACATAGAACCTATCATCCATATAATCCTCAAACACTCATTTTTATTCATATCATCAAACTCATGACCATCATGCTAATGATTGCCCAAAATTTTAAAAAAGTATGCAATAACTAGTTGATAATGGAACTATTAAAATCATAGAAGACAATCGATGTTCTTCTAACAACCCTTGTCCTATATCACAAGAGACATGACCTACTCCCATTGATGACCAAGAAAAAATAGCTACTAGAATATTTTGGAGATTGAAGTATGATAAGTATGTTGTTTTTCCTTCCATTAGACTTAATTACAATTATAAGCATAAGGTAGGTGATGAAAATTTTCCTTTTCATCATAGTTACTCTTATTCTATTGGAAATTGTAAAGCATTTAAAATATTTAATCAATGCTAATATGATAGATATCGCATAGCTCTTACAACCAATTTCCTAATGGGAGTTGTCCCTTACAATCTATGATTGTTCTTGGTGGTACCTTGTTGGCCAAGATCATCACAACCTTCTTGCAATGGTTTATCATGTGCTTTCTTGCTCTATCTTGTACTTGTTTGGAAATAATACTTTTAACCCACATTCTTTTAATCTATTTCCTACATAACCCATGAGATAAAAGAATGCATACAATCTTATGGAATCACCATAATGAAAAGATCAAATAGAAAAGCCACAAGATAACACAAGATATAACTTGGGAAAAACCTCATGAGAGAAAAACCCAACCTCCAAAAGCATCCATACTCCATCATATTAATTATCCATAAAGCAATACAAAGCACTTATAGAGGTACAATGAACACCCTTGAACCATCAAGACCTTCAATGCATTCCCATGTGTCCAACCATGAATCCACACATGTCCCATGCCATACTCCATAAATACAATCCTCCAAAGGACTCAATACAATGATACCGCTAACCACTAAACATTTGCTTGATTTTATAAACAAAAGCTCACAAATACAACTGGTGGTAAATTATAACAATATGCTCACAACTAACCCTTGACCCCGCATGTAATATTGGGTACTAAGTTTTCTCTTATTAAATATCTTTCTCCAATATTAAATAATTATAATATAATATTACAATGTTACAATACAACATCACAATGGCCCTTAGAATATTCTAAAGGAATATCTACATGTTGCACGTCCATGTGCAAAATCATCTAATAAAAGAAATGTTACAATTATAAACATTATTATGCAAGTTCTACAACACCTTATTTCTCAATATTCTCACACTTGTATACATTTCAAAAGGTTCAATCAATAAAATACATCATTACAGACATACATGAAACCAAATGAATCTACACTATGCTATCATGTTTCATCAAGATACCTTCAATAAAATCAAGTGACCACCATCTAAAGCAATAATTTATTTCATCCTCGAACATGTCACCTATGGAAGAAAATGAATGAGCTAAGGTGAAGATGCACCCGTCCAAGAACACGAGCATAAAATTCAGTGTGAAAATAAAGGCTCCAAGTTGTTAAAATAAAGTAAAAACCCACATGATAAAAAATGACATAGACAACACATGCCAATGCATCCAACTATCCATACCTCCTAGGTATAAGTAGCATTTGTAGACAATAAAATTGCAATGCTTAGATTGTCCTAGGATAACCACCAAATCCTCAAATCAAAGCTAACATCTAGTCTAATCTATGAAGAATGTGATAAGAGATAATAGATCATAAACCTCAAATAATGAAGCATGCTATGATCAAAGAAACAAAGATATCATTATGAACTCAAATGCAAACATAATAGAATCATCAAACACATGAAATGAGCATAGAAATCATAGAAATGAAAGCATAAGAACATCAAATTCAAAGACATGAATCAAATAAACCCTTGAGTATCTCCATAGTTACTTAGTTTTCTTCTCAAAGATAATAATATTTCCCTTAGGAATTTGCAAGCATAAAGATTAAGACAAAAGGAAAGCTCAAGCATAGTGGTTAACCCAAAAAGGGAGGCAAAGATTCGAATATATAGGCTTGGAGGAAAATTGATCAA
This sequence comes from Cryptomeria japonica, assembly GCF_030272615.1. Lineage (NCBI taxonomy): Eukaryota > Viridiplantae > Streptophyta > Pinopsida > Cupressales > Cupressaceae > Cryptomeria > Cryptomeria japonica. Next base: position 472,607,334 of record NC_081407.1, on the reverse strand, counting down.
TGGTCAAATTTGAATTGAACACAAGAGATTGAACAACTTACATTGCGTAGAAGAAACTTTGCCAAAGATAGGGAGATAATGCAGGAGAATCTGTTGAAAGGAATCTAGAGGCAAGTGGCGGTGACTGTCAGAAAGTGGATAGAGTGGCAAGGTGAGTGGGAAAATAGGATTTAAATAATAAAATTATTTAATTTCATAAGAAAGACGAGTAACAGTAATATTTTTGCCAGACTAAAGAGTGACATGATAAATGCATTTATTTATTCAGCCATAGAGGAATAGTTTGTTGTTAAATAATAAATTATTTAATTATAAAGGGAATTTAGAAGAAAGTGATGAGAATAATTAATTTGTTAAAATCAATTAATTATAAGAAAATTGATAACTAATTAAATAGTATAAAATTACTTAATTAATATAGAGGGAAATAATTAATAGGCTGATTAAATGATTAAACATTATTTATTATGCATGAATATTGATGGTTAGAAGAATGTTAATTTTTGGCTTCTACATTTTGCCCCTCTTTGAGGTGATATAATTTTGAGTGTTGTCTCAAAGAAGAGAGGAATAATTCAGATGAATATGCTCAAGTGTGCCCCAAAAATCCATGATATGGTGCCCCCTCAAGAAATTAGACAGCAAGAAAAATTAAATTTTAAAGGAGGCCAATTTTCAATAGGAAAATTAAGATGAAGCGGTGAGGATGGGTGAATGCAATTAAAATGGGCAAAGTGAAGGATTGGGGGAAACTCAAAGAGCTCCACAACAAGAATTAGGGCAACGGGAGGGGTTAAAAAGGCAAATTAGAAGGTCCAAAAAGGTTATTTTCACTTTTCACTTAGTGAGTTTTGAGAGTGATGACTAGCATTCCTGTGGAAAATCATTGAGTCGTGTGAGTGTGAGCTCGACAAGTGAGTCATCTAAGCCCAAAATTATGTTTTCTAACATTTATTGTTAAGTACATGCATGAATTTTTATATTTTTGGGGTTTTTTGAGGGTCATGAACTAGGGTTTGGTATATTTGAATGATTCTGGTGAACATTCGCTTAAGCAGTGCATATTTGATGATCTTTGAGGCATATTTACTAGTATGTGGCACCTTTGAAGAGCTTGGGCATATTTGATAATATGTGGTTCCTCTACAAGTGTGAGGTACATCTAATAGGTTGTGGCACCTTTTCCAAGTTGATACGTATGTGCTAAAATATGGTGCCATTGCTAAACTGAGGCACAATTGACATATTTGAGTGTTGAAGCTAGGTTAACATGCATGCATTAAGCTCAAAAGGTGTCCTAGGTTGACCTAGAGTCAGGTTAAGGTTCAAGTTGGGTAATTGACTAGGGTTTATAATGTAATGTAGGAGGACTTAGAGTCTTTGCAATTGAAGAATAGGAGTCTCCTAAGTGAGGAGTTGATGCCACGATTCATAGACACTGGCCACATGGGATTAGTTGCAGATGGTTTGTGGCATGTTTCTCAAATGCTTGACATTCAAGTGAATCGCAGTATGTTGACAACATTAGTGGATAGATGACATGGTGAGACCAATATATTTTCCTTACCCAAAAGCGAGATGATAGTGACCCTAGAGAATGTCTAAAAGATTCTAAAAGTTCTAATTCATGGTGAAAGGGTCATGTATGACACTAATTCAGGTGTAGTAGCCATGGTGCATGATTTTGAGGATGTGATTGATGTGGATGGGATAGAGTTTGATTTATATACACTCATTGAGAAATATGATCCTTATCCACTAGAGTGGCCAATATAATCGGTGGGATTCTATTGCTAGATAGGAAGTCACAAGGCTTTTTTATCAAATGGGGCTAGGTACTAGAGGGGATCGTCTTGGAGAGTACCATGTATGCATGGGGTTTGTGTATCTTAATACATATGTGCAAAGATATACATGAGAATCTGTATCAAGTATTTACTACCATAGAAGTGGGGGTGACCTTACTTCACGTATGGGCCTTGCAACATACTATAGTGACTCGATCAGTGACACATAGACAGAGATATAAAGGACAACCCTGTTGTTATATGGAGCTTAATTAGACTCAGAGGTTAATTTTTCCACACTTTTATCAGCATATTTTCTCCCTAAAATATTATTCAACAGGGTTTGGTGGCAGTGCCACCAAGTCGGGGTCAAGGGACAATGCCCCTTGCAAGGTCCAAGGGCAGCACCTCTGGCGCACGTCGCGGTACAGGGTGGGGTCATTGCTTCAGGAGTTATTTTTCTATTGGTTGACATGTTATTACCCTAATTTTGTAACAAACATAAATCTTGATCAAAATTCTAAGGGTTAGGGTTTTCTATAGATATTTTTGTAGAATTTTGTAGCGGTATTGAGTTGCAAGGGATTGTTGGTTGTAATCGATTTGATTTAGTGGATTATAATATTGGACTCTCTATTTGGTGGATTTAGCTCGAGTTTAGGTAAACCATGTTAAAATTGTCTCCTCTTTGTTATTATTGATGTTTTTTTTAATCCCCTGTTTAATATTATTTGTATATAATTGATATTTTATGCATGCAATTCCTACAAAGTGGTATCAAAGTGGGTTGTGTTCAATTATTGTCTATAGGAAGGTCTCACGATTGAGTGGGAGTCTCAAGGTTAAGTGGGATCAATGGCAGACGAGGGTAAATTGAAGGTATATAAACTCAATGGGCAAAACTATCAGTTATGGAAGATACAGATGGAGGATTATCTCTATAAGAAGGATTTATGGAGGCTGTTAGAAGGAAAATCCAAGAAACCGCCAACAATAAGTGATGAGGATTGGAATATTATAGACAAAAAGGCACTAGGAACCATTTGGTTGTGCGTGGCACCAATTGTGGCATTCAATACAATAGAAGCAAAGACAACTGAAGAACTGATGACAACTTTGGCTAAGTTGTATGAAAAATTGTCAGTCTCAAATAAGGCATTTCTCATGAAGCATTTGTTTAATCCAAAAATGATTAAAGGTAGACCTTTGACAAATCATTTAAATTAGTTTAATATGCTTACCAGTCAATTGACTTCTATAAAGGTAAATTTTGATCAAGAGGTTAGGGCTCTCATGTTATTATGTTCTTTGCCTAAAAGCTCAAATAGTTTGGTAATGGCAGTTAGTAACTTTGTTTCTAGTTCAAATACCCCAAAATTTGATGATGTTGTTGGTGTTATTTTGAATGAAGAAATTCATAGGAAAAGCTCAAGTGGATCTATTATGCCTTGCATACCCACCCCATCATTTTTTTTATTTCAAAATGTTGGTCCCCCTTTTGTTTCCGGTTTGTCTTTCTTCTTTTTGTTTTGGCTTTGTGTTTTTGTTCTAATCACCCTGGAACCTTGGAGTTATGAGGTGATCTTTGTCTTATTTATATTATGTTTCATAATCCCAGAGTTCTGAAGTGGTCTCTTTGCTCTTTTATTTTGTTCTGGTCTATTTTGGAGCCCTGGGACCCCGTAACTTTGGAACCCTAAAGTCTCGAGGTCCTTCCTTTTTGTCTTCTTCAAGGCCTTGAAACCATGGGATCCTAGAGTTCCGAACTCTTATGGTTTTTGTCTTGTTGAAGCCTCAGAATCTTGAAGTTTTGAAATGCTGAGTTCTTCGTGTCTTGTTGTGTTCTACTCGAAACTCTGGAATCTTGGAATCCCGAGCTTGTTTTGTGTTCCACCTCGGAACTCCAGAACCTTAGAGTCCCGAGGTATGTTTTTTTGTTTTGTTCAGAACCTCAAAACCCCAGAACCTCGAAGTTTTGAGCTTCTCTTTGTTTTCTCTCAGGACCCCGAAACCATGGAGTCCCAAGGTCATGTTTAGTGAGGTCGTACATTCGCAAAGGGGGAGTATAAATAGGCTAAAATGAATGATTTTCATTCATTTTTGCAATCTACTTCTACAAACTTTGAGCTCTCCCTCCTATGTGTTTCTCCTCCTCAGTCACCCGTGTTTCCGTCTCGCCACCTTTTCAGGTTGGTTTTCTTTGATGTGTTTCTTTCTTTTCTCATTTTTCATGCTTTTTTTAGTTAGGGTTAGATTATATTTGCATGTTTTTCAGTAAATTTTGGGCCTTTTTCATTTTTTTTTCCTCGCAGAACCCTAGTCTCCGCACTTCGGTATCTCAAAACCTCAAAATCATGAAGCCCTCATTTTTGCCCGTCTTACCTATCTCAAAACTCTGAAATTATGAAATGGCTATTTAAAAGGTTTTACCCATTTTGGAACTCCTTAATCTCGAACCCTTGAGCTCAATTTGAAATTTGTTCTTTCCCACCTTGGAACTCCGGAGTTCTGAAGATCTATCCTTGAGAAATTTATCCTGTTTCAGGATTTCGGAACCGTAGAATCCTAGAGTTTTAGTTTTGAGTAGTCTTACCCACCTCAAAACCTCAAAACTCTAGAGTTTCAAACTTGATCCTTATAGTGTTTTTACCCACCTTAGAACCCCAAAGTTCTGAAATCACCCTTTTGAGGTTTGTTACCAAACTCGAAACCCCAGAATCCTGGAGTTTTGGAGTTAGTTGTTTTATGTCTTTTCTTAACTTGGAATCCTGGAACTCTGGAGTCCCGAAATTAGCTACTTTGGAGGATTTTCATGCCTTAGAACCTGAGAGTTCTGGAGTATGTGATGATTTTATAATATGATATGATAGCTAATTATGAATTTCTTTTTGCAGGATAAAGGAGATTGATGGACCCATCCCCAAGCAAGAAGAAGACCAAAGAAGAAGTAAAGTTGGACAAGAAGCCAATAACGATGAAATATCAATATCAAGGACAGACTCTGGTTTCCAAGTTGGAAGACGAAGTGCAGTGGGTAATTGATATAGAGATTGACCACATAGAGTTGGAGGACATTGAAACTCAATTGCAAGTCAAAGCATTTGAAGCCCCGCATAGAAGGATCAAAAGATCGGGCTTGGTAGAAGCAACCATTTTCCCTCAAGCGATTTAATCACCTGAGCTCATCTTAACTATTGAAAAATACTATCAACCAGAAACAAGACAATGTGTGGATGACAATGGAAATTTAATTGTGGACCTTTCTCCAAACATGATAGCAACAACTTTCAGAATACCAGTAAGGGAAAAGGTATTGGTGACAATAGAAGAACTGACTATTTCTTTGTTTATAAATAACACTTCTAATTATAAAAGGCATATTAATGAGGCATGGCTTTTAGAGCCAAGAAAAACTGGTCTCAAAGCAACATATATTCTGAGGGCAGATTTTCAAGAGCCCCAAAAAGACCTTATTATTATACTAAGAAGAGCCTTTGGGAAGGTAGATTGTAGACAATTTCATACATGGATTTTTCACTATATGACCATAGTTTTTATTGGAAAATATTATTTTGATTGGCCTTAGATCATTTCTGAAAATATCCACAATCAAATTATTATAGTCCAACAGACAAAGAAGTTCTTCATGACTTCTTATGTAGTATGGGTGGTTGCTCGAGCTGGTAAATTTTGGGGGTTAAAGACTGAGGGAAATCTAGGAGAAGAGCCAAGACAGAAAAGGGTATGGGAGTATTATACTCAGATACCTCTCTCTCAAGCTAAACTACATTTCAAGAGGATAAATGATGCATTTGTTTATGCTGTAATAATAAAATTGACATGAGATGTAGGATATAGGCTAATCATTGAAGCCATGCAAATGATTAAAATTTGGGGGTGTTGGTTCTTGCAAAACCAATGATCTACTTACTTTTGGGTTAGTGGGTTCATAGGTAACCCATTCCTCCTACTCAGGTATTGTAACAACATAATAATTATTTTGGAGTATGCTAGGCAGATGGCGGGTCTACAAACATTGCTAACACTCAAGCATAAGACTGGGATCAGCTTGCCTAGTTCTCTCAAGCACTATGCATGTCCAAATTTTCAAGCAGCAAGGGTAGTCAAGTAGGAACTACAAGATTTGATTTTGAAGGAGTTTGATTATGCTTGTGAATGGTATGATCCCTATGGAAAACTGAAGCAAATGATACCAAAATCATATGAAGGACACAAGCCCGCATTGGAGGATTTTTGGGCCAACCTCCAAGATAGATTTGAAGTCAGAGAGAAGGGATATTATAGGTTGTCAGTGCCCCAGATTAGGAATTTTGAGATTGAAACAAATCCCTAAGGAGCTGAGAGACGATGGTGAACTACTTGACCTTTCATTCAAATAGAAGGGAATTGATCAAAAATTGCTTACTCTCGTAAGATGGTCCAACCAAGAAGAGTTGGATATTGAAATTCTTACAACAAAATTTTTGGAGAGGATGAGGAAATGGTTAAGTTTAAGAATTTGTCCTAGTGTTGCTAAGGAAAAGAAGAAGGAGAAAGCAAATAATAACCCTCAGACCAAAGTGCACAAGGAATATGTAAGGAGATCAAGGTTAGACTCAAGAAAGGACACGTCCACTGATCCAAAAGAAGAAACACTGCCAATTGACAATCGAGAGCTCAAGAGACAATTGGATGCTAAGATGAAAGAGGCCCAATTTTTGAAAACTGTTGCAGAACATGGGATTAATACAGGGTTACAAGCTATCCCGCAAGCTTCTATCAATCCCATCCTTCCTACAATTGGTCTTTCTCTAGGTGAAGGTGTCTCTCAAGCTAAGAAAACTAAAACACCGCTACCTCCTACCACTCAAATGAAGGAAGCCAACATGCAACCTCCTCCTACTTCTTCTACACAACGAGTTACACCTATTCCCATACCAACACAAGAAACAGTTATCATCCACAATGTTGAAACAGATTTAGATGAAGATGGTGAGCCTATTGCAATTGTAGAAAAGGAGAGGAAAGTGGAAAAGAAACGAAAGGAACCATAGGAGGAAACAACTACAGCTACAAAAGAGCCAACCATACAAGTGCAACTGATGGAGATTCATGTACAAGTTATAGGAGAAGGGGCACTTGATGACGAAGAGGATGAACAAGATGAAAGGATGGTCCTCACTCCTTAGGACTAGGAGATGAGAAAGGGAATAAAGATGAAACACAAAGGCAATTTGAAGAAGAGGTTTCTAAAAAGTTGGAAGAAATACAACAACAGCTCTTCAAACTAGTCTCACCCAACAAGTTTCTCAATTTCAGCAAAGGCAACCAACTCCTCAAGATCAACAGGATCAGCAAGAGCACCAACAAGATGAGCAGCAAGATGAAGATCAACAACAAGAAGAGGGAGAACATAATTTAGAGGCTCATAAGGTCACTGCAGAAGTAGCAGAACGTGGAGAGGATTATGATGACACTGCCCCACAATGGTTAAGTTTCACTTTTAAAAAGAAAGAGAAGACCATCCTCCCTAGTATTACATTACAAGATGTGATTACGAGTCTCAGAGGGGAACAAAGAAACCAAAAACTATTCATCATCTTTCAAGAATAGACTCCGGAGAAGTAGTCACTGATATAGTAGCACTAGTGTAAAATGCCGAAGGACCCTCTCAGGCTACCCCCAGATATCAAGTGTCTATAGTGAATTTGGGAAAACATACCAAGTGGGGAGAGATGGCTACATTAGTTGCTACAACATCTACTATCCAATCAAGGGTGGAGAAGGAATACAAGACCAAGGAAGAGGTTCAGGCACAATTGAGGTAGTACAAATAGTTAATCGGAGACATAGCCAAACCTCTTGATTCTAGAACCGATGATGCTTTACCATCTACTTCATCGCTTCCTCAAGGTGACATAAAAGCACTATATAAGATGAGAAAGATGGCCTCAACAATTAAGACTTGCGTAAGAGATCAATTGGATAGAGTCAAAATGTTCTTATAAGGCACATTGCAAGTGGTCTTAGAAGCTTATGATAATGAAAAGGCTCTTGTTTCATGTTCCAAGCAATGGGAACAACAAATCTCTCATCTCTCCCAATTACAAAAGATTCTCAAGAAAATTCAATGATTAGGAGAGGAAATCATTACAAAGGAAGATTTGTTAGGAGAGGAAAGTTTTGATAGTTTACAATCATATAGATATCACAGATTTAAAAATAGAGATCATGGGGCAGTGTTGTGAGAGAAGCCTCCACTTCTCAAGACACTTGATCAATATGAACAACTCATAGTTAAGTTTTTGGGAAAGTATGGTTATAACCTTAAGTAGGAAGGAGTTCTACATCAAGAAACCATACTCAGTAGATGGAATTCATGCATTGCTGACCATTTTGTGGACACCACGGAAATTATTGTGGAAATCATGGATAGTTACTTGCATGTGGTGTTTCAATGTTAGGGTGCAAAGCCAATAATGGATGATATGGTTAGCAGGTTGGAAAATTCAAAAGAGATACTTAGATTATCCAAGTTCCGAATTCAGTATGTTGCCGACCCACGGACTGACCCCATGGAATGTCTCCTCACCAACTACCAAAACTACAAGAAGAATAAAGAGAAAAACAAGTAGTTGTAAAAAGAAAATGCATGCTGGAGCAACGTCACTGCAACCACCAACTGATTTGGCAACTGGAGTTGCCTCTCATACTTCCTTTTTGGGCAAGATTTATGCATGTTTCAAAATACTTGTTGCTGGAGCACCCATTTTGAAGTGGACGTGGAATGTCAGTTTAGTAGCATTTAACTGGAGTTCACAAGCAGTGACTTGCATGTCGACTGTGATTCCTTCCTTTTTGTAACCGTAGTCTGTAGGCATGATTGTTTCCTAGGATGTAGGGAAAAACTCTATAAATTGTAAGATGTGGGTCATTTTGATGGTCCGTGAATTGATGATTTGAGGTCCATTTTAGAGATTCCATTAGAGATTTTATGCAGATTTTTATAAGTTTAGAAGATTTTGTGATACTCTTTGAAGTTTAATACAAAAAGTAACTTGTAGATTGCCTGATCTACTTGTGTGTTCTATATGGTTGTGTTCTTCATGATCTAGTAACTTCTATTGTTTGAATCAACAACTAGTTCTTTTAGATGCTTTATTATTTTGTGAATCATATTGCGCATATAAATGGTAAATGAGGATTAAATTGATAGGGCGATTATTGGTTGCGTGATATTTATTTTCATTGGTGTGTAAAGTTGTCTGACTTTATATATTTTCTAGAGTTCGTCATTTGAATGTTGATTTAGTGGTATTGATAATATTTGGATTACGAAATTCTAACCGTGTAGATCATTCAATTGTTATTATATCAATTTTATTATTATTTCCGTGTTCCCTTGATCTATCTTTTGCTATTTATTTTGAGAAATTGGAAATCAAAAAATACAAAAAAAGGAAGGTTTTTGTTTGTTTTGTTTCAACTAGCAAGCCCCTTGACAGTTAAAATCACATCAACTACTGAGTTGCCCATTATCGTTGAGACTCGAATATAGAAACCTTAGATTGGTTAGTTTCCCAAAACTTATTGCTTTTTAGGAGAGGTGGCGAGTGTTCACATAAACTACCCGAGTGTTGGTGAGTGTGTCAAAACACCCATCAACAAGATCCACATCGGGTAATGTTTTGAATGCAGAAAGTAGGGGTAGATCAAATGAGAAAGGAAAAGGTTCTGGAGGTCATGGGAAATCACAAGGAAAATAAAAGGACAAGAGTTATGAATCAAAAGGACCAAAATATTGCTAGTACTATGGGAAACCAAGTCATCTAGAAAGAAAGATTGTTGGTCTCGAAAGAATAAAGGAGGAAAACAAGAAGGCAATAAGGAGGTAAATATGGTAAGTAATAAATATAAAAATGGTGCTTTGATTATTTTCGTAGATAATGCTGGTGATTCATGGGTTTTAGATTCAGGGGTCTCATTTCATGCTACGCCCCATAGAAATTATTTTCTTGATTATGTCCAAGGGGATTTGGGGCTGGTTTATTTGGGAGATAATGAACCCTGTTAGATTGTTGGAAAGGGAAGAATTAAGATTAAGTTGCTGAATGGGAATCATTGGCTACTACAAGAGGTAAGGCACATTCCAAGGCTGAGAAGGAATTTAATTTCAGTAGGGAAGCTAGGTGATGAAGGTTTCACAATTACTTTTAATGATAAAAATTGGAAGGTTTCAAAAGGTGTGAAAGTGGGTACCTTATATCTTTGTACAAGTCATATTGCTGCTACTTTAGTTGTTGTAGAGAAAACCCTAATAGATTTAGGAACAGTTTTTGTGGGTTTGTAGGAAGAGACTAAAACATTTGCTGTAGGTTTTGAGGCAACATTGTGACATAATAGACTTGGGCATATGAGTGAAAAAGGTATGAAGGTACTTCATTCTAAAAAGGTTTTACCAGGTCTGAAATGCATTAATATGGATTTTTGTGAAAGTAATGTGTATTGCAAATAAAAGAGAGTTATCTTTGTCAAGGATGGGAACCAAAAGAAAGATGAAAAGTTGGAGCTTGTGCATACAAATGTATGGGGACTGACTCAAGTATCTTCTCTTGGTGGTTCTCAGTATTATGTTACATTCATAGATGATGCAACTAGGAAGGTTTGTATTTATTTCCTTAGGTAGAAATCTAATGTATTCAAACATTTAATAAATGGAGAAGCTTGGTTGAAAATGAGATGGGTAAAAGATTAAAATATCTCAGATTTGATAACAGTGATGAGAATTGCAACAAAGAATTTAATAATTATTGTTCTCTTAATAGAATTCATAGGAAGAAAATGGAATGGCTAAGAACATGAATAGGATAATTATGGAGTATGCAAGGAGAATGAAATTGCATGTTGGGATTCCTTAAAATATGTGGGAAGAGTCTGTCAATACTATTGTATATTTAATTAATAAAGGTCCTTTAGTTCGTTTGGGCTATGGTATTATATAGGGAAGCATGGATAGGTAATAAGGTGAGCTATTCTTTTCTCAAAACCTTCAGATGTGAAGCATTTGCACATGTAGATTTTGAAAATATAACCAAACTAGATGCAAAATATAAAAAAGCATATTTTTGTTGGATATGGCATTGATGAATTTGGTTATAGGCTTTGGGATGTTGAAAATATGAAAATTGTGAGAAGTAGGGATGTTATATTCAATGAGAAGGTGTTGTACATAGATCAATTGCACCAGCATGAGAAGAAAGAAAAGAATTTTCTGGTGCTGGATGATATTCCAAATAGTGATGTTTCAGTGGTTCCTCATGCTCTACAAGAACAACTAGAAATACCACAAACTCCGGTGAATGTTAGATGGTCAACAAGGCTAAGTAGACCTCTTGAAAGGTCCTCTCCCTCTTTGTATTTTATTTTGTTAATAGATGTTGGTGAACTAGAAGGATATGATGAATCTATGCAAGTGGATACAAAGCTTCAGTGGGTCTTGCAATGAAAGAAGAAATGGACTCCTTGCGGAAAAATCTGAGTTGGGAATTAAGTAAGTTGCCTGCGGGTAAAAAGGTTTTACAAAATAAATGGGTTTATAGGCTGAAAGAGGAAGAAGAGGTAAGAACATATTCAAAGCCAGGTTAGTTGTCAAAAGATTTGCATAGAAAAAGGGCATTGGTTTTGCTGAAATATTTTCTCCGATTGTTAAGATGACTTCTACTTGAATTATTTGAAGTATTGTGGTTGCTGAAGGTTTGCATTTGGAACAACTAGATGTGAAAATTGTCTTTCTCCATGGTGATTTGGAGGAGGAGATATATATGGAACAACCACAAGGATTTGAGGTCAAAGGTAAGGAGAACTTGGTGTATAGATTGCATAAGAGTTTATATGGCTTGAAATAAGCACCTCAGCAATGGTACTTGAAATTTGATAGTCTTATGGTTGAGAAAGGCTACAACAGGTATAATTCTGACCATTGTGTTTATTTTAAGAGGTTGGAAAATGACAACTACATTATTTTATGTTTATATGTTGATGATATGCTTGTGGTGGGGTTTGCCATGGATCACATTAGAGAGTTAAAACAAAAGATTGCAAAATAATTTTCTATGAAGGATTTGGGGGCAGCAAAAGAAAACCTTGGTATGAAAATTTCCAAAGATAGGAAGAACAAAAAGTTGACTCTATCTCAGGTTTATTATGTTGAAAAGGTGTTGCAAAGATTCCATATGGAGAATACAAAATTTCTCACCACACCTTTCCCTAGTCATTTGAAATTGACTAAGGAGATGTGTCCAAAGACTCAAGAGGAGAAAGACAAAATTTCCAAGGTGCCATATGCTTCAGCTATACAAAGTTTAATGTATGCCATGGTATGCATGAGACTGGATATTGCACATGTTGTTGGAGTCATAAGTAGGTATATGAGTAATCTTGTATTGGAGCATTGGAATGTAGTAAAATGGGTTCTTGGGTATTTGAGAGGTACATCTAATAAAAATTTATGTTTTGGGGGCTCTAATAGTGATTTAGCAGGTTATGTAGACTCAAATTTGGCAGGGGATATCGATACCAGGTGAAGTAGTATAGGTTATGTATTTACTGTAGGTGGGAAAATGATGAGTTGGATCTCCGGGTTATAAAAGGTGGTTGATGTATCCACCATAGAGGTAGAGTATGTATTTGTCATAGAGGCAAGAAAAGAGATGATATGGCTGCAATCTTTCATGGAAGAATTGGGGAAATGATAGGCTAATAGTTACTTGTTTTTGGATAGTTAGAGTTTCATCCATCTTGCAAATAATTATGTCTTGCATTCAAAGACAAAACACATACAACTGAGGTATCACTTCATTCGGTCAGTGTTGGATGATGGGCAGTTAGAGATGGAAAAGATACATACAGATGAAAATCCAGTGGATATCTTTACAAAGGCAGTGACAAGGGAGAAGTTGAGTTCCTCTTCAGCTTTAGTTGGTCTTCAAGGCTGAAAACAATAAAAACAAAACAACAAAGTCTAGAATGTTTCATTCCAGTGGGAGCTACAGGGTCAGCGATGTTATGATCAGTCTCCAAGGGGGAGATGATATGTTGTGGAGTCTGATCATTCTCCAACTGGGAGAGTGTTGTTATATGGAACCTAATTAGACTCGAAGGTTAATTTTTTCACACTTTTATCCTTGCAGTTTCTCCCTAAATTATTCAACGAGGGTTTGTGGGCAGTACCCCCAAGTGAGAGTCAAGAGGCAATGCCCCTTGTGGATTTGAATAACAATGCCCCTGGTGCACTCCCTATCACGATATAGGGCAAGGTTGAGGCATCGAGAATTATTTTTCTATCGTTGACATGTTATTACCTTAATTTTATAACCAACATAAGTATTGATAAAAAGGCTAAGGGTTAGGGTTTTCTATAGAGATTTTTGTAGCATTTTGCAACGGTATTGAGTTGCAAGGGATTGACGGTTGTAATCTGTTTGATTTACTAGATAATAATATTGGACTCTCTATTTGGTGGATGTAGCTTGAGTTTGGGTGAACCAAGTTAAAATTATCTCCTCTTTGTTATTATTTTTGTCTTTTTCATTCTGTTGTTTAATATTTATCTGCATATAATTGATATTTTTTGCATGCAATTCCTAACAAACCATACATGTATATGTATAAAGAATTATTGACATATCAAGATTTGAGCCACTTCGATTACTAGAGGAGATTTTTTGTTGAACTAGATGCAGTGATATGGAGGCCCCAATCGGATTGCAAGGAGTGTCAAGAGGATAGAGGACATTTACCCTATTTTTAATCTCCTTGATTCTTGATAGAGCATATCATATACATTATTGAGCATTTCTTTCCATTTTGGGTGTAGTGATAGTTAGGTATAGTGCACAAAGTACCTTAGGGGATAATTATTTTTTCTCATATGTAGAGAGAGTAGATAGATTATGGACCCAACTATAATGGTGAAAATATTAGGGTTCCCAAAATTAGATGTATGAAAACCACTAATATTTATATTTAGGAACCATTGCATTAAAAGAGGCATGAACTAATAGATCTAGCCACAAATCAACAAGGATAGGGCTAAGAATTCTTATTAGATTCACTTTGGAGAGTGGTTGTTTTTATCTTCTTTTAAATTAAATGTTAAAATTAGGGTAAATGTGCTACAATTAAAGTGAAAACACATGAACAATGAGCTATAGTCGTCAGATAAAACCATAAACTTGGATTTGAGCAATGCAAGAGTGTTCACAATTGTTCCCAGAAGGAGCTCTTGAAATGTCGGTACCAAAATGCCCATCATTCTGGTCCTCCACACTTTTCGTTGTCCATAGGGGAACTTGTCTATCTCTGTAAATAAAGCCAAATTTGAAGATCACAACTTCATACCTGTTCTTGCATACACTAGAGAAAAGAAATAGGTTGGGAATAGGGTTTTCCTTAGGTCAAACCCTAGTGTTGAAATTAACCATGAAATAGAAATGAAATTTAAATGAATTGCAGTAATGGAAATGTTCTCCTTTTGAGGGAGATGTTGAATAATGTTTGGAACATTAATGTTGTGCCTTTTAATGGAGTTTAATTTATCTCCATGAGGAATTAGGGTTTTGTTAAGTCTGTATAACATAGAACATGAATATCAACTCCAATGCTTGAATCTTGACCTTACTTATGCTCCAATGCTTGAGGGAAGATTGATTGTTTGCTCACTTGAATCCGAATGCTTGATTGCTTGAATTTATTGCATTAATCTCTTATGTGGTTATAAAATGAGAGGGGTAGAATTACTTTTATACATGCCCATTGAAAACAACCTAAGCTAACACAGGATCTAGGTCCTTGCTAAAATGATGTTATCATTGAGGGGCCCCAAAATAGGTTCTATTGGGAGGACTATGATGCTAGCACCCTGGTCCTAACCAATTAGGGACATAGAAAATGGGGTAAGAAAGTGTGTATTCTAAAATAATGGATTATTTGCATGGTGTGAGTAGATCAGGGCTCAGATGAAGCCTTGGGAAAGGAACACCAAGGTGAGGATCCAAATAAGGACAAAATTGTAAGGGAGTACAATTTAGGACGCTACATTTAACCCCCACTTTAGTAGTTAGCATACTCTCAATAAAGTACAAAGGTTCGCATTGAAAATCTTTCATCAACTCATCAAAGAGACAAGATACACCAAGCCCCCAGAGGACTTTAGGATCTTACTACTTCAATATCAAGATAAAAGGGACATCATGAGAGAAAGAGAGAGATTCATGACTACTAGCCTATTAAGATTTTCTTACTATGAGTCATGAAAAAGAAAAATACCAAAATTACACAACAAAAGCATAAGTTTGCAAAGTAACTTGAGTATCGAGATATGCAAAGAGTGAAATATTGAGTAGAGTGTATGCCCCCACATTAAAGCAATTGCATATGCCACAACGAGGGAAATTTCTTTAAGGTAGTATACATGCATCCAAAAGATAAGCACACTATCACAATGATATACCCCCAAGAAAGGAAAAATCAATGGATAATTATCACAAAACATAAAACACATAAGGGTTCTACTTAACTCTGGGGTTAGTATGCTCTTATGATAAATAATATGTATCGTGAGCCTACCATGTACCATTGTCAAGATTATATATGAAGATCCAATCAAATAAACTGTCTTGTTATTACTGAAATTTTCAACTACCAAAGATGAAAATACCATAGATACAATGAAAAGAAGCACAATGATAATGCAAAGAGGTAATCAAATGTACCATAGATGCCTTTAATATACTAATTGTTTGAATGTGCAGTTCTTGATTCAAGGTTGGTGAACTGAAAAATCAATAGATAATGAATCACTATCAAATGTGTTTAGAAATGAAATCACGAAAGTTTCATCAGATATGTCAAAGAATTGTAAAAAAAGTCTATGTCTTTGTTAAAAT